>NC_134562.1:452667-1188732 GCF_025594145.1 Primulina tabacum | reverse complement strand
TCTACAAAAGAAAGCTTGGGGCGGATGGGAAGGTAGTGACCTTCAAAGCAAGACTGGTTGAAAAAGGTTATACTCAAAAGCAAGGAGTTGCCTGTGAGAAAAAATTTTCACCAGTTGCTATGTTTAAGTCCATTAGAGTACTACTAGCCATAGCATCATGGTATGACTATGAGATATGGCAAATGGATGTAAAGACTGCATTCCTCAATAGAGACATCAAAGAAGAAATTTATATGTCTCAACCTGAGGGTTACACATCAGTAGGAAGTTAGCATAAGGTATGCAAACTTCAGGGATCAATATATGGTCTCAAGCAAGAGTCAAGGAGTTGGAACCTCAGATTTGATAGCACTATCAAAAAGTTTGGTTTTTGCTAAGAATTCTGAGGTACCGTGCGTGTACAAGAAGGTTAGTGGAAGTGCACTGACATTCTTGGTACTTTATGTTGATGATATCCTGCTCATTGAGAATGATGTAGGATTATTGCAATCAACTAAAGTATGGTTAGCAAGTAAATTCTCCATGAAAGACATGGGTGAAGCATCCTATGTATTGGGAATGCAAATCTATAGAGATAGATCAAAGAGTATGCTAGAACTCACCCAATCCACTTATATCGATACAATTTTGAAACGATTCTCTATGAAAGAGTCCAAGAGAGGATACTTACCAATATGTCATGGTGTCCCAAAAATGATGAAGAGATAGAGATGATGACACATATTCTATATGCGTCAGCCATTGGTAGTATCATGTATGGTATGATATAGACACGTCCTAATGTTGCTTACGCTCTGAGTGTTACAAGCAGATATCAGGCGAAACCCTGGTCCACTACATTGGAAGGCCGTGAAAGATATTCTTAAGTACTTGAGAATGACTAAGAACTTGTTCATGATCTATGGAGGTGGAGAATTGAGATTGGAAGGCCACACTGAATCTAGCAGCTTCGCACGATTTTTTCCTACTAATTTTTTTGGTCTATGATGACCAATAAATTTTTTCCTTGTGGAACCTGCATGCCTATGATAGGAAATTCATATCGAGCAAGAAAATACCTGATTGAGGGCAAAGGTGAGCTCTCTTAACAAATAATGGAAATTTCTAATGAATCTCCATGAGCTTATGACATATTAAAAACTTCCGTTTGGATCCAAGTAGAATAAATGCATGGTATGAAATTTAACAAATTTTCATAATAAATAGTTGAATTTGTCAACATGATTCATATGAACAAATGCCATCACCTAAAGAAACTAGTGATTAGTTTAATGATGATGAATGAACGCTTCAGTAAACTGCAAGATGCTCATAACTATCGGATAGCAGAAAATGATAGGCTTCAGCAACTAAGTATGATGCCTTCTGGACAAGACTATGCAATCAAGGAATATCTTTCCTGCAATGTGCTGCAAATGAATATGATGGAGAATATGCCTGCCTACCCAGTTTCTGACAAGAAAACTCTTCATCTTGGGTACTCCTATCTTCGTTCTACTTTTTTGATGAAATTTAGTCCCAATTCAATACGTTATGTGTCTGCCTCTACTATTCAGGGTGTGATATTTTTTAACCTCCATTACACTTGGTATTGCAGGTAGTTGAATCCACTGAGGATTATTCTGAGTTGGTGTTGCTAAATAATAGTCATCAGAAGTATTTGCATTTCCTAGCATTTAATGGACCATTTTAATTACCATATTAAATGGATAAGGCCAACCTTATAATTAAATGCGACATCTCAATTCATCACATACAAGTTCAAAAGCAAGTAACTTTACAAAGACATAAAAGCCGAACGTACGCTTATAAACAGATACAAGGAGAGTAGGAGTTTGACAAGAAAGTCAAAGTTTTTGAACCTTCACATAATAAAATGGCTCCTTCCGAGCTCTCTCCTAGTGCTCCCTAAGCTTAGATATTTAATCATTTGATTTCATCTGATTAGCTTGTGTCGTTTCTTCTGCCTTCAGTCGAGCAGCATGTTCCTCGGCCAATTGCCGTTCAAGCCTATGAGTGGTCTCTCTAAGCTTTGACTCAACCTTTGAAAGAACATCACCCAAAAAAAGCAAAATTGTCAATAAGTACCCAACATGGTGCAACATAAAATGCATTAGTTTATATAACATGCAACTTCAGCAGATCTCCGCTAATGTAAATAACTGGAAAATGATGGCACTAGTGTTCAGGTAGCAAGGGAAACATGATATAGGCCAAAATACCAATAATACCATTTCGGTAATTCGCTTTAGCTGTTCTTCATATGTGTTATTTAATTGCTCCTTCCATAGAGAACCATTCCAAGGATTAATCAATTCAGCAGTTTGATCGCGTAGTTTTGCAGACCTTTTTTGTTGAAACAAACAAAATATTAATAGGTACCACCAGTTACAATTTCCCTGAAGGATCAAATACCAGCAAGCCACTCACCTTCATTTCTATAAATATCTCATCGGCATATGGTTTCCCACTATTTTTATAAACAACTGCGGTTACAAGGGAAAGTAAGTTGCCTGAGTTCTTAATTTTTCTTGGATTCTTCTTTTGCGGTTTTTTAAAAATATGTGTTGGGAAATAAGTGTGGTTATGCAGGAATTATACCGTTATTCATAAAGTTGAAATATGAAATATATGTTTGTTAAAATTTTAGAAAAAAATATCTAATTTTATATTATTAGTAAGCTCTGGGTTGGCTTAGAGCTGACACAATAACCCAATATTGAGGTTTATAATTCTATTGGACTTTAAATTTAGGGAGGCTAATGAGACGCACTTAATATTACTTTTCCTATTCCCTTACGTCGCTAGGGTTTTAAGTTTTTATTTACACTCTATTTTTTCAGAATTTACATCAACGTTCGAAATTGAATGTAATAAAGAGAGATAAATAATGGCGAATGTAGTAAATATTAACATAATTAAGACACTTCTCTTGATCAGAGCTCAAACACAAGCAGCAATAGTTTTTAATGAAGTTTGTATACTCGTATATTCTCGTATTTGACATATCAATTACTATACACTCAGGCATCTCTAGAATGAGCATAAGATTCTTGACTTGAACCTTGATATGCCATCATATTGTATTTCACATGCTTCATATCAGTTTGTATACTCAAACATTCTCGTATTGGACAATTTTTTCTCATATCCTTATTTTCACCTTGGACAACCCATTCCACGGGGCAGGTCTTAGGTTGGACGGTTTAGATGGCCAGGGTAGTGGTTAAAGCAGTTGGGATTTCATTGGTGATCCAGTGGATGTTTTATTTGGTTTCTCGTATTCTCGTGCTGTATTATGATTTTGATATGGTTGTATTAACGTTTAAAACTGAAATTAGTATTATGTTTTCTTTTGGGTTGTAAGATGATCAATTTATTTGGTTTCCACTGTTTAATTGTTGTTATTAAGTTTTGATCATACATTATTATTAGTCTCTTTTGTAATGGCTCAGGTAAGGGCGCTACATTTCATGTACAACCTTTTTCAAAAATATAAACAAGCAATGGTTTCTGACAAATATTAGCCTATAACTATTTTAGCTAAGAAGCGTAAATTGGCCCATGATTGTTGGAGATGCATGATAATACAAAATAAGCATATCAAGGTAACTACTAAAAATCCTATGTAAATTGGAGTACAAATTATGTGAACACTTCCCCTCGGTTGGCGTTAACATATCTTTGATACCCAACTTGTCAAGGGAGTCGTAGAAGATTTTGCTAGAGAAAGCTTTTGTAAGTATATTTGAAACGTCTATTGCTAAATTAGTACTGATTTTTTTTAAAAAAAATAGAGTCCTTGGCCGAAATATGAACGCATACATATAAATATAAAAATATGGCCCACTCGTTTTACCAAATGATCCAAATACCAAATAAAATAACTTCATTTAAGAATCTAGAGGTAAGACCAACAAAAACATTTACTGTTTAAAGTAAAACGAGCACATCATAATACTAAAGACGTGACAACCCTCAAAGTATGAAAATCATAAATGTTTTGAAGTATTTTTTTAACCATTGCTCTCATCAAATCGTGTAACATCATAAAAATGCAGAAGAAACGTAAGGTACTCGAGCTTCCAGTGCACCACCAGCCCTAGTCCTACTCAGACCTCAGCACCTCCAATCTCCTCATCAACAAACTGTTCACCTGCATCAATCACACCTAGTGAGTCTAAAAACTCAACACACATGAACCGTTGTAAAAAGTAAATATACATATCCTGCAACATTGAAAAGTATCGTAAACAAAGTAACTTTCATTATCTTCAAAAGCATAAGCATGAACATAAACATATTCATATCAAATCATGTCATATCGTATCATCATATACGTATTCAATTTTCCTTATTTAATTCAGATCATTAATTGTGACTTCCGTATCAGCTCTATCTCGATGGATCCATCTACGTATAATCGTGGTACCCGACAAAGGGGACATCAGCTACAGTTTTAACCGTCCACTGAGCCTTGGCCTTACATTTTCGTGTTTGAATTAGGCACAACCAACTCACCTCCTTCAAAAACATGTGATCGTATTCATCACTTGTAAAATTCGTGCATATACATACATTTTCTTAAAACCAAGCATGCAACGTGTTTTCTCGCATTAACATAAAAATCCATGTTCAATATAAACATATACATTTTAAATATGCATTATCAGTTGTCAGGGCACTGCCAGGACTGCTAACCTAACCCGGGTGCAAAATGATTATTTTCCATCCAAACTTATCAAACGCCTTAAAAACATAATTTTAATCATTTCTTAGACGTAAACTCAAGCATATGCATTAATTCTATAATCACAGACCCATCGATATAACTTGCTGGAACACCCAAAACGAGACATGCTCACTAAGATCATTAAACCTCATCTACTGGACTAGCGCCTAGGCGCTGGCTGTGTAGCGTTGCGGTGGTTGGTAAGTTCCTAGGCGTCGTGTACCAGCATTGCGACGCTAAAAGCACGGAAGCTTAAGCGTTGCGGCGCTAGATGGGCAGCGTCGCTGTGCTACCCCTACGAACAAAACCCCAAAATACAACCTCGAAGCAAACTCCACCCCACGCTCACTCAACCCAAATCAGGCTCAAACCAACCTCTCCTAGACCACAACTGCTCTTCCTGAATTGCCCTAACCGTGGCCCTCAGCCCCATGCACTTGGATACACGTGAACTACTCGAAAGCCCCAACACTGAGCCCTAACCAAGCTTAGCTTCCTCGATCTACTCCTGGCACATGAACAGATGTGCATGAGTCACCTAGGCCCCGTCTCAGACCCACCAGGGTCAAATCCCCTACCTGGAATGACCCTTGCACAGCTGCCCTACTCTTAATCCTCGGTCGAGCCCTAACCAAATCTCAAAACATGGACATCCGATCGAACCTCTACTTGACCTGCTCCAAATCTGATTCAAGCACTTAAACATACTCTCCCTAGTGTGATTCAAGTCCCTATCCATCAGCCCCCCTTCAAGCAATAAAAAACGTGAGCCACAAAGCATGGAAATCGATTTTCTTCGTGTACATGTATTCTAAACGTATACAATTCATTAGATCGATTATATACCATAAAATTAAAACAAAATAAATATTATTATGTAATCGATGAGAAAACAAAGGTTTAGGGCATGCCTTTGCCTAAATACGCTCGAAAAACAACTCAACAACGGGAGGGACTGGACGCCGGAGGGACGGGGGAAGACCTTAGCTACGATTTTCCTTGCAAAACCCACCAAAACCTGCTGCTAGAAGGGAAAAGTGGGGTGGCCAAGTGAAGGGGTGAGGGTAGGGTTTAGGGAGTGAAAAAATGGTATAACAAATAATAGGATAATGGGCCTAGATTCAAAGTATTAAAGAGAAAAGAGTTTGGCCCGACATCATATTAAAATGGGCCCATTAAGCCCAGTAATAAGTACGTAAAATATTTTGTTTTGGTACGTTTTCAAAAATATTACCCAAACCCTCAAAAATTCCTCCATTTTGCTAAAAATCTCCTACTGGTTTAAAATATGGTTCAACATGTAAAAATATCTTAAAACTGTCCATTTTGGAAAATTACATAATAAATACACCATATATTAAATAATTAAAAATAATTATTTAATAAACATTTTCCTTAACTGTCCCCGGTCTCCGTTCCTCGTTCGAGCCGTCAAATACAGCTAAAAGCCCCCATGTTATGCAATCAAGTAAACCATGCCATAAAATCATGAAATCATGTCATAATCATGCATTAAATGCATTTAAAATAATTAAATAGACATTTAAATAACACCCTGGATTGGCATGCAGTCTGGTTACGTCGTTCGAATTTGTAGACCATACAATATTGGCTAGTTGATCTTCTGACTTTACAAAGTGAAACCGAATCAATGCTTCAAGCTTTTGTTTAATGAAGTGTCGTCTATCTCAATGTGTTTTGTTCGATCATGCTGAATAAGATTACGAGATATTTCAATGGTAGCCTTATTGCCACAAATCAAATTCATTGTTGATTTAGGAGCAAAACAAATCTCTAAGAGTAGTTTTTTAAATCGTATCAGTTCAAAAAGTTCCTTGGTCATTCTTCAAAACTCAGCTTCAACACTTGACTATGCTACCATTTTCTGTTTCTTAATTCTCTATGTCACTAAGTTACCCCCAACAAAAGTAAATTATCCCAATGTGTAATTTCTATTAGATAAATTTTCTACCCAATACTCATCTGTATACCCTTCAATATCTAAATGCCTATTCTTAGAGAATATAATTCCCATTCTGGGGCTGATTTGAAGTAACAAAGTAATTGAATAACTGCATCCATGTGTTCTTCACTTGGATGATGTATCAATTTACTTACTAAACTAACCACATGAGAAATGTCTAGGTGGTGTGATATTAGTAAATTAGCTTACCCACTAGCCGTTGATACCTCTTTTTTTTGGTTGGTCCTTGATCAGGAAACTCTCCCAGCATTTGATTTTGTGCCATTTGGGTGTCAACTGGCTTGCAATCTAGCATTCCCACTTCAGTCAGTAAGTCGAGTACAAACGTCATATGTGACATAAAAATTCCTTATCTTGATCTAGCTACTTCGTCCCCAAAATGTACATAAGCCCACCAAGGTTCTTCATTCAAATTCAGTATCCAATTGTTTTTAAATTTTGTAGATTTCATCGGCATCATCACCTATAATAATCGTGTTATCTATATAAATTATCAATGCAGTTACCTTACCTTGTCATTTTCGGAAGAGAGTATGAACTGAGTTACTTTGTTGCAAGCCATACTTTCTCATAGCCATGCTAAAAGGCCAAATCATGATCGTGGTGACTGTTTCAAGCCATGTAAAGCCTTTTGTAATTTGGAAACAATTTCAGCGATGGATGAAGTATAGTGTGGTTGAACATTCATATATATTTTCTCATCAAGATCTCCACGAAGAAAGAAATTCTTGGATTCAAATTGGTGCAATGGTCAATTCAAGTTTGCTGCCAAGGATAACAAAACACTAAGACATAGTTTGATACACATGATAGGATAAACATGTTATATAATATAAGGATAAGTTAATGATAAATAAGATGTAGGATATTATATTTAATGTTTGGTATGATTTTAACAAGAGTGATTAAATTTATATATTAAATTGTAATGACAAAATTAACCTTATCATAATAAATTTTATAATTTCAAAGTTGTTGCTTGAGTTCATATTTCTTATCTGTTCATGCACCGATAGTGCTTGCATGATTTATTTATTTTTACCTAATTTATATATTATATAATATTATAATTATATAATATATAAAAAAATTTAATGCATTTAAAAAAATTAAATAAATAGATATCATACAACCAAACCAAATTCATTTGTCGACAATAATATCTTATATAAAAAACCAAAGTATGGAATGTAGTATGACAAGTCTATCAAAGAGCTCACCGTCAAAACAAAATAAACCATATGTTTTTCAAAACACAACTAGTTTGAAACCAAAGATCAATACATAGTATAGAAAATAGGTATTAAACTCACTCTTTTTTTAAGAGTTGCTTGACCAAGGAGTTTCGAGCCTCGTCTGGTAAACTGAAGAAATATGCCAATTTCTTTGGATTCTCCACTAACTTGTCACCTACAAACACCCGCTCATCCATTGTCATCCCTGGAATTTCACTTATAGCACCGAACACATCTTTAGTTGCAACAGGATCATATCCAATTTGTTTTTTGAGAGATCATCTATGCTAACTGTGTCATGTCAATGAATTTGTTCATGGCATCGAAAATTCGATCTTCTATTTCAGCACTTCGCTTGCGTTTTTTGCCCACCGATTTCTTACCTAATGTTGCGTCAGAAAAGATAGGGTCTGAGACCGAAATTGAATCAGCATTGTCCTCAAACCCATCCAACAACTTCTCCAACCCCACACCCACTACAGCACCATCAGTGTTCCCCAAGTTCAAGTCATCTTCCAGTACGGCATCAGCAAAGCTCTCAAAGCGTTCTCCAGTTGCACGATCGCGTCCAAAAATCTCACATCAATCATTATAATATGGCCAAGACCTATACCGCATACCATGGACGCTGCTGTCCATCTGTGTGGCAAATTAGTGAAATTGTTAGGCCATAACTTGTCACAAGAGTATACATGAATGTGTAAGTAAAGCAGCTGAATTCGCAAGATATCAAGGCTATTAATTGTACAAATATTGATGATAGCAACTAGGTACCACTGCATCTTCTCCATTACTTGGCCAGCATAAAAAATGTGAATCTAAGTCTAGATTCAAAATTTTGTATATTATGTTTTCACTCCAGTGAGATGATTTGTAACTCAATTTCATGTTATTGTGCTTTTCCTTTCAACAATAGTCCACACTGTTTAAGCATAAAACCAATAATTCAACTGAAATTAACTAAACAGAAAGTTCAAGCATACAACCAATATTTGTTCATTTGTCATCAATACCAAAACAATGAAATATAAAAAAAAACCATATATAAATCACCATAAAAAACAGGAGTTATAACAGTTGAGTATTTACCTTCTCAAGGAGTTCCCATGCTTCATTTGTGGCGTCAATCATTTTTTCAGTTTCATTCCAACCTATTCTGTTCTGGCTTAACAGTGTCATTAATGTACCATGAAACTTTTTCCATACATGAATTTTTGAATTGATATGAGGATTGCTCCGCAAATCTGTATTTGAGAATGTCTTTTTCATGACATCTTCTAAAAAAGCCAAATAACCAATTCGGAATCCATTCTCACTCTTCCAACCATGATTGACAGCTTCCTTTAATGCTTGAAGGAGAACATCTTCCTCTCTTGTTGTCCACACTCGCCTAGTCTTCTCAACTTTTTTTCCTTTGTCATGTCCTTTGCTGCTACTTGTTCTAAACTCCATCTCTACAACAAAAACAAAAAAAAAAACAGAAGGTTAGTATCTAAGTATAAGATTACTTTTCCAAATCGAGTAGCAAAATGACAAATTTCAAATAAAATAAAAAAATTCAATCATAGGACAAAACAGGGAAACCAAACATCCACATTGAGGAATACAAATTATGGTGAAACGTCTACTCGTTTTAAAATGCGGAATTTTTTTAATTTTTATAAAGCTCTCAATTTGAAATTAACATTTAAATAAATCGCATGCATGCAATCCTACTTAAAAACATCATTTAGAAATTATCATAATTAATTACAAAAAAAAATATACGGAGTAAAGGCGAGTAAAAATCCTAACATCAACTGTAAAATAAAACAGCAGTATAAAATCAACGTATCCTCTCCAAAACATAAAATCGTAAAAGTGCGGAAATATCATAGGCCCTCGGGTGTGTCGCCCACCAGGTCCATTGACTCAGAGTCCAGCACCTCCAGTCTCCTCAGAATCCAGCTTACCTGCATCACACACACCTAGTGAGTCTAAAGACTCAACACGCCGTACCAGGAATAACGAGTACATGTAGGCACACAGCAGTGAAAAATATCATATCGTGTCAAATCATGTAGTCTCTTGTCATCATGTACGTGTCAAAACAGCTCAGCGTATCAGCATAAACTTAAACATTTTCTTTTAATTGAATTCAGTTCATTAGTTGTGACTTTCGTATCAGCTCTATCGATGGATCCATCTACGTATAACCACGGTATCGGACGGCGAGGGACATCAGCGACAGCATTACCCATCCACTGAGCCCGGGCCTCATTTCATCATATCTCATATCATCGTATACATATACATCGTCAGTCACAACCAAATCTCATTCTTCAAAAATAACATCATAATCATCACTTAATAAAAACATGCATAAACGTAACTTTTTCCCTAAAACCAAGCATGCAACGTATTTATCATATTTGTGTAAAACTCATAAACGTGATGCGTGAACATTTAAAATATCATGAATTTGTGCTCAGGGCGCTGCCAGGAACAAAATCTCACATCACGTGCAAAATGACAATTATTCCCCTGGGAACCCAAAAATGATCGTTGCACCCCTGACCTCTAAAATTTGACCCGAAGCTTTTCAAACTCCTTAAAATGTCAAAAAACATTTTTTTAAAAGTATTCCTAGACGTAAACTCGAGCCAAATTCACAACTTAACCGTATTCGTTTAAAAACATAGACCGGGGTCCCGATTTTACCCCAAATCGAATCGAAACTTCTTATTACCATAACTTAAAAACACTAGAAAGCTCCTAAAACCATAACATCAGAGCCCTAGGCTCATGGCTGAAATTCCAGAAATGGAAAAACCTTCGGCCCTCTCCTAATCACCCCTCCCTCGTGAACCTCTTTCCCAAAAACTCACACCACTCGCCAAACCTGACACACCCGCCATGAACCCGCCTACCAGGGACTTAGACCAGAACCTAACGTGCCTAACCGAACCAAGCCACAACCCCCATGCACGCTTCTAACTGCTAGGAACCGAGGAACAACCCCAAGCTCCTACCGAGACACATGCATCTCTACCTGGTCCGATCAAGCGTTTATCACTCTAGCATGCTTCGAGCCGCCCCAGACCCCAAATCAGACCCACCAGGGTCTGGTCCAGGGGTGGAGGAGGCCCTCGCAGAGCTGGTGTAGCAGGAAGGCATGGATTGAACCCCCTTCACCCTCACACCCGATCGGCCCTCACCCTATCACATCAAAACTTGACCGAACTGCACACCAGCATTTAAACCTTATCAGTCACGATCTAGACAGCCCCTTACCATCAAAATACGGCATTCCCTTGCATCAAAAACCAAAAAAAGTGAGTACAAATCATAGGATGCACAAATACATGTAAAACCCGAAAGCCCTTCTTGCTCATGCTTGGATCGAAATTTTTATTGCATGAATGCACATACATCAGTAATATAAACATGGGTGATGCAAAAAATATGTTACAAGCGTTCCTCATGATGTTTGGAGAGCAAGAATGATGAGAGAAAACCCGGATGAAGTTTTCTTTGCAAGAACAAGTGGAAAACCAATTCTTTCAGCTGCCTGGGGGGATGAAACTGAGGGGAGGGGTTCTGAAAATGAGAGTGTCGGTTGTGGGAGATTGTGAGTAGGTTAGAGGGTGTTTAGGGTTTTAGAAAATAGTTAATATAAAGGTTAATGGGCCCTCACCTTGCTAATTAAAAGTTTAAAAGAATAATTAAGCCCAAAAAGCTTAAAAGTAGGCCCATTAAATCCAAACACACTCCTGAAAAATATTTCGTGTTGGTAAGATTTTGAAAATATTAGTCGAACCCTTAAAAAAAGTCCCACTGATTCGATAAAATTTGCGCACCTTTAAAAATAAAATCCCGCGGGTAAAAATACTCAAAGAAATTCCCATGTTTGAAAAATATCCTTAAAACACCTTATATTAATTAATAAAAATTAATCATGTAATAAAAATAATTTTCCTGAAAATTCTCCGGTCTCCGTTCTTCGTTCGAGCGTGAAATGCACCTATAAACCTAATGCATGAACTTTTAAAATTTCATGAAATAAATCCTATCATGCATGAATTATGCATTAAATGCATAAAAATAAATAAGCACATAATTAAAAATAAAAATCCTAGATTGCATACATTCAGGTTACGTGAATTAAATTTCTGGACCTTACAACTCCCCCCCCCCCCCCCCCCCCCCCCAATCTGCGTAGGTCTCTCTTCAAAAGATAGGTTCGGTGTCAGATGAAGTGGCTCATAATTAAGCACATGTGCAGGATTCAACATGTACTTATGCAGCATGAAGACGTGGAACACATTATGATCTCCCGCCAGATTAGGCGGTAAAGCAGCTCTGTATGCAAGTGTCCCAACTCTCTCTAGAATCTCAAATAGTCCGATAAATCTAGGGCTGAGCTTGCCCTTCTTCCCGAACCTCTTCACACCCTTCATCGGTGCGACCTTCACGAACGCATGATCTCCTACAGCAAACTCAAGATCTCACCGCCTTTGATCAGCATAACTCTTTTGACGGCTCTGCGCAGTCCTCATCCTATCTCTAATCCTGGACATTAACTCTGCTGTCTGCCTGACAATATCCAGACCCAACTCTGCTCGCTCTCCTACCTCATCCCAGTATACTGGCGACCTACACTTCCTCCCGTGCAGTGCCTTGTATGGAGCCATACCTATTGATTCCTGATAACTGTTGTTGTATGTGAACTCCACAAGAGGTAACTTCGGCTCCCAGCTGCCGTGGAAGTCGATCATGCATGTTCGGAGTAGGTCCTCCAGAATCTGAAGCACCCTCTCTGACTGACCGTCTGTCTGAGGATGGAAGGCGGTACTGAACAGTAACTTTTTACCCAAAGCCTGGTGAAGACTCTTCTAGAACGCAGACGTGAACCTCGGATCCCTGTCTGACACTATGGACACTGGAATCCCGTGCAGTCTGACTGTCTCTCTGATGTATAGCTTTGCGTACTGAGTCATGGTGAATGTCCTCCTGATCAATAAGAAATGAGCCGACTTAGTGAGTCGATCAACAATCACCCAAATGGCATTGTATCCTCTAGTAATCCTCGCAAGCCCTGTCACGAAATCCATAGTAATATTCTCCCATTTCCACTCGGGAATAGGGAGTGGTCTCAGCTTCCCTGCAGGTCTCTGATGCTCTACCTTAACCTGCTGACAAGTCAAACACTCGGAGACGAATCACAGAATATCTCGCTTCAAGAGGTTCTGCACAACAGCGTTTTCCAGGGCCACAGCAGGCTCGAGTTCATGCTCTAACCCAGGATCAAGTTCAAGAAGCACTGGGTGGAGTTATTGCAGGTATCTGTCTTAGTTTTAATCATCCTGCTCGTATACTGATAGACACAGGAGCATCTCATTCTTTTGTATCTGTTGTATTTGTTGATGAGCATGATATTGCTGCTACTCCGTTGATAGATACTGTGTCAGTCTCTACACCTGCCGGTGTGTGTTTGATATCTCATGAGATAATTCTGAATTGTGTGATTAGATTCGATGATAATATTATGATAACTAATCTCATCAAGCTAGATATGTCTGACTTCGATTGTATTCTGGGAATGGATACTCTGTCTAATTATCGAGCTACCGTTGATTGTTTCCATGGAGTTGTCAGATTTAGACCGTATTATGGCAGTAAATGGAATTTTTATGGTAGTGATTCACGATCACGTATTCCATTAGTGTCAGCAATGGAAATGTTTAGAATCTTGTCGACATGAAATGAAGGATTCATGATCTATGCAGTTGATGCGACACAGGGAAAAAGATTTGATGTTTCTGATATTCCTATTGTCAAGGAATTCCCTGATGTATTTCCCGATGAAATTCCTGGATTTCCACCCCAGGGGTAAATCGATTTTAGCATTGAGTTGGTGTCCGGGACAAATCCTATTTCGAGAGCACCATATCATTTGGCTCCAGCGGAATTGAAAGAACTCAAAGAGCAATTACAGGACTTACTGGAAAAAGGCTATACTAGACATAGTATGTCACCTTGGGGAGCTCTGATATTGTTTGTAAAGAAGAAAGACGGAACGATGAGAATGTGCATTGATTACAGGCAGTTGAACAAAGCTACTGTGAAGAATAAGTATCCTCTGCCGCGTATCGATGACTTGTTTGATCAGTTGCAGGGTACATCAGTGTATTCAAAGATCGATCTCCGTTCTGGCTACCATCAGCTTAGAGTTCGAGAGGAAGATGTTCCAATGACAGAATTTCGAACACGTTATGGGCATTAAGAATTTTTAGTTATGCCTTTGGGATTGACTAATGCTCCTGCGGTTTTTATGGATTTGATGAATCGTGTTTTTCGAGAATTTATAGACAAATTTGTTATTGTCTTCATAGATGATATTCTGATTTTTTCAAAAACAAAGAAGGAGCATCGAGAACATTTAAGGTTGGTCCTCCAGACACTCAGAGCAGCGTAATTGTATGCAAAATTTTCTAAATGTGAATTCTGGCTGGACAGAGTTGTATTTCTGGGTCATATTATATCAGCTCAAGGAGTATCAGTGGATCCTAGTAAAGTGGAAGTTGTTATCAATTGGCCAACACCGACGAATATTTCCGATATTCGCAGTTTCTTGGGATTGATAGGATATTATAGGCTTTTTATTGAAGGATTTTCTATTATAGCAAGGCCTATGACTCAATTAACGCAAAAAGATCGATGTTTTGTGTGGACTGATGAATGTGAGTCAAGTTTTCAGACTTTGAAGGAAAAGTTGACAACCGCTCCAGTGCTAGCTTTGTCATCAGGCTCGGGTGGATATGTTGTTTGTTCAGATGCATCTCTAAATGGACTTGGTTGTGTTCTAATGCAAAATGGGCGAGTGATTGCATATGCTTCTCGTCAGTTGAAGCCGCATGAGACCCGATATCCAGTTCATGACATAGAGTTGGCTGCCATTGTGTTAGCATTGAAGTTATGGCGTCATTATCTGTACGGTGAGCAGCTTGTGATTTATTCGGATCACCAGAGTCTTAAATATCTTTTCTCACAGCCTGACTTGAACATGAGACAACGTCGATGGATGGAGTTACTTAAGGACTTTGATTGTGAGATTCAGTATCAACCAGGGCGAATGAATCTTGTTGCAGATGCTCTCAGCAGGAAAGTTTAGAATGATATGCTGACATCTTTGACTATCTCTAAAGTTCACGAGCACTTGGGAACTTCAGGATGGACTTATCAGATCAGTGGAGACTAATTTATAGTGTCATCTATTCAAGTTGAGCCACAGATTTTATCCAGCATCAAAGCAGCACAGAAGACCAATCCGCACATTCATAGATAGAAAGAATTGTCTCGAACAGGTCAGACAGGTAGTCTACGCTTTAATGGTAGACTTGTGGTTCCTAATTTGATAGATTTGAAAGAATCTATACTACGGGAAGCACATTGTAGTCGACACAATATTCACCCAGGAATTCGAAAGATGTATCATACCTTGAGAGCTCATTATTGGTGGGAAGGTATGAAAAAAGAAATTTCTCATTTTGTGGCTAAATGTTTAACGTGTCAACAAGGTAAAGCCGAGAGAATGAGACCTGGTTGAATGTTACATAGTCTTGAAGTGCCAAAATGGAACTAGGAGCACATTGCTATGGATTTTGTGACTCATTTACCTCGTTCTAATCGTGGTTGTGATGCTATTTGGGTGATTGTTGATAGATTGTCTAAATCAGCTCATTTTATTACATATGATCGTACTTGTACTTATTTGAAAATGACGAAATTGTACATTGATCATATAGTAAGATTGCATGGTGTGCCAGTAACCATAGTATCCGATCGTGATCCAAGATTTGCTTCGAAGTTTTGGGGAAGTTTGCAATCAGCTTTGGGTTCAAAGTTGGCTATGAGCACTGCCTATCACCCACAGACAGATGGTCAGTCAGAAAGAACCATTAAAATGCTTGAAGACGGGTTACGGGCAGTAGTGATGGATTTCAAAGGTGGTTGGCAAGAATCATTGTCTTTGGTCGAATTCTCTTACAATAATATTTTTTAGACAACAATCGGTATGGCACCATTTGAAGCTTTGTTTGGAAGAAAGTGCAGATCGCCGATATGTTGGGAAGATCTAGGAGAAAGACAGATGTCAAAACCAGAATTTATTCAAGAAATGAAAGATAAAGTTGAATTGATCACGAAAAGGATGAAAGCAGCCCAGGATCGTCAAGCCAGTTATGTTAATAAAAGGCGTAGACCTTTAGAGTTCCAAGTGGGCGATTATGTTTTCTTGAAAGTATCACCATTCCGAGGTACCATGAGATTCGGACATAAAGGGAAGTTAGCTCCGCGTTATATTGGTCCGTATGTGATTGTTAAGAGGATTGGCACATTGGCTTATCGTTTGGACTTGCCGCGGTCCGTGTCCGTGCGCAAAAATGACGATCAAGAATAGACAAAGACACGGACCCCATGCCAGGGTCCGTGTATTCTCGTTGGACGCGAACTCACGAAAATCCTGTACGTGTCATGCTTAACATTCTAGACTCGTTTGTACGGACCAAGAACCGACACCTCGAAACACATCCTAACATGCCAAAACATCGAACCAATTACATACAAGTACCCAAAGCAACGGCGTTCACCCTACGACACATACAATTCAAAAAAAACGTGGCAATTGACACCAAATCGGTTCCTACGACTTCTAGTGTATTCGAGTGCCTAACAACACCGAACGACATGTCAAATAACAATCCAACATCATAATAATCATACCTAGACGCAGCAAGGATCACCCGTCGATTCCCAACAAAGCCTGCAACAATAAAATCTCAAAAACGCATCAACACATAATTTTCTGAAAAACGAAGTTTGAGCAGTATCACGAAAAATGTCATAACTCACTCAATTTTTATCCAAATATTTCGAATTTTATATCAAATCGAAGGTATCAAAAAATTATACTATTTTCACGTTGAAAGATTTCTCATAATCCCGACCGAAAAATCTCAGTTTTCAAAAGAACAGCAAAAACGGGATTTGAGATCTAAACTTATTTCAAAACTGATCCAAATCGTTTTCCGCTCAAACAACGAACGTCACCCATGAATTTTTACACATAAATAACAACGTAATGCATAATATGACGAGATCGATGCAGAAATAACAGAATATACGTGCGTTTTGATATTTAAAATACCGTAATGACGATACCGAAGCGGAGACGGAGTGAGGGTCGATCCGGGACGAACGTGGCGCTAAAATTCTTGAAGAAAACCAACGAAAACTCGCTAGCAAATATAGAGGGATGGGGCGGCTGCTTCTAAGTGTAAGAACCCTAGTAATTCTCCTCTCAAAAGTAATAAAAACTGAATGAAATAAGTGTGTGTGTGTTTTGATCGGTTCTAGGTGTGTGTAAAAGTGTGTGTGTGTGTGATTAGTAATTTAGGGAAAAATTGCTTAATTAAATAATAAATAAAACTATTTAAAATACTAACACTCTTTAAACTTTACTAAAACCCTCAATTAAAATAATACACACAAAAATGCTAATTTTAAAAGTTTTAAACTCTTAAATAACTAAACACATAAATAAGGCTTTAAAATGCTAAACTAAATAAATTATTTAAAATGCCTCTTCCTAGCTTTTAGAATAAAATACCGCATTTCAAATTGCCAAGAATCGTCCCCGGTCTTTTCCTCGATCCCGCCTCAAATAATCGCCTGAAACATGAAACTCGAAAAACATTTTAACGTGCATCGCATAAACATAATGAATTTAAAATAATGCATTTAAATAATTCATGCACTACTAGGACTCGTTCTAAAATTAAATAAATGCTTTAATAATTAAATAAATGCATGGGTTATATGTGTACTGAATTTGGGCACTACAGTTCCTCCCCCATTTATATAAATTTCGTCCTCGAAATTAAATCTTACCGAACAACTCCGGGTAGCGGTTCATCATGTCTGCTTCTGACTCCCAAGTGGCTTCCTCCACTAATTGGTTCAGCCACTTGACTTTGACCAGCTTGGCCACCTTGTTCCGAAGTCTCCGCTCCTGTCTGTCTAGGACCTGGACGGGTCTTTCCTCATATGACAGGTCTGGAGCCAACTGCAACGGCTCATAACTCAGAACATGTGAAGGATTAGCTAGATACTTCCTTAACATCGAGACGTGAAACACATTGTGTACCCCTGCCAGATTCGGCGGAAGGGCAACACGATTAGCTAGTGTCCCAACTCTGTCAAGAATCTTGAAAGGTCCAATAAATCTCGGACTCAGCTTGCCTCTTTTTCCAAATCTCATGACACCCTTCATGGGCGCTATCTTTATAAAAACGTGGTCACCTACGGCAAACTCGAGATCCCTTCTCCTCTTATCGGCATAGCTCTTTTGGCGACTTTGGGCGGTCTTCATTCTGTCTCGAATCTTGACCACCACATCTGCAGTCTGCTGAACTATCTCCGTGCCAGGTTATGCTCTTTCACCAACTTCATCCCAATGAACTAGTGATCTGCACTTCCTTCCATACAACGCTTCGTAGGGAGCCATACCTATGGATGATTGGAAACTGTTGTTGTATGTAAACTCCACTAGAGGTATCTTCGATTCCCAAGTCCCTTGGAAATCGATCATACAGGCCCGCAATAAATCCTCCAAAATCTGGATCACTCGCTCAGACTGACCATCTATCTGTGGGTGAAAGTCCGTACTGAAAAGCAATTTCGTCCCCATGGCTGCATGTAGGCTCTTCCAAAAGGACGATGTGAACCTCGGGTCCCTGTCGGACACAATAGAAACTGGGATCCCATGCAATCGAACAATATTCCGGATATAAAGCTCCGCGTATTGCGTCATGAAGAAAGTCGTCTTTACTGGTAAAAAGTTCGCTGATATAGTGAGTCGGTCCACTATAACCCAAATGGAATTCGATCCTCTGACTGACTTTGGCAACCCAACCACAAAATCCATTGTAATATTCTCCCATTTCCACTCTGGGATGGGGAGTGGCTTAACCAATCATGCTGGCTTCTGATGCTCTGCCTTCACCTGCTGACAAGTGAGGCATTCAGACACAAATCTGCGGATGTCTCTCTTCATTCCTGGCCACCAATACAAATTCTGTAGGTCCTTGTGCATCTTGGTACCTCCTGGATGAATGGAATACAGAGATGCGTGTGCCTCTGTCAGAATATCCTCTCTGATCGAATTGACGCTAGGCACCCACATTCTGCCTCTGTATCTCACAATACCATCTGACACTATGTAGAGTACACTGCCCTTGACTTCATCCTTCAGCCTCCACTTCTGCAACTGCTCATCTGAAGGCTGGCCCGCACGAATGCGGTCTAGCAAAGAAGATTGGACTGTCAGATTAGACAGCCTTGGAGCTCTTCCCTTGCGAAAAACTTCTAAATCAAACCTCTGAATGTAAGACTAAAGAGGTCTCTGTGCTGACAACTGTGCTACAACTGCCACTTTCCTACTCAAGGCGTCTGCGACGACATTAGCCTTTCCCGGATGGTAGCTAATCTCGCAGTCGTAGTCTTTCACCAATTCTAACCACCGTCTCTGTCTCAGTTTCAGTTCCTTCTGCGTGAAGAAATACTTGAGACTCTTGTGATCGGTAAATATCTGACATTTCTCGCCGTACAAGTAATGTCTCCAAATCTTCAACGCAAAGACAACGACGGCTAATTCCAGGTCGTGAGTCGGGTAGTTCTTCTCATGCACTTTCAACTGCCTGGATGCATAAGCTATAACTCGACTCTGTTGCATCAGTACTGCGCCTAACCCGAGCTTAGATGCATCGGGGTATAGCACAAAATCACCTTGCCCTGTTGGCATGGCTAACACTGGCGCTGAAATAAGAGCTTGTTTCAAAGTATCGAAGCTCTTCTGACACTCGCCACTCCACACGAACTTAACATTCTTCTTGGTCAGCGAAGTGAGTGGCACTGCTATGGACGAAAACCCTGAATGAACTTACGGTAGTAGCCGGCTAATCCCAGAAAACTGCGGATCTCTGATGCATTCTTCGGTTCAACCCATTCCTTAACGGCTGCTACCTTCGCTAGATCCACCTCAATGCCGCTGCTAGAAATTATATGACCCAAAAATGCTACCTTCTCCAACCAAAATTTACACTTACTGAACTTTGCAAATAACTTGCGACTCTGCAAAGTCTGCAAAACTGTCCTCAAGTGCTGACTGTGCTCCTTGTGGCACTTCGAGTAAATAAGGATATCGTCAATAAATACTATGACGAACTGGTCGAGGTAATGCTGAAATACTCGATTCATGAGGTCCATGAAAATTGCTGGAGCATTAGTCGCTAAAAACTCGTAATGTTCATATCTAGTCCTGAAGGTTGTCTTAGTTTTACTTTACTATGACCTCGAATTCTGACTTTTATCACAATTCCCAATATTAGAAATGGAGGTTCAAACTTATCTTATCTCACTTTCCTTATACTATACCTGTAATGTTCATCGATCTATTACCTAAGCATTTATGCAGTTCAACCTAAGAAATCTTAGCACCAAAAGTTACTGATCAACTTCTATCCTTGGTTCTACACTCAAAAGTTAAACCTTATCTTAACCCTAGTAATAACATTGACCTACGATCCTTGAATCGAATCTTTACCTTACGACACCAAAATTACGTAACTTAGCCATTTATAAGTACATCCCAAATAAAGATTGTTGCAAATCTTAAATTTCGAATAACATTAATCCATAAAACCATAAAATATACATTATCAATATTCTGCTTAGATATTAAAACCTTCCTAGCATCAAACACATGCTTAAATTGTAAAGCCCAAAATAAGTATACGTAAAATCCATGCATATATTTAATTTATGAAATTTATTATTTTAATTATTTATGTTTATTTAATGTATGTTAAAATGTTTTCTAGAGTTTTATGTTTCAGGCGATTATTCGATGCGAGATCGAGTAAATGAGATATGGACGATTTTTTTTTAGTAAATTTTAATGCAGTATTTTATTTAAGATAAGGATGGAGTATTTTAAATAATTTAATTAATTTTAGTAATTTAAGAGCTTAATTATTTAAATGATTAATTGATTTTAAAATTTTAAAGTTGTAGTATTTGTGCATCTTATTTAAATTTAAAATTTATAATGGGGTTAATATGAGATTTATTTTAAATTAGTATGTTAAAGGTTTTTAAAGAGATTTTTTAGTATATTAAATACATATGTTACAATTGTTTATATATATGTAGGTATATATATATATATACACATATATATCAACACACAAGCACACACACTTTGACTCACACACACACTCACACATTTACGCACACATATACACGTACACACACACAACACAAAACAAAACATGCTATTAAACTTTTTGACTAAAGAGAAGGTTGTGTTTTTAAAACACTCCTCTCTCAATTTATTTATTTCATTTTCTTCCTTCTTTTATTTCATTCAACGAGCACATCTCCTCTAAAAATTTCCAGCATATATTTAGTAAGTTTTCTTTGAAGAAATTGAGCTAAGTTCGTCCCGGATCGTCTCCCGTATCATCTCCGCTTCGGTATCGTCGTTTCGGTATTTTTAAATATCAAAAGGCACGTATATTCTGTTCTTGATGCATTGATCTTGCCATATTATGCGTTGTGTTGTTATTTATGCAAAAATTATATGTGTGATGCGTAGAAGTTTGAGCAATCACGTCTAGATCAAGTTTGAAACAATTTTGGATCACCAAATTCACGTTTTTGCTGTTCTGTAAAATACTGCGATTTTTTATATTGATTTTGAGAAAACTTTCAACGTGAAAATCGTAGAACTTTTCGATGCCTTCGATTTGATATAAAATTTGAGTTATTTGGATTAAAAAAGAGTGAGTTATGGTGTTTTTAGTATGACTGCTATTTTTAGATCCGAAAACTCATGTTTCGCTGTTCTTTCGAAAACAACGATTTTTCGGTACATATTTTGAGAAAGCTTTTAATTACAAAAATGTAGATCTTTTTGATACATTCGATTTGATATAAAATTTGAGTTATTTTGATTAAAAACGAGTGAGTTATGGAGTTTTTAGTATGACTGCTCAAATCGTGTTTCAAGAAAGTTATGAATTTTAATATGTTTTCGAAGTTTTTATGTTGCAGGCTTTGTTGGGGATCGACGGGTGATCGTTGCTGTATATAAGAAAGTTAGTAATGATGTTTAGAGTATTTTTGAGGTTTTGATTCATGTCGTTAAGAGCTTGAATTATTAAGATGTCGTAAGAAATAAACTTTAATATAAATGACAATATTTTGGGTCGTATGAATTGTAGGGTGATTATAAAAGTTTATTTCATTGTTATGGTGTCCTAGAATGGTCTCATAGTGATGAATCTTGATGCCTTATGTGTTAATTGGGAGAATAGACATGTCACAAAATTTTCACAAAATAATTCGTCGAACAGAGCGGACACGGACCCGGACACGGAGGTAGGCACGGTGTCCGTGCCTTCTTATTTCATCACAACAATTTTTAAGCGCACGGACACGGACCATGATACGGACCTAGGGACGGGGTCCGTGTACCTTCAGATTTTAGGTATATTCTTTTATTATTTAAGGTTTGATTTGAGGTTTTATACCATGGTTTAATATGATGTTTTACAGGGTTATGTCATGGGAAATTATAGAATGTTCTAAGAATTTATTTAGCTTGGGATTAAGCATGACATTTACGTTTAAGTTGTACAAGTTAAGTTTATGTATTCATATTTGTATGTTGCAGCAACGACCCGATTGACATCCAACGAATCCCTCAATGCAAAGTAAGTATGTATGACGTGCAAAGAAAATATTTGAAGTTTTTGAGGTATGCTAAATGTCTTGTGACCAAAAGTGAATGGGTTTGGAAGTCGGTGAACGTGGCCGAGGACCTCTCCACCCCGTTAAATTATGAACGGGTTTGAAGTTAAGATTGGAAAGCGTTAAATTTTGAAAGGGGACCAATCCGCCCGTTAAATTATGAACGGGTTAGATCGTGGTTGTGAAGCGTTAAATTATGAACGTGGATCAACTTGCCTGTTAAATTATGAACAGGGATCTCATGTATGTGGCAGTGGATACGTCCCTGTCAGCCCAGTACTGTGGTTTGTCTGATCATGCATTTATTATGTTATGGGTCACTTGCTTTGAAACATCCTCTACGCAAAATGATGAAGTTAAGTATGTTGAAGTATGAAAGCATGTTTAAAGAAAAGTTTATGTGATGGCACGTCATATTATGTATGCATGTATGTTCAAAGTTTATGCAAAGCTCAAGTTTATGAAAGTTCAAGTTATTATGCAAGTTCAAGTTTCAAAGTATGTATGTTCAAGTTCAAAGAAGTTTATGAGAGTTCAAAGTTATTATGAAAGTTTAAGTTTCAAGTATATATGTTATATTTTGAAGTTGTATGTGGTTTTATTATGTAATACTCGTTATTCCCAGTTTATACGTGTTGAGTCTTTAGACTCACTAGACTTGATCGATGCAGGTGAGTACGTTGAGGAGGAGACAGGAGGTGGCTATCAAGGGGCAGGCTTGGACTGAGCGGAAGGCTAAACCCGAGGACCACTATGTTTATGTTTTATGAAAACTTTAAAATATTATGTTTTTATGTTGGATGTGAGATGATTTGAAATAAGTACTTTGTTGGAAAATATTAGTTGGGAATGTTGATTTTAATATTATTAAGTTAAATGACAAGTGACGACCGTATGAAATTTTATGTTTAAGAAAATTTTTAATTTTTCCGCAAATTTTGAAGTAGTAAAAGTACGGTACGTTACAGTTGGTATCAGAGCCAGGTTCTTGTAAAAGGTTATGCCTACTTCCAGTCGCAAGAAGCTCATAAGGTCACACCTCAAGTCTGTAAGTTTTAAGTTTTCAAAGATTTATGTTAGTGTAGTATGCATTAAGTTATTATTTTCAGCATGTCCATACTTTTAAGTTCAGTTACGTGAATCCTATGTTATTTATATCATGTTCATATGCATGTTGGGTTTACGTATTGGGTAATTTTAGAACAGTTTGGTTCCTAGACTTTTGATTGCCCGTGGAGCTAGGGATGAGGACCGAGAGTCTCGTGATGGGGAAAGAGCCACTCCTCCTCCTTCACCTCCAGATATGCAGGCGCAGATGCTTGCAGCTATGACGCAGTTCTTCGCACAGGTTGCGGGGAATCCAGCTCCAGCAGCAGGAGGTACAGGACCGAGGACTCAACCGGAGGCAGTGTACGAGAGATTTCAGAAGATGAATCCTCAGAAGTTCTCAGGGACTACGAATCCTATGGTGGCGGAAGAGTGGGTTAAGTCTATAGAGGTGATCTTTGAGTATATGGAATTGCAGGATGTGGATCGAGTCCGATGTGCCATTTTTCTCCTAGCAGGGGATGCAAGACGATGGTGGGACAGTGCATCGGTGGCAGTTAATTTGCCGATGTTTTCTTGGGATGGATTCAAAGAGATGTTCTTCGCTAAGTACTTCACTGAGGAGGTACAGGCCCGTTTGACTACGGAATTTATGACACTACGACAGGGAGATAGTAGTGTGGCTGAGTTTGTGAGAAAGTTTGAACAGGGTTGCTACTTTGTGCCACTCATAGCTAATGATGCTCGAGCAAAACTGAGGCATTTCATGGGTGGTTTGCGGCCAGTCTTGCGCCGTGATGTGAGATTAACTGGCCTTACTACATATGCAGCTGCCGTTTCTGGAGCTCTGGCGGCGGAGCAAGACCAGAGAGACATTGAGACTGATAGGTTGGGCAAGAGGCCCTACCAGGCACCACCGCAGCCACAGCATCAGCATCAGCGACCCCAGTACAAGAAACCTTTTCAGAAGCAGCCTGGGAAGAAGCCTTACCAAGGACCACCTAGGGGCAAGGGTCCTATCCAGCAGCAGGGGGCGCCTCAGAGGCCCATTGTTTTCCCAATGTGCCCGAAGTGTAACCGCTAGCATCCAGGACCATGCTTGTATGGATCAGGCAAGTGTTTTAAATGTGGATCTACGGATCACATGCTGAAGCAGTGTCCTCAGTGGAAGCAGCCAACCCAAGGGAGGGTATTCGCCATGCACGCACAGGAGGCGAACCCAGACACTACACTACTGACCGGTAATCATTTCTATTTAAGCTCGGTATTATTTGCCTTGCATGTGGAAATTTTATTTGAGATTATTAGTGTACTAGTAAGATTTTAGATTGACTTGGAATATATTGATTTCAACTATGCTTAAAGTTAATTGCTAGTATTTTGGGATATATGTTTGGTGTTGTGCTAACATCTCTCAGGAAATATTTTCATAAAGAGATTAGCCACAACTGCACTGATAGATTCAGGAGCCACTCACTCCTTTATATCGGAGACCTTTGCTAATCATTTGGACATCAAGTCCATTGGCCTAGACGTGAACTTTTCAGTGACACTTCCATCAGGGGAAGAGTTGTTAGCCACCCACCAGTGTGGTCAGAGATATTGATCTAGAACTGCAGGGTCACTTGGTGTATGCAGATTTGATTATATTGCCAATGCCAGAGTTTGATATCATTTTGGGAATGGATTGGTTGACAAAGAATCGAGTTCTTATTGATTTTCAGAAGAGATCAGTGTTGGTCAGACCATTAGGCATGGAGCAGTTTCTATTCGAGCCAGCTAGATGGAGGAATTTTCCTCGCATGATCTCCTGTATACAAGCGAGGAGATTGATTTCCAAAGGGTGTCAGGCTTTCTTGGCCAGTATTGTGTCAGCACCTAATGTAACCACTCCATCTATATCAGATGTTCCAGTAGTCAGAGATTTTTCAGACGTCTTTCCAGATGATGTTGCAGGACTTCCACCGGATAGAGAAGTGGAGTTTGCCATCGATCTCATGCCAGGTACCGTGCCAATCTCTAAGGCACCATACAGATTAGCTCCAGCTGAGATGTTAGAACTCAAGCAACAGATACATGAGCTTCTGGACAAGGAATTTATTCGCCCAAGTTTCTCACCTTGGGGAGCACCGGTACTATTTGTGAAAAAGAAAGATGGGAGCATGAGGCTTTGCATCGATTACCGTGAGTTAAATAAGGTGACGATCAAGAATAAGTATCCACTGCCTAGAATAGAAGATTTGTTTGATCAATTGCAAGGAGCTACTGTATTTTCTAAGATAGATCTTCGATCAGGATATCATCAATTGAAAGTGAAGGATGCAGATGTCCACAAGACAGCTTTCAGGACTCGGTATGGGCATTACGAGTTCTTAGTGATGCCGTTTGGAGTAACGAATGCTCCAGCTATTTTCATGGATCTAATGAACCGAGTATTCCATCAGTATCTTGATCAGTTCGTCATAGTATTTATTGACAACATCCTCATATACTCGAAGAGCCATGAAGAACATAACCAGCATTTGAGGATAGTCTTACAGATTCTTCAGAGTCGCAAGTTATTTGCGAAATTCAGTAAGTGCGAATTTTGGTTGGAAAAGGTAGCGTTTTTGGGTCATATAGTATCTAGTAGTGGTATCGAGGTGGATCCAGCGAAAGTAGCAACTGTCAAGGAATGGGTTGAACCAAAGAATGCATCTGAGATCCGAAGTTTTCTGGGTTTAGCTGGTTACTACCGTAAGTTCATTCAAGGATTCTCGTCGATAGCAGTGCCACTCACTTCACTTACTAAGAAGAATGCTAAGTTTGTGTGGAGCGATGAATGTCAGAAGAGCTTCGATACTTTGAAGCAAGCTCTTATTTCAGCACCAGTGTTAGCCATGCCATCAGGGCAAGGAGATTTTGTGTTATACACTGATGCATCTAAGCTCGGTTTAGGAGCAGTAATGATGCAACAAGGTCGGGTCATAGCTTATGCTTCCAGACAGTTGAAGGTACATAAGAAAAACAACCCGACACATGATCTTGAGTTAGCAGCCGTTGTTTTTGCATTGAAAATTTGGAGACACTATCTATACGGTGAGAAATGTCAGATTTTCACTGATCACAAGAGTCTCAAATATTTCTTCACACAGAAAGAATTAAATACGAGACAGAGACGTTGGTTAGAACTGGTTAAGGATTACGACTGTGAAATTAGCTATCATCCGGGAAAAGCTAATGTTGTCGCAGACGCATTGAGCAGAAAAGTTGCAGTCATAGCTCATTTATCAGCTCAGAGATCTCTTCAGTATGAGATTCAAAGGTTTGACTTGGAAGTTTATCGCAAGGGCAAAGCTCCTAAGCTGTCTAATCTGACAGTCAAATCTTCCTTGCTAGATCGTATTCGAGCAGGACAGTCTTCAGATGAGCAACTACAGAAATGGAGACTAAAAGATGAAGCGAAGGGCAGTGTTCTCTACATAGTGTCAGATGGTATTGTGAGATACAAAGATAGAATGTGGGTGCCTAGTGGTGATTCAATCAGACAGGATATTTTGTCAGAGGCACATGCATCTCCGTATTCTATTCACCCAGGAGGTACCAAGATGTACAAAGACTTGCAAATTTTGTATTGGTGGCCAGGGATGAAACGAGATATCCGCAGATATGTATCAGAATGTCTCACTTGTCAGTAGGTGAAAGCAGAGCATCAGAGACCAGCAGGGATGCTTAAGTCACTTCCCATTCCAGAGTGGAAATGGGAGAATATCACCATGGATTTTGTTGTTGGTTTGCCGAGGTCAGTCAGAGGATCCAATGCCATTTGGGTTATAGTGGATCGACTAACTAAGTCAGCACATTTCTTACCAGTGAAGACGACTTTCTCCATGACGCAGTATGCGGAGCTTTATATAAGGGAGATAATTCGTTTGCATGGGATTCCAGTTTCTATTGTGTCAGACAGGGATCCGAGGTTTACATCGTTCTTCTGGAAAAGTTTACATGCAGCCATGGGGACGAAATTGTTATTCAGTACTGCATTTCACCCTCAGACAGATGGCCAGTCTGAGCGAGTGATTCAGATATTAGAGGATTTGTTGAGAGCTTGTATGATTGATTTTCATGGGACTTGGGAGTCTAAACTACCACTTGTGGAGTTTACCTACAATAACAGTTTTCAATCATCAATAGGTATGGCTCCTTATGAAGCTTTGTATGGACGAAAGTGCAGATCGCCAGTTCATTGGGATGAAGTTGGTGAGAGAGCAGAACTTGGTCCAGAAATAGTTCAGCAGACTGCAGATGTGGTGGTTAAGATTCGTGACAGAATGAAGACCGCCTAGGAACGTCAGAAGAGTTATGCTGATAAGAGAAGGAGAGATCTTGAATTTGCTGTAGGTGATCATGTATTTGTTAAGATAGCACCTATGAAGGGTGTTATGAGATTTGGGAAGAGAGGTAAGCTGAGTCCGAGATTTATTGGACCGTTCGAGATTCTTGACAGAGTTGGAACACTAGCTTATCGTGTAGCCCTACCGCCGAATTTGGCCGGAGTGCACAATGTATTTCACGTTTCGATGTTGAGGAAGTATCTAGCAAATCCTTCGCATGTTCTGAGCCATGAGCAATTGCAGTTGACTCCAGAATTGTCTTATGAGGAAAGACCGACTAAAATTTTAGACAGACAAGAGCGTAGACTTCGAAATAAGACGACTAAGTTAGTCAAAGTCCAGTGGCTGAATCAATCAGTGGAGGAGGCCACTTGGGAAGCTGAAGCAGATATGAGAATCCGCTACCCAGAGTTGTTCGGTAAGACTTAATTTCGAGGACGAAATTTTTATAAGGGTGGGAGATATTGTAAAGCCCAAAATCATTATACATAAAATCCATGCATATATTTAATTTATGAAATTTATTATTTTAATTATTTATGTTTATTTAATGTATGTTAAAATATTTTCTAGAGTTTTATGTTTCAGGCGATTATTCGAGGCGAGATCGAGTAAATGAGATAGGGACGATTTTTTTTTAGTAAATTTTAATGCAGTATTTTATTTAAGATAAGGATGGAGTATTTTAAATAATTTAATTAATTTTAGTAATTTAAGAGCTTAATTATTTAAATGATTAATTGATTTTAAAATTTTAAAGTTGTAGTATTTGTGCATCTTATTTAAATTTAAAATTTATAATGGGGTTAATATGAGATTTATTTTAAATTAGTATGTTAAAAGTTTTTAAAGAGATTTTTTAGTATATTAAATACATATGTTACAATTGTTTATATATATGTAGGTATATATATATATATACACATATATATATCAACACACAAGCACACACACTTTGACTCACACACACACTCACACATTTACGCACACATATACACGTACACACACACAACACAAAACAAAACATGCTATTAAACTTTTTGACTAAAGAGAAGGTTGTGTTTTTAAAACACTCCTCTCTCAATTTATTTATTTTATTTTCTTCCTTCTTTTATTTCATTCAACGAGCACATCTCCTCTAAAAATTTCCAGCATATATTTAGTAAGTTTTCTTTGAAGAAATTGAGCTAAGTTCGTCCCGGATCGTCTCCCGTATCATCTCCGCTTCGGTATCGTCGTTTCGGTATTTTTAAATATCAAAAGGCACGTATATTCTGTTCTTGATGCATTGATCTTGTCATATTATGCGTTGTATTGTTATTTATGCAAAAATTATATGTGTGATGCGTAGAAGTTTGAGCAATCACGTCTAGATCAAGTTTGAAACAATTTTGGATCACCAAATTCACGTTTTTGCTGTTCTGTAAAATACTGCGATTTTTCGGTATTGATTTTGAGAAAACTTTCAACGTGGAAATCGTATAACTTTTTGATGTCTTCGATTTGATATAAAGTTCGAGTTATTTGGATTAAAAACGAGTGAGTTATGGTGTTTTTAGTATGACTGCTATTTTTAGATCCGAAAACTCATGTTTCGCTGTTCTTTCGAAAACTGAAATTTTTTGGTACATATTTTGAGGAAACTTTTAATTAAAAAAACGTAGATCTTTTTGATACGTTCGATTTGATATAAATTTCGAGCTATTTGGATTAAAAACGAGTGAGTTATGGAGTTTTTAGTATGACTGCACAAATCGTGTTTTCAAGAAAGTTATGAATTTTAATATGTTCTTGAAGTTTTTATGTTGCAGGCTTTGTTGGGGATCGACGGGTGATCATTGCTGCATATAAGAAAGTTAGTAATGATGTTTAGAGTATTTTTGAGGTTTTGATTCATGTCGTTAAGAGCTTGAATTATTAAGATGTCGTAAGAAATAAACTTTAATATAAATGACAATATTGTGGGTCGTATGAATTGTAGGGTGATTATAAAGGTTTAGTTCATTGTTATGGTGTCCTAGAATGGTCTCATAGTGATGAATCTTGATGCCTTATGTGTTAATTGGGAGAATAGACATGTCACAAAATTTTCATAAAATAATTCGTCGAACAGAGCGGACACGGACCCGGACACGGAGGTAGGCACAGTGTCCGTGCCTTCTTATTTCATCACAACAATTTTTAAGCGCACGGACACGGACCATGATACGGACCTAGGGACGGGGTCCATGTACCTTCAGATTTTAGGTATATTCTTTTATTATTTAAGGTTTGATTTGAGGTTTTATACCATGGTTTAATATGATGTTTTACAGGGTTATGTCATGGGAAATTATAGAATGTTCTAAGAATTTATTTAGCTTGGGATTAAGCATGACATTTACGTTTAAGTTGTACAAGTTAAGTTTATGTATTCATATTAGTATGCTTGCAGCAACGACCCGATTGACATCCAACGAATCCCTCAATGCAAAGTAAGTATGTATGACGTGCAAAGAAAATATTTGAAGTTTTTGAGGTATGCTAAATGTCTTGTGACCAAAAGTGAATGGGTTTGGAAGTTGGTGAACGTGGCCGAGGACCTCTCCCCCCCGTTAAATTATGAACGAGTTTGAAGTTAAGATTGGAAAGCGTTAAATTATGAACGGGGACCAATCCGCCCGTTAAATTATGAACGGGTTAGATCGTGGTTGTGAAGCGTTAAATTATGAACGTGGATCAACTTGCCTGTTAAATTATGAACAGGGATCTCATGTATGTGGCAGTGGATACGTCCTCTGTCAGCCCAGTACTGTGGTTTGCCTGATCAGGCATTTATTATGTTATGGGTCACTTGCTTTGAAACATCCTCTACGCAAAATGATGAAGTTAAGTATGTTGAAGTATGAAAGCATGTTTAAAGAAAAGTTTATGTGATGGCACGTCATATTATGTATGCATGTATGTTCAAAGTTTATGCAAAGCTCAAGTTTATGAAAGTTCAAGTTATTATGCAAGTTCAAGTTTCAAAGTATGTATGTTCAAGTTCAAAGAAGTTTATGAGAGTTCAAAGTTATTATGAAAGTTTAAGTTTCAAGTATATATGTTATATTTTGAAGTTGTATGTGGTTTTATTATGTAATACTCGTTATTCCCAGTTTATACGTGTTGAGTCTTTATACTCACTAGACTTGATCGATGCAGGTGAGTACGTTGAGGAGGAGACAGGAGGTGGCGACCAAGGGGCAGGCTTGGACTAAGCGGAAGGCTAAACCCGAGGACCACTATGTTTATGTTTTATGAAAACTTTAAAATATTATGTTTTTATGTTGGATGTGAGATGATTTGAAATAAGTACTTTGTTGGAAAATATTAGTTGGGAATGTTGATTTTAATATTATTAAGTTAAATGACAAGTGACGACCGTATGAAATTTTATGTTTAAGAAAATTTTTAATTTTTCCGCAAATTTTGAAGTAGTAAAAGTACGGTACGTTACATAAACTATTTCCTTCCCAATTACATTATAGTTGAGGCCTAAGAAACTTAAACCCTCCTCATTGGAACGAATGTCACACTTTGACGTATCCTCAGTACCTAATTCACTCTAACGTATAAAGCTTAATAAGTTTCCCCATGTTAATGATGGACTAATTCTAATAAATCAACTTCGCTTATAACCCACAGAATTCTAGAATCCTCATATAAAGATTTTAAATTTCTTACTCGATAAAAATCTTAATATTCGACCATTGCTAACCTATGTTGAATACAACTAATTCTCTTTTGTTTTTATTTCATCAAATATCCCCGTATAATCACCCTATTTCATAAACTTGAAATTAAAGCTTACACAACTAAAGTAGTCTTAGATAACCTAATTCCAGTGCTCATGTACACTTAATCCTAAGTTTCTTAATGACTTACGAAGATTCCTCAAGACGAGGTCCCTGATAGGGCCTCTTGCCCTGCCTATCGACCTCAATGTCCCTCTAGTCCTACTCTGTCGCCAAAATTCTCGACACGGCAACTGCATAAGTCGTCGGACCAGCAACCCTCACATCACGACGCAAGATCGGCCGTAACCTACAATAAAATGCCTCAACTTCTCCCTCGCATCATTCGCAATCAGGGGTACAAAGTGACATCCCATCTCAAACTCCGCAACGCTGCTATCCCCCTAACGCAACGTCATAAACTCCCTAGTCAGTCTGGATCGTACTTCCTCATTGAAGTAATTGGAGTAAAAGACCTTCTTAAAGTCATCCCATGACAGAGTCTGCAGATTCACCGACATGGACGCGCTCTTCCCCCATAGCCTGGCGTCCTCTGTCAACAAAAAGGTTGCACATCTAACTCTGTCTGCATCCTGCAGCTCCATAAACGCAAAGATTACCTCGATGGACTTAATCCATCCTTCTGCTATCATCGGGTCAGTAGTCCCCGAGAACTCCTTAGGATCCATCCTCCTAAACCTCTCGTAAACTGCTTCCGGTCTGGGCCTCGCCCCTGCATCCACTGTAGCTTGGTTCCCCGCAAACTATGCGACGAACTGAGTCATCCCTATAAGCTTCTAATCCTGCATACCTGGCGGTGGACGAGGAGGAGTGGCCCTCTCCCCATCCTGGGCTTCCCTATTCTCATCTCCTGCTTCACGCACAATCCTACGTCTAGGAGGTATACTTTTCCCACATTTACTCAACACGTAAACCCAACATGCATGAACATGATATAGACAACATAAGATGCACGTACTTGAACTTAAAAACATGCACATGCTGAAATCAAAACTACATGCTTACTACATAACATAAATTTAAAACTTTGAAACTTACAGACTTGAGGTGTGAATACGTGAGATTCATGCGACTGGCAGTAAGCGTAACCCTTTACAAGAACACCGCTCTGATACCAACTGTAACGCTCCGTACTTTTACTACTCAAAATTTGCGGTAGAATTAAAATTTTTCTTAAATAAACGTGAACATTCAAAATTTGCTAAAATAAAGAAACTGTACGCCTCACAAGTTGTCGCAACAACAGATTTGAAAGTTAAAGTTTGACAAAAGTGTTCAATATTTTCATAAAGCTTAAAACATGGCGGTCCTCGGGTTTAGCCTCCCGCTCAGTCCAAGCCTGCTCCTTGGTCACCACCTCCTGTCTCCTCATAAACATCATCACCTGCATCGATCAAGTCTAGTGAGTCTAAAGACTCAACACGTATAAACTGGAAGTAACGAGTAGTACATAATAAAATCACATGCAACTTTAAAATAGGACATACGTACTGAAAGCTTGAACTTGCATAATAAAACTGAACATACGTGCATACATACTTAGACGTGCCATCAACATAAACTTTTATTAAACGTGCTTGCATACATGAACATACTTGAACATACATAACATCATCATTTTGCGTAGAGTATGTTTCAAAGCAAGTGACTCATAACTTAATTCGCCTGATCAGACTAAACCACAGTACTGGGATGACAGGGACGTATCCACTGCCACATACATGAGATCTCCGTTCATAATTTAACGGGCTGATTGCTCCACGTTCATAATTTAATGATTTCCAATCACGATCTAAACTTGTTCATAATTTAACGGGGTGGAGAGGTCCTCGGCCACGTTCACCGACTTCCAAACTCATTCATAATTTGGTCACAAGACATTTAGCTTACCTCAAAAAGACTTGAAATATTTTCTTTTGCACGTCAACATACTTACTTGGCGTTGTGGGATTCGTTGGACTTCGATTGGGGCCTTTGCTGCCCATACTAATCATGAATTTACATGCTTAACTTGCATAACTTAGACGTAGGTAATCATGCTTACTTACGAGTTCATACAATTCCTTAGGACGTTCTAAAATTCCCATGATCCGACCTTTTAAATCATCGTACTAAACAATGACATCAAACCCCGAACATGCTATATAAAATGTTTCCTAAAATATGAAGGACACGGACCCCGTGCCTAGGTCCAGGTAGGGGTCCGTGTTCGTGCGCTAAAATGTGTCGTGCAGAAGGAGGAAAGCACGGACCCCGTGTCTAGGTCCGTGTAAGGGTCTGTGTGTGTGCGCAAATTGACACCGAAAAGAATACAAAGGCACGGACCCCGTGCTCTGGTCCATCTGGAGGTCCGTGTCCGTGCGTAAAAATGACGATCAAGAATAGACAAAGACAAGGACCCCGTGCCATGGTCCGTGTTCGGGTCCGTGTATTCTTGTTGGACGCGAACTCACGAAAATCCTATACGTGTCATGCTTAACATTCTAGACTCGTTTGTACGGACCAAGAACCGACACCTCGAGACACATCCTAACATGCCAAAACATCGAACCAATTACATACAAGTACCCAAAGCAACGATGTTCACCCTACGACACATACAATTCAAAAAAAACGTGGCAATTGACACCAAATCGGTTCCTACGACTTCTAGTGTATTCGAGTGCCTAACAACACCGAACGACATGTCAAATAACAATCCAACATCATACTAATCATACCTAGATGCAGCAAGGATCACCCGTTGATTCCCAACGAAGCCTGCAACAATAAAATCTCAAAAACGCATCAACACATAATTTTCTGAAAAACGCAGTTTGAACAGTCCCACGAAAAATGTCATAACTCACTCAATTTTTATCCAAATATTTTGAATTTTATATCAAATCGAAGGTATCAAAAAATTCTATAATTTTCACGTTGAAAGTTTTCTCAGAATCCCGACCGAAAAATCTCAGTTTTCAAAAGAACAGCAAAAATGGGATTTGAGATCTAAACTTATTTCAAAACTGATCCAAATCATTTTCCGCTCAAACAACGAACGTCACCCATGAATTTTTACACATAAATAACAACGTAACGCATAATATGACGAGATCGATGCAGAAATATTAGAATATACGTGCCTTTTGATATTTAAAATACCGTAACGACGATACCGAAGCGGAGACGGAGTGAGGGTCGATCCGGGACGAACGTGGCGCTAAAATTCTTGAAGAAAACCAACGAAAACTCGCTAGGAAATATAGAGGGATGGGGCGGCTGCTTCTAGGAGTAAGAACCCTAGTAATTCTCCTCTCAAAAGTAATAAAAACTGAATGAAATAAGTGTGTGTGTGATTTGATCGGTTCTAGGTGTGTGTAAAAGTGTGTGTTTGTGATTAGTAATTTACGGAAAAATTGCTTAACTAAATAATAAATAAACCTATTTAAAATACTAACACTCTTTAAACTTTACTAAAATCCCTCAATTAAAATAATGTACACAAAAATGCTAATTTTAAAAGTTTTAAACTCTTAAATAACTAAACACATAAATAGGGCTTTAAAATGCTTAACTAAATAAATTATTTAAAATGCCCCTTCCTAGCTTTTAAAATAAAATACCGCATTTCAAATTGCAAAGAATCGTCCCCGGTCTTTTCCTCAATCCCACCTCGAATAATCGCCTGAAACATGAAACTCGAAAAACATTTTAACGTGCATCGCATAAACATAATGAATTTAAAATAATGCATTTAAATAATTCATGCACTACTAGGACTCGTTTTAAAATTAAATAAATGCTTTAATAATTAAATAAATGCATGAGTTATACGTGTACTGAATTTGGGCACTACATATTCGAAGCTCGATTCGATAAAAGCTCGTTTGAGCTCGTTTAATGAGGCTCGTTAAGATAAACAAACCAAACTCAAGCTTTACAGTATTCGGCTCATTAGCTCATGAACATATTCGTTGGTAAATTCATGAGTAATCTTTTAGATGAAAAATAATAGTTTTGATATTTGATTTATTGATTTTACATATTATTTATGAAATATATAGAAAAATCTATTATATAAGCGTTATACAAATTTTAATAAGAATAATATATTTTTCTTTAAATATATAATTTACTTTTTAATTAATTTAATAAAAATTTAAATGTATAATTCATATTTATTAAGCTTGTTTAAGCTCGATAAAGGCTTGGATAAGCTCGTGAGCCATGCATATATTCGATAAATAAAGCTCGAGCTCGGCTCGATTATAACGAACCAAACTCAAACATTCAAGAGTTCGGCTCGGCTCGACTCGATTACATCCCTATGATCACCCATCTGTGTGAATGAACATCTCCATGCCCTTGCCAATGAAACATGGCGTTTACACTACAGATGCTAGTCTCGACCTCGAGCGACCTTTATCCTTGTTTTAGGCGGCTGAATCGACTAGGAACCTGTTTATAATATACGGTACGCTTCCTAATGAGTTTCGTGATCTTACGTTGAGATGCAGACCTCATGGTACCTATTGTATATTCAAGGACTTTATCTATGCAGCTTGCATGGGTATACAGATAAATTATAATGTTATAATCGAATAAAATCGTAAAATATTATTAAAATAAAGATTGTTTTACATTAGAGTCAATAAAGCCCAAGCCACAAGTTAGCTTGTCGGACACCTACTCTAACATAATTTTATTATGTGAAGGTTCAAAAACTTTGACTTTCTTGTCAAACTCCTACTCTCCTTGTATCTGTTTATAAGCGTACGTTCGGCTTTTATGTCTTTGTAAAGTTACTTGCTTTTGAACTTGTATGTGATGAATTGAGATGTCGCATTTAATTATAAGGTTGGCCTTATCCATTTAATATGGTAATTAAAATGGTCCATTAAATGCTAGGAAATGCAAATACTTCTGATGACTATTATTTAGCAACACCAACTCAGAATAATCCTCAGTGGATTCAACTACCTGCAATACCAAGTGTAATGGAGGTTAGAAAATATCACACCCTGAATAGTAGAGGCAGACACATAACGTATTGAATTGGGACTAAATTTCATCAAAAAAGTAGAACGAAGATAGGAGTACCCAAGATGAAGAGTTTTCTTGTCAGAAACTGGGTAGGCAGGCATATTCTCCATCATATTCATTTGCAGCACGTTGCAGGAAAGATATTCCTGGATTGCATAGTCTTGTCCAGAAGGCATCATACTTAGTTGCTGAAGCCTATCATTTTCTGCTATCTGATAGTTATGAGCATCTTGCAGTTTACTGAAGCGTTCATTCATCATCATTAAACTAATCACTAGTTTCTTTAGGTGATGGCATTTGTTCATATGAATCATGTTGACAAATTCAACTATTTATTATGAAAATTTGTTAAATTTCATACCATGCATTTATTCTACTTGGATCCAAACGGAAGTTTTTAATATGTCATAAGCTCATGGAGATTCATTAGAAATTTCCATTATTTGTTAAGAGAGCTCACCTTTGCTCTCAACCAGGTATTTTCTTGCTCGATCTGAATTTCCTATCATAGGCAGGTTCCACAAGGAAAAAATTTATTGGTCATCATAGACCAAAAAAATTAGAAGGAAAAAATCATGCGAAGCTGCTAGACAAGCTATCATAGTCTTGATCTTAGATTGAGAAATTACCCTTTTCTGCAAGCTCTCAGTTTCAGCAAGTATCAGTTCATGCTGTTCAAATGGGACAGTAACATCAAAACTTGATAGGAAAATGCGTCGAGGTATGTGGCGTAGGAAACTGTTCTAGTGAGGTATTGTCTTAAAGAATTCATGCCGTCATGTCATTCAATAATTTTTAGCATTATGATATAATCTTTTTGTCATTGAAAATCACTAACTAATTTTTAGCATTATGTTTAAATTTGCTTGCAAGTTATCTTTCTGGATGTGGTTATGTACCTTCTTTGCTCTGATTCTTGTGATGCTTCGCTCAAGCCTAGTTTCCAGCTGCTTCATCTCCTTCACATTTAAAGAGACCAATCCTTCGCCCATAATATGCCTGTGAAAAACCAAAAGAAACATTAAGTTTTCACATGAGTTAAAAGATACCACTATTTCTTCCGATGGATGATTTTACTTCCTTGCATTTGCATGGTTTTGATCTTTATGTAAGTTAGGCCAGCTCATGATTAAGGTTCTTTCATTTTGTTTAATATACCTGTTGGAGTTTTGGATCATCTGTATTTGCTGGCGCAGTTTCTTGGATTCTTGTTGGTAAAACTATACAAGGAATAGCAAAAGATTGAGAATTAATCGTGTTCTTGAAATCTGTGACTTAATCATGGAATTGGAATGCTTACTTGAGCATTGATCTCTTGAGTGGTGTATACATTTGAAGTGTCAGCGGTGGCCTTTTTAAACCTCTCAATTGTGTCCCTAGTGCTGCATGAGAATATATACAGAAGCTTTGAAACTTTTTTCTATGATTGCAATTAAGTTTTGGAATCCCCTCGTGTATTTGTGGTGCAAAATACATAGAAACCTTGATTAGCTGCTACAGTTAAGAACAATACTGGCCATCGACCAAGATCCGGGTAATACTAAAATGTAAAATCTATTCATATCCTAAATGCCATAAAAGACGAAATTCAGGTTAAACCATAATGTAAAATTGGAACAAAATGCCAGAAAACTGTTAATCAGATATGAAATCAATGATTTTACGTTTGATTCAGGTCTTAAAGATTAAAAAACTCGATCATATACAATCATAAATCATTAACTCAACTTTGTAAACGAATTCTAACCCTTATTTTTTTTTCAATAAAAATCATTAGCTTTGGAACTGGTCCTACTCCGTCCTTTCTGAGATTTCATTTTCCTCAGTCTTAAATTTGTCGGTGCTGGACTTGTTCAGTTTTTGAAAACGTGAACTTGTTTTTGGGGAGCTTCATAAAGCTGAAAATGGAAATGATGCAATCCGGGTGAAATGGAAGAGCAGGGTCAGGTGCTCCGCCGGATCTGCTATCAAAATGATGAAGGAAATAAGAGCAGTGTAGATATCTGAACCAGAAGCTTCTTTCCCGGGCGGAGAGGATTTCCTGCACTCAAGAAGGTAACCAAGTGAATGGGCGCCGGAGGGGTGTCCGGCGTGACCACTCCGATGCTTAAGTCAGTGAATTATTCAAGCCAAGAACCAATGTAACCAAGTGATGTTTGTGATATTGGTGTGAATGAATCTAAATGTAAAGAGAGAACCTGATATTTATAGTAGAAGAAGCAATGATGACCTCGTTCTCCGTGCTACCTACTAATTATAGTAGGACGGCTGAGCGCACCCTATATTCTGACATGTCAAATCTCATACTTTTCATATCCAGACCATCTGATTTTCTCAACTCATCGACATGGTGTCAGAGATGGGACAGTCGCCCACATCCTATTCTGCTAGTATACTCGAGTACGGTGCTCATATCGAGGTGCTCTAGTAGAAAACTTTCCTGGAGCTTGCACGAGAGCCCGGGCTTCTGGTTGCCCGGAGAGTTGAGCCTGAGCTTGCACCTGCCCGGTCTTCAGAAGAATCCATCATGTATAATGACTCTGATTTGGGAATCCATTTGTTATCTCGGGAAATCCATGACCCGGGCTCTTATTAGGGTATCATCACACATCCCTTAAATAGTCGGGCTAGATTCATACTCGCTGTCCCGATCAGTCATGCTTGGATTCCCAAAGAGATAATCAATCTTGTTCTATAAAAGCATCGGGGGCTTCATGTCTCCCAAAAATGGGAGGAAATACCGGAGTCTCGTTGTCTTATGAACTTGAGATAAGATGTCGGGGACTCGTGCCTCCCGGTGTTTGCATAAGATAACGGGGCCTCATATCTCCCGAACTTAAGTATAAGATGCCGAGACCTCAAGTCTCCCGGGCTTTAAAATAGATTGCAAGGGCCTCATATCTCCCGGACTTAGGAATGGTCGAGGTGCGGAGCCTCGAGCCAGGTTTGAGAACCCTGGGCTTATAAATAACCAAGGTGAGGAGCATTGGGCCGGGGAACATGTCCCGGGACTTGGGAATGGTCGAGGTGCGGAGCCCCGAGCCAGGTTTGAAAACCCTGGCCTTATAAATAACCAAGGTGCGGAGCCTTGGGCTGGGGAGCATGTCCCAGGACTTGGAAGTGGTCGAGGTGTGGAGCCCCGAGCTAGGTTTGAGAACCCTGGGCTTATAAATAACCAAGGAACGGAGCCTTGGGCCAGGGAGCATGTCCCGGGACTAGGGAATGGTCGAGATGCGGAGCCCCGAGCCAGATTTTAGAACCCTAAGCTTATAAATAACCAAGGTGCGGAGCCTTGGGCCGGGGAGCATGTCCCGGGACTTGGGAATGGTTGAGTTGCGGAGCCTCGAGCAGGTTTGAGAACCCTGGGCTTATAAATAACCAAGGTGCGGAGCCTTAGGCCGGGGAGCATGTCCCGGGACTTGGGAATGGTCGAGGTGCGGAGCCCCGAACCAGGTTTGAGAACCCTGGGCTTATAAATAACCAAGGTTCGGAGCCTTAAGCTGGGGAGCATGTCCCGGGACATAACAGATGGCCGAGGTACGGGTCCCCGGGCCAGGGTACGGAGCCCTGGACTTAATGAGCAACCAAAGTACGAAGCCCTGGGTCTTGGAGTAGTCGAGGTGCGGAGCCCCGAGCCAGGGTACAGATCCCTGGACTTAGCAGATGGCCGAGGTACGGGTCCACGGGCCAGGATACGGAGCCCTGGACTTAATGAGCAACCAGGGTATGGAGCCTTGGGTCTTGGAGTGTTCGAGGTGCGGAGCCCTGAGCCAGGGTACGGAGTCCTGGACTTTAGATAAAAACTGGGGCCTCGTCTCTCCCGGACTTTCAAGAATAAGATGCCGGGGCCTCGTACCTTCCGGGCTTAAGAGAATGTGGCAGGGTCTCATACCTCACGGGCTTAAGAGAATGTGCCGGGGCCTCGTACCTCTCGGACTTTAAAGAATCTGCGGGGCCTCGTACCTCCCGGACTTACAAGATTAAGATGCCGGGGCCTCCTACCTCCCGGGCTTAAGAGAATGTGCCGGGGCCTCATATCTCCCGGACTTAAGATAATGCACCGGGGCCTCATACCTCCCGGACTTTAAAGAATGTGCCGGGGTTTCATACCTCCCGGGCTTAAGAGCGTGTCGGGGCCTCATATATACCGGACTTAAGATAATGCGCCGGTGCCTCGTACCTCCCGGACTTTCAAGAATAAGATGCCGGTGCCTCATACCTCCCGGGCTTAAGAGAATGTGCCGGGGCCTCATATCTCCCGGACTTAAGATAATGCGTCGGGGCCTCGTACCTCCCGGACTTTAAAGAATGTGCCGGGGCCTCATACCTCCCGGGCTTACAAGATTTTGCTTCTCCTGCTATATTAGTTTATTACAAACCAAATCGCTAACCTGGAAATATTGAATCTGAATTCATTTTTCATAGAGTGAAACTTCTCTAGTTGAGCTAAATTATACGACTAATATAGCTGTATGCTAATGAGTGCATATCAAATGCTCTTCATGCCAATCTGGGATAGCTGCTGAGCTTTGAGCTCATATAAAATCAACATATAAGATCTGAGTGCCGAGCTGGTCGGACTTGTATGTTTGCCAAGCAGAGTTGGGCTTATTTTTGAATGGAAACCATATCTACGTCTTGAGCTCAAGTTCCCACAAACGGCGCCAATGATGCGATCCGGGTGAAATGGAAGAGCAGGGTCGGGTGCTCCGCCGGATCTGCTATCAAAATGATGAAGGAAATAATAGCAATGTAGATATCAGAACCAGAAGATTCTTTCCCGGACGGAGAGGATTTCTTGCACTCAAGAAGGTAACCAAGTGAATGGGCGCCGGAGGGGTGTCCGGCGTGACCACTCCGATGCTTAAGTCAGTGAATGATTCAAGCCAAAAACCAATGTAACCAAGTGATGGTTGTGATATTGGTGTGAATGAATCTAAATGTAAAGAGACAACCTGATATTTATAGTAGGAGAAGTAATGATGACCTCGTTCTCCGTGCTACCTACTAATTATAGTAGGACGGCTGAGCACACCCTATATTCTGAAATCTTTCAACTCTCAAGCATTACACGTATTTTCTCTCAAATATTGTTCGTGTTTGCCTGAAAAACCTGCTGACTTTAGAATCGGAGTGGCCACGCCGGACACCCCTCTGGCGCCCATTCACGAGTTCTTTTCATCGTTTGCAGGTGTTATCCTAGCCATCATCCTCACTCAAAATTCCCAAACACTATAAATTGTTGATTTGACCGTTGGATCTCCTTATCCGGCTCATCCATTTCAGCGTGATCACATCATTGTTGGCGTCTATGGATTTTATATGATCTCAAAGCTCAGCAGCTATCCCGGATTGGCATGAAGAGCATTTGATATGCACTCATTAACATACAACTATATTAGTCGTCTAATTTAGCTCAACTAGAGAAGCTTCACTCTACGAAAAATGAATTCGGATTCAATATTTCCAGGTTAGCGATTTGGTTTGTAATAAACTAATATAGCAGGAGAAGTAAAATCTTGTAAGCCCGGGAGGTATGAGGCCCCGGCACATTCTTTAAAGTCCGGGAGGTACGAGGTCCTAGCGCATTATCTTAAGTCCGGGAGATATGAGGCCCCGGCACATTCTCTTAAGCCCGGGAGGTATGAGGCCCCGGCATCTTATTCTTGAAAGTCTGTGAGGTACAAGGCTTTGGCGCATTATCTTAAGTCCGGGAGATATGAGGCCCCGGCACATTCTCTTAAGCCCGGGAGGTATGAGACCCCGGCACATTCTTTAAAGTCCGGAAGGTAGGAGGCCCCGGCGCATTATCTTAAGTCCGGGAGATATGAGGCCCCGGCACATTCTCTTAAGCCCGGGAGGTATGAGGCCCCGGCATCTTAATCTTGTAAGTCCGGGAGGTACGAGGCCACGGCACATTCCTTAAAGTCCGGGAGGTACGAGGCCCCGGCACATTCTCTTAAGCCCGGGAGGTATATGGCCCCGGCATCTTATTCTTGAAAGTCCGAGGGAGACGAGACCCCGGTTATTATCCAAAGTCCAGGGCTCCGTACCTTGGCTCAGGGCTCCGTACCTCGACAACTCCAAGCCCAGGGCTCCGTACCCTGTTTGCTCATTAAGTCCAGGGCTCCGTACCATGGCCCGGAGACCCGTACCTCGGCCATCTGCTAAGTCCAGGGATCCTGTACCCTGGCTCGGGGCTCCGCACCTTGACTCATCCAAGACCCAGGGCTCCGTACCCTGGTTGCTCATTAAGTCTAGGGCTCCGTACCCTGGCCAGGGGACCCATACCTCGGCCATCTGTTAAGTCCCGGGACATGCTCCCCGGCCCAAGGCTCCGCACCTTGGTTATTTATAAGCCCAGGGTTCTCAAACCTGGCTCGGGGCTCCGCACCTCGACCATTCCCAAGTCCCGGGACATTCTCCCCGGCCCAAGGCTCCGCACCTTAGTTATTTATAAGCGCAGGGTTCTCAAACCTAGCTCGGGGCTCCGCACCTCGACTATTCCCAAGTCCCGGGACATGCTCCCCTACCCAAGGCTCCGCACCTTGGCTATTTATAAGCCCAGGGTTCTCAAACCTGGCTCGGGGCTCCGCAGCTCGACCATTTCCAAGTCCCGGGACATGCTCCCCGGCCCAAGGCTCAACACCTTGGTTATTTATAAGCCCAGGGTTCTCAAACCTGGCTTGGGGCTCGGCACCTTGACCATTCCCAAGTCCCGGGACATGCTCCCCGGCCCAAGGCTCCGTACCTTGGTTATTTATAAGACCAGAATTTTCAAACCTGGCTCGGGGCTCCGCACCTCGACCATTCCCAAGTCCCGGGACATGCTCCCCGGCCCATTGCTCCTCACCTTGGTTATTTATAAGCCCAGGGTTCTCAAATCTGGCTCGGGGCTCCGCACCTCGACCATTCCTAAGTCCGGGAGATTTGAGGCCCCGACAATCTATTTTAAAGTCCGGAAGATATGAGGCTCCGTTATTTAATGCAAATACCGGGAGGCCCGAGGCCCCGGTATCTTATCTCAAGTCCGTAAGACAACGAGACTCCGGTATTTCATTCCATTTCTGGGAGACATGAAGCCCCCGATACTTTTATAGAACAAGATTGATTATCTCTTTGGGAATCCAAGCATGACAGATCGGGACAGCGAGTATGACTCTAGCCCGACTATTTAAGGGATGTGTGATGATACCCTCATAAGAGCCCGGGTCATGGATTTCCCGAGATAACAAATGGATTCCCAAATCAGAGTCATTATGCATGATGGATTCTTCTGAAGACCGGGCAGGTGCAAGCTCAGGCTCAACTCTCTGGGCAACCAGAAGCCCGGGCTCTAGTGCAAGCTCCCGGAATTTTTCTACTAGACCACCTCGATATGAGCATCGCACTCGAGTATACTAGCAGAATAGGATGTGGGCGACTGTCCCATCTCTGACACCATGCCGATTTGAGAAAATCAGATGGGCTGGATGTGACCAGTAAGAGAGTTGACATGTCAGAATATAGGGTGTGCTCAACCGTTCTACTATAATTAGTTGGTAGCACGGAGAACGCGTTCATCATTACTTCTCCTACTATAAATATCAGGTTCTTTCTTTACATTTAGATTCATTCACACTAATATCACAATGATCACTTGGTTACATTGGTTCTTGGCTTGAATCATTCACTGACTTAAGTATCGGAGTGATCACGCCGGACACCCCTCCGACGTCCATTCACTTGGTTACCTTCTTGAGTGCAGAAGGTCACCTGTCGATTCGTGTTGTTCTCGATTCTCTTTATTTCGATCTTTCCTCTTCCCATTTTTAATTTTGTTAATCCAATCCTGCTCATCATTATTCAACTCAAAACAAAATTTTTTCTCTGCTACCAAAATTCGTTACTTGTAATGATGGATGATATGTTTTGCCTATCCCTGTCGCTGGAAGACAGAAGGCTAGAGGGTTAAAAAAACATAAGGTGTTCGTATGTTTAATACAAACTTATATTTTAACAAATTATATTATTACATTAAATTTAAATTAATTCCCAGTTGTTGCGAGGATAAAAAAATTTGTAAGCGAAGGGTTTCTTCAGAAAAGCAGGATGATCCTCAAAAATAAAAGAGAGAAAATGCAAAAAAGCTTGAATGGGGTTAAGTAAGGCATATATATACACAAGCGCGAAATAATCAGCTGAAAAAATTACATATTTTCAGCTGAAAGTTCAGATTTTTACAGAAATATTGCATCAAACTTATTGTCATCTACTTAGAAGAGACCAAAAAACACTGATATATTTATGCCGTACTCAAAGAAATTTAAAACCTCTATGAAATTGAAAAAAAAGAATTATTTCATGGAATGTTTCTTGTGAACATGAACAATATTGTTTCTTGTGAATTTGAGCAAGAGAAAAAAACTTTCATGCTAGCTAGGAAAACAAAAACTGCATCTGCGGTTTCGGCCCTTTTAAAGTCAGCAAAAGTGCACTCAAACTCCACAAATTAGCAAAAAACACAGCATCTGAAACTGGGCAGGAGAAAAAGTAACAAAAAAGTATTGATTAAGAATCAATCCCCCACCCACCCAAGATGCATGATCTTTATGCTCACGTCACAAACCTGGCTTCTTCGGAAAAAATTTCTATTTCCAGGGTAGCGATCGACTTGAATGCACTTCTCCAAAGATTAAAGAACTAAACCACCACCCTCTTCAGCAAAAATAACCATAGCATTCGTCGCAGCAGAGCAGCCCTAATTGAATACTCTTTCTTTCTTTGTTTATACATAGACTTTGGCTTAAGCTTGCTATGCGTACACATATATTTCCGAGAGAGATAGAAAGCGAGATGGCCTTGAAATTGACCCTGAAATGGCCTTTTTCCAGTTGTGTAACATACGTGGTGTTGTGGGCTATTGATTTATTAGCAGAATTCTCACCAAATACGGGAGACTGCATATGGTTTGGTTGTCTTTGTGAATTACCAAAGAGCTAGCTGTTGTCAGAATCTGTATGGCGTGATTATTAATATAGTAGGCATCCACTGCAAGAAGAAGGTAGTATTAATGTTAGAGTAGATGCCTTGCAAGCCAACGGTTGGCTAAGGAATTTATTTACTCAAGTGAAATAAACAATCTTTATTTTAATATAATTTATCTTTTTATGGTCTTGATATACTTTATCTGTATACCCATGCAAACAACATAGATAAAGTCCTTGATTATGCTTTAATACAAATAAATCGTAATTCGATGTAGAAACTCATTTGTAAACACTGCATATTCTAAATTCGTTCCTAGTCGATTCAGCTGCCTAAAACAGGGATAAAGGTCGCTTGAGCTCGAGACTAGCATCTGTGATGTTGTATACTACGTTTCTTGATAAGGGCATGGAGATGTCCAAACATGCAGATGGGTAGTCATATGATGATTATACCGAACAACCCTCCATCGGACTTTCCAAGTGGTTATCATTCATCGAGAGGATAAGTCTTTGGTTATGATTGTACACCATTAGTTCTTACGACCCGGGACAACACTGAGGCTCTATATGCTAGGGCTGTGCTTTGACTCGTTTATCGGCTCCAGGAGAGTCATCAGGTGGCGAGGTTGGGTACAGTTGCGACAAATATAGGAGCCAGTGCATTGTAGTCTGGGATTCACCGCTCACCTACGGGTGTGGATATCCTGTGTGATCTGATGAAATAATAGTGCATGGAATCTCTGGCCAGAGTATGAGATGTACGTTAGAGAAAGAGTTCTCAAATAGTACCCGCGATGCCACTATTATAGTTATCACATAGTTATCGAATTAATATGCAACCCTTGATAAACCAATGGTTGCAGCTTATCTAACTTGGCTACATCTATCACCTTGCAACAAATATCTTTGAAGAAGAAACATAATCTTATGATGGCATATCTAACATGTTTTGGTAACGCATCACGTATGAGTATTGGCAGGAAATGCTGCATTAGAACATGACAATCATGAGATTTCAAGCCAATCAATTTCAACTCAGACAAGGACACAAGATTTTTCAGGTTCGATGAGAAACCTTCTGGGACTTTTATATCCATTATCGACTGACAAACTTGTAACTTTTTTTTTTTTTTGTGAATGAGCATGCAGCATGAGGAAGATATGTTCTTTTTTCAACAAATTTAGGTGCCAATTCAGGCCTAACTCCCATTTGAACCATGTCCAACCTAGTTGCCACATTGTCCTTGGTTTTTCCTTTAACATTCATCAAAGTATTAATGAGAGATTCGAATACATTTTTCTCTATGTGCATCAAATCGAGACAATGCCTAACATGCAGGTGTTTCCAATAAGGAAGATTGAAAAAAATTGATTTCTTCTTCCAACATTTTCTGAAATCTGTTGATCCAAAATCTTTTTCTTCTTTACTATCTTCCAAATTATTGTCCTTTGCATTCTTTCTCTTTTTACTTTTCACAATAATCTTCTTTCCGAAAACACACCTTACGTCAGAAAGCTTGTCAAACAAAGCAACCCCAGATAATGGTGTAGATGATTCTCCATGTTCTTCCATACCATCGAACTCTTTCATTTGCCTCCGATATGGATGAAACCGTGGTAGGAATCGTCTATGACCAACAAATGACATTTTCTTCCCATTTTCCAAATGCTTTGCACAAGTATCTTCTTTGCATACTGGGCATGCATAATAACCATGTGTAGTACATCCACTAAGGTTACCATAGGCTGGAAAGTCATTGATGGTCCATAGTAAGACTGCTTTAAGAGTGAAAAATTGTCTTCGATAAGCATCATAGACACCATCAACTCCATCCCACAATCGTTGCAAATCTTCAACTAACACATCAAGATAGACATATATATCGTTTCCTAGCTGTTTAGGCCCTGAAATGAGCATAGTTAGCATGATGAATTTTCTCTTCATACACATGTTTGGAGGTAGATTATAGGTGACCAACATAATTGGCCAGCAACTGTACCGACTACTAAGGTTGCTATAAGGATTAATGCCATCAGCTGCAAGTGCAAGGTGAAGATTTCTTGGTTCACTTTCAAAGTCGGGCCACATATGATCCACCAACTTCCAAGATGGCGAATCAGCTTGATGACGTAACTGACCGGGAACTCTTGTGGTTTCTGCATGCCATGTTAAATTTTTCGAGGTATGTAGAGATTTAAACATGCGCTTAAATCTTGGTATGGGAGGGAAATACCACAACACCTTTGCAGGAACACCTTTCTTCTCAACGTTCTTCTTGGTTAGCTTCCACCGTGACAAGCCACATTTAGGGCAGTTTACGCAGTCTTTATATTGCTTCCTATAAAGAATGCAATCATTGGAACAAGCATGAATCTTTTCATGACTCAACGCCAAACAACTCAATGTCTTTTTTACATCATACATTTTGGTTGGCAGGTTGTGATTATCTGGTAGCATATCCCCAAAATCCATTAGTAGATCGAAAAATAGAGCGTCACTCATCCCATGCTTTGCTTTGGTGTTGTATAGTTTCACAATTGCACTCAATTTTGTGTAATGCTTACATCCATTATACAAAGGTTTCTCTGCTTCCTCCAAAAATTCCATAAACGCTTCTGGATTTTCTGTATAGTTATCATATGCTGCCTCACACATATTAGTGGTTTCAAAGTGTCCGTGATAGTTACCAATTGGCTCCTTGTTCGTGCTCCAATTTACTTTGTCACTTTCAGCAGACTCACCGTGCCAAATCCAATTCACATAATTTTGACTATAACCATGGAAATAAAGATGCTCTCGAATGGACTTAGCTGGTCTTTTTTTAAGATTTTTACATTTGCAACAAGGACAATGAATTAAATTGGGGTCAATATGGGGATTCTCTAAACAACCTCTGATAAACAGTTCCACACCCTCCTCGTACTGTTTTGACCTTCTATCCGAGTGAATCCAAGATTTATCCATTTCAATACAGCAAAATACCAGAAATATATAACAATAAATTTGATCTAAACCTGAAAATATTACATTTAATAATGTCATTTTCAATTTAATTTGTTGAGCGCAAAAAAAAAAAAACAAAAGAAGACTACCTATTGACTAACAAACGAAAGAAGACTACACATATGCATATAACTTAGAAAAACAAAAATATTCGACGGGGACAATGACTAACAAACACCGTCATGTCCAGTCCTCAACACACAGTGCATATAAGTTAGAAAAACCGAAAATTAGACAATGCCTAACAAGAAGGGGACAACAAATATTTTAGACAATGCCGAACATTAAGAACCCAGAGACGGACAACCAAGGCCTTAGAAAACAACACGCACCTCCAAAGAAATGGTGTGTATCTCAACCACCAACCTCATCAGAAACTATTGAGTCATACAGAAAGGGACTTCTCAACTAGTAGCTCTTGATAATACAAGACAATAGACTACTGAGTCTTTGAACACAACAATATATCAATTACAGTACCGAAAGACCTACCAATCGCTTGCATTAATTCTGTCAACACGTGAGCCGCATAGAAAACATGCAACCCACTATTCAGGGGAAAGAAAAGAACACCGAAGAAAAACAAACCATTTTCCGTCAAGCCAGTAAATCTGCACGATTCTTGAAAATTTGTAGCATATTTTCGACTAAGATCATAATGCCTCAAATCGAGAAAACAAAAGATCAATGCAGGAGAACATATACGTACCTGTTTCTTGCTAGAGAAAACAATTCCCAGATACGTATAGAAAATTAGAAATCAACGTGGAAAATGCAAAATGGAAGGGAAAATATTTTACTCCATCTAATGGTCCATTAGAATACACTTGATTTATAAAGTCTTAACACCATGTATTTCAAACTTCTGATAAGGTTGGTGGTGGCCATTTTCAATAAATAACTCAACAGAGGTACGACAACAAGAAATTAACCAATTATCGTTCCAATCAATACCATACCTCGGGAAACTGGTGCCGGACTAACACAGGTAAAGAAATATCGTTCCAGTCAAAATGGAGAAGAAACAAAGGCGCAGGGGACGGCGGTTGTGTATCTCAGTCGCTTCTTCCGTCTCAGTGCTTTGAACGGTGGTGGTGGTGGTGGTGGTGTTTTGCTTCCCTCTCGGTGAGTGGAACGGCGGTGGTGTTGGTGGTTCGAAGCAAACGGCAGTGAGTGGAACGGCGTGGTGTTGGGGTTAATTTTGAAGGAAAATGTGGATCGATCTAATGAGCTCGTCTTTGAAGGATATATGATATAATCGATATTAATCAGCGACGGTTTCTAAAAAGCCGTCGCTATTAGCGACGGCTTTTAAATCAGCGACGATTTTTAGTTTCCTTTGTTAATCTGCGCGGTTCATCTTATTATTTCAGCATGAACTTATTTTTCTTATTTTTTACTTCATCAACATTGATATGCCGAAGTAAAATATAATAAAAAAATATAGTGAAGCCCGTGTTTTTAAACATCCGAAGTAAAATATATTATTTTACTTCGCTTGTGTTATTACTGAAGTTATTGGTAATGTATTACTTCGTAATTTATTATTGCCGAAGTAAAGCCTGCCGAAGTAAAATCCGATTTTTCTACTAGTGGCCCAAAGCAAAACATATCTTGAATGTCAATATCTAAAATTTTTAAAACTTCCACTGCGTTTGAGCGTGTAGAAAACCCAGATCCAACAGTGGTATCAGAGCCAGGCTTTCTAAATCGTATGATTTTAAATCATATTGAATAATCAATTTCTAACCACAAGAAAATTTTTTCAGAAAATTGTAGCACCATAAAATTTATTTTTTCAAAAAAAAAAATTGGGCTGCCCGGAACTGTTCAAGGCAGTGCACTGTGCGCCCCGGCGCGCACAGTGCCGCGCGTGCTGTGCGGAGCATCCGCACAGCACGCAGCGGCTATGCGCGCGCTCGCTATGCAGAGCATCCGCATGTTGCGCGCTGGGGCTGCTGCCACTGCCCGAAACGTTCGGGGAGCGGGCGGGCAGCGAGAGCGGCTGATCGGGATCGTCTCGGGAACCGTTCTGGATAATGGGCTTGAATTGTTTGGGCCTAGGGTGCGATTTTCTGATTTTTCAAATTTTTGGGCAAAATTGATATTTTTGAAAATTGGTTCAATTTTTATTTTGAAAAATTAATAATTTTCTTGTAAAATAAATAATTAGAATATGATTTTAATTATTTATGGTAAAAATGAGTTTTATAAGAAATCAATTATTATTGATTTAATTGAAAATTAAATAAAAGAGTTTATTTAATTTATTAAATTCTTTAATAATTGTGGTGGTTAGTGATAAAATTATTAGATATATAATTTATCAATTAATTAAATTGTTTAATTAAATTGATGTTAATATTTGATATTAAATGCATGAAGGATGATCGAGAGCCTTGACCAATATGTATCCGTAAGTTTGAGAGGGGTTGCCATTTCATGCCCCTAATTGCGAATGATGCTGGAGCAAAGTTGAGACACTTTCTGGACGGACGACGGCCGATCTTGCGCCGTGATGTTAGGGTGGCTGGCCCTACTACTTATGATTTTGCCGTCTCCAGAGCTCTAGCTACAGAGCAGGACCAGCGTGACATTGAGAGGGATCGCCAGGGTAAGCGACCGATTCCAGTACCACACCACCCTCCTCCTCCTCAGCAGCAGCATCAGAATAAGATGCCTTTCCACGGCCCGCCTAGAAACAGAGGACAGCAGCAGCAGCAGCGGGGACGCCCAGCCCCGAAGACTTTTGAGCATCCAGTCTGCCCTAAGTGCACACTGCCGCCATGCCGGAGCGTGTATGTATGGTAGTCCAGACCACTTGCTGCCGCAGTGCCCTCAGAGGAATCTGCCTACCCAAGGAAGAGTGTTTGCTCTCCATGCTACGGAGACGAACCCGGAGACCATGCTTATGACAGGTATCTTTACGCTTAAAGTTTATATTTGGGATTTAATGTTTTGGGTTAAGATTTTGAAAATAGAAGTGCAGTAGGATTGCATGCTCTACTCAGTATTATTTTGGGAATTTAAGTTAGAAGAACTTTGACCTTTGCATGTCTATAGGTTAGTTCTTGTGATTATTGGCTTCAGCTTGGTGTTCCAACCTTCCAGGGAGAATTTTTATATCTGGTTCTGCTAGGAAAGCCTTGATAGATTCAGGGGCCACTCACTCATTTATTTCGGAGGCCTTTGCTAATTTCCTCAAGGTCAAGACCGTTGGGCTAGATGTAGCCTATTCAGTAGTATTGTCTTCTGGTGAGGAGATGGCAGCTACCAATGTGATCTGAGACATAGATCTTGAGCTTCATGGCAATCTCGTTTATGCGGATCTGATCGTGTTGCCGATGCCGGAGTTTGACATCATACTGGGGATGGACTGGCTATTACGGAACAGAGTTTTGATCGACTTCCAGCGGAGATCTGTTCTAGTTCGACCGCCTGGGATGACGCAGTTCTTATTCGAGCCAGACAGGTACTTTCCTTTACCACGCATTATTCATTATGTCAAGGCTAGGAAGCTCATGCATAGAGGGTATCGGGCGTTTTTATCAACTTTTATATCTGTCCCCGAGGCACCCAGTCAGTCAGCCGCAGATGTTCCGATTGTTAGAGATTTTCTAGACGTTTTTCCGGAAGACGTCTCTGGTATGCCACCCGAGAGAGAGGTGGAGTTTTCTATCGAGCTTATGCCAGGTACGGTTCCGATCTCCAAAGCACCGTACCGACTAGCACCGACAGAGATGGCAGAGCTAAAGAAACAGATTCAGGAACTTCTTGACAAGGAGTTCATTCGCCCGAGTTTTTCACCATGGGGCGCGCTAGTCTTATTTGTGAAGAAGAAGAATTACTCTATGAGGCTTTGTATTGACTACCGGGAGTTGAACAGGGTCACAGTGACGAACAAGTACCCACTTCCGAGGATAGAGGATTTGTTTGACAAGTTGCAGGGAGCTTCGATATTCTCCAAGATAGATCTGTGTTCTGGTTATCACCAATTGAGGGTGAGAGATGCTGATGTTTCCAAGACTGCCTTCAGGACTCGTTATGGCCACTATGAGTTCCTTGTGATGCCGTTCGGTCTGACGAATGCTCCAGCGATCTTCATGGATCTCATGAATCGCGTATTTCAGCCATATCTTAACCAGTTTGTGATAGTATTCATAGACGACATTCTCGTCTACACGAAGAATCAGGAGGATCACAGCAGAATCTCTGACCACAGTGCTGCTGATCTTGCAGAAGCACAAGTTATTCGCAAAGTTCAATAAGTGCGAATTCTGATTAGAGAAGGTGGCGTTCTTAGGCCACATTGTTTCTAGCAGTGGTATTGAGGTAGACCCAGTGAAAGTTGCCGTAGTCAGAGATTGGGTTGTGCCGTAGAATGCATCAATGATCCGCAGTTTTCTTGGGCTAGAAGGATATTATCGGAAGTTCATTAAGGGATTCTCCTCTATTGCCGTTCCACTCACATCATTGACCAAGAAGAATGCTAAATTTGTGTGGAGCGAGGAGTGTCAGAAGAGCTTCGATACTTTGAAGCAAGCTCTTATTTCAGCACCAGTTTTGGCCATGCCGTCTGGGCCCGGAGATTTTGTTTTGTATACCGATGCTTCGAAACTCGGTTTGGGCGCAGTATTGATGCAGCATGGGAAGGTGATAGCATATGCTTCTAGACAGTTGAAAACTCATGAGAAGAACTACCCTACCCATGATCTAGAGTTGGCTGCCATGGTTTTTGCCTTGAAGATTTGGAGGCACTATTTGTATGGGGAGAAGTGCCAGATCTTTACCGACCACAAGAGCCTCAAGTATTTCTTTACGCAGAAGGAGCTGAACATGCGTCAGAGGAGTTGGTTGGAGTATGTGAAGGATTATGGCTGTGACATTAGCTACCACCCGGGTAAAGCTAATGTAGTTGCAGATTCATTGAGCAGAAAAGTCGCAGTGATGGCTCATTTGACGATTCAGAGACCTCTTCAGATTGAGATGCAGAGGTTTGATCTAGAGTCATACCCTCGAGGTAGATTTCCCCGTCTATCTGCCTTGACTATTCAGTCCTCTCTTCTTGACCGTATTCGCAGTGGTCAGTCAGCAGATGAGCAGTTAGCAAAGTGGAAGCAGAGAGATGAGGCCAAGGGCAGTATCTTGTATTCAGTCAGCGACAGTATTGTGAGATACCGAGACAGGATGTGGGTTCCCAGCAGTGGTTCTATCCGAGCAGATATTCTATCAGAGGCCCACATGTCGCCGTACTCTATTCATCCAGGGAGTACGAAGATGTACCGAGATCTGCAGTCATTTTATTGGTGGCCTAGGATGAAGAAAGACATCAGACGATTTGTATCCGAGTGTCTGACTTGCCAGTTAGTGAAGGCGGAGCATCAGAGACCAGCAGATTTGCTCAAGCCTCTTCCTATTCCCGAGTGGAAGTGGGAGAATGTTACCATGGACTTTGTGACCGGATTGCCGAAGTCAATCAGAGGATCAAATGCTATCTGGGTGATTGTAGATCGTCTTACCAAATCAGCGCACTTCTTGCCTATTAAGACGACTTTCACCATGATTCAGTATGCAAAGTTTTATATCTGGGAGATAGTCCAACTTCATGGTATTCCAGTTTCTATCGTATCTGACAGAGATCCTAGATTCACTTCCTCATTTTGGAAGAGTTTGCATTCGACTATGGGTAAGAAGTTGCTGTTTAGCACAGCTTTCCATCCGCAGACAGATGGGCAGTCAGAGCGAGTTATTCAGATCTTGGAGGATCTTCTCCGTGCTTGTGTGATGGATTTCTCTGGGAGTTGGGAGTCGAACTTGCCATTAGTAGAGTTCACCTACAACAACAGCTTTCAGTCGTCTATAGGTATGGCACCATATGAAGCACTGTATGGCCGCAAGTGTAGATCTCCTTTGCATTGGGATGAAGTAGGAGAAAGAGCAGAGTTGGGTCCGGAGATCATTCAGCAGGCTGCCGAGGTAGTAGTCAAGATCCGTGATAGGATGAGGACTGCTCAGAGTCGACAGAAGAGTTATGAAGATCAGAGGAGGAGAGATCTAGAGTTCGCCGTTGGCGACCATGTCTTTGTGAAGGTAGCACCTATGAAGGGTGTCATGCGATTTGGAAAGAAAAGGAAGCTCAGTCCGAGATTCATTGGACCATTTGAGATCCTCGACAGAGTTGGGACGCTAGCTTATCGTGTGGCTCTTCCGCCGAATCTGGCCGGAGTACGAGTTATGGCCACTACGAGTTCCCTGTGATGTCATTCGGTCTGATGAATGCGCCAGCGATCTTCATGGATCTCATGAATCGCGTATTTCAGCCGTATCTTGACCAGTTTGTGATAGTATTGATAGACGAAATTCTCGTTTACTCCAAGAATCAAGAGGATCACAGCAGACATCTTACCACAGTGTTGCAGACCTTGCAGAAGCATAAGTTATTCGCAAAGTTCAATAAGTGCGAATTCTGGTTAGAGAAGGTGGCATTCTTAGGACATATTATTTCTAGCAGCGGTATTGAGGTAGACCCAGTGAAGGTTGCAGCAGTCAGAGATTGGGTTGTGCCGCAGAATGCATCAGAGATCCGCAGTTTTCTTGGGCTAGCAGGATATTATCGGAAGTTCATTAAGGGATTCTCCTCTATTGTCGTTCCACTCACATCATTGACCAAGAAGAATGCTAAATTTGTGTGGAGCGAGGAGTGTCAGAAGTGTTTCGATACTTTGAAGCAAGCTCTTGTCTCGGCACCAGTTTTGGCCATGCCGTCAGGGCCCGGAGATTTTGTGTTGTATACCGATGCTTCGAAGCTCGGTTTGGGCGCAGTATTGATGCCGCATGGAAAGGTGATAGCGTATGCTTCTCGTCAGCTGAAAATCCATGAGAAGAATTACCCTACCCATGATCTAGAGTTGGCCGCCGTAGTTATTGCCTTGAAGATTTGGAGGCATTATTTATATGGAGAGAAGTGCCAGATCTTTACCGACCACAAGAGCCTCAAGTATTTCTTTACGCAGAAGGAGCTGAACATGCGTCAGAGGCGTTGGTTGGAGCTTGTGAAGGATTATGACTGTGACATTAGCTACCACTTGGGTAAAGCTAATGTAGTTGCGGATGCATTGAGCAGAAATGTCGCAGTGATGACAGTTTCGAGACCTCTTCAGACTGAGATGCAGAGGTTTGGTCTAGAGACTTATCCTCGAGGTAGAGTTCCCCGTCTATCTACCATGACTATTCAGTCCTCTCTTCTAGAGCGTATTCGCAGTGGTCAGTCAGCAGATGAGCAGTTGGCAAAGTGGAAGCAGAGAGACTAGGCCAAGGGCAGTGTCTTGTATACAGTGAGCGACGGCATTGTTAGATATCGAGATAGGATGTGGGTTCCTAGCACTGATTCTCTCCGAGCAGATATTCTATCAGAGGCCCACATGTCGCCGTTCTCTATCCATCCAGGGAGTACAAAGATGTACAAAGATCTGCAGTTATTGTATTGATGACCGGGAATGAAGAAGGACATCAGACGGTTTGTATCCGAGTGTCTGACTTGCCATTTAGTGAAAGCGGAGCATCAAAGACCAGCAGGTTTGCTCAAGCCTCTTCCTATTCTCGAGTGGAATTGGGAGAATGTTACCATGGACTTCATGACCGGTTTGCCGAAGTCAGTCAGAGGATCAAATGCCATCTGGGTGATTGTAGATCATCTTACCAAATCAGCTCACTTCTTGCTTATTAAGATGACTTTCACCATAATTCAGTACGCAGAGTTGTATATCCGAGAGATAGTCCGACTGCATGGCATTCCCATTTCTATCGTGTCTGATAGAGACCCCAGATTCACTTCCTTGTTTTGGAAGAGTTTGCATTCGACCATGGGTACGAAGTTGCTGTTTAGCACAGCTTTCCATCCGCAGACAGATGGGCAGTCAGAACGAGTTATTCAGATTTTGGAGGATCTTCTCCGTGCTTGTGTTATTGACTTCTCAGGGAGTTGGGAGTCGAACTTACCATTAGTGGAGTTCACCTATAACAACAGTTTCCAGTCATCTATAGGTATGGCTCCGTTTGAAGCACTGTATGGCCGTAAGTGTAGGTCTTTTGTTCATTTGGATGAAGTAGGAGAAAGATCAGAGTTGGGTCCAGAGATTATTCAGCAGGCTGCCGATGTAGTAGTCAAGATCCGTGATAGGTTGAGGACTGCTCAGAGTCGACAGAAGAGTTATGCGGATCAGAGGAGGAGAGACCTAGAGTTTGCCGTGGGTGACCATGTCTTTGTGAAGGTGGCACCTATGAAAGGTGTCATGCGATTTGGGAAGAAAGGAAAGCTCAGTCCGAGATTCATTGGACCATTTGAGATCCTCGACAGAGTTGGGACGCTAGCTTATCGTGTGGCTCTTCCGCCGAATCTGGCCGGAGTACACAATGTGTTCCACGTCTCTATGTTGAGGAAGTATATGGCGAATCCTTCGCATGTCTTGAACTTTGAGCCGTTGCAACTTACTCCGAACCTGTCTTATGAGGAGAGACCACTGCAGATCTTAGACAGACAGGAGAAGAAGTTTCGGAACAAGCTGGTTAAGCGAGTGAAAGTCAAATGGCTCAACCATTCAGAGGAGGAAGCTACGTGGGAGTCTGAGCCAGAGATGAGGATTCGGTACCCCGGGTTATTCGGTGAGTTTAATTTCGAGGACGAAATTTCTTTTAAGGGGGGAGGGTTGTAGAACCCGTAAATTAGACTACGTATAAGCCATGCGTAATTCTAGTATTTAAATATGATTTTTATTGCATGAGAATTTAAATGCTTTTCTTTAAATTTAATTATTTTATTGCAGTAGTTTAATTGTTACCTTTTCAGTTAATTGAGTGAGGCCGGACTGGAGTTGGAGTTTGAGATAAAATTTAATGTTAAGAAATCATTCCTAAAATTTATTTAAGTTAAATAATAAGTTAATTTAATGTAAAAAAAAGCTTGAGGAATTATTTAAATAATTTGAGATAGGTAGAAAATAAAGTTCAATAATTAATTTCTTAATTCACTAAAATATTTAATGGGTAGGTAAAACACTAGAGATTTAAAATACAATATTTAAGAAATATTTTCCCTCCCCTTTATCCAAATTTTCGGCCATCACCTTTAATTAATTTAAAAATAGTTGTCAACCCATTTATTTAATATCTTTCCCTATCCATTCATGATAAATAATTCCCTAAATTTTATTTAACACTAATTAATATTTAAGCAATAATTTTACCATATTTATCTAGCAACATTTCCCTCCTTTTTAAATGATAAAAAATCGGCCACCCCATTAGGAGATTTAAAATATATTGTCAATTCTCCATCTTGATTTTATTCCTTAATCTTTTCTTGGAGATAATTCCTCACCATTTTAATCCTCATTTAATTAATAAATAAGCAAAATTTTTCCACCCCACTTTGATAGCAATATTTGGCCACCTCCTTTAAAAATTTAAATTTGGTTGACAACTCACTTTCTTTGATTCGCTTCCTTATTCATTTCTTGGTAAATAATCCCTCCATTTTTAATCATCAATAATTATTGATTTAAGCAATTCTCTACCCTTATTTGATATAAAGATTTCGGCCCTCTCACTCCTCAATCTCCCTCAACTCCTATATTATGTTATATCATTTCCATATCCCTCAAAACTAAAAGATATCAAGATTTATTTTCCCCCTTTTTCCTTGAAGCTTTCCCATTCATTCCTAGCCATCCTCTCCTCCCATAATTTTGAAAATTCAGTATACAATTATCAGAAAAAAAAATCGAGATTAGCTTGAGAGGAAACAAGAGAGTGAAGCAACTCCGTCTCCACCGCGCCGTGTCGTTGTTTTCTTTTGTTTTCTTCAAAACAAAAATCCAAGGCATGCATATACCATCCCTTTGCTCTTCAATCAAGTTGTATATATATTTTTATAAACCATTATGTGTGCATGAATCAGGAAAACCGAAATTTGGACAGCAATATTACAGAAAATTCTGCACAGTTTTTATTTTTATTTCCCCTTGTGCTTCACGGTTGCATGCTTTTGATTGTTTCAGGGTGTGGCTCGATTTCCAGGCTCCCAAGGCTGCTGATGGTCGTGGTATAGGGTGTGTTAGGGAGGAATTCGTCCATTGGTTTGACCCCTTTCACCCCAACGAAATCCCTTTTTTTGACAGCAACCCCCTTGCAGCAATTTTTGAGTCTCAAACTTTTGTGTAGCTTGTCTAAGGCAAGTGTTCTGATCTTGGCTGCCCTAGGGGATATAGCCATGGTTAGAATCCTTCCTTGGCATGTCTAGGACATGACCAAGATGACCTTTCATGGCTTGGTTCATGGTCCAATCGGTTTTAAAACAACAATACAAGACAGCCCCTTCGGTATCTATTTCTGTCGTGTGAGTTGGTTCGATTATTTGAGGTTGGTGTGAACCTTGGTTGGCTCTTAGCCCTTAGTCATGGTTCACACAACACCTCATGATGTCTAGATCAAGCCATGGTCAACCATAGGGCCACTTGTAGGATGCATGATAGCAACAAAATAAAATTTCAGAAACATCACAGTACAGATTTTGAGTTTTTCGGTTGAAGCTTTGTGTTGTCCTAGGTGTTGGATTGGATTGTGGTTGGCCTAGGGCCCTTAGCCATGGTTCAAGCCACACCTTAGGATGTTGGGAAGAGGCTCTGGTCGGTGGTGCAAGCCCCAATGGCCAATAGTCTCGCAAACGAAGCAATGTAATCACCAGTGCGGTTGCTGGAATTTCTGGACAGCAACTTGCTGCTTCGGTTCAGAGGCTCGTTTGAGTTCTTGGCTGGCTTTAGCCTATGTCCTTGGACTGGACAGTACCTTCATCAAGTTAGGAAGGTCATGTTTGTGGCCGTTTGTGATTCGGTTAAGTTTAGAGGTCGTACGAGAAATTACAGTGCGATGTGCCAAATTGACTCTCGAAAGAGCGTTTCATGTTTTGGCCTCCATTCACCAAAATTTCAACTTGTATTATTTTAGGAGCATTATTTCATCATTTTGGGCATATTTTAATCATGACTAATTGATGGTTCGATGTTGGTTCGGGTTGGTAAGAAGTCATGATTAAATACTAAGTCAATGGGCGTAATTATCTCGTTTATGGAGTCAATTACAAATTTTGGTCAAGTAAAATCATTTGTATATTTTTCATGTTAGATTGAAGTCGCAGCGAGCTTGGGAACGATCCAACCCATGTGGTAAAATAATACAGGGTATTTAATTTTGCCATTTAATTATGTTATGTGCATAAAAATATAAAATATTCATTTTTTGAGATTTATGCGATATTGCTTGTGGCCATTTCACTATCATGGGATTAATGTATCATCCGGTGGTCACTTACCGGTTCAGTTCAGTTCCACCCAGTATACTGTGGCATTAGTCTGATCAGACGATTATTACTTAACCCGGTGGGGTCACTTACTGGTTCAGTTCAGGGGCCACTAGCGTAGAACATAATCTCAACAGAAAATTTATGACATGTTATTTTATGACAGGGCTCGATTGAGCAAATATTCCACTTATGATTTCCAGTTCAGTTATCCACGTATTATAATTACTCATGTCATGATATTTACACGTTATGCCAGTCTCATGATAACTTCATGTTGCATGAAATTTTACTATATTACTTGTTATTTACGATGTATGCATGCTAAGTCTTTAGACTCATTAGACTTGATTCTTGTAGGTACTGATGAGGTCGGGATCGAGTGTGGGGACCAGTGAACCATCTTGGGTCAGCAGTAGTGGAACCCGAGGACCTCATTTCAGCATTTACCATTTTTATGCTAAAACATTTTATCTTTTTTTGGATTATTCTTAAATTGTTATTTTGCAAACAAATATTTACTTCCGCTGCTATGTTGAATATTATACTTTATCTATCAGTTGAACTTTGAATGAGACATTTTAATTATTTAAAAAGAAAATTTTAAATTTTTCCGAAAGTTTTCAAACACGAATTTTCTGGCCTTTATAAAATATATCTTCTCATCATCATCTAAGCTAAATATAGGACTACTAGTTGCATGAGCTACATTGATTACCTATCTTCATGTTTCTGCATCAAACTGTTAAAGAAAATTTGGTTCAAAAAATATTTAGAACAATCATGATACATAGAGATGTTTGCTAAACTATTGAATATGTCCCATGCTGAACAGAATGACTTTTCGTGTTGTTGGACAACACTTGCAAATAATTTTTGATGGAACATCTCAAAATATTATACAAGAAAAATTCTTGCAAAAATATATGCTAGAAAACGGGAAATCACGCAGGAATGAAGAATAATAAATACATAAATAAATTAACTAAAAAAAGTAAACAAGCCCTTGTGTGATAATAAATTTGGGATGTAAAGAAATTTTTTCCAATTTCAATCCCCGACAACGGCGCCAAAAACTTGATCGAGCTTTTCTTGTAGAGTAAATCCCCAATAAAATAAAATTTTATGCTCGAATGAATCGCAAGTGCACGAGTTAAATTATAATATAGTGTACGAAGTATGAATATGCTTCCCAAGAGATTGATTAGACAAATTTAATTTAGACACAATTATTTAGTTAACTAAAACGTAAATTGAATTAATTAATATATAAATTGAAGGTCAACTAAAATAATTTAACCAATACGATATAAATAATATAAATCAAATTAATAAACAAACAATTGTTTAGATTTTGATTCACGTACCCTTGAATCTTTTCTCATGATTGAATTTCAATTATAAAGTCATGCTTTCGACGAAATTCCCTATTATATCAATATACTCTATCAATATATTCTATCAATAAAAATCGCTTATTAATTTTTTGTGAGCCCTAGGTGACCTGCTCGCATTTTTCCAGTCAAATGCGTTGGGGCGGGTATTAGCAGGAGCTCCTCGCATATCTCTCTCTTGCATGCTGGAACAGGTTTTTTACCTGCCCTAGCATGCTTTACTCGTACTTTTGTCAATAATTCCCTTCTTTTTAGCAAGTCCACCTACAAATCAATCGAAACATGTCAGGAGAAAACAATATGTATAAATTATGACTAAAACAGATAAAAATTTAGAATCGATACCCTAAACTTATGCGATAGTGGATTAAAAATAACATAATAAAATATGCAAAAATGACCCTTATCACAAACTACTTCCCTTTCCTCGAACATTTTATTATTTTCACGTTTATTGTAACTTCGGGCTACTTTGGCTTTTTGAAGCATCAAAGTATTTTACGTTTGCGTTCTTAGCTCATCCAAATCTTCAAGTTCCATGATCATTGCCTCTACATAAAACTATGGCTCCAACTCATTTTGTTTCGTCGCTCTCAAAGAAGTGATCATCACCTCCATAGGCAGCATTGCATCATGTCCGTAAGTCAAGGTAAACGGACTTAAACCAGTAGTATTTTCTTTTGATGTTCGATAAGTCCACAAGGTTTTCGACAGTAGCCGATGCCAATCTCGGGAGTTATCCTCCATCATCTTTTTCAACATTTTAGTCAACACTTGGTTTGAAGCTTCAGTTTGGCCATTGGATTGTGGATAGTGGGGGTGAAGAATTAATCAACTGGATTTCATATTCTTCATCAACATCTTTCATTTCTAACCCTACAAACATAGTTCCCTGGTCTGTAATGATTGATTGTGGGATCCCAAATATGTGAATAATTTACTCCTTCATAAAAGTAATAACATCCCTTCTTCTCTGCTTTTTCATAGAAATGGCTTCAACCCACTTGGCGAAAAAATCAATAGCCACAATTATTAAAAAATGACCTTTAGTTGAAGAAGGATAGATTTTACCCATCAAATCCATAGCTCACCCCTGAAATGGCCACTGCTTTACGATAGCATGCATTTCATCAACTAGTATCCTCTGAATATTCCCATGATTTTCTCATTCTTGGCACCCTCTTGAATACCTAATGCAATCCTTTAGCATCGATGACTAGTAATAGTCATGTATGTGGATTAACCTATTCATTTTAATCATTGACTGGTGTGCTCCACCAAATCCTTTATGAACTTGCTGTCCCCACTTTCATGGCCTCTGGAGAACCCAAAACATCGCAACAATAAACAATTGTCGTATTTTCCGTACAGTTCATCATCCACCAAAACATAATGTATAATTCTTTTCTTCAAACCATGCGGTAGTTGTTCAGGATTCGTCAACGCTTATTTTATCTCATTAATCCAATTCCCGGAAAGATCAACATCAATATAAAAGTGTCCTCGCTTGTGAATAGAAGGATGATTTATCTTTTTTACCAATAATAACTTATGAGTAAGCTCGAGTGACATCCTCAAATTAGAATTAATATGAGCCAACTCTTCAGCTTCCCAATTGTTTTTACTCGACACGTGTTGGAAATCCAAATCTTTAAAATCATCAATGAGTTACGAAGCGGCGGTGAAGTAAGGGGCTAATGTCAAACTTGAACATGTATATTCCCTTGACATTTGTACAAGAACTAACTAGTAATCTCCAATAATTAAAACATATTTAACACTCAAATCTCGCAAAACCTCTAAGTCAATCACTAGTGCTCCATACTCAGCTTGATTATTGGTACATGATAAGTTGAGATTAAATGACAAAGCCGTATTAAATTCAGTTGGGGAGGTTATCACAATTCCAGCCCCTGATTCCCTCTCAGTACTCGAATCATCAAACTTCAAAGTACATGATTGATTAACATAATACATTGGGATATCAATTGGTACACTTCATGCCACTCGACCATAGGGTTTTCATTAGAAAATCAGCCACAGCTTGGCCTTTCATCGATTTTTTAAGAAAATAGATCAAAGTGAATTTGGCAAGGCTAGTGACTATTTTCCAATCCTGCCAGTCAAAATAGGCATGTAAATCATAAATTTGACAAGATAAGTGTGTGAAATCACATGAACTCTTAAATAGATCAAATCATGTCTTAATTTCATACGGAAATAACATAACGTCAAATATAATTTCTCTACAACTGAATATATGGCCTCTACATCTGTAAGAGGTCGACTTCAATAATCATTGCACGCTCATGATTCTCTTGTTTATTTTTACCAAAAGGCACCCAATAGATTCTTGAGCGATCGATATTATATAATTTGAGGATAAAACCATGCTTTGGGGGCATTAGCACAAGAGGTCTAGACAAGTACTCCATTATTTTATCAAAATTTTCTTGGTGACATCTTTCTCATTTAACTCTTCAAAAAGTTATAATTTTAACAACAAAGAAAATTCTCGAGTCTTACTTGCCAAGTTTGAGATGAATTTTGTTAAATAATTTACTTGGAAGAGAAATCTTTGTAGCTCCTTCTTATTATTTCGTAACATCGCCTCCATGATAGTTGTAGCCACGTTCTTATTCACCTCCAATCCCCTTTGGTGAAATAAAAAACCAAGAAATTTCCCGCCTACACATTGAATGCACACTTTAAATGATTTAACTTTAAATTGTGTTGCCTCATCCTTATGAAATTCTTCCTTTATTGGCCGAGGTGATCCGATGCTCTTTTTGACTTCACAACAACGTCGTCAATATACACCTCCAAACACATGCCTATCATGTCATGGAAGATTGCATTCATAGCTATTTGATAGGTTTCTCCTGCATTTTTTAACCCTAATGACATGACAAAGCATTTGAATGTGCCAATCGCCCCAAGACATTCAAGAGTTGTCTCAGATACATCTTCATCTACTATTTTTATTTGATTTTATCCTGAAAATCTATCATGAATGACATCAACTCATTTTTTGCTACTGCATCAACAAGCATTTCATCTACTGGCATGACGACATAAACATCTTTCGGGGTGGCACAATTCAAGTCTCTGTAATCTATACAAACTTGAAGTTTCCCATTCTTTTTCATAACATGGACTATATTTGCGAGCCATTATGTATACCTCACTGGACGGATTAATTAGTTTCAAGTAATTTTTGAATTTCATCTTTTACTCTTGACTCAATTGATTCAGAAATCCTTCTAATCGGCTGCTGGTATAGTTTAAATTCATCTTTAATTGGTAGTCGATGTTCTACCAATTTATGTTCTAAACCTGACATATCTCCACATTCCCACGCAAAGCAATCTTTGAATTATGTGAGAAGTTTCACAATTTCTTTCTTCATCTCTTCCCCAACAAATCACCGATATATAGGTTTGGGACAATCCATAGTTTCTAAATTAACTTCTTTCAAGGGATCTTGAGTCTCCAGTTGTCGATCTTCCATTTGAGCCGGAGCTAAGATTAGATCCTCCAATTGTAACTTTATTTTCTCATTACCTCCACATTCCTCCTCAAATATTATTTCAGATCAATCAATATTCCACAACTCTTGACACTGCACTTCATTCACCAAGTACTGCATTTTGGCTTTCCACTCGGAATTGTCAGCCACTTCCATCTCTTCTATAATGAACTTAATCATTGACCTCCTCAATAATAGATCACACCTTGGGTCTAGGAGAGATTAGTGGGTTTGAGAACATTTTCCACTGCTTCTTTAACATTCTGAGTATCCATGTACACTGCCCTTGGTTGTTCATTCACCTTGTAGTTACGAAACTTAATAGGACCAAAATCTTCATCATAATATCTAGCTTCTGTAGCATTGAATTAGATTTATACGGCTTTGAATCAGCCTACACCACTTTTATATCATCCCCCTTCCACATTAACAGTAACTGGTGCATGAATGATGACACACGATGATTTGTATGAATCCAACCTCTCCCTATCAAAGCATGGAAACTAGCACTGGAATTGACCACGAAGAAAGCTGATAGAGAGTATCGAGACCCTGTAGTGACATTTTCTATTAAAACTCCCAAATTTTTTGTAGATTCTTCGGTAAAAGTTGCCACAGAAACTTCTGTAGAAATAAAGTCTTCCACACTCTTCCCCAACTTCTGAAGAATTCTGTAGGATAGAATATTGACAGCAAATCCATTGTCTCTCAATACCCTAGACACCGACATTCCATTAACATGTAATGTGATATAAAGTGGTTTAATATATTTAGTCATCTCATTGGTAGGTTTCTTCATAACCACTCTTTTATATTCATCAACAAGAACTCCAGCACAATCCTTCAAAATACCATTTGAATGGATTATGTAAAAAATTTATTTCCAATGGAAACATCGGATTCTAACATTCTTTTGTGTTTGAACTCATCCGGTAATATCAACGAACCTGTGGCACACAACTGAAAAAAGAATTTGCCCCACCTCGAATTTAGCTTTCTTGACTACATCTCAAACTTCTTCTTTGCAGCCTTTTCACTCAACAACCATCTTTTTTGAGTTCGAGAAATAGGATTTGGAAACTTTGGATGTTCCACATGCTTCCATTGCCCATTGTGAGTTGCTATGGAAGGAACTACAAAATATGGTTTCCTTTCATATTTTTGATGACTATCCAGGAGTGGTGACTTCTGAAATATCTGTTGGAATGACTGTTGATCATCTCTTCTTTCATCATTCACTGCCTTAGTAGACAAGCTTCATTCAAGGTATTGGTTCAGCGGCCTTTTGGCCATGCATCCTTCATCATACCTTGCATTCATCCTTTTGTAAGACATATTTCCCCTATTGTAATGATGATATTTTCATGAAATGTTTATATTCTTTTGTCCTTAACCTCAAATATCATTTTACAAGGTACCCAAAATTTTCTTATAATAACTCTCGGCCTGATGGATCTATTTCAACTACACTCTTCCTTCTCTCAATGATTATAAACCGTAAGTCAGTATTATTCACATTCACATTGGCTACCAGGGGAAAATGTCTTCATCCACTATAACTGTTTCTTTTTTCTCGGGAAATTTCAGGATTCCCTTATTTATTTTGATATAAATCTGATCGGGCGAGGCGTGCTAATGTTTGGAAAGAGATTCAAAGAAGCATCGCATGAACTCATAGGCAACCGAAAAGAGCTTGCAAGGAAGGTTCCCAGCCTCGAAAGAGTCGTGATGCATGGGAGTGAGTTTGGAAGCTATATGAATATTATTCACGTGTTGAGCAATGTTGATGTATTAGCACCGCAGCTCCAAGGAAGAAGCGCCTTAGCGCTAAGGAGGAGCAGTTAGAGCTTAGGCGCTACAAACAAGCGCCGCAGTGCCGGTTCTGCCGAAACACTAGCGCCGCAGTGCCGGTTCTGCCGAAACACTAGCGCCTATGTCCTACTTGACCAGCGCCATAGTGCGCCACCTGCGGAAAATTAGAGTTTTACCTAATTTAGAGTCCTAGATTATTTGAGAACTTATTTTTGAGTATCTTTTGATATGTAAACAATATGTACACGAAATTTGACATTTTTCATACATTATTTAAGATTGAATACAAAATGAAACGTCCACTACTCGTTTTTCTTTGAAATATACTAGAAATTTTTTTTCTCTTATCTATCTATTTGGCTGGACCCATACACATATATTTAAATATATTTTAAAATACTTTTGCATCTTTTGAAAATAAACCAACCAACTATTATTTGAAAATCCAAAAAAATTTAATCCAAAGCATAAAATCGTAAACTTCAACCAACCTAAACTACTAGCATTATTTCAAAAATAAACTTAACTCTAACATCCTCTCAAAAATTACTTACAAGCATCATAAGCAATAAAAATCTTTAAGTAATAATAAATTATAAAATTATTTTAATTGCGGAAAACTAGCGACGGTCCTTGGATCGTATGCATCTTTAGTCCAGTTAGTTCAACCATCAAGTCCTCCATCAATCCCATGCTCTCCTGCATCAATCATATCTAGTGAGTCTAATTACTCAGCAACCCTTAACCATGATACCAAGTAATATATATACAATCGCATGCAACAGTGAAAATACTTTTAATAAAATAGATTTTCATGAACATGCATAAACTTTAACATTTTCCTTTCATCATACACTTTTTTCTTTTCATCATATATGTATATGTTTCCTTTTTTATTAAATTCAGATCCTAAATTGTGACTTTCGTATTATCTATAGGTCGATGGATCCATCTACGTATAACCACGGTAACGGGCGACGGGGACATCATCAACACTCTCACTCGTCAACTGAGCCTTGTCCTATCATATAATCATATAATCATATCATGTCGATGGAAATACGATAGTCGGGCTCCCTCTAGGGCCTTCTCTCATAAATGGGCTCCCTCTGGGGTCTTTTCCCTCACGATATCTCCAATAATATCATTGTATTATCGTATTAGTCTCAATCAATTCACCTCCTTCAAACTTTCATATTTCCCTCACTTGTAAAAATTCATGCATATATAAATCATTTTCTTTAAACCAAACATGCAACAAGTATTTTAGCATTAACGTTTCATCATAAAATTTCATAAACATATAAAATAAACGCTTTAACATGTAATATAGCCTTCAGGGTACTTCCAGGACGTCTAACCATTTTTAGGTGTAAAATGACCATTTTGCCCCTAGACTTATAATCTTCCATAATCCCTAGACCTCGAAACGACGTCCAAAATAATTCCAAACTTAACCTATTACCTTAAAACACTCCCTTAAATATTTCTTCAGCTTTTAAAATTTAGCTTTTCGATAATTGCCTCGATTCGTTTTTAAACTTAGACGTACATCTCGATTTTGACTCGTATTGATTCGAAACTTAATCAAACTTGAACCAAAGCTTAATAACACCTAGCTAAACAATATTCAGCCCAATTCAAGCCAATTAAGACCTCCAAACCAGCCTAACTCAACTACTGAATTTTCTGCACTCTTTTTCCGAAACCCTAGCTTGAACCAATCATATGCCCTTTCGTTCCTAGGAATCTACCGACCCATCCAGCCCTTAGCTCACCCTGATAGGACCCTAACCGAACCCCATAGAGCCTATTTGACCAGCTCTACAGCCCTTGTATGCTAGTGCCCTCAATCCCGTGCAACCTTGGACTCACACGACAAACCTTCACCCTACAACCACTCCTCCTTGCACCAGCCTTCCCTCAAGCTATTTAGGACCATGACTAGACCCTATTTGGACCCTAGATGTGACCCTAAAGCACCCAGCAGCCCCACCATTCAAGGACCCCAAAACAGAAACCCTAGCTTCCCCTCAAACCCCAAAATATGCATCCATCTCCTAGATTGCGTCTAGCCCTTGCACAGCCCATCTATGACCATGTATAACTCCCTTAGGACCCTTGAACACATCCCAAATAGCAGCAACAGTTGTGCCCACCTAGAACCCAAGTTTGAAACCCTAGGATTCTAGAATACCATATTTTCGTTCATCCTCTTGCCCTAACTTTTCCAGCCCTTAAACATGCATCTCATGACCCTTAAACATGTGGAAAAAAGTCTCATCTAATAAACCTATCATGGAAGCCCCTTTGTGCATCATTAACATAAGTTTTAGATCATAAAAACACAAGTTTTGTCCATGACATGTCATAAAAACGAAACTATAAAAAGTGTATCATATTTTTCATGCAATCATGTATCAAAACATATAATATGGTGTGAACGATGAGTAAAGGAAGATTAAGGCGTGCATTTGCGTTTATTACGTATAAAAAACGGCTTGGCGATGCGAGGACATCGATGAGGAGAAGGTCCTATGCTGATTTTTCCATCAAAATTGCGTGTGTTTCACCCTCAAAATCGTGTTGTGTTTGCGGTTGAGTGCTAATGGAAGAGTCCTTGTGTGTTGAGGGGTTGTGGCGTGTGGTGTATGGTGGGTTTTGGGGCGGGTTTTGGCCTATTTATTAATTAAAACCAATGGTGTAAGATTAGGCCCATTAACCTAGTATAATCTCGAATAACCTTTTAAAACACAGTTTTATGCATTCATGTATAAAAGTGCATTTTATACATGTAAACATGCACACCATATTTAATCATTCAATTAAAACCTTTTAATTAAAATACATAAGAAATTTGATATCTTGCATGAATGTGGTTCGCGTGGACCTTCAAATTTTCGGGTCGTTATACAAACTATTTTGAGTTTTCTCTGAAATTCAAAGTTTGACTTTGTACACATTTTTTTGTGTTTCTAAAAACAAACTTATCAAGGTTTAACACTTTGTGGCGTTTGTCGATTGATCTTCACTCGGGTTGTCAAAGACGAGTTCTTTGAAGGTTCGTTTGAGATCGATTGTTATCTTCGTGAATATTTGTTGATAGGCTTTTTGTAGCTTAAAGGTGAATATCGAAAACTGTTACTTGTTTCAAAAAGATCGAGACAACACAATGTTCTTTGATTCGTCTAATCGAGGGCGTGACTCCGTTTTTGATTGCGTTTGCTTTTCGTGATTAAATCGCATCATTATTCTTTTTTGTAGGAAATTTTTAAAAGCCCAACAAACATTAGTATTATGGTTGAAGGAATTATGATACTTGCATTAGTCTCTTCTCTTAATCTCCTCTCTGGTTGGTAACTTATGATCTTGGAGGAAGCTATAAAATTTTCCTTCACCAAGTGATCAAAAATTTCTTTTGTCTTTGACGCATCAAAAGTATATAGCGTTTCAACTAGAGAAGCATTCTTCCTAGAAAAATTTTCACTCTTGCGCTATGATAATGGGATCGTGCGTGATTGACCGACGATTTCGATTGAGAATAAATCTAGCAAGTGGACTAGGTCAAGTTATAGTAAATAGATGATGAGTTCAAATATCGATCTCATATAGACTAATATTTAAGTACTAGAATTTATATCACTTAACCTAAGCTAGACAACATAAAGAAAAAAATGATATATGGATTATTAATATAAATTATTAGAAAAATAATTGCAACTAAAAACGACGAATTCAACGATCAAGGAGGGATTCGAATTCAAAAAAATAACTAAAACACAAAACGATACAAAACTCTACTATGTTGACACGCATTAAAATTCAATTAATTATTTAATTCTTGACAAATCAGAGTGAAATCCCCAATTTTATTTATTAAACGATTTCTTGAATTAATAAACATATTTAAATCTAACAGTCCAATTATTTCTAATTGAATTTAATTATATCTAAATGTATTAAATTTTCGTGAAATTTCAGTTTTAGCTAAAAATCGAGTACTGAAACCGAATACTATTTTTAGTCAGTTTAACCATGTGTTGATGACATCTTTGTTGCTATATTTAACCAATCATCTTTCTGTGAGAACCCAGGATTTTCCGATCTGAAACAAATCATGTAAGAAATACGAACTTGAAATTTAACTCAAACTAAGCTTAACAACATTCATTCTAACTATAAAACTTGAATGTTAACTTAGATTTTCAGTAAATTTTACTCGAAGAAGTAGCTTCAAAGCTCGGAGACTGACTCAACGGGAGGCCAAGCTGCAAGTAACCGCATCCATCGAAGTGTTGTCACTGGCGGAGTAAAACCCCAGCTCAATGACTCGATCTTTCAGTTCAAAGAATCTCAACCAAGCTTGTCCTAACAAGACCAAAAAGGGAGATAAAAGATGAGCTAAGGAATTAGACAAACTTAATATGCAAGAAATGACCTTTGAGTTAATCCATGAAGGAGCTAAGGGAAGAGCTGAGAGACCAGGACACATTAATGATGCAGGAAAAGGCCCTTGGTGCTTGAGTTACCTTGGCCACCATTATGAACACATTTACTTCTTTCTTGGGAGACAAGGTTTCGGCCATGAGGCTAGGTGAAGGGCCAAATTTTGGCCTATAAATATTTGACTCCATGCATTGCAAACCATTCCAAAAACCAAGAAAGAAATTCGGTTTCCCCTCACCCCTACAAGCATTCGGCCGAACTCAAGGAAAGGAGAAGGAAGGAATTTTTGGGTGCAGTTGCTAACCTGTAACGAAGTGCTGCTCGACCCAAGACAACATTTGTTAAGTTTACGTCGAAGTGCTGCTCGATTTTCAAGAGGAGATTTTGTACAAGAATCTGCAAATTCTGTAAGTGGGCTTTTGTTACATAATCTTTTGTATTTTTAAACTTTGATATACATAATATGACATGCTTATTTGTATGTTCATATTTTCGAAAATTGCTATCTGTTCTATTTAAAATTTCGATCGATTATGTATTTCTTCTATGCTTCGAAATTCTTTGATTTCGCTGAATCCGTTGAAACTCTGATATCTGAAACTTCTGATAAGTTCTGTCTGATAAGTTCTGTCTGATAATTTCGAAATCTTTGTTACACTGTTACGATTCAATTTGAAATGGGTCGAGAATTGTGATTATGTCTGGCCCCCAATGGTGGGCATAAAATCATTTCTGTCTGGCCCCCACCGGTGGGTATAAAACCGAGCTCTGGCCTCACCCCTTAGAGGATTAATTAACATATTGGGGACAATTTGACCATGGAAATGAGATGAGTAACAGTGTTGTGTATGTTCTGTCTGAAATTATCTGAGTTGCTTCTGAACTATTTCGAATCATCTGAAAAAGAAAACTCTGTCTTTTGTTCGATTCGTTTCTGTTATGATGAATTAAAAGTAATAAGATTTGAAAGATTGTTAAAGAACTGTTTAAAGATTAAGATCTATATGTATTATTGAAAATCGATCGACCCCCACTTGCTGAGTGTTTCCCAAAACACTCATCCCTTACAAATTACAGATAAAACTGAAGAGCAGGAAGCTTTCTGGGGTTGGTGAATCGATGATCCAGATCAAGACTCAAGAGTTTCTGATTTTCTTTTAATTCCGCTTCTGAAACTCTGATATAATTTCCATTTCATTGTCATTGTAAAGACAATATTAATTTATGAAAAAGACTGGTTTGTTTTGATACGAGGCTTAATTGTTTTCAAGTAATTAAACAATTCCGGATGTCATCGACGCTTCGAATACGGGGCGTGACACTTTCGATTCGTGATTAATCAACAGACATGTAAATAGTTGATCAGACTATTAAAAAGAAATATGAAACTAACATCAATCAATAATTAAAATCAAGAAAAAAAATATATTGAAAATTAACCAAATATCAAATAAAGTATTGTTTTTGACCATATCGTGGTCTTAATCTAAATAAAATTATTTCATAAATTCAAAACAAGAAAAATCGGAATTAATTTCATAGAAGAAAACAAAATAAAGAAGGAATGAGAGGAATTCTCAGTGATTTTTGGTGTGTGTTGAGGAATTCCTCTTGCTTCTGCCTTTTGCCTTCCTCTCTGTTGTTGTCTTCCGTGTAGTCTTCAGTTGTCTTCACTATAGCCTTCTGTTCCTCTCTATGTTCTGCAATTCCGTCTTCTCTTCCTTCCTCTGTGTCTATCCTCTGCCTCTTTCCTTCCGTTATCTCTCTTCTCCCTCATTTTCTTCTCTGTACGTTTCTTCTACCTCTTTCTTCTCATGCCTCTTTTTTCTCTCCTCTCTCTCCTCCTCTGTTATGCTATCCTCCTCACTCCTCTTCTACGCTGCTTTTTTTTTTTCTCTTTTTGCGCTTCCCTTCTTGCTGCTCACGTCTTGCCTTTTTATATTCTTCATGGGGCTAATCCTCCAACTCCTTGAAGCCCATGTCCATTTCAAAAAATTGTAGATAAGATTGTAGATATTTTATTTATCAAGATCTGCACAGATTTTCTTCCGAAACTTCAATATTCTCAAGATAATAAAATATAAAAATATTTTATTTCCTTTGAAGTTTTGTAAAATCATCTTATCTCCCAAACTAGACTTTTTTTTTCCTTTTTTTATTCAAATCTACAAATATTATAAAATTAATTCAGATAAGCACATAATTAGGGATGATAATTACAGATAAACACAAATATTATAAAATAAAATCCCTAAAATCTCTATAAGATTTGGGCTTATCAGTGATCCAGAATTTTCCACTTCTGCCAAGGTGATTTCCTCAGCTTCTTTGGAGCTTGCAATGGATTTTCTTTTATGAATTTCCTCATGCAATAATTCTTCATACCGTGATACTATGGCAGCAAGCTCATAAAATCGCGGAATTTCATCCATTGGAGTTTCTTCTAGGCTCAAAATCAAGTCTTCGCTTCGTCATCTTCACATATTCAAATTCAGGAAGGAACACTCTTCACGTGCTTCTCACTTTCTTGAATATACATATGAAAACATTAGCAGATTCTACCAGTTTCCGTTATACTAATATCAGGCATTGTTCTGAAAAATTGTGTATGAAAATGGTGTTCCATGTCATGCCAAGTCATGATAGAATTTCGAGGCAGTGTTGCATACCAAGTAAAATTTACTGCTAGTCAATGAATTGAGGAAAACGCGTATATTGTAGTTAGAAAAATTATCCAAATTTTCTAATTCACCGCATTGTATGTTTAACCTTGCTACATGTTTCACGTTAGACTGGCCATCTTCCCCTGAGTATAAAGTGAAGTCTGGAATGTTATATGTAACGTACGAAAAACCAAACCTACGTAAACCACATGCATGCAATTACTTGAATTGTTTTATTTAAAATTGATTTTAAATACTTGCATGATATTTATTAAATGATTAAAGTTATGATTGCATGATTAAATAATTATATGACATGATTTCATTAACATGAAGGATTTTACTCAAATATTCGAAAATAGGCAGAGGAAAGGAGATCGAGGACGATCAAGACAAGATATTTATTTTTCATTAAATATTTGCAAGGCATCCTAATATGATTAAAAAATATTTAATTTTTTTAAAAATAGTAGAGTTCAAATTATTTTACGAGTCAAGTCCGATTTTTCCCGGGAAGCCCGTTTTGGGCAAACAAGGAGTTTTTAAAAGATCAAAAATATTATTTTTGTAATAATTTTATATTTTAATTAAATAAGAGTTATTGGGCTCAATTTAACTAAATGAGTAGGCCAAATTTCTCCTATACTTGGATGTTTAAAACCAAAGCCCATTAGCATGCAAAATTAAATCTATAAATAAGTCACCTAGTTCTTTTGGGAGCCACAATTCGCCCGAAGCACACACACCAGCACACACATTATTTTCAAGAATATCAAGAGGAGAAAAGCTAGGGTTCTTCGTCGTCCGGTCGTCCAACTTCGCACCCTCGCCAACGATTGAATATTCGAGCGTTTTAAACGTAAAGGCATGTTTTCTAAACTCTTTTACGCATCATTCAAATCATAATATGCATGCTTTAATTGTTTATAAAGAAAATATATGTGTTTAATTATTTTTATGGTAGAACGAGTATTTAAAAAAAATGATGATTTTATTCTTATATGAAAAACTTTATGAATCCAACGGACATGCTGCCAATAATAAGTGTTTATGGGATGGAAAGAGTCGTAAAAGTCAATAAACGAGGGCTGGGATCGGAGGGATAACAAGGAGAGGGGCCGAGGGTTTGGAAGGGTTGCACTTGATATTGAGGGACGGCTAGCTTGCATGGTTGGGCAGGGCTCAGCTAGGTGGTTGGGTTGGTCGTGGTTAGGTCCTAGGAAGACTCCTATGAGGGCTAGGGCTCGAATCTTAAGCTGGGGAATAGTCCACGTGAAGAGGGACTCATTCCCACGCACGCGCAAGGGCAGCAGCGGCCAAGGGGGCTCGCTGATGGCCGCTGCTAGGGCTGGGCAGCTCAAGGTTTGTCCAGTAGGGTCTAGGGAGGATGGTCAGGGGTTGGGTCATGGGCTGGTGCGGCTTGCTTCGCTGTTGGCTCAACCACATCAGTAGGGAACGTGCGCGGGTACTCTTCTGTTGCAGCGACTGCAGCGCCTTCGTGCATGGATTCAGGGGCTTGGGCTAGTCTTGTTTGGGTCTGGACATGGTCCAGGGTTGGTGAGGGTCAGAGGTGATCGATGGTTAAGTCGATAGAAGTTCATAGTGAAGAAGCAACCTGCGCGCAGCTCTTGTATCTTCTGTGCAGGGCTCGTGTGGCTTGTAGGGGCTTGTTCAAAGGGTCATGGTTGGTCAAAGGGTCCTTAGGTGGGTTGGCTAGGGTCTGGCTCAAGGTGGGTCGACCGTGGCTCGACTAAATTTGGAGATGGCTCGATGGTCTTGTTGATGGGTCAAATTCGAGATTTAATGAATAAAAAATTGGAACCATGGGTCCACGGGGGTGGTTCATGGCTCACAAGGTTAGTTTAAGTTAAAAAAAGTCTAGGTTTAAAGTTTGGGAAGAAAATATTCAAGTTTGAATTTATTCGAAATTTAAACGCATCACGAATTATTAATTAAAAAATTAAATGAAAAGCTTCGAATAAACTGAATAAAATTATGAAAAATTATATTTAAGCATAAATAATTATTTAGGATAAGTCCATGTTATTAAAAGTAAGAAAAAGTTAAAATCAATAATTTTTACATCTAGGGGCAACACGGTCATTTTACACTTGGGAATTACGTAAAAGTTTGGCATCGTCCCGAAAGATCATAATGCATGTTAAATGATATTTTATGATTTAAAATGATGATTTTTATGAAAATATGATACTTTATGATTTATGGTAAAACTGTGCAATTTTTACTATTAAAATGATCTTTTTGGAAAGTTATGATATTTTATGCTTTTTAAAAAGAAAAGAAAGAATATTTTTAGGGATGTGAATTGACTGTGACAAATGATATATGATATGTGGGGGATCCGTTTTAAGAAGGAACGGTGAACTTACAATTTTGTGGAGATTTCGTGGAGGAAAACGCCTCAGATGGAGCCCATTTACGGGAGAAGACCCCAGAGAGAACCCATATATGAGAAAAGGCCCAGAGGGAGCCCGTCTATGAGAGAAGACCTCCGAGGGAGCCCGACGATTGTATTTCCATGGCGGAGCCTAGTGCCCGACCCCATGGGCCATGTGGAGCTGAAGACTGATCAGTCGACCAAAGGATAAAAGCTAGTCACTTTCAAGTATCAAACTTCACCCAAAATGATAAAGGATGCAAAGCTTTACGATTAAATGATTTTACAATTTATGATTTATTTACACTTAAAATCTATTTTAAATAAATTATGATTTTTAATTATTGTGATTGTTATGTATTACTTGCTACTCATGTTTAGAACGTGCTGAGTCATTAGACTCACTAGGTTTGTATGATGCAGGATTTGATGATTTGAGAAGACGCTGACGCTTGAGTGGATCGAGTGCTGCAGTACACTCCCGAGGGACCTTTATTTTCCCCAATAGCTTGATAGACAAAAGATTTAAAAATTTATTGTTAATGATTTTCTTAGGAATTTTTATGCGTTATTTTATTGTTAGTTTATCTTTTTAAAGGTCGATGTAGGATTTTTGTCAGTTGACAATTTAGGAATTTTTTTATGCACTTGAGATTTTAAATGTTAAATTATTATGATTTATGGTAATTTTAAGTTATTTTATTTAGTAATTTTCGAGTTTATGAAAAAAAAGTAGTGGACGTTTCAGTTGGTATCAGAGCCAGGTTTTCCTCAAAGGGTTGAGTATTGTCACTCCGAGAAGCTCAAGAAGTCACGCCTCAAATATGTGAGTTTTTATTGCTTTATATTTTATATGCTAATTTTTTTCTAAAATAATTTTATGATACATGATATAAATGTTAGTTGCATGTTGCATGAAAAATTTTAAGTGCATGTTGGTTACGTGGTTTGGACGACGTATACAGAGATGCCTCCTAGAAGGATTTTACGTAGGAATGATGAGGATAGACATGAAGAAGAGATTCCACAGCCTCCACCTAATGAAGATGCTAGTACCCGTGTACTAGCCGGTATGACACGTTTACTAGAGCAACATATAGGAAATGGAGCGAGGGTTAAACTCAAAGATGCATATGAGCAATTTAAGGAGATGAACCCTGAGGATTTTCATGGCACTACTGATCCATTCATTGCTGAGGGATTGATTTGATCTTTAGAGGTGATTTTTCGTTACATGGATATGACGGACGCTGACCGAGTTCGTTGCACTGCCTATCTGCTGAATGGAAACGCTTCCTTATGGTGGGAAGGAGCGGAGCAAGGAGTGAATCTAACGACTTTGGCATGGGAGTATTTCAAGAGGGTATTCTATGATAAATATTTCACTGCTGATGTCCGTCTAAGAGAGAGTCTATGAGTCTCCGTCAGGGGGATTGGTCTTTTGCCGAATTTGTGCAGAAGTTTGATAGGGGTTGTCCCTTTGTGCCCTTGATTGCGAATGATGTTGCTGAAAAATTACGACACTTCCTAGATGGTTTGAGGCCGACTATCCGTCGTGATGTGATGCTCGGCAATCCTACAGAGTATATTACTGTCGTTACCAAAGCTTTTAGAGCTGAGCAGTCACTGAAAGACATTTAATGGGAGATGCAGCGAAATATGAATCGTGCTCAGAAAGCTAGTCAGAATAATAAGAAGCCTTATACGGGACCACCTAAACAACCAGAACCACCAAAACCACAAGGACAACCACCTAGAGCGAACGTTCTGAAGGCTGATGAGAAACCATTGTGCAAGGAGTGCAATCGTCCACATTATGGCAAGTGCATGTGGGGCACCTAAAAGTGCTTCAAGGACGTGAACAATGACGTGCGTTTCAATTAGTTGGATATCTTCCTGTCGGACATCACTTTCCGGATCCCTGAGGCTCGGAGTTGGCTCCAATACCGCACATCTCCTACCGGCTCCCGCTCCAGCGTCCTCCCAACGTCCCTCCCGCTGCTAAATGGCCTCATCTGTTACTTCACGGGGGCGAATATCATTCCGAGGAAGGCCGGGAACAATGAGGTCCGCCATATGGATCTCTATATCATAGAAAAGTTGTTGAATGGATTGGGGGCCATTCCTGCTATCCCGGTGGCGTCGATCATGATTTTCCATATGCATTCAGTCGTCCACATTGATCCCACGAAGAATAGGACGCCATATGCCCCCTTTCCTATCGTCATCTCCCGGATTTTGGCGGCCCACGGTGTCTATCTCACTAGTGAGACTTCCCTCCTGCCCACCTCTACACAGATGCTCACCACCCAGGCCATGCAGGGCATGTAATTCATTTTTCGACAAGGGGCTTGGTACCGTAATCCAGGGAGTCGACATATCAATCCTCATCCCCGTGACCCACCAGTGCCTCCCCCTACCGTCGATGAGCGAGCCTGGGAAGACCCTATGGAGGAAGAAGCTGCTTTGGATGCCCGAGCTGGACCTCAAGTTGATTTGCCCCCTCGACAGCGAGCCCCGAGAGGTACACGTCTGGTTTTTTCGGCCATCTTTGATAGCATGGACAACTTATGCACTCGACTGGCTCGAATCGAGCACCATTGCAGGACGCAGAAGTTTTCAGATGATATCTATGCGCCCCCTTTCGACAGATCCGCACTCGATGGCATGGAGGACTTGGAGCTGGGATCAGACGACGATAGTTAGCTTCATTTTGTTAGGACTTGTGGAGGCTTTGATCGGTTTTCTCGTTTGTTTCTTTTACATTTCATTTAGATATTGTTGTTGTTCTTAGGGGACTTCTTATTATTTATGATTATTCTCGTTTGGATTTTGTTTGAGTGCTTGAGTGCTTTTCCTATTCTTTTTTGCGTTTTTTTGTGTATTTGATGTCGTTCTTTTCAGGAATTGATGACTTCTACCCCATTTTCACTACCTACTCGACATTTTCCCAGAGAAGTGTTTTTGCTTTAACTGTCTTGCTAATTCATGTTACATCGCTTTACACTGAGGGCAGTGTCGATTTCAAAGTGTGGGGGTGGACCAGTCTTGTTACAAATCGTTGCACAACACTTTATAACACTTTTCACGTAGAATGCGACAATATCTAGAGAAAGAACCCTTGTTTTACTTGATAACCAGATTAATTTGTTAGATTTTGGATCACCCGGGAAATCGTTTCATGACTAGTATTGAATGAGAGGAGTCGTAGTTTCAAGGAGAGAGTCAGACATGAACCAGTTTTGTATTGACATTTCATTCCATGCACGTGGTCAGTCTTTTACTCATTGAAAGTGAATTGGTGCAAGGTGAACTAAAAAAAAGAACAACCTAGAACTCGTCTGATTAACCCTCGAAGCGAAAATACGAACGATGGTGACTTAGGGATGATTTAGGCAATCTTTGGACCGTTTAAGCCTTTCAAGCCTACCCGATACATCATTTACTGTCTCTAGTAACCCCTCTTGAGCTTGTAAAAATCGAATGGTGTGTGTCAATAACACACAATTAGACCCTATTCGTAATATATTCAATGTCCTACATCAACTACTTGAATTTTAGCCTATACAATTTTTTCTACCTACGTTTGAGAGAAATAAACTTTCTGTACACATTGAAATGTTCAAAGATACTCCAATGAATTGGAAAAAAAAATTCGTTTGAAGGTGTCGATGAATCATTATTGAAAAAAAAATATATGATGAGAAGAACAGAGGAAAAGTGTGTCGAAAACACTCGAGAAATCTGTGGGTGAAAGATGGAGGAAAATGAAAAAGAAAGGAGATGATAGAGCTCTACAGATGATGAAAATACAATAATTGGTGGCGAGTTAAAAGTTGAATGAATGCACTGTAGGAATATGTTTATTTTCTCCCACTCTTGATTTCCATGCCTTCTATTATAGCCGTGAGCCTTGGCCTTACGTTATATGCTTAAATAGACCTATTAACCAAGTCATTATTGTTCAACATTTAGTAGAGAGGAGTATGAAAGTCGAGTGATAAGCCCAAATCTTATAGAGTTTAGGGATTTTAATTTATAATATTTGTGCTTATCTAGAATTATTATCCCTAATTTTATGTTTATCTTAATTAATTTTATAATGATTATAGATTTGAATGGAAGAGGAAAAAATGCCTAAATTGGGAGATAAGATGATTTTATAAGATTTCAAAGGAAACGAAATATCAAAAGAAAGGAAATAAAATATCCTCATTCCTTGATAATACTTGAAAATTTAGAAAAATCTATATAAATCTTGATAAATATCTTATCTATATTTTTATACTTGACATGGGCTTAAAATATTTGAAAGAGGAGGCCCATTGAGAAGAATAAATAGGGGCAGAAGCAGTAACAGGAGAAGGAGGCGCACTAAAGAGAAAAAAATCAGCGCGGAAGAGAGAGGCAGAAGCGTACAGAGACGTGAACAGTGAGAGAAAAGAAGAGAGGGGCAGAGGAGAGAAGACAGAAGTGCAGAACAGAAGACTAGACGGAAGACAACACCAGGGAGGAAGAAGAGAAGAAACAGGGAGGAAGACAGAGGCAAAAGTTGGAGGAATTCCTCATCACACGCCACATATTACTGAGAATTCCTTTCACTCATCCTTAATTTTGTTTTCTTCTATGAACTTAAATATGACTTTGCACTTTTGTTTTGAATTCATGGAGTAATTTTATTTAGACTAAGACCACGATAGGGCCAAACAATATTTTATTTGATATTTATTTTATTTTCATTATATTATTTTTCTAGATTTTAATTATTGATTGATGTTAGTTTAATATTTCTTTTAATAGCCTGATCAACTATTTACATGTATATTGATTAATCACGAATCGGAAGATGATTGATTAAATATAGCAACAAAGACGTCATCAACACATGGTTAAATTGACTAGAAATAGTATTCGGTTACAATGTGCGGTTTTAGGTGAAAACTGAAATTTCACGTAGATTTAATGCATTTAGATCTAATTAAATTCAATTAGATATAATTGAACTTTAGATTTAAATAGGTTTATTAACTCGAGGAATTGTTTAATAAATAAATTTGGGGATTTTACCGTGATTGTCAAGAATTAAATAATTAATTGAATTTAAACACGTGTCAACATAGTAGAGTTTGGTACCGTTGTGTGTCTTAGTTATTTATTTGAATTTGAATCCCTCCTTGATATCTGAATTCGTCGTTTTAATTGATATTATTTTATTTAATATTTTAGATTAATAATTCACATATCATATTTTTATTTATTTTGTCTAGCTTAAGCTAAGTGATAAAAATTCTAGTAATTAAATATTAGTCTCTGTGAGATCGATATTACTATAACTTGACGTAGTCCGCTTGCAAGATTTATTCCCAACCGAAATCGTCGGTCAAGTTTTTGGCGATGTTGCCGGGGACTAATTTATTTAATATTAGAATAAATTGCTTTATTGAGACTAGGCATTTTTTTCCCAAAAAAAAATAACAAAAGATAAAAAATTCATCGGTTTTTTCCTAATTTATTTGTTTTATTGCGAGGTACTTCAAGATGGATCATCGGGGAGTGTTCATGAATTTTGCCCAACAATACTCGAAACCATTCTATGCTGCTTGGGGGAGATTCAATGATCTGGCAAACAACTTTCGGTTTCATGATTTGTCAAACTACACTCTTATTCAAATTTTCTATTTTGGTTTGGATGAGGCAACAAAAAAGTTGGGTAAATTATGGAGCTTTGGCAACTTGTAGTCACTTATTTAATAAAGAATACAACAGTGTGATGCACTTGTTAGACGATATGGCAGATTTCGACTACCACTGGCATTGTGATCCTTCACTGCAGGGTTGGAGTCACCAATATCCTCCACAATTTTGCCCCAATTTTGTAAACCAACCATTTGAGCAAAAAGAAGAGCGTAGTGCACATTTAGATGAAATCATGGCCCAGTGGGAGAAGATGGTCAACTCTTTGTGTTTTATCGATGAACAGATTGAGCTTCTAATGCAACCAGTTTCTGAAATCCGCCAAGAGAATGAAGCGATTTTTGATGATCAATTAATGACCAATCAGGCATAGGTGAATGATGACAATTCAAACAATCAAAGTTTGGAAAGTGATTCAAATCATGTAGAAACTTCACCTGAATCTAATCTTCCGCAAGTGTTTGAGTTGGAGGAAGAAGAATTCTTCGAGGAATTCCTATGCGAAGATGAGGCAGAAGAAAAGTTGGAGGATGTAGAAGAACACAAGTCGAAGGATTTGAACTCATATATGGTCTTAACATATATTCCACCAGCAGATTATTTATTTCCATCAACGCAAACTCGAGAATATTACATCCTCTACGAGCTTTATCATAGATTAGATTGTTCTTCCCCAAATAATCAATTTTTGCCGAGTGTTGTTGGAGCGACGAGCTTACAATGTCAATATCATGCCAAGCTTGAGGACACACATAATCAAGACCCATATGTAATATCGTATGATATTTACTATGGGCGGAAGCCACTATTTGATGGATGCTTCTCCGTAGTCAAGCTATAGACAATGAATTTAGCTCTTGCTGGGAGGCAACCCAGTGATTTATTTTATTTCCTGTCGTTTCATCTTTTATTTTTATTTTTTTTCATTTTGTTAGCTTAATCCTCTGTGATTTTGGTGTGTGTAGGGAATATTGGAATGAAGTAAGATGACTTAGACTCTGGAAAAGCTAAACTGTTGAAATCAAAGATTTCCAGCAGTGAGGAATTCTACCATCCCCATGTAGCATTCCATGGAATTTAAAGCAACACTGTTAGGGAAGTGTTCTCTTACTATTCTGCATCCAACTTTATATTCTTTTTGAATGGCATGACACTGAGGACAGTGTAAATATAAAGTGTGGGGGAATTTGTGTTTGGTTTCATGTCACAACACTTAGCATGTACTTAAATGTTTAATCCTCGAGCATGAAAATTTTTATGATTATTCTTTGGGAAACTGCACTTGTGATTACATGATACACTAATTGATTTTCTAGTTTTTTGATCACTCAAGAGATTGAATCACACCTAGAATTGATTGAGATGATCTGTAGTTGTACCCGAAGAATTTGAGCACAAACTAGTTTTGTATCACATTTTGAGACGTAATCTATGCACTTTAGGTCATACTTATATGAATTAATCGTGAATTGGTAAAAGGTGAGCTCATAAAAAAAATTGAGAAAAAATAAGAAAAGAAACAATCTAGAACTTGTCTGATTATCCTTCGAGGCGAAAATACGGAGGAGAATGACTTAGGGATGATTAAGGCGATCTTTGGACCGTTTGAGCCTTTCGAGCCTACCCAATGCATCATTCATATCCTTAGTATCCCCTTTTGAGCCTAATAAATCGAATGGAGTGTGTCAAAGATATACAATTAGCCCCCATTCCTATTCCTTCAAAATCTCACATCAACTACCCAATTTTAGCTCATACACTATTCATCTACCTTACTTTTGAAAGAAATAAACCCCTTTAGCGCTTTAAAATTTTCAATAACTCTCATGTGTTAATAATTGATAAGAAAAATTGGAGGAGTTTGAAGAAAAAAAATCATGAAGAAAGGGAAGAGGATTGATGAAAAATATATATAATGAGAAAAAAAAAAAGGAGGAAAGAATGTTGTATGATGTAGTGATTGAAAAAACTAAAAATAAATGTTGTAGAAGATTGGAAAAAGCACGAGGAAGAGAAAAAAAAATATGGGGGAATATGAATGAAAGTACAAGGAAGATGAAAAAATTAGGTGGAAAAATGATGAAATTCAATAAGGGAAGGAAGATAGGAGATGAAGGAATGCGCTGCATGATTAAATTGTTTATTTCTCTCATTTTGAATCTCCCTACCTTTATTGTAGCCGTGAGCCGTGGCCTAACATTATAAACTTGAAAAGACCTATTGACCGAGTCATATTCCTCCAACATTTGTGGAGAAAGGTATGAAAGATAAGCTTATGGAGAGTTTCAAAAAAAAATATATGAGCACTCCTTGAACTAAAACACCTTTGAGGAATATGAGTTTTGACTTCCACACTACACACGTCTCATTATCTTGATCTTTCTAGTGAATGCTTGAGTTTTGAAGTTGCAACGAAAGTGAATTTTATGATCTTCGAAGTGTGATCTTTTGATTGAGTGTGACAGAATTTGGTAGGTTGATTGTGTCATTTTTGTGATGAATCATTGAATATTTCTTGGTTATATTTTTATTCTTTTATTTGTTCGAGGACGAACAAAAGTTAAGTGTGGGGGGATTGATAAGCCCAAATCTTATAGAGTTTAGGGATTTTAATTTATAATATTTGTGCTTATCTAGAATTATTATCTCTAATTTTATGTTTATCTTAATTAATTTTATAATGATTATAGATTTGAATAGAAGAGGAAAAAATGACTAAATTGGGAGATAAGATGATTTTATAAGATTTCAAAGGAAACGAAATATCAAAAGAAAGGAAATAAAATATCCTCATTCTTTGATGATATTGAAAATTTAGAAATATCTATATAAATCTTGATAAATATCTTATCTACATTTTTTATACTTGACATGGGCTTAAAATATTTGAAAGAGGAGGCCCATTGAGAAGAATAAATAGAGGCAGAAGCGTAACAGGAGAAGGAGGCGCACTAAAGAGAAAAAAATCAGCGCGGAAGAGATAGGCAGAGAAGCAACGAGGAAGAGAGAGGCAGAAGCGTACAGAGACCTGAACAGTGAGAGAAAAGAAGAGGGAGGCAGAGGAGAGAAGACGGAAGTGAAGAACAGAAGACTACACGGAAGACAACACCAGGAAGGAAGAAGAGAAAAGAAATAGGGAGGAAGACAGAGGCAAAAGCTAGAGGAATTCCTCATCACACGCCACAAATCACTGAGAATTCCTTTACTCATCTTTAATTTTGTTTTCTTCTATGAACTTAAATATGACTTTGCACTTTTGTTTTGAATTCATGGAGTAATTTTATTTAGACTAAGACCACGATAGGGCCAAACAATATTTTATTTGATATTTATTTTATTTTCATTATATTATTTTTCTAGATTTTAATTATTGATTGATGTTAGTTTAATATTTCTTTTAATAGCCTGATCAACTATTTACATGTATATTGATTAATCACGAATCGGAAGATGATTGATTAAATATAGCAACAAAGACGTCATCAACACATGGTTAAATTGACTAGAAATAGTATTCGGTTACAATGTGCGGTTTTAGGTGAAAACTGAAATTTCACGTAGATTTAATGCATTTAGATCTAATTAAATTCAATTAGATATAATTGAACTTTAGATTTAAATAGGTTTATTAACTCGAGGAATTGTTTAATAAATAAATTTGGGGATTTTACCGTGATTGTCAAGAATTAAATAATTAATTGAATTTAAACACGTGTCAACATAGTAGAGTTTGGTACCGTTGTGTGTCTTAGTTATTTATTTGAATTTGAATCCCTCCTTGATATCTGAATTCGTCGTTTTAATTGATATTATTTTATTTAATATTTTAGATTAATAATTCACATATCATATTTTTATTTATTTTGTCTAGCTTAAGCTAAATGATAAAAATTCTAGTAATTAAATATTAGTCTCTGTGGGATCGATACTTGGACTCATCATCCATTTACTATAACTTGACCTAGTCCGCTTGCTAGATTTATTCTCAACCGAAATCGTCGGTCATCGAGCATATGGGGCGTTTCTAATTTAAAAAAATGATGAAAAAGAAAAAAGAAAATGGTTTCATATAAGTGATCCTGAAACCGAGTAGCTGTTGATGAATATGAGGCCTGACTTGTACACTACACACATTTCGTTTTGTTGATCTTTATTGAGTAATGTTTGAATCTTAAATTGCGATGAACACGAATCTTATGATATTCGAAGCATGATCTTTTGACCGGTGGTGATAGAATTTGACAAATTGAGAAGTTTTGATTGTACTATTTCAGTTCTGAATCGAAGATATGTCTCATCTTTATTTCATATCTGATTTGTTAGAGGACGAACAAAGGTTAAGTGTGATGGAGTTGATAAGCACGAATTATATAGCGTTTTAAGGACTTTATTTTGTCGTATTCGTGATTATTTGGCATTTTTTATTCCGAGTTTCGCGCTTAATTCGTTTTATTTTGGTTATTTGCAGGTTTGACCAAAAAAGGATAAAAGCCAAAGAAAAGAAAGAAAAGTCAAGCTTTGCAATGTCATGTCAGAAACAACCGGAAAAGTAGGAAGGAGCACAAAAGAAAGTATTCGGACCCCTACACGGACCACGTGTAAGGGTCCGTATCCTAAAATCCCAAGGAAGAATTTTCTCGAGCCTACACGGACCCCAAGACGGACCCCTAAATGGGGTCCGTGTCCAGCATCATCCGAGAATGAAAATCAACGAACCTACACGGACCTCACTCCGGATCCCTACACGGCGTCCATGCCCACAGACTTCCCGGAAAGTATTTTTTTAAGCGAATCTACATGGGCCCTACGCCTGAGGCATACACGGGGTCCATGTACTTGATATCAGATCCAATATTTTGCAAAGATTCTGTGGAGATTTGAGAGGATTTAAGGGAGAAAATAAAAGATTGGTGGGTGACGAATTTCGGGACTTTTGGGGAGACGAGAAAAAAGAGAACTTTCATACCCTTGAAGATGGCGACGGCTTGGGAGAAAAGAGGGAAAAATCGCGCACTTCACACGCAAGATCTGCGCACCATCGCTGAGATTTTCTCCTATCTTGTTTTCTTATTTTCAATCATGAATTCGAATATTAGATTTTCTTCTAGTTTTGAATTTATGGAGTAGCTTTTATTGTGATCAGTACCACGATAGGGACAAACTTTTGATCTTGTTCCTTCAATGGATTATTTGATTTATGAATTAATTTTATGTTATTGATTAATGTTTGCGTAATTTTCGTGCTTCTAATTTTTCCAATTATTTGCATGTTTGTTGTTCGATCTTGACTCGAAAGAGAATAGATTGAATTTAGCTTCAAAAATATTAATCAACACATGGTTAAATCGACTAGAAATAGTATTCGGTTTCAATGTGCGATTTTAGGCGACAACTGTGATTCCATCATTGAATAATGGGTTTTTGTTTAATTAAATTCAATTAGAAATAATTGGACTGTTAAATGAAAATAGGATTATAAATTCTAGAATTAGATTTATAGTTAATTCAGGAAATTTTATCGGGACATCAATAATTTGTGGTTAATTAATTCCAATGCATGACAATAATCAAAGTTTGGACCGTTGATGTGTTCCCGGTCATTTTGCTAAATTTGAAAATTTCCCAAGTTTAAACATGTTCTACAAATTCGATCTTAGTTATTAATTTGGCATAATTTAGTTTAATTTAACTAGTTTAAATAATCATCAAATCACTTGTTATTGTTTGCCTAGATTAAATCGAATAATTTAAATCTTAGTACTTGAATAATAGTCTCTGCGGGATCAATATTGTCCTTTATGTGTGCGCGTGTACGTATGTTTTGAAATGAATATGGCCGAAATTTTCCATGCATATATATCCAAATAAAACTGGTTTAATTTTGAAACTATAATTGGTCATGAAAAAAGAATGGTTTCATTATGTATTAATAAATCTACAAATAAAACAAACTATTTTTAAAAATAAAATCAATTGCAAAAATAACGTGATTTCATTGAATTTTCAAAATAACGAAAAGCTCCAACTTGGGTGGACGGTACGGTTAATTAATGCAGCGTCGGCCAATGACATTGGAGGACGCCGCTTTAATTTTAAATTTTTTTAAAATTGCATTAATTATAATTTTAGTTGTCATAATTCCAATTTAAAAATAGTGGTGTGTTGAGTAATTATTGAAGAGAGATAGATCCACTTTGTCTTTGTTTTTAAAAATAGTCCTCTCCTACATATTGAAACGTATAAGAAATGTCGAGTTTATATATAAAAAAAAAAAAATTACACATAGTGAAGCTTTTTTTAAAAAATTGACTCGAAAGAGAAATGGTTTTCAATGGAACCACCTTTGAAGCAGTGGCATGATTATTTACATTTTTCTCTCAACCCTATTATTAAATAACAAATTTATTTTATAAACTATAATCGATTTTCAAGTTTTCTCCTTTTCTCTTTATTTAAATATTTGGTGGTTTATTGTCAAAAGAACAAACTAAAGTTATATTTCAAGAATAAAATATCAATGTAGTAAATAAATTTATAGTTTAAGCTAAAGAATAAATTAAAGTTATATTTTTTTAAAGTAATTGCTACTTTATTTTTTTAAAAATAAATTATATTTTTTGAAATTATATTATAATAAATAAGTATCATATTCTTGATATAAAAATGATAAAATTATTAATTAACAAATATATATCAATGGATAAATTATATATTCAAATATAATATATTTTCAAAATATTTATAAATATATAATATATGATATTTTAATCTCTCTATATTATAATATTATAATTACATAACACTAAAATTATAATACATTCAAAAAATTATATACATAACTAAAATATATTTTAATATATTGATAAAAAAATAAAAAATTATTTATATTTATTTTAAAATACAACTCGAAAAACCACGAAACTTATCATAAATATTTAAATCAATCGTGAAAATTTTCGACCATTGAAGTTACATAAATCGGAAATTGATATGTTTTTTTATGTGATGTCGTATCAGTCCTTCGCTCATCACGTGCTTTCAGTTTTTCACCAAAAGATTTGTCTTTTATGATTTAAAATTTTCATGTTAAACAATTTTCTGAATTCAATAGATTAATGTTAGATTTTGAAAAACTAAAATGATGATAAATTTTGTTTCGGTGATCCGAAAAATAATACATCCGGACTCTAGTGACAAATTATAACGTCCGAAAAATCAACCTACGTAAACCGCATGCATGCAAAATTGTTTGAATTGCTTAATTGTTTTATTTAATTGATTTTAAATGCTAGCATGATATATGTAAGGGCATGATAAATGATAATATGACATGATTACATGAAATTAATGATTTTACCCAAATATTCGATAATAGTTATGGGAAAGGAGATCGAGGACGACCAAGACAAAAACTATGTATTTTTATTTAATTAATGGCAATGCTTCCTAATATGATTTAAAAATGATTTAATTTTCCTAAAAATGTTGGAGTTCGAATTATTTTACAAGTCGAGCTCGATTTTTTACGGGAAGCCGGTTTTGGGCAAACAAGGAGTTTATAAAAGATAAAAAATATTATTTTATGAAAAATTATTTTATAAAATTTTGTTATTTAATTAATTAAGTGTTATTGGGCTCAATTTATTTATTTAAAGTAGGTTCAATTACCCTTAAGATTGCAAGCTCAAAACCAAAGCCCATTAACATATTAATTATTTATAAATAAGTGACCAAGGACTTTTAAACACCATAAACCATGACCTAGCAGTCGAATTAACCTTGCACACACACCTAATATTTTTGAGATTTCGGAGGAAAGAAAAGCTTGTGTTCTTCGTTTCCCGTTCGTCCTTCCTCGCCGACAATTGAAAATTCGAGCGTTATAAACGCTAGCGCACGTTCCTACACTCTTTTAAAACATCATACAAATCATATTATGCATGATTTTTAATTGGTTATGTATGAAAAATATAGGTGTTTGATGTCATTTACGGAAAAAAAGTTCATTTTAAAAAATACGATGATTTCACGCTTGTTTTAAAAACGTTTTTGAATCCAACGAGTACGCTGTCAATACATGATAAAATATGAATGAATTATAGCCAAAAGATGACAAAATTTAAAGGTATTAAAGCTGGAACAACCGTGGAAAAGAAAAGAAAGGAACGTGGGTTTGGTTGGATTGTAAAATTCAAGGAACTCGGTTTGTATGCATGGGCACAGGTGGCTCGACCAGGACTTGAGGTTGGGTCCTAAGGGTCATGGTTATGTCCTAGGAAGAGTCCTAGGAGGGCATGGGCTGGGAAAGAGTCCATGTGAAGTGGGACACTCCCCCACGCGTGCGTGTTTACAGCAGCGGCCAAGGGGGCACGCTGCTGGGTCTTGGGCGAGCCATGTGGGTCCTATAGGGTCCTAGGAAGTTGGGCAAGGGCTGGAGCGGCTGGGTTGGCAGGTGGCTCGAGAAAACAGTGGGAGAACATGGAGGTGCACAGGTAGCATTTGGGCGTCGAGGCTGATCGCGTGGCTTGCTGCGCAGGGTTTGGGGCTGGGCTAGGTGATTTGGGCAATGGATTAGGATGGTTCAGGGAGGGGTAGAAAGGGTCAGCGCTCTTGGTGGCTCGAGAAAGAGCCCACGCGAAGAGAATTGGTGGACGCAAGGAGAGGGGCTCGCGCGGCGCTGCTTGTTGCAGTGTCTTGCTGCGTGGCTCAGGGGCATGGGCTGTTGGATCTTGGTTTTCTACACGCCCAAACGCAGCGGAAGTTTTAAAAATTTTGTTTATTTTGACAATCAAAATATGTTTTCCTTTGGACGCTCGTATGATTTTATAATAAACATTCATAGAGCGTTGGAATCGTTATACCTTTGGTGAATAAATCACATGACTCCAACTACTCCGGTATTAGCGGACGTAGCTCTTGTTGTAAATCCTTACGAACGTTCTTCGATCTCCTAATCTGGTCCACGACTGGAATATTTGTTCCTCTTCTAAATTGCACTAGAAATTTACAAGAACTTTTGCGTAGGAGAAAAATATTTGACAGACGGCTCAAAATTCTCTTTCTCAAGAGAGGTGGCCGATTTTTGAGAAGAAAAATGAAGGAATTTTGGAAAAACACCATGGAGAGGGAGGCTAGGGTTTTTCAAAATTGTGAATGAATTATTCTTAACCTTAAGCCTAATACACATATATATAAGCTTAGGGCCCATTAATAAATTAAAAACTTAATGGGCTTAATCAATTAATTATTCTAGCCCAACTAGTTAATTAATTAATTAATATTTTAAAGTTCAATTAAGAAACTTAATAATATGTATGTTGGTCTTGTACTTCTACAAGTCCATTATACATATATCCATTACATTTAATTTAAATCCCTTATAAATTCAACATTTGAATTTAATATTTAAATTATAAATTCAACTCCTTGAATTTATTACCTCCAAAATTTAATATTCAATAAACTCAACTTTTGAGCTTAATAAATTAAATCCTCAAATTTTATAAATTCAACTCCTTGAATTTATTCTCTCCAAATTTCATAAATTCAACTTCTTGAATTTACTATCTTATAAATTCAACTCCTTGAATTTATTTTCTCAAAATTTAATTATCATAAATTCAACTCATTGAATTTACTATATCATAATATAAATTCAACTCCTTGAATTTATTCCCTCAACTGGGAACAAACGATCCAGTGCTTATGTGATCCCTCAATGATTCAGGGATACAGCTAGCCGTGGGTTCACAACTCTTTGTGATTCAGGACATAATCCTTTATTCGGGCTTACCCTAGTTAGCCTCATTCTTTTCATCAACACTTTGATCAAGAATGTCATAACTCATTTCTGATTGCACCCATCGGATCATGGTAAGAGCGTCTAGTAGCATCGACCCATGATCCCCTAGGTATCACTGATAGTGTCCTGCAAGAACCAGTCGATTATGATTAACGTACAGTACGGTCCCTTTATCTCATATAACCCGATTGAATCTGCAACCATTGGTTCATCGAGGGTTGCATATTAATTCGATAACTATGTGATAACTATAATAGTGGCATCGCGTGTACTATTTGAGAACTCCTTCTCTAACGTACATCTCATACTTTGGCCAGAGATTCCATGCACTATTATTTCATCAGATCACACAGGATATCCACACCCGTAGGTGAGCGGTGAATCCCCGACTACAATGCACTGGCTCCTATATGTGTCGCAACTGTACCCAACCTCGCCACCTGATGACTCTCCTATAGCCGGTAAACAAGTCAAAGCATAGCCCTAGCATATAGAGCCTCAGTGTTGTCCCGGGTCGTAAGGACTAATGTTGTACAATCATAACCACGGACTTATCCTCTCGATGAATGATAACCACTTGGAAAGTCCGAGGGAGGGTTGTTCGGTATAATCATCATATGACTACCCATCTGTATGTTTGGACATCTCTATGGCCTTACCAAGAAACGCAGTACACAACATCACAGATGCTAGTCTCGAGCTCAAGCGACCTTTATCCATGTTTTAGGCGGCTGAATCGACTAGGAACGAATTTAGAATATACAGTGTTTACAAACGAGTTTCAATATCGAATTACGATTCATTTGTATTAAAGTATAATCCAGGTCTTTATCTATGTTTGATAACATGGGTATACAGATAAAGAAATAACAAACCATAAAATAATGAATTATATTAAAATAAAGATTGTTAATTACAACTGAGTCAATAAAATCCCTAGCCAACAGTTGGCTTGCAGGGCATCTACTCTAACAATCTCTCACTTGCCCTAGAGCCAACTACCCATAAACTTTAATCCCATTGCTTCAGCGATGCTTCTCAAACAATGGTCCTGGCAAGGGCTTCGTAAGTGGATCAGCAACGTTATCTGCAGAGGGGACTCTTTCGACTGATATATCTCATCTTCCCACTATCTCCTGTATGATGTGGAACTTCCTCAGTACATGTTTGGATCGCTGATGAGACCTGGGTTCCTTTGCTTGCGCAACGGCACCAGTGTTGTCCCAGTACAACGGGACTGGATCAACTCCATTAGGAATAACGCCCAACTCTTGGACAAAATTTCTCATCCAAACTATCTCTTTGGCTGCATCAGATGCAACAATGTATTTAGCTTCAGTAGTAGAATCCGCAACGGTGTCTTGCTTGGAACTTTTCCAAGAGACAGCCGCACCATTAAGCATGAATACAAAGCCAGAGGTCGATTTTGAATCATCTACGTAACATTGGAAGCTAGAATCAGTGTAGCCTTCCAATTTCAGTTCTCCACCCCCATAGACCATGAACAAGTTCTTAGTCCTTCTCAAGTATTTAAGAATATCTTTCACGGCCTTCCAATACATTGGACCAGGGTTCGCCTGATATCTGCTTGTAACACTCAGAGCGTAAGCAATGTCAGTACGTGTCTATATCATACCATACATGATACTATCAATAGCTGACGCATATGGAATACGTGTCATCATCTCTATCTCTTCATCAGTTTTGGGACGCATAGCTTTAGATAGAGTAATACCATGACACATTGGTAAGTATCCTCTCTTGGACTCTTCCATAGCGAATCGTTTTATAATGGTATCGATATAGGTGGCTTGGGTGAGTCCGAGCATCCTGTTTGATCTATCTCTATAGATTTGTTTTCCCAATACGTAGGATGCTTCACTCATATCTTTCATGGAGAATTTACTGGCTAATCATACTTTAGTTGATTGCAGTAATCCTACATCATTCCCAATGAGCATGATATCATCAACATAAAGTATTTGGAATGTCACTGCACTCCCACTAACTTTCTTGTACACACACGGTTCCTCAGGATTCTTAGCAAAACCAAACTCTTTGATAGTGCTATCAAATCTGAGGTTCCAACTCCTTGATGCCTTCTTGAGACCATATATTGATCTCTGAAGTTTGCATACCTCATGCTCACTTCCTACTGATGTGTATCCCTCAGGTTGAGACATATCAATTTCCTCTTTGATGTCTCCATTGAGGAATGCAGTCTTTACATCTATTTGCCATATCTCATAGTCATACTATGCTACTATGGCTAGTAGTATTTAATGGACTTAAACATAGCAACTGGTGAAAAAATTTTCTCATAGACAACTCCTTACCTTTGAGTATAACCTTTTCCAAGCAGTCTTACTTTGAAGGTCACTACCTTCCCATTCGCCCCAATCTTTCTTTTGTAGATCCATTTGCATCCTATGGGAACGATTCCCCCAGGTGGATCCACTAATGTCCAGATTTGGTTTGAATACATAGAGTCCATTTTGACTGCATGGCTTCAAGCCATTTGGTTGAATTAGTATCAGATATTGCTTCTTTGAAATTCATTGGATCACATCCAACACAAGACTCATCATGGCCTTGTTCATGAAGAAGCGTATATCTTGCAGGTGGTCTAATAACACTATCAGACCTTCTAGAAGCTTGTACTTCAACTACTGGTTCTTGGGAAATGGGTTCAACTTCTATAGTTGAGGGAGTATCTTGAATTTCTTCAAGTTCTATCATCTTGCCTTTTCTATCTAATAGAAATTCCTTTTCCAAAAAGGTGGTATTTCTTGAAACAAATACTTTTTCTTTATTGGGATGATAGAAATAATATCTAACAGAATTCTTTGGATATCCTATAAAGTAGCACAAAGTGGATCTACTATCCAATTTGTCTCCCACTGTCTGCTTCACGTAAGCTGGACATCCCCATATTCTCATGTAAGAATATCGAGGAGTTTTTCCCATTCATATCTCATATGGCGTTTTATCCACTGCTTTAGTATGAACATTATTCAACAACATTGCCGTAGTTTCAAGCGCAAAGCCCCAAAACGATGTAGGCAATTCAGTGAATCCCATCATGGATCGAACCATGTCCATCAAGGTTCGATTTCGACGTTCAGAAACACCATGCAATTTTGGTGTTGCTGGTGAAGTCCACTGTGATAGAATCTCATTCTCTTTTAGATAACCCAAAAATTCAGCACTCAAGTATTCTCAACCTCGATTAGATCGAATTGTCTTAATACTCCTTTCTAGCTGTTTTTCTACATCAGATCTGAATTCTTTGAACCTTTCCAATGTTTCAGATTTGTGTTTCATAAACATACTCATACCTCGAATGGTCATCAGTAAGGATAATGAAGTAGGATTGCCCATATTTTGTGCTAACACTTAGCGGGCCACAAACGTCTGTGTGGATCAAATCCAGTAGACCATGCTCACGTTCCACGTTTCCATCGAATGGAGTCTTAGTCGTTTTTCCTTTTAGACAGGACCCACAAGCAGATAGAGAATTTATGTCTGACAAGTCAAACATGCCTTCTCCCACTAGTTTGAGCATCCTTCTTTGGAAATGTGACATAGTATAGCATATTTGTGTGGGATTTAGATCATCTAACTTTATTTTGTTTGTTGTTGAAATTATGTTTACTTGGACATTCACTTATCATTTCCATAACATTTCTGGCACATATAATTTCTTATGTCCGGACTTCTTGCTGTGAAATAAATATGTTCTAACTTATCGGGTTTTGTAGGCCTTTTAAGTGTCTTTCAGAGTTTGTCTCTTATTGGGATTGTTTTTCTTGTGAGGGGCAGAACATTTCTTTCCCTTACCTTGTGGGTCATTTTTCGTCCGACGAAAGGCCCATTATAAAAACAACAATTTTTCTTATTTTATGGTTATCTCATAAGTCATAAGCATATTGACTTGCTCTTCAAGGCTATCAAATATCTTATTAAACTTGAAGTTCACCATAACCCCGTCAAATGAGGAAGAGAAAGACAACAAATTGATGTTATCAATTAACTCGCTAGGAATCACATATTCCAGGCGCACCACATTCTCAATAAGCACAGTCATACCTACACCATGCTCATGGGCCATAGCCCCATCTTGCATGCATGTAGTCATGAGCTTTTAAAAATGGTGTGCATCAATGTACGAGTTTCATGTACCATGCAACTCTTGCATGTGTATTCGAATGTCAGCATCATTCTACATTTCATCAAACTGTCCCTACAGTTCATTTGACATAGAAGCGAGAATGTTACACTTTAGCTTGCATACTATGGTCCTACCATCTTGCGTGCTTTGTCAGTTCAACAGGACTGACATTAGTGTGTATGTCATTTTCTCCGAATTCAGAACAATTTCCCAACCAGTCTTGAAAATTAGATTCGGTTAGCTTGTTGATAACAAAAATGGATTACGTGACGAAATCGAAAATATACTGATATGGAAACAGAATAATGGTTGTTGATTATTTTAAAATAATTTTAAGATATAAAATATGGATTTCATTTTATAAATTTCCCTCCTACTATTTTGACATTTTCACCACCCTCTGATGAAAAAGGGAAATCGTATTTCCTTAGTGGGCACGTAGAGTCCAATTAGCCAATTATAATCCCGAATAATATCAGCCAATTACAATTTTTAAAAGGTAGAATCCAATTGCATCCCTATGCAACCTCCGCGTGTTTTGCCTCACGTTTAATAAGGACCCAATAATATGACGCCGTTTATTTTCGCGTGTCAAACCGACCCATCAATGTTGAATTGTAGTAGACGGTCGCCATGAGTTCCCCCAATAATATGAGCCGAAGTCATGGGAGTTCCACTCAATTCACATCATATGTCCGGTGGAAGTCACAGCTTTCCGGCGTACAGGCCTCCTCAATAATATGAGCCAGACACTGTCCGCGGGTAGCGATCAACATGCAACCACGGTTGATGGAAGGAAAGGAAAAATTAAACTCTTTTAATTTTTTACTTTTTCTGATGTGATATAAATTTTGAATCTTATTCAAAATGAGGGATTTTAATTTTAAAAAATTGTCTCATCCTTTTAATTTAAAAATCGCGTGCCACGAGTTTGTATGTTTGCCGGATCCATGCAACTATATTATCTAATAATATACATACATGCATACTACTATATATCACATATATCATAATATGACATTCAACAATAAATAAAGATGATCGATCGCCAACACTATTAGATCCATGTGAGCCATACATGGATCCAGGTCCAAAACCTAGGTGAATGCGAGCTTCTAATATTTTACATGTCTTCATCTCGTGCATCGGGCCCACCATCTTCCAGTCTTGATCTCTCACTATTTCTAATATTTACATTTAAATAGCCATGGCACATAAGGGATACATCTCATGGGGTGGGAACGGGCCATAAACCAGGCCCACTTTAATAATATCAAATATTAATAAAAAACGAATAAAACAGTAAAATATCCTAACATACACCTAACACATTGGTCAAGGCTCTCGATCATCCTTCACATTTAATATTAAATATTAAAATCAATTTAATTAAACAATTTAATTAATTGATAAATCATATATCTAATAATTATATCACTAACCACCACAATTATTAAAGAATTTAATAAATTAAATAAACTTATTTATTTAATTTTCAATTAAATCAATAATAATTGATAAAAACTCATTTTTACCATAAATAATTAAAATCATAGTCTAATTATTTATTTTACAAGAAAATTATTAATTTTTCAAAAATTAATTTTCAAAAAGAAAAATTGAATCAATTTCAAAAATATCAATTTTACCCAAAATTTTGAAAAATCGGAAAATTGCACCATGGGCCCAAACAATTCAAGCCCACCAATCAGGACGCTTCCTGAGACGATCCCGGGCAGTCGTCTCCGCTGCCCGCCCGCTGCCCGAACGTTTCAGGCAGTGGCAGCTACCTGTGCGTGCTGCGCCGCGTTGTGCGCCGCCCTAGTGCGGACGTTCCGCACGCTCCGCGCGCGCACGCTGCGCGCTTTTGCGCGCAGGGCGCTGCGCGCGCGGTCTTCCCGGAACAGTTCCGGGCAGATCGCGAATTTTTTTTTTCCCGAAAAAATAATTTTATGGTGCATCAATTTTCTGAAAATTTTCTTGTGTGGTTAGAAACAAATTATTCAATATAATTTAAAATCATACGATTCAGAAAACCTGGCTCTGATACCACTGTTGGATCTTGGTTTTCTACACGCCCAAACGCAGCGGAAGTTTTAAAAATTTTGTTTATTTTGACAATCAAAATATATTTTGCTTTGGGCGCTCGTATGATTTTATCATAAACATTCATAGAGCGTTGGAATCGTTATACCTTTGGTGAATAAATCACATGGCTCCAACTACTCCGGTATTAGCGGACGTAGCTCTTGTTGTAAATCTTTACGAACGTTCTTCGATCTCCTAATCCGATCCACGACTGGAATATTTGTTCCTCTTCTAAATTGCACTAGAAATTTAGAAGAACTTTTGCGTAGGAGAAAAATATTTGAGAGACGGCTCAAAATTCTTTCTCAAGATAGGTGGCCAATTTTTGAGAAGAAAGATGGAGGAATTTTCAAAAAACACTATGGAGAGGGAGGCTAGGGTTTTTCAAAATTGTGAATGAATTATTCTTAACCTTAAGCCTAATACACATATATATAAGCTTAGGGCCCATTAATAAATTAAAAACTTAATGGGCTTAAGAAAGTAATTATTCTAGCCCAACTAGTTAATTAATTAATTAATATTTTAAAGTTCAATTAAGAACCTTAATAATATGTATGTTGGTCTTGTACTCCTATAAGTCCATTATACATATACCCATTACATTTAATTTAAATCTCTTATAAATTTAACATTTGAATTTAATATTTAAATTATAAATTCAACTCTCTGAATTTATTACCTCGAAAATTTAATATTCAATAAACTCAACTTGTGAGCTTAATAAATTAAATCCTCAAATTTTATAAATTCAACTCCTTGAATTTATTCTCTCCAAATTTCCTAAATTCAACTTCTTGAATTTACTATCTTATAAATTCAACTCCTTGAATTTATTTTCTCAAAATTTAATTATCATAAATTCAACTCCTTGAATTTACTATATCATAATATAAATTCAACTCCTTGAATTTATTCTCTTAACGGGAATAAACGATCCAGTGCTTGTGTGACCCTCAATGGTTCAGGGATACAGCTAGCCGTGGGTTCACAACTCTTTGTGATTCAGGACATAATCCTTTATTCGGGCTTACCCTAGTTAGCCCCATTCTTTTCATCAACACTTTGATCAAGAATGTCAGAACTCATTTCTGATTGCATCCATCGGATCATGGTAAGAGCGTCTAGTAGCATCGCCCCATGATCCCCTAGGTATCACTGATAGTGCCTGCAAGAACCAGTCGATTATGATTAACGTACAGTACGGTCCCTTCATCTCATATAACCCGATCGAATCTGCAAACATTGGTTCATCGAGGGTTGCATATTAATTTGATAACTATGTGATAACTATAATAGTGACATCGCGTGTACTATTTGAGAACTCCTTCTCTAACGTACATCTCATACTTTGGCCAGAGATTCCATGCACTATTATTTCATCAGATCACACAGGATATCCACACCCGTAGGTGAGCGGTGAATCCCCGACTACAATGCACTGGCTCCTATATGTGTCGCAACTGTACCCAACCTCGCCACCTGATGACTCTCCTGGAGCCGGTAAACAAGTCAAAGCACAGCCCTAGCATATAGAGCCTTAGTGTTGTCTCGGGTCGTAAGGACTAATGGTGTACAATCATAATCACGGACTTATCCTCTCGATGAATGATAACCACTTGGAAAGTCCGAGGGAGGGTTGTTCGATATAATCATCATATGACTACCCATATGTATGTTTGGACATCTCTATGGCCTTACCAAGAAACGCAGTACACAACATCACAGATGCTAGTCTCGAGCTCAAGCGGCCTTTATCCATGTTTTAGGCGGCTGAATCGACTAGGAACGAATTTAGAATATACAGTGTTTACAAATGAGTTTCAATATCGAATTACGATTCATTTGTATTAAAGTATAATCGAGGTCTTTATCTATGTTTGATAACATGGGTATACAGATAAAGAAATAACAAACCATGAAATAATGAATTATATTAAAATAAAGATTGTTAATTACAACTGAGTCAATAAAATCCCTAACCAACAGTTGGCTTGCAGGGCATCTACTCTAACATGGACTGGGGGTGGCTCGGGTCTGGGACTGGTCTAGGGTCAGTAAAGGTCATGGTTGATCAGTGGTTAGATGGCTTGATGAGACCTAAGGCAACTAGGAAACCCAATACAACTAAAACTCCTCACACGCACACATGCATGCAATCGGGCTTAGGGGAAAGGGGCTTTTGATCGGGCTAGGGCTGGTTATATGGGCTGGGCTTGGTCAGGAGGGTTCCTAGATGGGTTGGCTCGGGTTTGGCTCAGGGTGGCTTGGGCGTGGCTCGAGTACATTGGGAGATGGCTCGGGGTGTTCTTATATGTGTCAAATTCGAACATAATAAGACTAAAATTGGAATCATGGGTTCACGGGTGTGGTTCATGGCTCAGGATGGTAGAATAAATAATAAAAATATTATGTTTAAAATTTGAGAAGAAAATATGGAGTTTTGAATTTATCCGTGATTTGATCGTCTCACGAAACGTTATTTAAAGAATTAATTGAAACGCCTAGATTTAAGCGGAATAAAATTATGGAAAATTATAATTAAGCTTAAATAATTATTTAGAATAATCTCATGTCATTAAAAGTGTAAAAAAGATAAAATCGAGAATTTTTACATCTAGGGGCAAAACGATAATTTCACACTTAGGAAAATATGTAAACACTTGGCAGCGTCCCGAAGAATCATAATGCATGTTAAATGATATTTTATGATTTAAAATGATGATTTTGATGATAATATGTTGTTTTATGATTTATGGTAAATCTATGTAATTTATACTATTTAAAATGCTATTTTTGGAAAATCATGATATTTTATGTTTTAAAAGAAAAAGAAAAATATTTTGAGGGATGTGAATTGATTGTGACATATGATATATGATTTTGTGGGAAGATCCGTTTACGTGAGGACGGTGAACTTACAATGTTGTGGAGATGACGTGATGGCCAGGCTCTAGAGGGACCCCATATACGGGCCAAGGTCCCAGAGAGACCCCGTGTATGGGACAAGGCCCAGAGGACCTCGACGATCGTATTTTCACGGTGCAGCCTAGTGCACACCCCCATGGGCCATGTGGAGCTGAAGATTGATCAATCGACCAAATGATAAAAGCTAGTCACTTTCAAGGATCAAACTTCACCCAAAATGATATATGATCGAAAGCTTTATGATTAAAATGATTTTATGATATATGATTTATGATGATGATCAAAGCTATTTTTAAAGGATTTATTTATGCTTAAATTTATTTTAAAATGATTTTACGATTTTTGATTTAATTATGCTTAAATGATTTTAAATGATTTAATTATGTTCAAAAGCTATTTTAAATAAAATTATGATTTTAATGCATCCGATTGTATATGTATTGTTTGTTATCCATTTTAGACGTGCTGAGTCTTTAGACTCACTAAGTTTGTATGATGCAGGATTTGATGATTTATAAGAGGTGCTGACGCTTGAGTGGATCGAGTGCATCATTGCATACTCGAGGGACTTTATGTTTTCGCACTAGCTAGATAGATTAATGATTTAAAGATTATGTTAATGATTTTTATTAGAGGTATTTTCATGCTTTATTTTATTGTTAGTTGAACTTCTTAAAGGTCAATTTAGGAAGTTTTGGTTAGTCGATGATTTAAGATTTATTTTATGCACTTGAGATTTATGTTGTTAAATTATAATAATTGTTAGAAATGGTTAGTTATTTTATCTAGTATTTTCGACTTTATGATTTAAGATTAGAAGAAAAAAGTCGAGGTCGTTTCACAAATATTTATTTGTTATATTTATATGAAAATGATAAAAAAAATTATTTGAATATTTGATTTGATAATTATTTATCATAACATAATTTTTTAAAAAATTAATTAATAAAATAATTTAAAAAATCTTGAAAATAAAGATGTATATCTAAATGAATTTATTAATAGCAATTAGACTTAAAAGTAATTTAGGTGTTATGATCGGAAATAAATTTAGAGGGGACGAATAAATTTATCTCCACAAATATTTCGGTTATGTCAGCAACCCTAAAATTTTATTCTAGCTAGTTGATTTCTTAGTAAGTTAATTAGAGTGAATTGCCTGGAATTAAACTGACTGAGAGTGTTCGAACAAATAGCTCATTAAGAAAATCATTAGAGTTCTAATTAAAAGTATTTATGGTAGGTAAGATGAAAACTAAAAATAGACACAAAGTTGTTTCTGGATGTTCGGATATTTCAATATTCTTACATCACTTCTTCTTCATCAAGGAAGGTGTAGAACCCGTAATTAGACTACGTACGAGCCATGCATAATTCTAATATTTTGAATTTAATTGACTTCATTGCATGATTATTTAAATGTTTTTCTTTGAAGTTAATTATTTTAGCCAGCAGTTTAATTTTATTCTTTCAGTTATTTCAGTAAGGCCGGACTGGAGTTGGAGTTTAGAGATAAATTTTAGATTTAGAAAATATTTCCAGGATTTAATTTAGCTAGCAAGTAAGTTGATTTAAGTTAATAAGGAAGTTCAAGGAATTATTTTAATTACTTGAGGTGAGTAGGAAATAAATTCATTTGAGTTCAATTAATTAAGGGATTTATTCACTAAATTATTCAGGGGATTAGTGAGGCTTTTAAAGGTTATAAATTTACTAGCTAGAAAACATTTCCTCTCCATTTATTAGTGAGATTTTCGGCCATGTCTAGACAACTCCTTTGCCAACTCATTACCTTTAATCCTTTCTTTATATTTAATTAACTAGGATAATTCTTCAATATTTTTTTTTAGCACCATTTAATTAACCAATTAGTATTATCCTAGTCTAGTTATCATGAAGGATAATCGGCCACCCCATCCAATCCCTCCAACAATTCATTTGATAGCAAACAACATTTCAAAATTCAAATAATGGTAGACTTGGTCACCCCTTTGTATCGCTTTATTATGGGATCTTCCCTCACTCCCCCAACCACTTAATCCCCTCCTCCATCATCGAAAACAGCAGCCATTTCAGATTAAAAATCGTGACCCTCATAGCCTAGAACAAGAGAGAAAAGAAAAGGAAAGAAAATCACTCCACCTCCTCCGCGCCGAGTCGTCGTATTCTTTCGTTTTTCATTCAAACGAAAACCAAGGCATGTCTAAATTTCTTTCAAACCTCAATCAAGTCCTACTATTATTTTAAACATCACTTTTACATGATTTTTATACAAGAAAACCGAAATTTACATCAAGCATTTTCGAAATGCATGTGCAGAATTTTTCGACTTCCATGATGCTCTTCACGGTTTTCTCTTGTTTCAGTTGCTACAGGTTATGGTTCGACTCCAGGCTCCCAAGGCGGCTCCTATACATGTAATAGGATGCATTAGGACCATGTTGGTCCATTCATTCAGTCCCCATGCTTGCTGGAAAACCGAAATCAAAGCAAGCTCCCCATAGGTGCAGAATTGTGTTCGAAAATTCAGTTTGCTGTCATAATGGAAATGGATCTGATCATGGCTGCCACAAGGCCCATAGCCATGGTTGGATCACTTCCCTAGTATGTCTAAGACGTGACTAAGTTTTCCTTTTGGTGGCTTGGTCCATGGTGCGCCGGTTTTTAAATCAAATGCAAGAACAGCCCCTCCCCTCTCGTCCTCTTCGGTTTTTGACAGCATGTGTGTGTTCGAGTTTTGTCTATGGGTGTGGATCTTGGTTGGCCTATGGCCCTTAGCTACGGTTCATACCCTACCACTGGATGTCTAGATCGTGTCATGGTCAATCAAATGACCACCGGAGCGATCCGTGACAGCAAAAACAAGAACAAGAGCCCGACGTGCAGAATTTGTTCTCGGGTAGGAACTTTCGGTTGGTTACTGGAATGAGGCGAATATTGGCTGGCCTAGGGCCCTTAGCCATGGTTCAAATTATTCCTTGGGATGTTTTTGAGAGGCTATGGTCGGTGGTTCAAGCCCCAATGGCCAAAAGTCTCGCAAACGACGCGATGCAAGCGAAGTTGCTGCTGCTGGAATTTGACAGCAACTTGTTGTGACGGTTCGGAGGCTCGTTTGAGTTCTTGGTTGGCTTTTAGCCTATGGACTTGGACTGGACAGTGCCTCATTGAGTTAGGAAGGTCGTGTTTTTGACCGTTTGTGATTCGGATCATTTTTGAGGTCGTACGAGAATTTACGGTGCGATGTGCCAAATTGACTCTCGAAAGAGCGTTTCTTGTTTTGGCCTCCATTTCACCTAGATTTCGACCCTCATCATTTTAGGAGCATTAGTTCATAATTTTAAGCGTATTTTAATCATGACTATACGTCGGTTCAGTGTTGGTTCGGGTTGGTTCGGAGTCATGATTAAATACGAAGTCGTTAGACGTAATTGTCGCATTTTCAAACTTAATTGCATAGTTTGGTCAAGTATAAGCTATTGCATATTTTTCATGGCATATTTAGGTTGCAGCAAGCCTGGGAGCGATCCAATCCAGTTGGTAAAATATACAGGATTTTTCATTATGCCATTTAATTATATTACATGCATGAAAATAGAAAAAACTTATTTTTGAGATTTATGCGATATTGCTTGTGGTCAATTCACTATTATGGGAGCATTATGTTATACAGTCGCCAGTGACCGAACAGTTCAGTTTGGTACCACCCGGTCGCCAGTGACCGGTCAGTTCAGTTCAGTTTGATACTCCCCGGTAGCCAGTTACCGATCAGTTCAGTTCAGTGCAGGGGCCACAGGCGTAGACCATAATCTCAACAGAAAATTATTACCAGTCATTTCAGTACAGGGCTCCAAGGAGCAAACATTTTTACTATGATATTTAATTCAGTCATGCACGTATTATATTGCTCAGTGCAAGTCATTTTCAGTATGCCTCATGACATGATATTTTATCCCATGCAAATTTTACTTTAGTATTTACTCGTTACCTACGATATTTGCATGCTGAGTCTTTAGGCTCACTAGACTTGATTGTTGTAGGTACTGATGAGCATGGGGCCGAGGGCGGGGACCAGTGAGCCAGCTTGGGTCGGCAGTAGCGGCACCCGAGGACCTCATTTGCAGATTTTTACCATTTTATGCAAACATTTTTATCCGTTGTTGAATATTCTTAAATTGTTATTCTTTGGCAAACTTTATTTTCTTCCGCTGCTATATTTCTAAACATTGAACTTGATTCATCAGTTGATTTTATGAATGAGGCAATTTAAGTTCTTTAAAAAGAAACTTTTAAATTTTCCTCAAAATTTTCAAGCAAGGATTTTCGGGCTTTCACAGTGGTATCAGAGCCTATGTTCTTGTAAAGGGTTACACTACTACTGACCACGAGAAGCTCACGAAGCCACGTCTTCGGTCTGTAAGTTTTACATGTCAGCATTTTATTTAAAGCATGAATCATTTTGACAGCATGCTGCCATGAAATAGTTTCGATCAGATTTTCAGTATTTCAGTGTTCAATTAAAATAAATTATGGAATTATGCATTTTAGTTACGTATGGGTTATGTTTGGAACAGTATGCCCCCTAGACGTCAAGTCGGACGCCCGAGAGGTGGTGGCGAGCACCATCGCGAGGACGGTGATGATCAGAGACAAGAGAGGCAGGGACCTCCACCACCTCCTCCTCCTCCTCCTCCGCCGGATATGAATGCCCAGATGCTAGCTGGGATGACGCAGTTCTTCGCACAGTTTGCGGGGAACAATGCCGCAGCCGCAGCCGCAGCAGGCCGACAGGGCCCGAGGCTGTTTATGAGAGGTTTATGAAGATGCGCCCGAAGGAGTTTTCTGGGACGTCTGACCCCATGATTGCCGAGGGATGGATCAAATCCCTCGAGGTTATCTTCGAGTTCATGGAGCTAGGAGATGCAGACAGAGTCCGTTGTGCCACCTATCTGTTCAGTGGAGATGCTCGCTTATGGTGGGAAGGAGCGTCAGTAGCCCTGACCTTGGCTACACTGTCATGGACACGCTTCACGGAGGTTTTCTACTCCAAATATTTTGCTAAGGAAGTTCGCACCAGGTTGACCACCGAGTTCATGAGCCTGAGACAGGGAGATATGACGGTTACGGAGTTCATCCGTAAGTTCGAGAGGGGCTGTCATTTTGTGCCCCTGATCGCGAATGATGCCAAAGCCAAGTTGATGCATTTCCTGGTGGGTCTACGGCCGATCTTGCGCCGAGATGTTAGGGTGTCTGACCCTGCTACTTATGAGATTGCTGTCTCCAAAGCCCTAGCCGCAGAGCAGGATCTGCGGGATATCGAGAGGGATCGCCAGGGCAAGCGCCCAGTCCAGGTACCACACCGCCCTCCTCCTAATCATCATCAGCAGCAGAACAAGAGGCCTTTTCACGGACCGCCTAGAAACAGAGGCCAGCAGCAGCAGCAGCGGGGACGCCCAGCCTCGAGGACTTATGAGCACCCAGTCTTTCCCAAGTGCTCACGCCGCCATCCGGGAGCATGTCTGTCTGGCTCAGGAAAGTGTTTTAAGTGTGGCAGTCCAGACCACATGTTGCTGCAGTGCCCTCAGAGGAATCTGCCTACCCAAGGCAGAGTTTTTGCTCTCCATGCCACGGAAACAAACCCGGAGACTATGTTGTTGACAGGTACCATTTAAGCTTTAAGTTATTATTTGAATTTCCGTGTTTTGGGAATAGGGATTAAGATTGAACTTATAACTGTGATAGGATTGCATGCTCTACTCAGTAGTATTTTGGGGATTTAAGTTAGAAGAACTCTGGCCTTTGCATGTCTATAAGTTTGGTTCTTGTAGCTATTGGATCCAACTTAGAGTTCCGATCTTTCAGGGAGAATTTTTATATCTGGTTCCGCCACCAAGGCCTTGATAGATTCAGGGGCCACTCACTCGTTTATTTCGGAGGTCTTTGCAAACTTTCTCAAGATCAAGACCATTGGACTAGATATAGCCATTTTAGTAGTGTTGCCGTCAGGCAAGGAGATGGCAGCTACCAATGTTATCCGAGATATAGACCTTGAGCTGCACGGTAATCTTGTTTATGCGGATCTGATTGTGCTACCGATGCCAGAATTTGACATCATCCTAGGGATGGACTGGCTATTGAGGAACAGAGTGTTGATAGACTTCCAGCGGAGATCTGTTCTTGTCCGACCGCCTGGAATGGAGCAGTTCTTATTTGAGCCGGACAGGTTCTTTCCTTTACCGCGCATTATTCCTTATGTTCAGGCCAGGAAGCTCATGCATAGAGGGTGTCGGGCATTTCTAGCGACCTTTTTATCTGTCCTTGAGGAACCCAGCCAGCCAGCCTCAGATGTTCCGATTGTCAGAGATTTCTTAGACGTTTTTCCCGAAGACGTCTCTGGTATGCCAACCGAGAGAGAGATGGAGTTTTCCATTGAGCTTATGCCAGGTACGGCTCCGATATCCAAAGCGCCGTACCGACTAGCACCGACAGAGATGGCAGAGCTTAAGAAGCAGATACATGAACTTATGGACAAGGAGTTCATTCGCCCTAGCTTCTCACCTTGGGGCGCACCAGTCTTGTTTGTTAAGAAGAAGGATGGCTCTATGAGACTTTGTATTGACTATCGGGAGTTGAACAGGGTTACAGTGAATAATAAATACCCACTTCCGAGGATTGAGGATCTGTTTGACCAGTTGCAGGGAGCTTCGATTTTCTCCAAGATTGAACTGCGCTCTGGTTATCACCAGTTGAGGGTGAGAGATGCTGATGTTTCCAAGATTGCTTTTAGGACTCGTTATGGCCACTACGAGTTCCTTGTGATGCCGTTCGGTCCGACGAATGCGCCAGCGATCTTCATGGATCTCATGAATCGCGTATTTCAGCCGTATCTTGACCAGTTTGTGATAGTATTCATAGACGACATTCTCGTCTACTCCAAGAATCAGGAGGATCACAGCCGACATCTGACCACAGTGTTGCAGACCTTACAGAAGCATAAGTTGTTCGCGAAGTTCAGCAAGTGCGAATTCTGGTTAGAGAAGGTGGCGTTCTTAGGCCACATCGTTTCTAGCAGTGGTATTGAGGTAGACCCAGCAAAAGTTGCAGCAGTCAGAGATTGGGTTGTGCCTCAGAATGCATCCGAGATCCGCAGTTTTCTTGGGCTAGCAGGATATTACCGGAAGTTCATTCAGGGATTCTCCTCCATTGCCGTTCCACTCACATCACCGACCAAGAAAAATGCTAAATTCGTGTGGAGCGAGGAGTGTCAGAAGAGCTTCGATACTTTGAAGCAAGCTCTCATCTCAGCACCAGTTTTAGCCATGCCATCAGGGCCCGGCGAGTTTTTCCTTTATACGGATGCTTCGAAGCTCGGTTTAGGCGCAGTTTTGATGCAGCATGGGAGAGTGATAGCGTATGCTTCTCGACAGCTAAAAATCCACGAGAAGAATTACCCTACTCATGATCTAGAGTTGGCGGCCGTAGTTTTTGCCTTGAAGATTTGGAGGCATTATCTGTATGGAGAGAAGTGCCAGATCTTTACCGACCACAAGAGCCTCAAGTATTTCTTTACGCAGAAGGAGCTGAACATGCATCAGAGGCGTTGGTTGGAGCTTGTGAAAGACTACGGTTGTGACATTAGTTACCACCCGGGTAAAGCTAATGTAGTTGCAGATGCATTGAGCAGAAAAGTCGCAGTGATGGCTCATTTGACGATTCAGAAACCTCTTCAGCTTGAGATGTAGAAGTTTGATCTAGAGTCATATCCTCGAGATAGAGTTCCCCGTCTATCTACTTTGACGATTCAGTCTTCTCTTATTGACCGTATTCGCAGTGGTCAGGCCGCAGATGAGCAGTTGGCACAATGGAAGCTAAGGGATGAAGCCAAGGGCAGTGTCTTGTATACAGTCAGCGACGGTATAGTGAGATACCGAGACAGGATGTGGGTTCCTAGCAGTGATACTATCCGAGCAGATATTCTATCAGAGGCCCACATATCCCCGTACTCCATTCACCCGGGGATTACGAAGATGTACAAAGATCTGCAGTTGTTGTATTGGTGGCCAGGGATGAAGAGAGACATCAGACGTTTTGTATCCGAGTGTCTGACTTGCCAGTTAGTGAAGGCGGAGCATCAGAGACCAGCAGGTTTGCTCAAGCCTCTCCCTATTCCCGAGTGGAAGTGTGAGAATGTTACCATGGACTTTGTGACCGGATTGCCGAGGTCAGCCAGAGGATCGAATGCTATCTGGGTGATTGTAGATCGTCTTACCAAATCAGCGCACTTCTTGCCTATTAAGACGACTTTCACCATGGTACAGTATGCGGAGTTGTATATCCGAGAGATAGTCCGACTTCATGGTGTCCCAGTTTCTATCGTATCTGACAGAGATCCCAGATTTACTTCCTCGTTTTGGAAGAGTTTGCATTCGACTATGGGTACGAAGTTGCTGTTTAGCACAGCTTTCCATCCGCAGACAGATAGGCAGTCAGAGCGAGTTATTCAGATCTTAGAGGATCTTCTCCGTGCTTGTGTCATTGATTTCTCCGGGAGTTGGGAGTCGAACTTACCATTGGTTGAGTTCACCTATAACAACAGCTTCCAGTCTTTTATTGGTATGGCTCCGTATGAAGCACTGTATGGCCTCAAGTGCAGATCTCCTGTTCATTGGGATGAAGTAGGAGAGAGAGCAGAGTTGGGTCCAGAGATTGTTCAGCAGGCGGCAGATGTAGTAGTCAAGATCCGTGATAGGATGAAGACTGCTCAGAGTCGACAAAAGAGCTATGCCGATCAACGGAGGAGAGATTTAGAGTTTGCTGTCGGCGACCATGTCTTTGTGAAAGTGGCACCTATGAAGGGTGTCATGAGATTTGAGAAGAAAGGGAAGCTCGGTCCGAGATTCATTGGACCCTTTGAGATCCTTGACAGAGTTGGGACGCTAGCTTATCGTGTTGCTCTTCCACCGAATCTGGCCGGAGTACACAATGTGTTCCACGTCTCCATGCTGAGGAAGTATATGGCGAATCCTTCGCATGTGCTGAACTTTGAGCCATTGCAGCTTACTCCGAACCTGTCTTATGAGGAGAGACCAGTGCAGATCCTAGACCGGCAGCAAAAGAAACTTCGGAACAAGTTGGTTAAGCGAGTCAAAGTCAAATGACTCAATCATTCAGAGGAGGAAGCTACATGTGAGTCTGAGCCAGAAATGAGGAGTCGGTACCAAGAATTATTCGGTGAGTTCTAATTTCGAGGACGAAATTTCTTTTAAGGGGGGGATGATTGTAGAACCCGTAATTAGACTACGTACGAGCCATGCATAATTCTAATATTTTGAATTTAATTGACTTCATTGCATGATTATTTAAATGTTTTTCTTTGAAGTTAATTATTTTAGCCAGCAGTTTAATTTTATTCTTTCAGTTATTTCAGTAAGGCCGGACTGGAGTTGGAGTTTAGAGATAAATTTTAGATCTAGAAAATATTTCTAGGATTTAATTTAGCTAGCAAATAAGTTGATTTAAGTTAATAAGGAAGTTCAAGGAATTATTTTAATTACTTGAGGTGAGTAGGAAATAAATTCATTTGAGTTCAATTAATTAAGGGATTTATTCACTAAATTATTCAGGGGATTAGTGAGGCTTTTAAGGGTTATAAATTTACTAGCTAGAAAACATTTCCCCTCCATTTATTAGTGAGATTTTCGGCCACCCTATGTCTAGACAACTCCTTTGCCAACTCATTACCTTTAATCCTTTCTTTATATTTAATTAAGTAGGATAATTCTTCAATCTTTTTTTTAGCACCATTTAATTAACCAATTAGTATTATCCTAGTCTAGTTATCATGAAGGATAATCGGCCACCCCATCCAATCCCTCCAACAATTCATTTGATAGCAAACAACATTTCAAAATTCAAATAATGTTAGACTTGGTCACCCCTTTGTATCCCTTTATTATGGGATCTCCCCTCACTCCCCCAACCACTTAATCCCCTCCTCCATCACCGAAAACATCAACCATTTCAGATTAAAAATCGTGACCCTCATAGCCTAGAACAGGAGAGAAAAGAAAAGGAAAGAAAATCACTCCACCTCCTCTGCGCCGAGTCGTCGTATTCTTTCGTTTTTCATTCAAACGAAAACCAAGGCATGTCTAGATTTCTTTCAAACCTCAATCAAGTCCTACTATTATTTTAAACATCACTTTTACATGATTTTTATACAAGAAAACCGAAATTTACATCAAGCATTTTCGAAATGCATGTGCAGAATTTTTCGACTTTCATGATGCTCTTCACGGTTTTCTCTTGTTTCAGTTGCTACAGGTTATGGTTCGACTCCAGGCTCCCAAGGCGGCTCCTAGACATGTAATAGGATGCATTAGGACCATGTTGGTCCATTCATTCAGTCCCCATGCTTGCTGAAAAACCGAAATCACAGCAAGCTCCCCATAGGTGCAGAATTGTGTTCGAAAATTCAGTTTGCTGTCATAATGGAAATGGATCTGATCATGTCTGCCACAAGGCCCATAGCCATGGTTGGATCACTTTCCTAGCATGTCTAAGACGTGACTAAGTTGCCCTTTTGGTGGCTTGGTCCATGGTGCGCCGGTTTTTAAATCAAATGCAAGAACAGCCCCTCCCCTCTCGGCCCCTTCGGTTTTTGACAGCATGTGTGTGGTCGAGTTTTGTGTATGGGTGTGGATCTTGGTTGGCCTATGGCCCTTAGCCACGGTTCATACCCTACCACTGGATGTCTAGATCGTGTCATGGTCAATCAAATGACCACCGGAGCGATCTGTGACAGCAAAAACAAGAACAAGAGCCCGACGTGCAGAATTTGTTCTCGGGTAGGAACTTTCGGTTGGTTACTGGAATGAGGCAAATATTGGCTGGCCTAGGGCCCTTAGCCATGGTTCAAATTATTCCTTGGGATGTTGTTGAGAGGCTATGGTCGGTGGTTCAAGCCCCAATGGCCAAAAGTCTCGCAAACGACGCGATGAAAGCGAAGTTGCTGTTGCTGGAATTTGACAGCAACTTGCTGTGAAGGTTCGGAGGCTCATTTGAGTTCTTGGTTGGCTTTTAGCCTATGGCCTTGGACTGGACAGTGTCTCATCAAGTTAGGAAGGTTGTGTTTTTGACCGTTTGTGATTCAGATCATTTTTGAGGTCGTACGAGAATTTACGGTGTGATGTGCCAAATTGACTCTCGAAAGAGCGTTTCTTGTTTTGGCCTCCATTTCACCTAGATTTCGACCCTCATCATTTTAGGAGCATTAGTTCATAATTTTAAGCGTATTTTAATCATGACTATACGTCGGTTCAGTGTTGGTTCGGGTTGGTTCGGAGTCATGATTAAATACGAAGTCGTTAGACGTAATTGTCGCATTTTCAAACTTAATTGCATAGTTTGGTCAAGTATAAGCTATTGCATATTTTTCATGGCATATTTAGGTTGCAGCGAGCCTGGGAGCGATCCAATCCAGTTGGTAAAATATACAGGATTTTTCATTATGCCATTTAATTATATTACGTGCGTGAAAATAGAAAATACTTATTTTTGAGATTTATGCGATATTGCTTGTGGTCAATTCACTATTATGGGAGCATTATGTTACACGGTCGCCAGTGACCGATCAGTTCAGTTTGGTACCACCCGGTCGCCAATGACCGGTCAGTTCAGTTCAGTTTGATACTTCCCGGTAGCCAGTTACCGATCAGTTCAGTTCAGTGCAGGGGCCACAGGCGTAGACCATAATCTCAACAGAAAATTATTACCAGTCATTTTAGTACAGGGCTCCAAGGAGCAAACATTTTTACTATGATATTTAATTCAGTCATGCACGTATTATATTGCTCAGTGCAAGTCATTTTCAGTATGCCTCATGACATGATATTTTATCCCATGCAAATTTTACTTTAGTATTTACTCGTTACCTACGATATTTGCATGCTGAGTCTTTAGGCTCACTAGACTTGATTGTTGTAGGTACTGATGAGCATGGGGTCGAGGGCGGGGACCAGTGAGCCAGCTTGGGTCGGCAGTAGTGGCACCCGAGGACCTCATTTGCAGCATGTTACCATTTTATGCAAACATTTTTATCCGTTGTTGAATATTCTTAAATTGTTATTCTTTGGCAAACTTTATTTTCTTCCGCTGCTATATTTCTAAACATTGAACTTGATTCATCAGTTGATTTTATGAATGAGGCAATTTAAGTTCTTTAAAAAGAAACTTTTAAATTTTCCTCAAAATTTTCAAGCAAGGATTTTCGGGCTTTCACAGAAGGATTACACTAAAAGATTTTGATAATTATAAGTAATTTGAAATCACCCATTTCAGTAGGATTTAATAATGTCTTACTGAAACTCTTAGTAAACTTTACTCTAAGATTTTTTGAGTAGTAAGAATTCTTACTTTCAATATATTTTACAAGGAAATTCTAAGCACAAATTTGATCCTAAAAATGATCAGATAATAACCTATAAACGTGTGCTGGATGTCCAGTTTTTCTCATGAAAAGCTTCTTTAGAGAAGATAAGTTGGTTTTCAATAATTAATAGATAGATGGTGTGACTGTTTAACCTTCGGAGCTTGTTCAACTAATCTTTTTATAGCTTAATCTGCAATGGTTATTTTTAAAAAATAATATATCATTTTCCAAATACATATGTCGTTATTGCAATGTCATCGTTATTTCTGACATTTCCTGGTAGCACGTAGGAACCAGACATTCTGTTAAGATTCAATGAATGTTGATACATAAAACTTTATCCTCTATTTCATTTGGGCTCTTGATCCATTTTCACTGATTACACTGATTCTTTAGGAAATATTTGGATTTGGACTGACTGATCGACTTAGGTAGATTGTCGATTGGGTTTTATTAGTCAGCCTTTAATCTGTTTGGCTTTCAGTATCCTTCTTAAACTTTATCAGTCTGACTCTTTAGTTAGTCTCATTAGAAAACTTCATTTTATGAATATTTAATTTTGTTTCTTGAACTCAATTAGATTAGAATCTGTAATTATCCATTAGATCAGCAACCTTGTTAAATAACCAAACTTACAATGTTCCAATAATTTCTTCTTTTTTGTAAGCCCTGAAAAATCGTTGTTAAAGCCCCTATTGTTAAAGGGTTCGCTCAAAGACAACAGTTAAAAACCGTTGTCGTAGATGAACGACAATGGTTTTTACTATTGTTAAACCGTTGTGTTTAAGCGGAATAGACGACGGTTAAATTTAGAGACGGTTTAAGCAAAACCGTCGCTACATTTAGCGAAGGTTTTAACAAAATCGTCGTTAAAACCTTCGCTAAAATTAGCGACGGTTTTCCATCAAGTCCGTCGCTTATTTTACCGACGATTTTTCATGATTCCCGTCGCTAATTTTTTTAGTAAAATAAAAAAAATTTACTTTTAATAATTTAATAAATCTAAAAAAAACTTATAATCTGACTATGCTAACAATATTCTTGATCTTAACTAACACTTTAAATTTACAAAAAATTAAAGCGAAAAAATTTACCCTAAATCGAAACTAAAAATCTTGTAAGAGAGAAAAATTTTAAGTGTTGTAAAGTAGTGTGAGGAAATTGGACCAAAAACACAGATACTTATAGACAATTTGCGACGGTTTTTGGTTAAATCGACGTCATTAGCGACGATTATTTTATTAAACGCCCGCAGTTAACCAAATAAAACACTAAAACGACAACGTTTTAAAAAACCGTTGTCGTAGTTCTAAAAAAACCAACTGATCATTGACAAAAACACATATAGACAACGGTTTAGCCCAAAAAACAATCTCATAGAAACGATTTTTAAAAACCGTTGTTGTAGCCTAAAAAAACGATCATAAACAACGATTTTTAAAAACTGTTGTTGTAGCTAAAAAACGCTCTTAGACAACGGTTTTTAAAAACCGTTGTTGTAGCCCAGAAAAAACGCGCTCATAGACAACGATTTGTCGTAGACACATCAAAGACAACGGTTTATAAAAAACCATTGTCTATAAGCAGGTTTTTTAGGCTACGACAACGGTTTTGTTGAAATCATTGTTAAAAGAAAAAACACAACGGTTTGTAGGAGTGTTGTTGATGATATATTTTCTTGTAGTGAGTATATACAAATGAGTTATCTGAATAACTATATACATACATTGTTCTTCATAAGCTATCTTCTAAACTAACTGGAGTACTTGTCAATAGGCTTCTTCAACGCATTAGTAGATTTAGGCTAACTAGAGCCAGCTGACTTATTATCTTCTACTTTTTTGTCAACACCAGAGGATGACTTGAGGTAGGCAAGAATCGAAGCTAACTAAGAACTGACGTTGTCAATCTTTTCTTTTACATTTTCTTAAACTTCCTCTATCATGGTGCAGATTTGAAAATTATTGGCTTGAATTTGCCCCCAAGATGATTAGCAGTAGCTGTATGAGCTTTTTTTTATCTGTTCCAATCGATTAAATATGTTGATCATGCCTCTGGATAGACATACACTTCTTTGAACATTTTATATTTAATGATTCCAAAGCTTCCTCGACATTCAGATTGCTCCTTTTAAGAACTATTTTAGAGGAAATTATGACGGTGACACTTAAGCTGATTTGATCCAGAGTTGTTCCATCAGTTAAGTCCAAATAAGGGGAAAATGAATATATTCTTTGAGGTTCTTTGGATGTAGCAACTATTAGTCTAATGGATTGCAAAACTTCATGGACATTTACGTTGGAAACCTCTGTATCTGTCTTCTTGTAAACCTTTGTATCGGTCTTCTTAGGAAAAGGATACGAGGAGAGCAATTGGCTCAGTAGGATGTTGTAACGTACCGAAATTTTAATGTCTACGTGAACCACATATATGCAAGTTATCAAATTTCTTATGTATTTTAAATTAAATGGTTTTAATTGCATGAATTAAATATGGTGTGCATGTTTACATGTTTAATATACATTTCTACATTAATGCATAAAACTGTATTTTTAAAGGTTATTCGAGATGTAATCGAGGAACAAAGACCGTGGGCTGAAAATGGAAAATATTTTTCTTAAAAATTATTTTTATTTGTTTATAGGGTGGTGTATTTAAAATGGAATTTTCGAAAACGAGGTGTTTTGAGGTGATTTTATACGCCGAATCGTATTTTTAAACAGTATTTTATTTTCGACGAAAATATAAACTTTTCGATAACTCGGCTATTATTTTAATAAAGTTTCCTAAACAAAATATTTCAATCATTTACTAAAGGGCTTAATGGGCCTATTATACCTTGACTAATTGGCCTAGGATTGCACTTGGATTTTAAGTAAAATAAAAATCCCTAAACACCTAAAACTAACCTCACAACTCACGCACACCACTCTTCACACACAAGGACTCTTTTTGGCAACCACCAACAACACACATACACGAAAATTCAAGGGAAAATCACATGGGTTTTGAGAGAAAATCAGCAAGGTAGCATCTCTCGTCTTCCCGTCGACGTTCTTCGCATCGCAAACTGTTTTTCGTGCGTAATATAAACAAAGGCACGCCTTAAATCTCCTTTTTCACATATATCACACCATATTAAATGTTTTAATTATGTTTGCGTGAAAATCATGTGGGTTTTGTATTTATTTTCGTAATTTTGCCAACCTATGCTTAGAACATGTGTTTTTGAAACCCAAAACTCTTCCTAATGATGCACAAAGGGGCTGCCATGGTAGGTAACCTTGAAGGGATGTTTTTCTACATGTTTGAGGACCCTTTGGAGCGTGTTTAAAGGCTGGAAAATATAAGACACCATTATGAACGAAAATTGTATGTTTTAGAGTCCTAGGGTTTGGCTAAGGTGTGTTGGTTTCCTGGACACATGCAGCTTCTTGCTACTGTCAAGGACATCTCCCGTGGTCTCAAAATACTGAACTAGGGTCCTAGATGGGCTGCACGATGGCTGGAGCAAGGGAGGACGGGAGCCGCGCCTAGAGGGTTGCGCAAGGAGTCCTAGGGTACGGTTGAGGGGCTAAGCGTGGTTGGACTGGTAGGTTCGGTCCAGCAGCATGTCATGGGTTGGTTCTTGAACCTAGGATGGTTGGGTGGAGGCTGGACATGGTGGTGTTAAGGGCTGGAGTCGAAATTAGCCTAGGTTCGAATCGTATTAGGACTAAGACTCTTGGTGCAGAAAAATTCAGTAGCTTCCTAGGCGTGTTCAAGGGATTTAAATGGGCTTGATTTGGGTAGAATATGGTTTAATTAGGTGTTTTTAAGCTTTGGTTGAAGTTTGGTTAAGTTTCGAGTCTATACGAGTCAAAACCGAGACGTACGTCTAAGTTTAAAAACAAATCAAGGAATCTATCGAAAAGCTAAGTTTTAAGCCTAAGGGATATTTATGAGAGTGTTTTAAGGTTATATGTTAAGTTTGGAATGATTGGGACGTCGTTTCAAGGTTTAAGGATAAATACGAAAAGTTATGCTTAGAGGTAAAACTGTCATTTTACTCCTGAAAAATGTTAAACGTGTAGTGCCCTGAATGCTGTAAAATATGTTAAATTTTTTTATTTAAAATGTTTATGAAATTTTATGATGAAACATTAATGCTAAAAGACATGATGCATCCTTGGTTTTAAAGAAGAACGATTATTATATGCAAGAATTTTATAAAGTGATGAAAATATGAAATGTTGAAAGAAGTGAAGTCATTGTGACTAATACGAATACGATTATATGTGATTACATAAGGCCAATGCTTAGTTGACGGGTAAGACTGTCGATGATGTCCTCGTCTCTCAGTATTGTTGTTACATGTAGATGGATACATCGCCCCCAATACGAATACAAAAGTCACATTTAACGATCTGAATTCAACGAAAAAGAATACGAATATGTATATGATGATATGAAATGTTTATGACGAATATGAATTTGTTTATGATGATATGAAAATGTTTAAGCATGCATGATTATGAAAATGTTATTTTATGTAAAAATATTTTTCACTGTTGTTGTTTTATAATTCGATCGTCCACTGCACGATGTGAATAAGTGTGGATTTCGAAAATCACTAAGTTACTTCAAATCGTTTCGTTCCGTCTGTTTGCTCGTTTATGCTTCCCCATTTCGTTCTATGTTGGTGTCATTCTGTTCGAACCAATTTGTCTCCGAATAATAAGTTATTTATTTGAATCTGATAATGGTGCATCGTGAAAGCCTGTGAGAGAAAAAGCCCTAGAGAGAGTCTGTCTATGTGAGAAGGCCTAGAGGGAGCCCGAATGGGGAAAAAGACCCCAGAGGAGCCCATTTACAGGGGAAGGCCCCAAAGGGAGCCCAAGATCAAGGATAGCCTATGATTATTATAATCTGTTTGTCTAATAAGTTCTGATAAGTTCTGTTTTGAAATGTTCTGATTCAAAGTTTTTATTGTTCTAAGTCTGATTGCTGTTCATCCAACTCTGAAGCTCTGATTTGTTCAATGTTTGAGTTCTGTTCATTCAACTCTGATATACTATGCTACGTAAAAAGAAGAATGTTTTAAAAGTATTATATATAAAATGTTTTCTGTATTCGATCGGCCCTGCTTGCTGAGTGTTTCCCAAAACGCTCAGCCCTCTTACGTCCTCTCCAGATGAGAATGAAGAACATGTAGAACATAAGGAGCATGAGCAGTTCTGGGGCTGGTAAAGAATTAGAATGAAGGAATTCAAGTTCTGGATGTTCAAGCCCATTAGTGTTCCTTTGTCTTTCTTAGCAATGTTTGTATTTCTCGCTTCCGCAACCTCTGTATTTTTCATTTCATTTAAATACAATGAAGTTTTATGAAATATACTGGTATTTGACTATTTTCTACGAGACTTATTGTTATTTGATTAACAATGCCGGATGTCACCGACGTCTCGATCTCGGGGCGTGGCAAAGCATATCAAAACCAAATTTTGAAAACTTAGTTGACAAAAATTCAAAATTGAACAAGTTATTGGACTAAAAAATTATTTTTTCTAAAATATATTAAAAGATAAAAAGTAACAAGCAGTCGTCTATTAGAAATAGACGCATGACACTAAAACTAAAGGAAATTATACCTTATTACAACATTTGGCACCCATAGTCTTAATAAAAAAATACACAAACGTACGTACATTATTGATCAAGTATGTATGCTTGATAATTCAGTTTACAATAACAACCAGCAAAGCATGCACACACACATACGTACACATATGTGTGTTTATATATATCGCTAAAATTGATATATTCCGTAGTCATTTTGTGTGGCTAGATTAATGTTAGTGGTTAGCGGGTAATCAAAGTGGGCACTGAAAATAGGTGCCATATTAGCAGCCGTCTCATATTGCTCATCGATCTGCAAAATTAGATTTGTGAAAATATATGAATACTTAGTCGTCGTCGTCGTCGAAGTCGAATTATACATATTATATAAATACATGCATCCTTAAATAATATTATGGATAAGAGAGATTTTATGACAATATTATCAGTACATTATATACCTTGTCTTGAAGATGAATGTTTGCTGCTTGCAGTATCCCCTCCTACATATATAAATGAGTATACATATAAATTCGATCGCTACAACGTTGTGTTATATATCTAACAGACGTTAAGCTTAGTTACCTTGCTCTTCAGTAACTGAATTTCTTCAAACATACTATTCATCTATATCATAAAATCATTGATTAAATAATCGCAAAAATTTTGAATTGTAGTGTATATGTGTGTGTGTTTGTGTGTTCATAAATACTATACCTTAGTTGAGCGGATTTGATACATCCACATCTCGAGATGTTTCTCCAAAACATTCAATTCTTCCAAGCTCATTGCTCCTCCTACTCCTCCATTTATGAATCTGTATTTAAAATTACAGTAAAAAAAAGGAATTATTTTACTTAAATAATTATAATGATAATAGTTTAGTGAAAATATATTACAAGAAGCTTGTGAATATGATGATATATATCTATCTGAGGAGATGAAATTGTAACGCATGAAGTAAATATTACAAGTCGTTGATTTAGTAATGTGAAATTATCAAATAATTAATTATTTTAAAGAGAAAAATATGACATATTTTGATCATATGAAGTCTAAATGATTTGAAATTTGGATATAATGTAGAAAACTCAAAGATATCGAAGTTTCATGTTTTGAGTTTTAGACGCTTTGATTGTTTGACTAGTCCAAAGGGATCTACCGACGTTAAAAATGTTAAATATTTTATATTATATTATTTTATTAATATAATATATTATTAAAAATAAAAAAAATAAATGTTGAGTCGGTGGAATTCATTGAATACCACAAACTGATTGAGATTGATGAGAGACAGAGGAGAAACAAGAGAGAATATGGAATATAGTTTCAAAATTTTCTTTTCGATTTTGTGATTTATCGGTTTATCCAATCGACAAACCGACTTCAGTTTTGAGATCGTTGACACGAGGTCTTCGATTTGAAATACATCACAAATATCGAGATCAATGAAATAGCCAGATTTTATATATACTCGATTATCTGGTACGTGTTGATGTACGAGCATACATTGTTAATGTTTAATATTGATAAATATTATTGCGTTGAACGATGGTAAATCACTGGAATTGGGTGATTTGATATTATATTTGTTGTTGTTTATTATTGTTGATGTTGTTGGCTGTCGTTGTTGGGAGACGTCACGTTGATGTTGTTCGTTTAACGATATTGCTGTCGCCGGAGTTGAGGTGCGACGTATCGTTGATGTTATACGTTCGACGATATTGTTGTCGCCGGTGTTGGGATGCGACGTATCGTCGATGTTGTTGTTTGTTCGATGATATTGCTGTCGCCGGAGTTAGGGTGTGAAGTATCGTCGATGTTATTGTTGCAGTGTGATGTTGTTGAGGTTGTTGATGGCTGATTGTCCAAAAAAACAAATGGGGTATTTCTGTTATCATTTCAGTTATATCTTATGTTGTTGTTAATATAACTGTTATGTATTGCGATGATGATTGTTGTGTATGCTCACCCTTTGGGGGCTGTTTCTGTTGGACAGGTTACAAGACTATGCCGTGAGACATGATAGTGGTGAAGGACTAGGTGTGTATAGTCAAACAATCCTGTAGATAATAGTAGATAGAGACAGTATAACTTATTGTTTTATTTGAGTTGTATGTGTGTATTTATTATAATGTTTCTACTACACTGACGTAGATAGTGTGGTGATTGCACTATGTGGTCGTATATGCATTATATTATTATGTCGTTGAAAAGAAAATTTTTATGCATATGACGTCACATGTTGTATGACTGCGTGGCGAGGTTTGGGGCGCCACATTGTTGGTATCAGAGCATATGTTAGATGTCTGGGATGGTTAGGAGTTGGGTTTGTGATGAGGGAGTTGGATGACGATATTATCTGCGTGTGTCTGTGCATTTGACTTGTTATTGATGATTTCTCGATATGATTTATTGATCTTTAGTTACGCGTGATTTCATGCGAAAGGTGTGATGATGATTACTGGATTATAATTGTTAAATGTTATGATTAACAATTTGATTTCCAGTGATGGCAGCTAGAGAACAGGTATATCCACACGAGGAAACAGACAAGGTTGACAGGTTTGGACAGATGAATCAATTGCCACCTCCTCTTATGGGACAGACACATGCAGATCAGCCTTTATTGCCTGGTGAGTTGACTTTGGCATAGTTTAGCAGTTATCTTCCGCCGAGATTTGATAGTTCTGAGACTGGCGAGCGAGCAGAGGAGTGGATTGAGAGGATAGAGCAGATATTTGTGACTGCTCCATGTGCTAGGTCTGCTTGGTTACGATTAGCTACATTTCAGCTTTCGAGGAATGTATTATTGTGGTGGCAGCAAATAAGGCCGGATTGAGAGCACATGGCCGTACTGTTGATTGGGATGTGTTCCGATCTTTTTTCTTGATAAATATTTTTCTATAGCAGCCAGACAAAAGAAAGAGAGAGAATTCGAGGATTTGAGACAGGGTAGTATGTTTGTTGCTGAGTATGAGACTCGATATTCTGCAATGTTGAATTATGTGCCACATATTGTTACGAATGTTCATGCTAAGATGAGACACTTCTTGAAAGGGTTGAAGTTAGAGTTATTTGATCGTGTGCAATCAAATTACCAGGTATCATTTGAGGATGCAGTGACGAGGGCTGAGATGGCTGAGTTGGTTATGCAGGAGTATGGGCTCAGGGACGATTATCATAGCCAACTAGGGTGTCATTGCGACCGCAGGGACAGTCTTTTAAATATCAAAAGGGTTCATCTTCATCATCATCATCTGGGAAGCACCAATTTGATTTGCGACGTGTTGAGAGACGTGGAGGTAGTTCTCAGTCTGTCCAAGGGCAGAGAGGGGAGTCCAGAGCAGTGAGATGTTTTCGTTGTGGGGGACCTCATCTGATCAGACAGTGTACACAGACCGATATCACTTGTTTTGAGTGTGGCGGTGTGGGCCATATAGCCAGACAGTGTCCTAGTCGTGAGGGACAACGAGAGCCCAGGAGTGATAGAGGTAGATCCTCAGAGAAGGGAGGACGACAGCCTCAGCAGTTTGCACCACGACCTTCTGGAGGACAACCACGTATGCAGGGAGCTGGTCTGCCTCAAACACATGTGTATGCTTTGACACGAGAGCAGGCTGAGGAGGCACGAGAGGAGATGATACCGGGTAAGTGTTATTTATGTTCTTATCCTACTTATATTCTTGTTGATACTAGTGCCTCGCATACTTTTATATCGAAGAGGTTTGTGGTTGAGCATCATATGCGTTCGTCTCCATTACCTATGCCTTTTTCTGTTTCGACACCCTTTGGAGTTGATATATCAGTTGTATCCATGATATCAGATGGTATTATTTCTTATGAGGGCTACGAGCTGAGATCAGATATGATTATTCTGGTGATGACTGATTTTTATTGTATTGTGGGAATTAATATTCCTGAGGAGATATTGTGCGACTGTTGATTGTTATCAGCGGGTGGTATATTTTTATACAGATGAGAAAGAGCATTGGACATTTTATGGGAAAGGTTCTCGTCTGGTATCTGCTATCCGGATGTCTCGGTTATTGGAGCTTGGACATGAGGGTTATCTTATTTATGCTGTAGATGTGACAGAAAAGAAGAAGGAGGTGGGAATAGAGGAGATACATGTAGTTGCTGAGTTTGCCGATGTATTTCTTGATGAGATTCCAGGCTTCCCACCAGTTCGTGAGGTGGAGTTTTGGATTAAGTTGATGCCAAGTACTTCCCCTATTTCTCGTACTCCTTACAGAATGGCACCAGCGGAGTTGAGAGAGATGAAAGCCCAGTTGCAGGACTTTCTGGAAAAGGGATACACTGGCCCTAGTGTATCACCTGGGGGCGCACCACTCTTATTTGTGAGAAAGAAAGATGGAACGATGCGGCTTTGTATTGGCTATCGACAGCTGAATAAGGTAATGATTAAGAATAAATATCCCTTCCCTCATATTGATGATTTGTTTGATCAGTTGCAGGGAACCTCAATATATTCGAAGATTGATTTGAGGTCAGGATATCATCAGATTACGAGTTAGAGAGGAGGATATTCAGAAGACAACATTCAGGACCAGACATGGACATTATGAGTTTTTGGTTATGCCGTTTGGATTTACGAATGCTCCAGCTGTGTTTATGAGTTTGATGAATAGGGTATTTCAGCCTTATCTCAATCAGTTTTTTATTGTGTTTATTGATGATATATTGATATATTCCAGGAGTGAGGCTGAGCATGCATGACATTTACGTTCAGTATTACAGGTACTGCGATATAGTCAGTTATATGCCAAACTCAGTAAGTGTGAGTTTTGGTTGGATCGAGTGGTCTTCTTGAGTCATGTTATATCAAGAGATGTGATTTCTGTTGATCCAACGAAGGTCGAAGCCATATTACAGTGGTCTGCACCTACATCTGTACCAGAGATCCGTATTTTCTTGGGTTTAGCAGGTTATTATCGTCGATTTATCGAGGGATTTTCAAATATTGCTAGACCTTTGACACAGTTGACTCAGAAAGGTGTGCGATTTTAGTAGTCTGAAGCATGTGAGAGGAGTTTTCAGGAGTTGAAGCACCGAATGAGGACTGCACCAATGTTATCAATCCCTACAGAAAATGAGAGGTTTGTTGTTTATACTGATGCATCATTACATGGTTTGGGATGTGTTTTGATGCAGGATCGACATGTTGTGGCATATGCCTCGAGACAGCTGAAACCACACGAAACAAGGTACCATGTGCATGATTTGGAGTTGGAAGCCATTATCTTTGCCTTGAAGATATGGCGACACTATTTATATGGTACCTCGTTTACGATTTATACTGATCATAAGAGCTTGAGATTTTTGTTTACACAGACAGAGTTGAATATGAGACAGAGACGATGGCTAGATTTTCTGAAGGATTATGATTGTGAGATTGAATATCATCATGATCGAGCCAATCTTACAGCTGATGCATTGAGCCATAAAGTGAGTTGTACTGCAGAGGATGTGAGTCGTCTATCAGATATGATGATGTCTTGTTTTTACTTGGGATATGATTTTGATATCTCAACGACTCTTATTCAGGTATCTACCTTATTAGCTGAACTTGATATATATGGTTGTATTCGTGATGCACAGATGACAGATGAGAGAGTTCAGCAATGGAAGGAGTTGGTTTCTCGTAAACAAGATACTTGTTTTAGAGTGACTGATGATGGCAGTTTGAGGATGAATGATAGATGGGTAGTTCCTGATGCATCTGAGTTGCGCCAGGGAATGTTGCGGCGTGCACATTGTAGTCGGTATTCTATCCACCCTGGTGGCAAGAAGATGTATAAGGATCTACGCTCTCAGTTTTGGTGGAAGGGAATGAAACGTGATGTGATTAATTTTGTACGTCGATGTCTCAATTGTCAACAGATCAAAGCTGAGAGGAGAAGGCCAGGAGGTGAATTGAGGAGTTTAGAAGTACTGACTTGGAAATGGGAGCACATATCGTTGGATTTTGTGACTCATTTGCCAAGAAGCACTGGAACTATTGATGCTATTTGGGTGATTGTTGATCGATTGATGAAGTTGCACATTTTATACCCTATAGCATGAGTAGTACGTACTTGACGATGGCACAGTTGTATATACAAAAGATTGTACGGTTGCATGGGATTCCAGTGTTTATTATTTTTGATAGAGATCCTCGATTTACTTCTCATTTTTGGGAAGGATTGCAGACTGCGATGGGGACAGAGTTGAGATTGAGTACAACTTATCATTCCCAGACAGATGGTCAGACTGAGCGTACTATTCAGACGCTGGAGGATATGTTGCGTGCTTATGTTATGGATTTTAAATATGTTTGGCAGTCATCTACTCCATTGGTGGAGTTTGCGTATAACAATAGTTATCAGAGTAGTATTCAGATGGCTCCATTTGAGGTATTATATGGGAGACGTTGTAGATCTTCGTTATACTGGGATGATGTTGATCGAGCTACAGTTACCGGTCCTGATATGATTCATGAGATGGAACATAAAGTAAAATTGATACAGCAGCGATTGAAAGCAGCTCAAGATAGACAGACCGCCTATGCCAATAAAAGACGAAGACCCTTAGAGTTTAAGCAGGGAATCGAGTATTTTTGAAAGTTTTTCCTTTTCGTGGCACAGTGCGATTTGATATGAAAGAAAATTTGGCACCGAGATATGTTGTTCTGTATGAGATATTGCAGCGGATAGGCACTTTGGCTTACCGATTGGCTCTACCTCCATCTTTATATGGTATTCATGATGTGTTTCATCTGTCGATGTTGCGGGAGTATGAGCCGGATCCTTCACATGTGTTGGATATTTCTGAAGTTCAATTAGATCCTGATATGTCTTATGTTGAGAGACCACTTTGTATTTTGGATCGATCTGAACGGAAGCTTCGTAGTAAACTTATGCCGATGGTGAAGGTTCAGTGGGAATATAGAGGTGTCGAAGAGACCACTTGGGAGACAGAGCAGCATATGAGAGAGCTCTACCCCTACTTGTTCTGATGGTATGACGTATCTTTATTTATGCATGTTATTGCTGTTGTTGATTAATTTCGGGGTCGAAATTCATTTAAAGGGGGTAGAAATGTAATGCATGAAGTAAAAATATTACAAGTTGTTGATTTAGTAATGTGAAATTACTAAATAATTAATTATTTTTAAAGAGAAAAATATGACATATTTTGATTGTATGAAGTCCAAATGATTTAAAATTTGAACATAATGTAAAAAACTCAAAGATATAGAAGTTTCATGTTTTGAGTTTTAAACACTTTGATTGTTTGATTAGTCCAAAGGGATCTACCGGTGTTAAAAATGTTAAATATTTTATATTAAATTATTTTTTATTATATTATTAATATAATATAATATTAAAAAAAATGTTGAGCCACAAAGTGATTGAGACTGATGAGAGACAGAGGAGAAACGAGAGAGAACATGGAATATAGTTTCAAAATTTTCTTTTCGATTTTGTGACTTATCTGTTTATCCAATCGACAAACCGACTTCAGTTTTGGGATCGTTGACACGAGGTATTCGATTTGAGATACATCACAAGTCTCGGGATCAAAGAAATAGCCAGATTTTATATATACTCGATTATCAGGTACGTGTTAACGTACGAGCATACATTGTTATTGTTTAGTATTGATAAATGCTATTGCGTTGAACGATGGTAAGTCATCGGAATTGGGTGATTTGATATTATATTTGTTGTTGTTTATTATTGTTGATGTTGTTGGCTGTCGTTGTTGGGAGACGTCATGTTGATGTTGTTCGTTCAACGATATTGTTGTCGCCGGAGTTGGGGTGCGACGTATCGTTGATGTTATTCGTTCGGCGATATTGCTGTCGTCGGTGTTGGGGTGCGACGTATCATCAATGTTGTTATTCGTTCGATGATATTGCTGTCGTCGGAGTTGGGGTGCGACGTATCGTCGATGTTATTGTTGTAGTGTGATGTTGTTGAGGACTGATTGTCCAGAAACGGCAAAGGGAGTATTTCTGTTATCATTTCAGTTATATCTTATGTTGTTGTTAATATAATTGTTATGTATTGCGATGATGATTGTTGTGTATGCTCACCCTTTGGGGACTGTTTCTGTTGGGCAGGTTACAAGACTATGCTGTGAGACATGATAGTGGTGAATGACTAAGTGTGTCTAGTCAAACAATCCTGTAGATAAAAGTAGATAGAGACAGTATAACTTATTGTTTTATTTGAGTTGTATGTGTGTATTTATTATACTGTTTTTTCTACACTGACGTAGATAGTGTGATGATTGCACTATTTGGTCGTATATGCATTATATTATTACGTTGTTGAAAAAAAAAATTTATGCATATGACGTCACATGTTGTATGACTACGTGGCGAGGTTTGGGGCGCCACAGGAATAATATATATGTATAGAAATCAAAATCAATTACATACTTTTACCTTAATCCTTTTTGGAGTACTTCGATTTCTTGCCTCAGCATGCTAATTTCCTTATTCGGGTCCTGCGATTAAATTTTTGTAAGCTGCGCTGCATGGAAACTTCTACTTGACCACCAAATTTTTACTTGTGTATGCGCGCGCAACATATATATATCGAAAGTTTCTAGAAGTTTTTGAAATAGAATTATAGTGGATCAAATATTGCCACTATAGTACTTTCATATCATGTTATATCTAGTAAGAATATAATTCCCAAGATTTAAATTTTCAATTCTGTTTCTTTAGATTAAGCAAATATATAAATTGACTTTTCATGATTAGAATCAAGCAGCCACTCTACTCAAGAATATGTAATTCTATTTTTTAATTTTATAGAATTTATATGAGCGATGGATAATTATTTTGCCAGTCAAAAAGCAAGATTTGAAAGGATATAGATCATTCTAACTAATTGATTTACCAAAAAAAAATTAGAATTGACTCGAATCTCTATATATATTTACCAAAAAAAATTAAAATTGACTCGAATCTCTATAATTCTTTGTAAAAAAAAATTTGGGGTGGGCTACAGCCTAGGACGGGCCAAGCATAGGTCCGTCCCTGAATATAACCAGATTATCATTACATTTATATATATATATATATATATGTATATATATATAAATAAATATATATATATATATATATATATCTGTTATCATTATGTATAGAAGCCAGGTGAGCTCCATAATTTTTAGCGTCACATAAATTATATATATATATATATATATATATTGTTAAAATTGGTTTAGAAAATGTTGAATAAATAAAAGTACCATAAGGTGGTTGTCCAATTTAGGGTCTTCGGCTGCGGCTCCAGGATTGCACTTGATGTACCTTTCAATCAAGTCTTGCATGGTTCTTCCACAAAATACATAATATATCAGAATAAATAATTATAGACTAATCCTAAATTTTAAATCTTAATTAATGTAATCATGGGATTCATAAATTAAAAAAAAAAAAAAAGACATGCAATTGAAATTCTCTGATATTCATTCATTTCATATATATATATATATATAGATATATATATATATATATTAACATAATTAATTGGAGACTAAGCATAGAATTTATTATAATATGTACCCTTTGGTGGCTTGTTGATAGAGCTTTCCGTGGGCGGAGAAAATGAAAACTCCAATTTCAGCATCGCACAGCACAGACAGCTCCTTAGCCTTCTTGAGGAGCCCCGCACGACGCTTGCAGAAGGTCACCTGCCGGTGCACCGGATTCTCAATCCTCTTCATCTGGATCTTTCCACGAGCCATCGAATATATATACTCAAAACGAGTTAAAACCCGATTGATAATTGTAAAATTAATCGGTTTAAAATTCTTGATGTATCGAAGACAACCTTGCACTAGTTTGAACTAGCTTCTAGTATTGCCCTCATTTCCCAGATGGATCTCACACTTACTTTAACATTCATCTTGTCCTCCATACAACCTTATTATATATATGCAGTACCCCCTCATTCCGGGTCTAAATTAATTAATATAAACTCCTAAAAGCACATAAATATATATATATATATATAAATATATATATATGTGTGTGTGTGTATATGCACCATCACCAATCTCAAAACCCATTTTAATTTAATTACGTATATCCCCTAAAGACGAACACACAAGCTTAACTTTTGAGGATCGGAGTCAAATTAAAGACAAATCATCCCATCTTAATTGGACGCACGTTACCTAGGACGACAAGTTAGTTTGGAGTCGAGTCAGCATATATTTCATGTGCATCCAACCAAATGTTTGGGATTTTTTTTTCCTTTTTTGGGCACTTTTTCATCCTTGCTACTGGTCTCCCAAAACCCTATTGTTCTGAGTAATTTATCACTTATGCAAAGTTAAAAGAATATATTAATTATGATTGCTGCAAAAAAAATATTGAGGAAGATTCATTTCCACATGGACTGCCAACCCCCAAAGTGCACGCATTTCATTTATTAAAAGTTTAACATTTTTTAAAAGACGATACTAATTTAGATAATTTTGTTTATAATTAATAACATACATATATATACATATGTGTCTGTGTGTGTTATATTGATTCAAAATGAAGTGGAACAATAATTGTCCTTCTTGGGGTCTTCGGATTGACTGCTGCACGGTTCAAAAGATTTGAAGTAAATCATTATCGACAGTGACAGGTGAATGTTTGAAGTCATATAATTGTAAATAATTATTACAAGCTCGTTAATTCTTTACAAGAATATATATATGATCAAGTCTTAATGATTAAATTAAATATGACGATCACTTGGATCCCACCAAGCTATATTCTTAATTGTAATTAGGGAGCTTTTTAGACCACAATTAAGGAGCCTAATATTTTATAGTCGTCCTATCAAAAAAGGTTAGGCTGTGGCACCTTAACTTTGAAGACGAGAATCATGCCAAATCAAATATATAAATTATTAATACATTATTAATTAGTTGTCTTCAATTGAAAACACGAATTAGATCGTCTTAATCTCTTTCCATTATATATTATCTTTTGAGACATGGGAATTTGGCACGTGGATATTCCGACTGCGGGATGATTGCCACGTGGATGGGATGGGATAGCTGCGTCCAAATCTTTAGTTGAAATGGAATACTAAGGATTAAAGTTAATACATATTTTAATGATAATGAGGGGTTAATGGAGTTGTCCATGTCGGACAAAAGTTGTGAGAGTCCACGTGCTAAAGCACCACTTTGCTTTACTTTTACCATATGATAATAATTATAATAGTTAATTAATATCCACTTTAGAATAAATATGGAATTTTTGAAATTTGTAATGCTAAGAAGAATGTTATTCCTTTTAATTAGATATATATATATGTATATTTAATAATGGATTATTCCATTTTTATACTGTAATTTAGATTTTTTTGTCATGTTAATTATGAATTTACATTTTGTCATGTATATTGTATTTTTTTCACTTTTGGTTATATTAACGTTAATTTGTATTTTTTGTCATGTAACTTATATGTTCTTTTTCATTTTTGGTCATCTTAACTATAAATTTGCATTTTTAGTCATGTAATCGTTTTTGGTCTTTTTTTTTTTTGCGGACGTTGATGTCGACATGTATTTTTGGAAGATTTATCAGAAGCTGATTTGCTTACACACAAAGTTCTATCAGATCGATTAGCTTAATCATCATGTGCACATTTTGTTCTCACTTATCATTTGTATATTCGAGCTTCATTATATTGTGAGAATCTCCGTAACTATAAGAAGTATGTTTCTGAACAGATTGAGTTAAGAAAGAATTACTTGGAGTTTCAACTCAATAGGTTTGGTGAACCGAGCTGAAGTGAGTTTATACAAAGGGTTGTACCGATCAAATCTTCTAGTGGAATCCTTCTGGAAACAGAAGAAGGAAAGACGTAAAAGCTGAGTTTTCGAACTTCCATAAACAAATTATTGCCTCTTTTTGTTTTCAGTCAACCTCTCCTATCTGTCATTACTTGTGTTGTTCATTCATTTACTCGAAATGATATGTCAAACTCACACTTTTATCATATTCACTTACTACTTGAGTTGTTTCCGCACTTAGTAATATAGTAGCTCAATTTGGTTGAAATATTAACTTGAGCTTTTAACTTAAGTTATTCATTTCTTTCCATATTTCCATAGCAGTTCATTCACCCCCTCTAAAATTTTATTTTCAATCTTAAAAAGTGGTATCAGATATATTTATTTCGATCTCTGAATACCTAATATACTTTGATGGATTCTTTTAACAAAATCCCTATGTTTTATAAAGAAAAGTGTGATGACAAGAAAATCTGAATACAAGAAAATTTGTCAGTCAAGAAGACAACATGTGGTGTGTCATCACAGACGGACCTAAGAAGATCATGAAAGCAAACACATCTATTGTTGTAACAGAAGGTGTTCCTAAAATGGTAGAAAAACCCATAATGGGGCGCACTGCTTACAACCAAAAGGAATCTAATCTAGACATGCCAAAGAAATCCTTTATTGAACATTAGATAAAATATGTTTAGCAAAATTAAAATATTTTTAACTGCTAAAGAAATCTAAAAAAAAATAGGCCAACTTTGTGAAGAGAATGATCAGACTAGGGAGAACAAGCTGATGGGATCCATTCAGAAGTTCGATAATATAAAGTTGAAGGATGGAGAGAGGATGAACATGTTTGAAGAGAGATTCAACATCATTTTGATTGAGCCGAAGGTGGCTCTTGGAAAGAAGTATAACAACAGAGAGGCTTCACTTAAAGTGATGAGAGCTTCGCCAAGAGAATGAGACGTCAAGACTATAGCCATGTGGGAATCCAAGGATTTGAATAAGCTCTAATTGCATGATCTGAGGGCTTATGAGTTTGAGTTTGGAACAAGGAATAAAGAAGAGACAATTGTTCTACAAGTTACAAAAACTCTTATTATAACAGAGAATCGCCATCAAAGTCATTAGAAAATCTAAGAAATGATGTCATTTCATTGTTTGTTAGGAAGTTTGGAAAATTTATGAGTAAGAATCAGAATAATTTTCAGAACTTCAATAAAAAGCACAAATATAAGAAAGAATCAAACTCTTCTAATCAAGTATGTTATAATTGTGGTAGAAAAGGTCACTTCATTGATTACTGTATCAGGCCCGAGAATAATGAAAAGAAGGCACATGAAAAGAGAAGAATCAAAAAAGAAAAGAGATCTTTCAGAAGATAGAACATAAACGTGCTGATAGCAGAAGAGATCAATGGCCTGTGGGCTAAGTAAGACTTATAGACGAGGCCTCCAGTGAAAGTAACGAAGATTAAGCCAAGTGCTTAATGGCAGATGATGATCCTTGATGAGGTATTTGATTTTCTCTGATGAATTTACACAAGATGAGTTAGTCATTGAACTTAACGAGATGTTTATGGATCAAAAAAGACTTTTATAGATATTTGAGGAAGTCAAAGCAGAAAAAAGTGTCTGACAGACAAGTCTGCCAGCTCAAGTTGTGAATAGCTTGTTGAGTAGATAGTCTTTAGACCATAATTACTATGACAACAACTGGAAATTAAAATATGCGATCTAAATTCCAAATAACAATTATCGAAAATTCAAAAGCTAAACAAGTTGGTCAACGCTCGGACTGAGTCTTATGTTTCACTTGAAAGTTGCATGAAGGTCAAAAGCAAGCAGGAGATAGATAGGTTTAGGATTTGACAATAATGATTGAATTTATTCTGAAACAAGTACCCAGTTGTATTTGGAGAAAGACAAATATAAATTCATAAATTTTGTCAGATCCAGCACCATCTATGAACATTTAGAACCTGAAATTCAAATCAGTCAACTTGTTTAGCAGAAGAACAAAAAAATTAATCATGGACTTGGATATGCAGAACTTGAGAGTCCTAAGTCAGGAGGCTCAAAAACAGACTCGTCAAGAATGGTTCTCATTCCAAAATTGAGCTGGTATGATTAAAGTCATATCAGACAAAATTCTATGAGGGTCAAAAGTAAAAATCGCTACAATTGCAAACTAGTTCATAAGAGATCCAGGTTAACTGATCAGAATGGAAAGGTCTAAACAAAGTTTTGTTAAACACACATCAAACAGAACTAGTAAGATTTTAACACAATCACACACCTTATGGAAATACGCGATGGAAGATCTGTCAGGATAATTCAGGTGTAGGTCCCAAAAGGACTAATATGTTCTTGACCCAAATAGATGTGGGCATCGAAGTCAATATTAATCAGTGATTGCAAGTAAAATAAATTGAGCGGTTGAAGAAACCAAACTCGTATTTGGACAGTGGATGTTCAAAACATATGACATAAAATGATAAATTGAAAACTTATGTTATAATTTTATTTGAAAACTTATGTTATAATTTTATTAGCACAAATCAGTTACGTGATAATGAATATATTGTAGAGTTTCACAAACACACTTGCATTGTTTTAAGAGTCCAAATATTAAAACTATGCTAATAGGTACTAGAACTGGTGACACATAAAATAGACTGATGTGTTGAGCAAACATCTGATCAGACATGTTTTATTGTTGTTAATGCCTAGGTGGGTCGTAAAATAGTGACGTCGGATCTTAACTAGCAATACTGTCTCTATTGGTGATAAGGCTGGTGATAAGAAAATGATAAGATTGATCTCTAAATGATATGAGATAGCACAAGGCACACACCTTCCCAGACTTATGGGCCTTATGGATCGACCCATTAGCACCTACGTAGGTACACTCTGCGCTGTTACAAGTATAAGAAAATAAAGTTGCGTCTTATCTAACAATTATAGCTTTGGCCTAGTGGTAAGCTTTTGATCCTAATAAATAGTATCAAAGCAAGGTCATAGATTCGAGTCTCCCAAAAAGTATATTTATATATTTCTTGGGGGGAGGTAAAATATTGTGTTAAGAATCCACGAGTGAGAGTAGTACTGGGATGAGTGTCTTCGTGGGAAATTCTCATGCATCAAGCTGCTGATGTTGCGCTTCTTGATCTGGTTGGCTCGGTGGGACATAAAAGAGTGATCGGATCTTAACGAGTAATATTGTCTCTGTTGAAAATATAGTTGATGGTAGGAATATGATAAAACAAATTTCTAAATGATATGAGACAACACTAACAGATAGACATACATCTTCTCGAACTCATAGGCCTAACAGCGTGACCCATTAGCACTCAAGTTGGCGTACTCTGTACTGCCACAAATATAAATAAATAAAGTTGAACCTTGACTGCCTATACTAACAATTATAGCTTTTGATCTGGTGATAAGTACTTGATTCTAACCAATATAGAGATTAAAATGGTAAATTTCTATTAATATATATTAAAGTAGTAATATTGATAAACAAGATTTAATAAAAATATATGTGGAAAATATTAAAAAGGATGAAATATTTATCGGTGGAAAGCACTCTTACTGATGTCATATTATGGTGACGTTAAGCCCATGGGAAGAGGTGGATTTTTATTCAAATTTTTTTGTGCGGTAAATTATATGCTTACATCGACAAAAACAACATGAAATATGTCCAAGCTTTTCAGACATAAATGATTGTAAACATATATATGAAAATTTTACTTTTTTTCCTATATATTTATATATGGTTTTCTATGGTGTCAAATTCCAGTTTTATTATGTTATTTTTAATTTTATTTGCCATTTTAGTCATTTTCCAATGTGACACTGACTCAATACTAATATGATAGTTGTAAGTACAATATCACATCAGCATTCACAGTGTAAAAAAAACTAAAATTTTGAAATTTTGAAAGATATGAATACGATATAGGAGTAAAAATTGAAAGAGACGATTATATATGATAAAAGAAAATACAATTTTCAATATATAAAAGTAGGAACTTATAAGAATAGAACAACTATTTATGTTTGAAAAGCTTGGACATATATAACCATATGAATGGTATATAAGATTTTAAACCGGTCAAGCAAGCATTAAGAACACTCAAATATATATAATAATATGGTTCTTTGGTTAGTTTCCCGTTGTTGTCATATTTTGAGCTAATTCCTCATCATATTTTATATATTTATTTTCATTTTGATAATGTATTTTAATTATATATCTTGTGAGCTTTTATTAAGCCATTCAGTGGACGGACACTCATGTGGGTTGCAACTAAAGTGAGATTATAAATTTCAGTCTTTTTGAATTTTCCTCTCTCTATGGCCCTACATATATTTTTTTCATATTTTTTTTGTTTTTCAATTCCTATCCTTATCGGTCTTTAAAATAACATTTTATAGATTTGGATTTTTTTATAAATAATTTTAAAAACAAATAAATTCGCAAGAATAAGGTACAACCATTGCAAAATTAATGTAAAACGTCAGAGAGAATTGTGGTCGGTGAAAAAACTTATGAAGTGTGGGGACCCGGAAGCTAATCAAATTCTTAATCATCATTAGGATCAAATTACAAATCAAGTAATTTGGGTCATAAAAAAAATTTCTCTAAATGCGGAACGTAATGGAATGTAAGTACTATACATGTTCGTATAAAATAAAGTACAAATCCTGTACAGTCTAATTCAATAAAAACTAAGGTTTAACAATTAATTATCAAGTGTTCGAACCATATCCTTAATCCAAGTCCGTAGTCTCCACTCTAATCACGATCTCTCCTCATCTCCTCGACCCTGATCCTGTCCCACCTGTTGTCATGTACACATACAAACAAGAGAACAGCCGGATAACTCCGGTGAGAATTACATTCTCAGTATAAATCATGTATACATGCAATCATATAAAAAATATAAAATCATATAACAGATATTCATAACATGTATCAAAATCAGAATCATGAATCAAATATTCATCACATGTATTATAATCCTAAACATGAATCAATATCAAGAATAAATTATATTCTAAGCATATACCATCATCAGGAACATAATTCAATATCAAGCAATGAATCACTCTCAGTGATTCTCAGACTCAGACTCGACTCAGTCCTAATCTAGGGACCCCGATCGGAATAAGAACATACACCCACCTACACTCCCGATCGGGGTGGTGGTATGGTCTTATTCACGGACTTTGGCTCTTTCCATATCGAACACCAGTAATAGAAGAAACTTCAATTCTATCCACTCCGATATAGCCAAACGTCGGGTGTCTTGACCTAACCGTCACAGACTTTGGCATTTTCACCAATATCCTATCCTGTGACAATGTGCAATGTGCCAGTGACGATTCTATCACTATTCGGCACTACTGTCACAAGATTACTAATTTACGACTAGGCGTATCCGCTTATGACTCAATACATAAATCAATAAATCAAAGGTATCAACCTCATACAATTGCAAATATCGATGCAATAAAGTAAAGTATGTGATTTTGGGAAACTCAAGTCAATCGGACTCGAGTTGTGCAATCCCACATCAACATAAATATATACCTTTGTCTTCGCGGTCTGACGAAGTCGAAGTCTCGAAGTCAAATCTGTCCATATCAATCTGAAATACAATATCGCATAGGCACAATCTCAATATGCAACACAATTCAAAATCTATTCTGATCAATACACAATCTAATCAATATCGAATCAAGATACAATCTAATCCATATCGACGATATCACGATATAATCGAAGTCACTACTGAATCTGATCAATATGAATTTACTGATGTTTTGACGGCATAACAATACAGTCTCGATAACCCCGTCAATCCCAACATCACAGATATAATACTAGAATTCATAATCAATATCGGTACAACTTATAATCAATAACAATACAACCCTGATATCGAATCTCAATCAAATCAACTCCGACAATCATAACAAATACATACACAGTCTGTTCTTCAATCTGACTTCAATTATACGATGTCTACTATATCAGAAACACCATATATGATTCATATTCAATTCTGACAATATCATAATTTCAAATCGTATCTAAACGTAACAAGACTTACGTCCTTGTGTAGCCTGCGTCGCTAGGAACAAGATGCTGTACTCGGATTCAAAATCAGACGGGCGGATCGAGATATAAAGGCGTAAGGATTTTTCACCCTTTCTCTGAAGCTTCTTCGATTTCTTATGAATTCTGAAATGAATTCATGCTATATACATATTTATATATGTACACACACGTTGCATACGAGAGACCAAGTGGCTCATTTTTGTTCTGCATGCAGCGCGCATATGCGCGCCCAAGGCCCGCGCATATGTGCCTGGCTTTCTGCCCGGCACTTCTGAATTTATCAACTCGCGCATATGCGCGCACTCGGCTCGCGCATATGCGCGAGACCTCCTGTCTCGTGCACACACTCACTCGCGCATATGCGCGCCTCTACGCCGCGCATATGCGCGAACTTCTCTGGACTCGCATTTCACCTTGTGCACAGCTCGCGCATATGCGCGACCACTTCTCGCGCATATGCGCGAGGTCTTCTGCCACCCACACGCATATGCGCGGCTCCTTGTCGAGCATATGCGCGAGGTGTTCTGTCCTCGCCCATATTCCGTGTTTTCTTCCGTCTTTTCCGGTCTAATCCTTTTCGTTTATAATCATATCAATTATGCCAAGTCATTTTCGATTAACAGGATAAATTTCTCGGGCCTTACATGAAGCATCCAGTGGACACGACTTTTGATTTTTTTATTTAAAAAAATTAAAAAAAACCATATTTATTTGATTTTTTTATTTGTTGCGAACTTACAACTCTCAGCCAAGTTAAAGATTAAAATATTGACGAATAATTTAGGAAAATTTTACAATAAATCTCTAACTTCATACTCAATTTTCCTTTTGCTTTTCATCCCCTTAAATCTTTATTTTAACTCCCCAATTTTTTGAAAATTGCCGAAAATATCCTTATTCTTCGAATTATGGTACGTGACATTGTTTTACCTATCGAGCCTATTCTTAAAGGAATATAGCCTAAAGACATGCTGCTACGCAAGATTTCCAGCCTATATATCATGTTCAAATGATCGATTTTTTTAAATAAATAGCCTATCATGCTTCGTTATAATAAATTGAACAATTTACCTCTTTGACCGGAGTGCCGTCGGGTTATATCCATCGAGTTTTACAGACTGCTTCTCACAGCCCAGCCACAAAATCGCAACCGATGGTTTATGACGTAGATTCCTTCAACAACACCTAGCACAACCCTATTTTGTTTCCTACCTTATGGCGTATAGTAAAGTTGTTCAATTTGAAACTAATCATGAGAGGGGCAAAAGGATGTGTCTTTTTATTCAAACATAACAAATTATTATTATATAGTAAACTCTTGTAGAGGAGGAGGAACTTGTTTAGCTACTAATAGGAGTCGAAGTTAAAACACACATAAATTAAAAAAGAAAATATTACAATATTTTGAAAGGAAGGAAGAGATTGAATGATATCTTCATCTTCCTTCTGTCTTGGTATTTATAGAAGTCCTTTGCGGATATGAATTCCGAACTTCAAAACTTGACTTAGCTTTTCTATAATGTCTTCCAGCTGTTTTTGGCATTATCTCTTGAGTGGATTGGGTGGTTGAATGGTCACTACACATTTTCTTGAGTTTTCTTTTCTATATCATTAATCTAGAAACAGCTTGTTCTTCCATCTTTATCTCCTGGCATAACCAGTAGATATATGTCTGGATCATATCAGCTGATGCTTCTTGTCTGACCGAGGTCTGAAGCCCTTGCCAAATTCTGGCTCCTTTTGATTTGGGTACTCTGAGCAGATCTGTTCTGGCCATCCTCCCACATGAGCCATGTTGCAGAATTTCCGACGAGTTTCTTTACTCCTCGAAAGCTTGCTATTCCACAAAATTTTTCTTTTCTTTTCAAATAAATCTTCTGCAAAACTTGTTGTTTTTTCTGTCATAGTATTTAACAGGAATGTTCCGTTTACCGAATTATGAAAAAACTTAAACGGAAACTTGACTTTGTCCATCTCAGTTCGACAGATCGATAGACCCCATGCTCTTCTGGTAAAAATGTCATCTTCAGTTATTGAAGCAACAAGGGGTTTTTCTTCTGTCGGAAGATCCTTGATGAATTTTTGGACATTTATATCTGGCCTCCTTAACTTGATAAAATGAAAAGTTTCGTGAGAGCCTTTTCCTGCTGGTTCTAATGCTACTATGAAAAAGTATAGCTTCAAAATGTCTCCTCTGGAAAAATAGTCGTTATTTGCCCTTGTTTCATGAACCGCTTCCTGAATCCATGTAGGTAGTCCTGAAATTTTTAGGAAGCTAGGTGATGTAGTATAAACCGAGGCAAGAGCCCCGAATTCATACCAGGATTTTACTTCCTTTGGATATAAATTTGGTTTCATCCATACATTAGGATATTTTCATGGAACATCAACCCTGATTGTGGCGGGTTTAATGCCTACTTTTGTTTTTAATTTCTCCCAAATTTGTTGATAAACCTGAAATGGAGAAATTGTAACTTCAATAGTATCAACCTTAGATTTACCTTTGTCTGTCTTAGGTTTATGGTTGATCTCTCCCTCTTCAATTCTCGAGGTTAAGGGTTGACTTGAAGACTCGAGATATGAATCTGGAGTTTCAATTTTGTTTCAGCCGACTCATCTGGAGATGATCCCGACTTAGCACTTGTGCTAGGAGTATTTGAATCTCCTGCTCTAGGTATAGAATCATGTATTCTAAAACTCTCCATTTGGGAAACCAGTGGCTTCTCAATGCCTCGGAGGATAGGCATTTTCATTACAGATCATAGCTGAGTATAAGTCTATAAATATCTTGTAATTCGATCAGAGAAAATTCTCTTATTGGCTTGTTGTAACCTACCCGCAACTTCTGCATTTAGAACAAGCTTGTTAAACTCGTTTGAAGCATTTCAAGGTGTTCCATCAAATGCCTCTGTATTTTTATGATGGCATTGATGTAACCATTGTTCATCTCTTGTAAAAAAATCTGCAAGAATATTTTTATTAGATTTTATAATCACAATATCAAAAATATAATTTTGACATAGAGCTTGCCATCTTAATAATCAAGTTTAGATTCTATTCTATTTCTTAAGAAAGCTCTCACTTGTGTATTATCAACTTTCAAAGTAAATTTATTTGCTAGTAAAAATAAATGCCATTTTTCAAAAACCATTTTTACTGCATAAAATTAATTTTCGTTGATATGTCATCTTATGACTTCAACATATGAGAAAAGTTCACAGCAATATCTGCATGGCTGTTCTCCATCTGGTATGAACTTAGTTAATACTGTCGCCCACCAATTATCACTGACATCTGTATATAATATCAGATCATCTTCATCATGTGGAATAGCCATTTTTGGAAAAAATTTACAAATCTCATTGAGTTGACTAAGTTCCTGTGTGTATTCTTCCGTCCATATAAAATTTGCATCTTTTCAGTAATGAACTGAATACTTTCCGGTGTTTTGCTAGGTTTTTAAAAAACATCACAGCTAAATTAATAACTCCTAGAAAACTTGGAAGTTATTTCTTTTCTTTTAGCTTATTTGGAAAATTTTGCACATTTTCTACTATATGATCATGCAGGATTATTACATACTAATCTATTTCTATTATGAGGAATTCAATCTTTCTTTTGGCAATTACTGATTTCTTTTAAGATAAAACCAGTTCTTCTTCCTTGCAAACTTTAGAAAAAATCTCTAAATACTTGATATGTTCCTCTATATATTTGGACGCAATTAAAACATCATTAATATAAACAAATATAAATTTGAAATAATCTTTAAATACATTATCTTTTTTTCTTTGAAATATTTGGGCGAATTAGCCAATCACATTGGTAATGCTTCACAAATATAATGTCCTTGTGGTGTGAGAAAGCTGTGAATTTCTTGATTTCTTCATGCATTTGAATCTGAAAAAATCCAGACTTATAATCAAATTTAGAGAATATCTTTGCATTTCTTATGAAACTAATGAGATGTTCTCTACTTGGTATAAAATAAACGTCAAACTTCATAATCTTATTAATTTCTTGGTAATTAATAACTAGTTTGGGTTTGTTTCTTTTCATCTCACCATGATTTTTTACAAGAAATCATGGACTACTGTATGGTGAAATTCCCGCTTTGATCAAATCAAAGTCCAGATGTTCATTGATTATAATCTGCATATCCTTTTGATCAATTATGTTCATTGGGATAGGGTTGCATCAGACAAATTCATTTTTTTTTCCTTCCTTGATTTTAAGGCAGGCTTTGAATTGATTTTTATCCCATCATGCCAAGCGATCTTCATTATAATTTTCTTTGATCCTCTTCTTGACATCTTCTAATGAAACTTTTAATTCAAACTCTACCTCATTATGTTGTAGAGTTATCTTGACAAATTCTATTTCTTCAGATTGGAGCTTCTTATCTGCTCTCAATTGGAGTATTGTTTCTCCAAACTGTCTAGAATCTTTCATTTTTGGGTTTAGAAGTTTTCCTTCATCACCACGCTTGTCGCGAAACTGAATTGGCAATTTTCTGTAAAATGCCTCTTTTAGTCTATGGACTATGATTTTGTGATTATATGGTGTTGTAAACACTAATCATCTAGTCTCATTTTCTTACTTGTAGGATTTAAACATTCGTAGGAATTTATTTCCTAACAGAATGTCAGCTCATGTATCATGAAAACAAATCAGTGGTATTTTCACCTTATACCATGGTATTTGTCCCGCACCTCCAATTAAAATTCATGTCATCTTAATCCCTTTAAATAAGATTAAGATTCTTTTAGAGAAATCTCGTCCATCAATCTTTGGTAGTTTTTCTTCTAAATCATTTGGAAAAACTCCTATTTTTTGGGTACAGATTTCAGCGCCTGAATCTATATAAGCAACAAAGTATTCTGCTTTGTATTGCTCGTATAACATTCCCAATGAAATGTATATCGAGAATGGGCTTGTGGTCATTAGATTTTCCTCAACTTATCTTTAGCTATAAACTTCATTCTGTATTCTAGACGTTTCCAAATTTTATGTTCCTCGAGAAACTCTAGCCCAAGAACCAATCGATCTTGTTCTTTTCCTGAAATTCCTTTGATATGAACTTCTAATTCTCTTATATTGATCATTCCTTGATAAGTTCCTATCATAGGTTATTCTAAATAATATATAATATTACAAGGAAATTTATTTCTTTGTTTCGTAATATCAAATACTATTTCTAATTTCTTCCATCCTTCTAGACATCTAAGATTTCCTATTGTCGAAAAGTAACATGTGTTTTTCCCCACATGTAGCTCGTAATTCTATCTCTCTGGAAAGATAGTCTTTTTTATTCCAATCTAAGACTTTGATTCATCTGTAGAATCGGTTTTTCTTGGATTTGGATATTTGTTTTATGTATTAAAAGAAACTCAACTCTTTCTGGATAAATTGCCTGAGCAATTTTTTCAAATATCTCAGGATTTCAATAAACTCATTTTTAATAAACAATTCTGAATGATATGTATTATATAGATCATATGAAATATGATAGGTAATAGAATACGGTATATTACCCTACTTCATCAGCATTTTTTCTTTGAAATTTTGATGCAACGTCAAAGCTCGATTGAAATCTCGATTTACCAGGTTGTAGGCAATTTTTGGATAAATTTCTCCTATAATTTTCCCTGCGCAGAGATTTCCTGAGATTGTTCCTAATACTGAATCTCGAAGGTTACTCATTCCTTTATCGCATATAGCGATACCAATAGGTGAATCTATTTTTTCTTTAAAATTAGTCTTTTTCATAATTTGGATAACTCCGATATGAATCCAGGACATTGTCTGTGCTACTTCTATCTTGATTTTTTGTTATTCATCCTTGATTTCTCCGGAAGGAATTAACTGCATCTCCATTCTATTTCTTGTAAGTTCCATAGAAATTGTCATTTCCCTTCTGGAAATTTTATATATTAGATGATGCTTTCTGTTTCTAAGGCCAAGAAATCCTAAGAATTTTTCTACCTGTCCTGCAGACATTCCTTGATATCTCTGAAGACTAGAATTTTCTCTCATTATCCTTTGAACCATGTTATGTGATATTTTTGTCTGACTAAAGAAACCAAAAAAAATTCCATGTGTTTCGTGTCGAAACACCTCGCCTCCTGTCAGATTCCAATTATGTTCCATCATATTCTTCCTAATTTAAGATTTCTTCCTCTTCATATATACTTTCGTTTGAGGCGATATCCTCAAACCTGTATATTTGAATAAGATCTTGATAATAAACTGCTTCTTCAATATCCTGGGTTAGATCGAAACATTTGATTCGTCTTTTTTATTTTCTGGACAGTTAGTTGAATTGATCCACATGTCCAGCGATTACAATTTTCGAAACTTTCATTCGCTTGGGTGTGAGCTCTTCTGAAAGTTTTCTTTGTAGGTGTTCTTCATGTACTTCGAGATGTACTCGATGCTTGGGATAATGTCCTACTTCTTGTCAGTCCACTTCTTTGCCCAAATTTGTAAGATCTGGCCTTTTGTCTGGATTACACTGTTCTTGGTTTCCAAGAACTTCTTCCACTTATAGCATAAGGATGAGTTCTAAAACTTTTCATCTTTTGCCTTTGTGGTTTAATTCCAATAATTGTTAGAAGATTATTTTCCTCACAACAATAAGGAGTACGTTTGTTAATACCCCTTAGTCGTTTGTAATTCTTTTGTAATGCTTCCATATGACACCATTCTGCCAATTTTTCTTTGAGAAAAGAGGCTCTTCGTGCCAATGTATCTGGATTACCAAGGACATATTCCCTTATTAGCATTTCTCTCCAGGGACTTGACATCTTGGCGAAGAAAAACTGCATTGCTATGTCTTCTTCGACCCCTGAATTCCATCTATATTTAGTAAATAACATAATATATTCATCCACTAAAAATATGTCATGTAATTCAAAACTATACAGAGCTTGAGTGTATTTTTTTTCTTCTCTGTATCTTGACGGTTAAAATAGTTTACACCTATAAATTGTTCTTAAAAAAGGGTAGCCATTCTTTCAGCTATCTCGCTAGGAGATTCTCCGGCTAGGACTGATTCTTTGGTTTATACCGAAGTCATGTCCCAAGAAATCTTTATTGATCCCATAATACTCATTTCCAATAGTTTAATGAATCCTTATCTGTTGAGATCAAGTGTTACTGTTACAATTCTCATAGCAGATGTGTAGATCCCAAAATCAGTACACGTAAACTCATGTATTTATTAAATTGTTAAATTATTTATTTAATTTTAAAATGATTTTAACGATGCATGATTTATGATTTTTCATTATTTTAAATTATTACATGTGTATTTTATGCACGTTAAAACGTTTTCTTGAGTTTTATGTTTCAGACGAATATTCGATACGGGATCGGGAGGAGACCGGAGACGATTTAGGCAATGTATGAAATATGTGATATTTTATTTCAAGTCAAGAAAATGGTATTTTTTTAATTGATTTATGAAATTTTAAATATTTTAAAGTCTAATTTAATTTATTAGGTGATTTTAAGATTTTCAAAAATACTAGTTTGAATTTTGGAATTTTAATCTTGAAATTTGGTACTTCATTATTTTATTAAATATTTGAGCAGGACTAAATAATTATATTCATATTATTTTATCACTAATTATTTAACTAAGCATGTCTTTAGCTTCTAATTAGTTAATTAAGCAATTTTTTTACCTAAACTAATACACACTCACGCACACACACAACACACACACGAGTTGAATTTGAAGGGGCAAGGCTAGTGTTCTTGAGCCTTCTTTCAGCAGCCACAATTCCTTGCAATTCCTGAAGATTCACGTTCGGTTTCGAGTAAGAAAACTTGCAGCAAGCGTCTCTCGGTATTCATTATCTTCGTGCGTTTTAACACAAAGACATGTATAATTTTTCATTTTTTGCATCGATCTTGTCATAGTAAATATTTTTATGCATATTGTATGTAAAAATCCGTGTATGTAATGCAAAATTTGAGCGTTAATGCTTGGAACAATTTTGGAACAAAATTTTAGATCTCAAAACCAAATCTGTTTTTATTTCGAATCTTGCGAATTTTTTATCGGTTTTCTCGAAAAAATTTCAACATATAAAACGTATCACTTTGACTGCTCAAAATGTGACGTTTTCAAAAAAATTTCTTCATGTTTTCTTGAGGTTTATTGGTTGCAGGCTTCGTTGGGAATCGCCGAGTGGTCAATGCTGCATTTAGGAATGTCATGGGTTGTGGTCAGATGCTTTTCGGTGTTTCGTTTTGGGTCGGTAAGGGTTTGGTTGCAATAGAGGTCGTAGGGAACAAATTGATGCAGAATTTTGAGTTGGTTCGCGCAGGGTTAGCGTACAAGTAGCAGTCAAAGTGATACGTTTTATATGTTGAAATTTTTTCCGTGTATGTTGAAAACTTGCTGCAGCACTACCAAGTGCAAAACCGCAACGCCTGTTTCTTGTACAAGTAGCGTCGCTGCGCTGTAGTTGAGGCGCCGCAGTGCCTAGGTTTCGCACTTGGTAGCGCCGTTGCGCTGTAGTTGGAGCGCCGCAGTGCCTAGGTTTTGCACTTGGTAGTGCTGCGGCGCTGGTGGTAAAACCTATGCGCTTAACCAAGTGCTGTAGTGCTACATTGCAGGCGCCTAGGCGCTAGTCCAAGATTTTTAGTAGCTTTAAGTGTTATTGCTTCGTTTGGGTATTAATACGTCGTTATGTCCAAGCTTGGGGAGGGTTAGATTAACTTATACGAAGTTTGAATAGGAATCTTTGAATTATGGTTTAAGCGGGGTTCGTGTCTTCCATTACTTGGGAAATGTTTATACTCCATATCAGGATTGTTTCGGGGTTTGATGTCTTGGCTTAGTTTGATGATTAAACACGGTCAAGTCCAGAGTGGTCTAGAAAGTCATAAGTTATTTAATTCCTTTGATAGTAAGTACGATTGTTATGGCTAAGTTACGGAACTTAAGATGCATGAATAATGTGTTAGTATGTGCAGCAGTAGCCCAGGAGAGATCCAATGAAGCCCTCAACATTATGTAAGTATATTCGACGTGCAAAAAGAAAATGTTTTATGTTTTTGAGGTATGCGAAATGTCATGTGACCAATTATGAACGGGTTTGGAAGCCGGAGAACGTGTTCGGGGACCTCTCCACCCCGATAAAGCATGACCAGGTTATGATCAGGATTGGGAAGCGGTAAAGCATAACCAGGGACCAATCCACCAGGTAAAGCATGACCGAGGATCTATGTATGTGGGAGTGGACGTTCGGTAGAAAGGCTGTGATGATCCCTGTCAGCCTAGTACTGTGGTTTAGTCTGATCAGGCGCATTATGTTATGGGTCACTTGCTTTGAAAAATATCTCTACGCATGATTATGCATCTTTAAGTATGTACAATGCAGCACAGTTATGAAAAATTTTTATGAAATGATGACACATCTATGTTTCAACAAGTATATTTAGAGTTTAAGTAAGTATGTGCTATTTTAAAATGCATGTAGATTTATTATGTATTACTTGCTATTCTCAGTTTATACATGTTGAGTCTTTAGACTCACTAGACTTGATCGATGCAGGTGAGGACGAGTATGAGGAGATGAGAGGTAGGGACCAGTGAGTTGGCTCGGATGGTGCGGAGGTCTAACCCGATGACCGCTTATGTTTTCAAAGATTTTTAAGCACATTAAATTCATTTACTCTGATTTTATTGAAATTAATTCACGTTGTTTAAACAAGTACTTGTTGCAATCTCTTTTACATTTCAAATATTTAAACAAGCATTTTATTTGTATTTCATTTTGAGAGTTTATGAATTACATTTTATTTGTATTTCAAATATTATTACTATAACGTAGAATAAATTTTATTTATAAACAAGCATTTTATTTGTAAACAAACATTTTATTTGTATTTCAAATATTTAAACACGCAAATTCATACACCGAAGAAGTACGTTCCCACCTGACCAAGGAGTTTATGAATTTGCGACAGGGATACAACAGCGTAGAAGAGTTCGTAAGGAAGTTTGAGAAGGGGTCTCACTTCGTGCCCATAATTGTGAATTATGCTCGGGAGAAGCTGAGGCATTTTATTGATGGATTACGGTCGATCTTGCGCCGTGATGTTAGAATTGCTGGTCCTACCACTTATGCTATTGCCGTGTCGAGAGCCTTGGCGGTAGAGTAGGACCAGAAAGATATGGATAACGACAGAAAGGGCAAGAGGCCCTATCAGGCACCTCAGCAGCAGCAGCAGTTTAAGAGACCTTTCCAGGGACAACAGGGAAAGAAGCCATTTCAGGGACCGCCAAAAGGCAAAGGTCCTATTCTGCAAAAGAAGGCTCCTCAGAAACCTGGTGAGTATCCAGTGTGCCCGAAATGCAACCTCCAACATATGGGGAAGTGTTAATGGGGCTCGGGCAAATGCTTCAAGTGTTGAGCCAGTGATCACATGCTAGAGGACTACCCGCAGTGGAGGCAGCCGACTCAGGGGAGAGTGTTCACCATGCATGCCGAGGCGGCGACCCAGACACAACTCTACTGACTGGTAACCTATTTAATTCAGTATTGTATTATTTTTTTCATTCACGCTTCAAATTTTACTAGGGAATATTAGTATGTTGTTTTAGTATTTTGAGACTTTGGTTAGAGCTTTCCAACTATGCATGAGGTTAAGATTAATATTTTGGGGTATAAGTTTATGTGTTGTGCTAACGTCCCTCAGGAAAAATCTACATAAAAAGAGTAGCCACGAAGGCATTGTTAGATTCCGGTGCCACTCACTCTTTTATCTCGGAGACTTTCGCTAATTATTTGAATGTCCAGTCCATTGGACTCGACGTGAGCCACTCCATTATAGTCCCATCAGGGGAAGAGTTATCAGCTACTAGCATGGTCAGAGATATCGATCTTGAACTATAGGGTCACCTAGTTTACGCTGACCTGATTGTGTTGACAAAGCCAGAGTTTGATGTTATCTTGGGGATGGACTGACTGATAAAGAATAGAGTTCTAATTGATTTTCAGAAAAAAATCAGTGTTGGTAAGGCCGTTGGACATGGAGAAATTTCTTTTTGAGCCAGACAGGTGGAGAAGTTTCCCTCGCATTATCTCTTACATGCAGGCACAGAAACTTATACATAAGGGGTGTCAGACATTCTTGGCCAGTATTATTTCAACACCTGATGCACCCACCTTGTCGATATCTGATGTACCAGTTGTCAGAGATTTTCCTGACGTTTTTCCAGACGACGTCACAGGCCTTCCGCCAGAGAGAGAGGTGGAGTTCGCCATTGACATTGTGCCAGGCACTGTACCAATCTCTAAGGCACCGCACCATTTGACTCCAGCAGAGATTTTAGAACTCAAACAGCAAATTCAATAGCTCCTTGACAAATAATTCATCAGCCCTAGTTTATCACCATGGGGCACACCGGTGCTCTTCATAAAGAAGAAAGATGGAAGCAGAGACTGTGTATCGATTACCGAGAATTGAATAAGGTAACGATCAAGAACAAATACCCATTACCAAGGATCGATGATTTATTCGATCATTTACAGGGAGCTACAGTGTTCTCGAAGATAGATTTACGTTCTGGGAATCATGAACTGAAGGTAAAGGATGCAGATGTTCATAAGACAGCCTTCAGAACTAGATATAGGCACTACGAGTTATTAGAGATGTCATTTGGACTAACGAATGCTCTATCAATTTTTATGGACCTAATGAATCGAGTATTTCAGCCCTACCTAGATCAGTTCGTCATAATATTCATTGACGACATTCTTATATACTCGAAGAGCCATGAGGAACACAGTCAGCATTTGGATACAGTTTTGCAAGTCTTGCAGAGTCACAAGTTTTTTACAAAATTCAGTAAGTGTGAATTATTGTTGGAAAAGGTAGCATTTTTTGGACATATCATATCTAGTAGTGGCATTGAGGTGGATCCAGCTAAAGTTGCGGCAGTAAAAGAATGGATTGAGCCGAAGAATGCGTCAGAGATCTGTAGTTTCCTAGGTTTAGCAGGCTACTAAAGGAAATTTATTCAGGGGTTTTCCTTGATTGCAGTGCCACTCACTTTTTTGACTAAGAAAAATGCAAAATTTGTGTCGAGTGAAGAATGTCAGAAGAGCTTCGATACTCTGAATCAAGCTCTTATCACATCACCAGTTTTTCCATCAGATCAAGGCAATTTTGTGTTATACACCGCTACTTCTAAGCTCGGTCTAGGTGCAATATTGATGCAGCATGGTCGGGTTATAGCATATGCCTCCAGACAGTTGAAAGTGCATGAGAAGAACTACCAGACTCATGATCTCGAGTTAGCTGCCGTTGTCTTTGCGTTGAAGATATGGGAAAATTATTTGTATGGCGAGAAATGACAGATATTCACTTATCACAAGAGTCTCAAGTACTTCTTCATGCATAAAGAGATGAACATGAGACAGAGACGATGGTTGGAGTTAGTAAAAGATTACAATTGTGAAATTAGCTACAATCCAGGAAAAGCTAATGTCGTGGCAGATGCTTTGAGCAAGAAAGTAGCAGTCGTAGCACAGCTGTCAGCCCAGAGACCTCTTCATTCAGAGATTCCGAGGTTTGGCCTAGAATATTATCCTAAGGGCAGAGCTCCCAAGTTGTCAAATCTGACAGTCCAATTTTATTTGCTAGATCCGAATCTGTAGAGGTCAGCTTTCAGATAAGCAGTTATAGAAATGGAGACTGAAGGATGAGCCAAGGGCAGTGTACTCTGCTCGGTATCCGATGGTATTGTGAGGTACAGAAGAAAGATGTGGGTGCCTAGTGTTGATTTGATCAGAGAGGATATTTTGACAGAGGCACATACATCTCCGTATTCCATCCATCCATGGAGTACCAAGATGTAGAAGGATTTGCAGATGCTGTATTGATGGCAAGGGATAAAGCGGGACATTCGCCGATCTGTATCTGAATGCCTCACTTGTCAGCAATTGAAAGCAGAGCATCAGAGGCCAGCAAGGATGCTTAAGCCGCTCCCTATTCCAGAGTGGAAATGGGAGAATATCACCATGGATTTCGTTGTTGGATTGCCGAGGTCAGTCATAGGATCTAATATCATTTGGGTTATAGTGGATCGACTTACTAAATCGGCACACTTCTCACCGATGAAGACGACTTTCTCCATGACTCAGTATGCAGAGCTCTATATCCGGGAGATAGTCCAATTGCACGGAATCCCGGTTTCTATTGTGTCTGACAGGGACCCCAGATTCGCATCATCTTTTTGGAAGATTTTACATGCAGCTATGGGAACGAAGTTGCTATTTCAATAAGGCATTCCACCCTCAGACATATGGCCAGTCTGAGCGAGTGATTCAGAAATTGGAAGATTTGTTGCGAGCTTTTGTGATCGATTTCCAAGGGAAATGAGAATCGAAACTACCCCTAGTGGAGTTTACCTATAACAACAGTTTTCAATCATCTATAGGTATGGCTCCCTACGAAGCACTTTATGGAAGGAAGTTCAGATCACCGATTCATTGGGATAAATTCGGCGAGAGATCAGAACTTGGCCCAGAGATTGTTCAGCAGACTGCAAACGTGGTGGTCAAGATTCGAGACAGGATGCAGACCGCCCAGAGTTGGCAAAAGAGTTATGCCGACAAGAGAAAAAGGGATCTCGAATTTGCCGTGAGAGATCACGTATTCGTGAAGATAGCATCCATGAAGGGTGTTATGAAGTTTTGGATGAGATGCAAGCTGAGTCCGAGATTCATTGGACCATTCGAAATTCTTGACAGAGTTGGGGCACTTGCTTATCATGTAGCTCTACCGCCGAATCTGGCTGGAGTACACAATGTGTTCCACGTTTCGATACTGAGGAACTATATGGCGAATCCTTCACACGTCTTGAGTTTTGAGTCGTTGCAGCTTGCTCCAGTTCTGTCAAATGAAGAAAGGCCTGTCTGAATTATAGACAGACAGGAGCGGAGAATTCGGAACAAAGTGACCAAGTTGGTCAAAGTCCAGTGGCTGAATCAATCAGTGGAGGAGGCCACTTTGGTAAGATTTAATTTCGAGGACGAAATTTATTTAAGTGGGGGAGGAATTGTAGAGCCTAAAATAAGTACACGTAAACATATGCATTTATTAAATTGTTAAATTATTTATTTAATTTTAAAATGATTTTTTAACCATGCATGATTTATGATTTTTCATTATTTTAAATTATTACATGTTTATTTGATGCACGTTAAAACATTTTCTTGAGTTTATGTTTCAGGCAAATATTCGATAAAGGATCGGGATATGAGACCGGAGACGATTTATGCGATGTACGAAAGATGTGGTATTTTATTTCAAGTCAAGAAAAATGGTATTTTTTTAATCGATTTATAAAATTTTAAATATTTTAAAGTCTAATTTAATTTATTAGGTGATTTTAATATTTTAAACTTTTCAAAAATTCTAATTTGAATGTGAGAATTTTAATCTTGAAATTTGGTAATTAATTATTTTATTAAATCTTTGAATGGGATTAATTAATTAGATTAGTATTATTTTATCACTAATTATTTAACTAAACATGTCTTTAGGCCCTAACTAGCTAATTAAGCAAATTTTTTTGTACTAAACTAATACACACTCACGTACACACACAACACACACGTTGAATTTGAAGGGGCAAGGCTAGGGTTCTTGAGCTTTATTTCAGCAGCCGTCATTCCTTGCAATTTTTGAAGATTCACGTTTGGTTTCGAGCAAGAAAACTTGCAGCAAGCTTCTCCGGGTCATCCCCCGTAATCCACCACGTCGGTATTCGTTATCTTCGTGCGTTTTAACACAAAGGCATGTATAATCTTTCATTTTTCACATCTATCTTATCATAATAAATATTTTGATGCATATTGTATGTAAAACCGCGTATGTTATGCAAAATTTGAAGCGTTGATGCTTGGAACGATATTGGAACAAAATTTTAGATCTCAAAACCGAATATGCTGTCATTTCGAATCCTGCGAATTTTTTATTAGTTTTCTGGAAAAACTTTCAACATATAAAACGTAGTACTTTTTGATATCTTCGATTTGACAGTAAATTCGTAATTTTTAGACAAGAAAAGAGTGAATTATGATCATTCTCGTATGACTGCTCAAACTGTGACATTTTCAAAATGTGTTCTTCACGTTTTATTGAGGTTTATTAGTTGCAGGCTTCGTTGGGAATCGCCGAGTGGTCAATGCTTCATTTAGGTATGTCATTGGTTGTGTTCAGATGCTTTTCGATGTTTCGTTTCGGGTAGGTAAGGGTTTGGTTGCAATAGAGGTCGTAGGGAACGAATTGATGCAGAATTTTAAGTTGGTTCGCACTGGGTTAACGCCGCAGCGCTGTTTATGGAGCACCACAGCCACCTGTTTCTTGCACAAGTAGTGCCCCAGTGCTGTAGTTGGAGCGCCGCAGTGCCTAGGTTTCGCACTTGGTAGCGCCGCGGCGCTGGAGGTAACGTCTAGGCGCTTAACCAAGCGCTGCAGCGTTACATTGCAGGCGCCAAGGCGCTGGTCCGGGATTTTTAGTAGCTTTAGGTTTAAGTGTTATTGCTTCGTTTGAGTATTAATACGTAATTATGTCCAAGCTTGGGGAACATTAAATTAACTGATACAAAGTTTGAATAGGAATCTTTGAATTATGGTTTAAGGGGGGTTCGTGTCTTCCATTGCTTGGGAAAGGTTTATACTCCATATCAGGATTGTTTCGGGGTTTGATGTCTTTTTTAGTTTGATGATTAAACACGGTCAAGTCCCGAGTGGTATAGAAAATGATAAGTTATTTAATTACTTCGATAGTAAGTACGATTGTTATGGTTAAGTTACGAAACTTAAGGTGCATGATTAATGTGTTAGTATGTGCAGCAGTAGCCCAGGCGAGTTCCAATGAAGCCCTCAAAATTATGTAAGTACGTTTGACGTGCAAAAAGAAAACGTTTTATGTTTTTGAGATATGCGAAATGTCTTGTGATCAATTATGAACGAGTTTGGAAGCCGAAGAACGTGTCTGAAGACCTCTCTACCCCGGTCAAGCATGACCGGGTTATGATCAGGATTGGGAAGCGGTAAAGCATGCCAGGGACCAATCCACCCAGTAAATCATGATCGGAGATCTTATGTATGTTGGAGTGGACGTTCTGTCGAAAGGTTGTGATGATCCCTGTCAGCACAGTGATGTGGTTTAGTCTGATCAGGCGCATTATGTTATGGTTCACTTGCTTTGAAACATATCTCTACGCAAAATGATTATGATTATGCATTTTTAAGTATGTACATTGCAGCACGTTTAAGAAATGATGACATGTCTATGTTTCAGTAAGTATATTCATATTTATGTAAGTATGTGCTATTTTAAAATGCATATGTATTACTTTCTATTCTTAGTTTATACATTTTGAATCTTTAGATTTACTAGACTTGATCGATGCAGGTGAGGATGAGTACGAGGAGACGAGAGGTTGGGACCAGTGAGTTGGTTCGGACGGTGGAGAGGCCTAACCCGAGGACCGCTTATGTTTTCAAGGATTTTTAAGCACGTTAAATTCATTTACTCTGATTTTATTAAAATTACGTCACGTTGTTTAAACAATTACTTGTTGCAAGCTCTTTTACATTTCAAATATTTAGACAAGCATTTTTATTGGTATTTCATTTTGAGAGATTATTACTTATTTAAGAAAAATTTTATTTTCCGCAAAATTTTAAGTAGTTTTAAGGTTACGGTATGTTACAAGATGTCCAATCATCTATGATATCTTCTCTATTTTTGAAGTCTAATATATCAAGATTAAGCAGTATCCCGTAAGGATGTATAGGCTCTAAAACATATTTCTCATAAGGTGATTGGTGCAAATGAATTTGACTTCTCTTTGACCTTGTTCCTGCTGGGTGCGATTCTCCACCAGTATAAAAGCCTGGTTGGGATTCTCTCATATTTATATTCTGAGATCCAACACTTTCTCTTGGTGGTTGCTCAGAAGATGACCAGGTTATGATAGATTGTTCACCCCCCGTTATGTTCATTTTAGATCTACAACCTTGAGATTAGCAAAAAATCCTGCAAGGGCTTGGAGATCCTCGAGACCAATCCTTTCTAACGTTGTCATCAGATTAATTTCTTTTATGAGACTGTTTTAATTAGATTGATCATTTTTTTCTTTTTCAGTTAAAGGTTTTGGCATCATTTTGACCTTCCCTCTTTGGTGTAATAAGGGCTCAGTACCAAATGATGATTGTAACCTTTCTTTTGAAGTCCTTTTACTAGAACTTGATTGTTGTTTTTGGTTTTGAATTCTTGTTCGTATATCCTTTAAGATTCCAAGAATTTCATCCTGGTTTTCAAGGATTTTTCCCACATTTTGTGGTACATAATACAATATATTGTCATAATTATGTACTGACTTTTGAATTTCTTTAAGATTTAGAGAGAGTTTAGAGAAATCCGGGACTATTCTTAGAAACTTGTTATTTTGAATCATAAATTTACCTTATGACTATGATAAGTTCCCCTCTTTCTTGATATCTAACATCGGTTAGATCTTTCTAATTTAAATATCCCAAATTTTTGGAATAAATCTTGCAAATAATCAATCTCGAACAAATGTTTGGATTCATATTATTTCAAAAATTCTCCTCCTCAAACATTGAATTACTTATGTAATAATAAATTTTTATATTTCAAATAATTTTACCTAGACTTTGATACCATTTTATAGCCCCAGTAAATCAATCATTAAATTTAACACATATAAGGATATTTTTGCCATTTTTATTATACTAGGGAGTTTAAATTTTAAATTTGATGAAGATCAATATATATATATATATAGACAAAAAACTTGTGTGAGACGGTCTCACGGGTCGTATTTTGTGGTACAGATCTTTTATTTGGGTCATCCATGAAAAAGTATTACTTTTTATGCTAAGAGTATTACTTTTTATTGTGAATATCGCTAGGGTTGAGCCGTCTCACAGATAAAGATTCGTGAGACCGTCTCACAAAAGACCTACTCATATATGTATATATATATACATACCAGATTTCAACTCAAAATCGCTATTGAAAAGGTATTTTGGTGTCACTTAAGTTAATATTTTAAATTTCATGAAGATCAACTATTTCTCAAGTGTTATAATTTTAAAATTAGTAAATAATTAAAAAAAAAATTTTGTGTGACCAAAACACAATCAAAATATTAGAAAAAAATTTATTCAACAATTACCTTTATCCTTTGAGGCATGCATTTATTTTCAAGTGAGTAGTAGCTCAAATTCAAAACATGATAATGAACAGGATAGAATTGTACAAGATTACCCAAACAAAGAGAAATTAGTCTAAAACCCAAGAACGCCAATTATATTATATACTAATTGGAATTGATATTATTATTTACATTTAAAGAGCAACATGCAAATATATTATGATATGGTGGAAATTATTGCATGCATGTGTTTACTGCGAGAGCACGCCCTTCATTTACTCCTCCCCTAACCAGTAACCACCTTGTTCCTCCCATCCGCCTATTAAACTTATTACCTCCATCCATAAAACCGCCATCGATCCCTAACAGCACACCAACACACTTAGAAATGGCTGCAGGTGGGCGGCGGCTTGACGACTCAAGGTTTTTCGTGGCGGCGGCGGTGTTGGTTCTGGGCGCAAATTTCAGTCTTGCAAGGGCTGCCTTAGTGCCCGCCATGTTTATATTCGGCGACTCTCTTATAGACAATGGCAACAACAATGACATGCCTTCTTTTGCTAAAGCCAATTATCTTCCTTACGGCATTGATTTTAATGGCGGTCCCACTGGAAGATTTTCCAATGGTTACACCATGGTCGATACAATTGGTAATGAATATATAGATCAGTATTTTACTGTACAAAGATTTGTGTATCATGGATCCAAGCCAACAATGTTTTCGTGCAGCCGAATCGCTTGGACTTCCACTCATTCCTGCTCATTCCGTGGCTTCCGGTGATCAAGCGCGGTTTGGTGTTAATTATGCCTCTGCTGCAGCTGGTATTCTTGATGATACAGGCAGAAATTTCGTGAGCAACTGATTTTATAACTTGGTTTCTTTATTGCATATGCTGTAAGTTAGATTAGGGTGGGAATTAATTGTGGGACTTTGATGGATGATGTACAGGTTGGTCGGATTCCATTTAATCAACAAATCAAAAACTTCGAGAATACTCTTGATCAAATGACAGGCAATCTTGCTGCAGAGGAGTTAGCAAAGTGCATTTTCTTTGTTGGGGTAGGCAGCAATGACTACCTCAACAACTACCTCATGCCAAATTACGATACAAAGAATCGGTACAATGCTCAACAATATGCAGATCTCTTGGTTCATCAGTATTCCCAGCAACTCTCAGTAAGACACATGTTGGGGTCAATTCCCATTTACTAGAATTTTTGAAGAAAAAATCAAAGCTAGGATATATGTCTCAAATTCGAAGTCCTTCGAGCAAACTCCTCATCGTTTCTTTATTTTTGTGTTAATGTGAATGCAGAGATTATATAATCTTGGAGCTAGGAAATTTGTAATAGCAGGGGTTGGATTAATGGGCTGTATTCCAAGCATTCTTGCTCAAAGCAGGGATGGCACATGTTCACAAGAAGTTAACCAGCTTGTGCTTCCATTTAACGCAAACGCAAAGGCTATGATCAACAGCCTCAGTTCTAATCTGCCAGGCTCTAAATTCGTGTACATCGATATTGCCAACATGTTTCAAGATCTCCTAGCAAATGCTAGATCATATGGTACTGAAAAGATTAATCCATTTCTATGATCAATACTTGAAGTTAATTATTTGAAACCATTGTCTTGTTAATTTTCAGTATTCTCTATGTTATAGGATTTAGCGTGGTGAATCGTGGGTGCTGTGGCATTGGGAGGAACAGAGGGCAGATCACTTGTCTTCCATTACAGACGCCGTGTCCGATCAGGAGACGATACATATTCTGGGATGCATACCACCCGACGGAAGCAGTTAATGTCTTGTTTGGTCAGAGTGCCTTCAATGGAAATGCGGATTTTGTTTATCCCATCAACATAGAGCAACTAGCCAATCTTTGAGAGAATTGCTCCTGTCTTTTTTATGATAGCTAGCTAAATGGATGTACTTCTAACTTGTGATGGCAGAAAGATTTAGGTATTTTGTTATGGAGTAAAGTAAGAATTCATGACTACGATTGAGTCCATTGATTATAACATTTCAACACGAACAGAGAGAAGTAGCAAGCTACATAATCCAGATTAACATTTTACATATTCAAATCAAACTCAACTAGTGACACCTTGAATCTTAAAGCATGGCTAACTGCTGTATATTAATCGGATAAGCAAATGATTTAGACTTGGAACTGTAAGCGTTCTTGGCGAGCAAAATGTTGACGTTTTCGGTGGGATGAAATGCATCCCAGAAAATGTACTTACCTCGATCATCGCATGGCGTTTGAAGAGGAAGGCATGTTATCTGGCCATTGTTTTTTCCCACTCCACAACAACCCTTGTCAAACACTTCGAAACCTATCCCCAAGTATTCACAAAAGAAAACTACAGTAAGAATGTGAAAAAAAGGATTTCAATCCAATTTTCAATCACCAAGAGGATTATGAAACTCTATATGTAAATGTATGCACCATAAGATTTTGCGTTCAGAATCAACTCTTGGCTGGCTTGAGATGAATCCAGGTAAACGAACTTCGCCCCTCGAAGCTGGCCATTGTTGAATCTATCAACCAGGTTCTTAAGACCGACATCAAAGAGTTCAACAGCCCTGTTGATTTTTTCATTACACTTGCTGTCATTGCCAGTGTATCGCGCTAGATGGTACGGTATGCATCCTATATTTCCAACTGATGCTACCGCCACTTTTCGCGCTCCCAAGTTGTATAACTCCTAAAGACACAAATACTCATGCGCACATATACATATACACATACTTGTAGAAAATCATTATAAACTAATGAAGAAATGCACAGTACCGTTAACTGTTTCGAATAATCTTGAATGAGAGCAGCTGCATAAGCACTAGGGGTGTAGTTTGAACTCGTGGAATAGTAGTCGGTCATAAAATAATTGTTGAGATAGTCGTTGCTTCCCAGTCCAGAGTAAAATATGCACTTGTTAAGATAGTTTCCTGCTGCAGCAACATCTCCTCGAAAGAACCTAATCATCAGCTGCACAGTCCTAGCAAAGCTACCAAGTTGTTGGGTCATTGACATGTGATCACCCTGCATTATATGATCATATACTCAAGATAAATATCTAATAAACATAGCTGTAACATGCAGCATTGCATTTAATGTGTAACGACCAAATTATTTCCAGTTTCGTCGCGAATCCCGGAAGCTCCTGACGCATAATTTACTCCTCGAAGTATTTCTCGGCCCATAGTCCTGGAGTTTGGTGGGATGTAGTTTGGAAAACCCAACAGTTGAGCTGAAAAAAGAAACAAAGACAACTAAGCCATAGAATCAATCTTAGTAATTAACATACATGTTCTACAGAGATTACATATACAGGAATATAGTTGTTCTGTTGTTAGATAGTACCTAAGATATCGACGAAAGTACGGCCATTGGTGAAGCGTCCGGTGGCGCCTTGCGAGAAATCGATGCCATAAGGATCGTAATTTGATCGAGCAAGAGTGAGTATCTCGTTGTTATTGCCGTTGTCGACCAACGAATCGCCGAATATGAAGAAGCAAGGCACTTGGGGAACTTGATCGATAGACTGTGAAGAAATTACTGTTAAACACCACAAATTCAGAACAAGCCACAAACCACTCAACTTTTCCATATTTTGTTCTAATAATTCATATTGTGTATGCATGCATGCATGTAGCTAGAATATATATGCTGAAAAGGCAGTCTTTTTAGCTGTATTTCACGAATGCTTTCTGTATGTGCGTTGGAACAGCAGTATAACATCTTATGTCTCGTGATTTAGAACAATGGATTGGGTGCGTAGTTATTACGAGTTTCTTTAGCAAAAATGTGTGGGTACAATTTCAAGATTTTCACTGAAAAAAAGGTAATGTATGGTGCCTTATCTTTAGCTTCTTCGGAATCATAACATTAGTGTTCATGCTCTTAATTTGATGCCAGGTGAGATTTGTTAAGAGAGATTCATGGATTTAGGAGATTGAAATTGAAATTTTAAAAATTTACCCAAATACATCAAATTACAACCGGATTAGTTGGATTATTAGGCATCGTTTGGTATCGTTTGGTTCGTGTGATAGGATAAGGAAATGATATATAATAATAGTGATTATAAAATGAATAGTAACGATAAATAACACATAGTGATAAATTATATGATGTTTGACATGATTTTAAATTTCTTGATTATTTTTGTTAATTATATTGTTATTACTAAAATGGTCTCGTCATATATTAATTAGTAATATATTCTTAAAATGATTGAATAAATAAATAAAATTTTTAGAATTAATTTATTTAAAAATTTATAAATAGAATAAAATATTATATTAAGGGCAAACTTTAAATCACTCTTCATTCTCAATCTCAACTTTCTCCTCACTCCACATTCCTATATTTCTTTGTTTTAACTCCCTAATTTTCAAAATTTTCAAAAACATTCTTAATCTTTTTTATTTTGGTACGTGGCATTATTACACATATCGAACCTGTTCTTGAAGGCATATAGCCTTAAGAAATACAATTGTGCAAGGTTTACAACTTATATACCATACTCAAATGATTGATTTTTTTAAAAAAAATTTTATAAACTGGCCAATCATGCTTCCGTATAATAGATCGAACTATTTACCTTTTTGATCAAAGTGCCGTCGGGTTATATTCACCGGATTTTACAAATTGCTCCTCACAGCCTAACCACGCAGTCGCAACAGATGGTTCCTGACGTAGATTCCTTCAACAACACCTAGTACAACCCTGTTTTGTTTCCTATCTCAGGATGTATAGTAAAGTAGTTCAATCTGAGAGTAATACATGGGACAAAAGCCTAGGTTTTTTTTATTCAAACATACCAAATATTATTACATAGTAACCTCCTGTAGAGGAGGAGAAACTTGTTTAGCTACTTAGAGTTGCCGAAGTTAAAACACACATAAAATAGAAAGAGAAATATTACAATGTTTTCAAAGAAAATGAAGAGGTTGAATGATCCCTTCATCTTCCTTCTGCTTTTTCTTATTTATAGAAACTCTTTGCGGTTTTAGATTTCGGACTTCCAATTCTTGGCATAACTTTTCTTTAATGCCTTCCAGCTGTGTTTGGTATTATCTCTTGAGTGGGTCGAGTGAGTGATTGAGTGGTCCCTCCACTTGAGTTGTCTTCTTCCTAGATTATTAATCCAGAAACAGCTTGTTCTCCTGATCTTATCTTCTGGCATAACCAGTAGATATGTGTTTGTATCATATCAGTTGAGATCTCGTTCCCTTCTTCTTTTAACAGTTTGTAGAGATCTTTAAAATTCATCAGCTGCTTTCTTAATGCTTTAATCCGTCTTTTAGAAACCTTAAGATATGTAGCATACATTTTCTTTGGTTCTAAATTTCGGTTTAAATCTTGTGTGATTTTCTTGTCCCCATTTATTCTTTATTTATAGTTGTTTGGGTCCAAGTTTTCTTGGTCATTTAGTGGGTTTATTACATGCCCACTATCTCCTATCGGGGAATCTTTTCACTCTTGTAAACCCCAAAGAAAAGTGATGGTAGTCAAATGTCCACTTATTTTTGTCGAGGATTCTTAAACTTTTGGTGTCCCCGAGGAAAACGTGGTTGTGGTCCTTCACCACTTGGTCCTGTCTCTGCAAGATGCTTCATGTCGGACCAAAGCTTGAAGCCCTTGCCGAATTCTGGCTCCTTTTGATTTGGGCATTCTGGAAAGACTATGTTCTGACCATCTTCCCACATGAGCCATGTTGCAGTATTTTCGACGAGTTTCTTTACTCCCCTGCAGCTTGTTATTCCACAAAAGATTTCTTTTCTTTTCAAATAGATCTTCTGCAAAACTTGTGGTTTTTCCTGTCATAGTATTTAACATGAATGATCCGTTTACCGAATTATGATAAAATTTAAACGGAAACTTGACTTTGTCCATCTCAGTTAGACAGACCCATAAACCTCATGCTCTTCTGGTGGAAATGTCATCGCCAGTTACTGAAGCAACAAGGGGTATTTCTTCGTTTGGAGGATCTTTGATGAATTTTTGAACATTAACATCTGGCATCCTTAACTTGATGAAATGAAAGGCTTCTTGAGAGCCTTTTCCTGCTGGTTCAGGTGTTGTACTAAAGAAGTATAGCTCCAGAATGTCTCCTCTGGACAAATAATCATTATTCACCCATGTCTCATGAACCACTTCCTGAATCCATTTAGAGAGTCCTGAAATTTCAAGGAAGCAGGGTGATGTAGTATAAACCGAGTCAAGAGCCCCGAATTCATACCAAGCTTTAACTTCATTTGGATATGAATTTGGTTTCATCCATACCCTATAATATTTCCTTGAGACATCAACCTTGATTGTGGCGGGGTTAATGCCCACTCTTGTTTTCAATTTCTCCCAATTTTGTTGGTATACCTGAAATGGAGAGATTGTTGCTTCATTAGTATCAACCTTAGATTTATCCTTGTCAGTATTATGTCTTTTCTTCTTCATCCCCGAGGTGAAGGGTTGACTTGAAGACTCGAGATATGAATCTGGTGAAAGGGGATCGGTTACGGTGTCCGGATGCGCAACGGACGTTTCAAAAAAAAATATTTTACAAGAAAACCGAGCGCCCCAACGTATTATGTGTAGCAAATACAAAAAACACAAAATGTCATAGATAGAATGTTTAGAATTTTTTACGTATCAATCACAAGGATTGATCTAAGTTGTAAACAACTTAGCTCTTGAAGGTAGACAATCTATAAGCTTTTCTTGAGCACTCCTTGCTCAAATTTTTCTTTCTTTCAAATTAGGTCCACCACTAACAAGGTAGATCCACTCTAATTTTGCACTAGAAAAATTAGAGCATTTTTCTTTGAGAAGTTTATACTTTCCTCAACAAAATGAAGAAGAAAAATTGGAGGGAATGGGATTGGAAATTTTGGCCATTCTTTTTTGGAGGAGAGAGGGAGAAAGTTTTTCTTGGTTGTGTAAAAATTAAGTGTGTCCCAAAGGCATGCATGCCATTACTCAAAAAGTTGCCTCCAACCCTTCACCTCCCAAACATGTAATTTTTTTTGTGCTTGTGACAATTACAAAGCCCATAGGCTTTTATTTAAATATATCAAACATATTTGAGACTATTTAAAATTTACTTGATTTTACTCAAGCCCACTATTTGAATAATTATTTCCTATTGGGCTCTACAAGGCCCAATGTTATTTAATTAATTCAACACTTGAATTAATTTAATTATTTGGACTCTACTAGGCCCACTAGTGTTTAATTAATTCAAAATTTGAATTAGTTTAATTTAGTCCATAATAATGTTTATGAAAATCATAATTTTCAAATACATTATTTATTTAAGCCATCTTTTAATTTAGGAACACTTCCACAAATTAAAAGTTACATTCCCCATAATCCTCTTATAGAAGTCATACTTCTATTTTTCTTAGCTCTTATAAACTCCTTTATATGTCGTTCAACACATTGAACTATTTTCTTTTCTCAACGAGATTTAGAAAGTTAGCACTTTTGTGACCCTCAATGGTTCATTGATACAACTAGCAGTGAGTTCAAATCTCTATGTGATTCGTGACTAAACATGTCCTTATATAAGCATACCTAGTTGCTCCATTCTTATTTTTCAACTCCTTGATAATAAGAACGTCAGAACTCAAGTCTGATAGTACCCAACCAATCATGTTAAACGCCTAACAGCATCGCTTACATGATTCCTTAGGTATCAAATAATAGTGCCTGCAAGGACAATTCTATTATGATTAACGTACAATACGGTCTCTTCATCTCATATATCCCGACCGATTCGACAACTATTGGTATATCAAGAATTGTCAAAGAATCGATACTGTAGTGCCCAAATTCAATACACGTATAACTCATGCATTTATTTAATTGTTAAATATTTTATTTAAGTTTAAAATGATTTTAGTGATGCATGATTTATTTAAATTGTATTATTTTAATGTTTATGTGATGCACGTTAAAATATTTTCTCGAGTTTATGTTTCAGGCGATTATTCGATGCGGGACCTAGGAAAAAGAGACCCGGTGACGATTTTGGCGATTTTTAAAGTGGTATTTTATTTTAAGTCGAGGTTGGGGCATTTTAACTAGTTTATTTATCTTTCAACATTTTAAAGCCTAATTTATTTATTTAGTGGATTTATGAGTTTAAAACCTGTAAAGATTTATTACTTGTGCACTTATTTTAAATTAAGGGATGTTGTTAAAGTTAGAGGTGAATTAGCTTTTTAATTAGTTGTTAAATAGTTTCCCTAATTAACATCCTTAATCCCCTCCCCACTACCCAAAACTCACGCACACACCTATTTTCACACACACACTCACGTACTAACACACACACACTTACTTCACAATCCATTTTTCAGATTTTTAATATTTTGAGAGGAGAAATTTTAGGGTTCTAAGAACCTTTAGCAGCCGTCCCTCTCCTTCAAATTTCTCAGCAACTTTTCTTTAATTTGTTTGCAAGAATACAGCGCCACGTTCGTCCCGGATCGACCCTCACTGCGTCTCCGCTTCGGTATCGTCGGTTCGGTAAATTTTAATATCAAAAGGCACGTATATTCTGTTATTTCTGCATCGATCATGTCATAGTATGTGTTGTGTTGTTTTATGCGTAAAATCCATGTATGATGTGTAAGATTTGGGCAGAAGCATGTTGGATCGATTTTGAAACGTTTTTAGATCTAAAAGTTCGAAATTTACTGTTCTTTTGAAAACTGCGATTTTTAGGTCATGATTTTGGGAAAACTTTCAACATGAAAATTGTAGAAATTTTCGATACCTTCGATTTGATATAAAATTTGAGTTATTTAGATAAAAATTGAGTGAGTTATGATCATTTTTGTGGGACTGCTCAAACTGCATTTTCAGAAAAATATGTTTATTAATGCGTTCTTGAAGTTTTAATGTTGCAGGCTTCGTTGGGGATCGACGGGTGATTGTTGCTGCATATAGGTATATTGGTAATGATGTTGGGAGTATTATTGAGGTTTCGTTTCTTGTCGATAGGCTTTGGGATTAATTAGAAATCGTAGGAAACAATTTGATGTCATTTGCCGTATTTTTGTGTCGTATGTGTCGTAGGTTGAACGTCGTTGCTTTGGGGCGTTTGTACGAGTTTGTTTTGACGTTATGGAATGCTAGGATGGGTCTCAGGGTGTCGGTTCATGGTCCATACAATCGAGTCTAGAACGACAAGCATCGCGTATATTGAAATTTCGTTAGTTTGATCTTCCCGTAGGTACACAGACCCCCACACGGACCAGGGCACGGGGTCCTTGCCTTTGTTTCTTTTCGATGTCAAATTTGCGAGGCTACCAGGACCCCTACACGGATCCTAGCACGGGGTCCGTGTCCTTCCCTCTTTTCGGTAGGTCTTTTAGCAAACCTACACGGACCCGTAGCCGGACCTGAGCACAGGGTCCGTGTAGCACCTGTTTTGGGAAAACTTTATTGTGCTCTTGGGTTTTCATATCATGGTTCAACGCAATGATTATATGAGGTCAAGTCCCGAGCGATTTAGAATGTCTTAAGTTATTTATTTAATTCGGTAGTGAGCACGAATACCTACATCTAGGTTATGCAAGTTAAGCATTTGAATTCGAGTTAGTATGTGCAGCAACGGCCCCAAACGAAATCCAACGAATCCCTCAACGCCAAGTAAGTATGTTGACGTGCAAAAGAAATTATTTTCAAGTTTTTGAAGTATGCTAAATATCTTGTGACCAATGTGTTTGGGGTTGGAAAGCGTTAAATCATGAACGGGGACCAACCCACCCCGTTAAAGCATGAACGGGTTTAGATCAGGATCAGGAAAGCGTTAAGCATGAACGGGGACCAATCCACCCGTTAAAGCATGAACGAGGATCTCATGTATGTGGCAGTGGGTTCGTCCCTGTCAGCCCAGTGCTGTGGTTTAGTCTGATCAGGAGATTTATGTTATGGGTCACTTGCTTTGAAACATGCCTCTAGCAAAATAATGAAATTCATGTATGTTTATGTATGTACAAGTATGCAAGCATGTTTATGAAAGTTTTCACGTTATGGCACGTCTAAGTTATGTATGTATGATCATGTTTAGTGTAAGTTCAAGTATGTATGTTCTATTTTAAAGTTGCATGTGGTTTTATTACGTATTATTCGTTACTCTCAGTTTATATGTGTTGAGTCTTTAGACTCACTAGACTTGATCGATGGAGGTGAGGATGTTTTTGAGGAGGCTGGAGGTAGGGACCAAGGAGCAGGCTTGGACTGAGCGGGAGGCTAGACCCGAGGACCGCCATGTTTTAAGTTTTATGAAAACATTCAATACTTTTATCAAACTTTAAATTTCAAATCTTTTGTTGCAACAATTTTTGAGACGTAATGTTTATCTCTTTTATCAAATGTTATATGTTCACGTTTCAATTAAGAAAATTTTAAATTTTTACGCAAATTTTGAGTAGTAAAAGTACGGTACGTTACAGTTGGTATCAGAGCCGTATTCTTGTACAGAGTTATGCCTATTGCCAGTCGCAAGAGGCTCACGAAGTCACACCTCAAGTCAGTAAGTTTTAAAGTTTCAAATTTATGTTATGTAGTAAGCATTAAATTCTGATTTCAGCATGTGCATATTTTAAAGTTCAAGTATGTGCATCTTATGTTGTCTATATCATGTTCATGCATGTTGGGTTTACGTGTTAGGTAAATTATTGAAACAGTATGCCTCCTAGACGTGTGATCGACCGTGAAGCCAGGGAGGAGGACAGAGAGCCTCGAGGCCCCGACCGGAGGCTGTGTATGAAAGATTCAGGAGGATGAATCCGAAGGAGTTTTTGGGTACCACTGACCTGATGATAGCTGAGGGATGGATTAAGTCCATCGAGGTAATCTTCGATTTTATGGAACTGACCGATGCAGATAGGGTTAGGTGTGCCACGTTCCTTCTGACAGGGGACGCTAGATTATGGTGGGAGAGTGGGTCAGTGGCAGTCAACTTGCAGGTGTTGCCTTGGAATGGTTTCAAGGAGGTGTTCTACTCCAAGTACTTCACTTAAGAAGTACGTTCCCGTCTGACCAGGGAGTTCATGTCACTGCGGCAGGGAGACACCAGTATGGCAGACTTTGTCAGAAGTTTGAGAGGGGGTGTCACTTTGTACCCCTGATAGCTAATGATGCGAGAGTAAGCTGAGGCATTTCATGGATGGATTGCGGCCGATCTTGCGCCATGATGTTCGAGTTGCTGGTTCTACTACTTATGCAGTCGCCGTATCTAGAGCATTGGTGGCAGAGCAGGATCAGAGGGATATCGAGTTGGACAGGCAGGGCAAGAGGCCCTATCACCACCGCAACACCAGCAACAGCAGCATCAGAGACCCCAGTTTAAGAAACCGTATCAGGGACCGCCGGGGAAGAAGCCTTATCAGGGACCGCCAAGAGGCAAGGGTCCGATTCAGCAGCAGGGGGAGCCTCACAAGCCCGAAAATTTCCTGGTATGCCCTAAGTGCAACCGCCAGTATCCGGGGCAGTCCTTATATGGGTCAGGCAAGTGTTTTAAATGTGGAGCTACTGACCACATGCTGAAAGAGTTCCCACAGTGGAAACAGCCAACTCAGGGCAGAGTATTCACCATGCATGCACAGGAGGCGAACCCAGACACGACACTTTTTGACTGGTATCTTATTTAATTCGGCACAGTATTAAATTTTTGCCTTGCGTGTTGGAATTTTATTTGGGATTATTAGTGTAACGTCTCACTCATTTTTAAAATTCTACTGGACATTTTTTTTTCTAGAATAAAACCTAAAAGTTCGCATTTTCGAAATAACATTTAAAAATGATCTTAAATATTTGACAATAAAAATAGCGCAATTTAAAATAATCAAACTCGTTCAAAATCATACGTAAGCATAAACGAATAAAAATCTTAAATTCATCATCGTAAGAAAATGTTCATCTCATCTCAATTTCATAAATCATAATGCGGAAAACATGTGGTCCTCGGGTTGTGTCGCCCACCAGGTCTGCTGACTCAGAGTCCAACACCTCCAGTCTCCTCAACATCGAACTCACCTGCATCACACACGCCTAGTGAGTCTAAAGACTCAACACACCTGCACCGTTAATAGCAAATACATATACATATAACACAGCAGTGAAAAATACCATACTCAACATACATTTCATGAACTTTAAAAAACGTAACATAAATGTATCGTGTAAAATCATGACGTGTCAAAACAGCTCATCGTTAATCATTATTCATCGTTTATCATTTATCGTTCATCGTTCATCATTCATCGTTCATCATTCATCATTCATTTATCGTTCATCATTCATCTTTCATCATTTATCATTGGTGAATTCAGTTCATTAGAGGTGACTATCGTACATCATTTACGATGGATCCATCATACATAGAACCGCGGTACCCGGCGGCTGTCAGACATCAGTGACAGGATCACCCATCCACTGTGCCTAGGCCTCATCATCAGCATTTACATATACGTCTTAACCATTTACATATACTTCGATAGCCACAACTAATTCCCATCATTCAAAACATTATCATTTTCAACACTTATAAAAATCTTGAATAAATGCAATTTTTCTTAAATCCAAGCATGCGACGTATATTTTCATAAAATCTTAAAATCGTGATCATGATGCATGAACATTTAAAATATCATAAATTTGTGCTCAGGGCGCTGCCAGGACCAAAATCTCACCCCGGGTGCAAAATGACCATTTTGCCCCTGGAAACCCAAAATTTATCGTTTCACCTCTAGACGTAAAATTTCACGTTTTTGATCTTTTCATAATTCCATTGACTCTAACATGTCCCAAATAATTATTTAAGCCTACATGAATTTTCTCATATTTTTACTTGGCTTAAATCGATAACTTTTAAATTAATCTTTAAATATAACATTTTAATGCGTTTTAATCCCGAATTAAACCAACCCTTAGCATAAAATTCTCAAATTAAAAACTTAGACTTCTAATAATTATTTGAGCTTAAATATAATTTTTCATAATTTTATTAAGCTTAAATCTAGGCATTTCAATTAATTCTTTAATTAACGTTTCGTGCGGCGACTAAACCCTGAATAATTCCAAAACTCATTATTTTGATCCGAAGCTTACCAAACTCCTTAAAATGTCCCAAAACATTTTTAAAATCATCCCTAGACGTAAACTCGAGTCCATTTCATAACTTAACCGAATTGTTTTAAAAATTAGACCGGAATCCCGATTTTAACCCGAATCGAACCGAAACTTAACCAAAACTTTCCCAACTTCATACCACACCCTAAAAACACTTAAAAGGTTCTACGAACCCCCAAAAACCAAGCTCTTACATGTGCGGACCACCCTTAACCGCTGCTAGAAAAATCCAGCAACTTTCTTAACTATAAAGCCTAGTACCTCCCGTCCTTTCTTGCGCTCTAGCCTTCGCCCGGCTGCTCCAGCACTGACTCAACTCTCCTGGGACCATCCTATGACGACACTACACCTACTGAACCCACGCTAATGATCCCATGCATGCTGGAGGTCCCAGCTCCTCGCTAAACCACCCAAGATGATCGACCAAGCTCCTCCTCGTAGCAGCTCCCTTACGCTGCTCTCAAGTCCAGACTAGCAGAGTTCGAGCTCTTCCAGATCGTGACTCAAACCCATCAGAGACCAGCCCATGGCCTGGACATGCCTTCGGCCTCCCTTTAGTTCGAAACCCAACCCGATCGAGACACCCCAAAGCACAACCACTCGGCCCTTCAACCTACAGCAGACCACAACCGATCATAACCTTCAAACAATATCTTTACACATTCAACAGTCCCTTAACAGCCAGTACTCGAAGACCCTTGCACAACCGAGACAGAACCGATCCTCGATCTAGCCCTTATACGCGCACTAGCGCCCGAACGAACGGCTTTTCCCTGCATAGATCTGAACCGAGGCCCTCTCAGGTTATTCTAACATAAACCTCGACATTTACAGCCCCTAAGGACCCTAGATCGGCAGCCCCTTGCACCCAAACATCAAACACGTGAGTTAAATGCATAAAATACTGTTTTTCACGAACAAGACGAAGCATAAACGAAGCAACAATTGGTTTAAACATTTTTCGTATGCGAGCACACATGTAACAGCATATAATGGCGTGAATAATGCAGAAATAAGGATACATGGCGTGCCTGATGAAGTTTCCTACGCAAGAAGATGAAGAAATGAGCAACGGGAGCGCCGGAGAAATTCCCACTCAAGAATAAGCTATGGCCGATCTTTCAGCTGCTGGGTGTGATAAAAATGAGAGGGAGCTCTTGAATAATGGAGGTGTCGGCTGGTGAAATGTATAATAATGCGTGTAGGGTAGGTTTAAGTTTAGTTTAGGATATTATTAAAATAGTTGATTAATAGATAATGAGCTAAAAATTGTCATTTGAGAGTTTAAAAATATATTTAAGCCCAATAAGCTTAAAAGTAGGCTCATGAAATCCAAACACACTCCGAAAAAATATTTGGTGTTGGAAAGTTTTTGAAAATATTAGCCGAGTCCTTAAAAAGTCCCTCGATCCGATAAAAAAATACGTACCGTTGAAAATTAAAATCTTGCGGATAAAAATACCCAATAAATCCCAATTCTTGAAAAATATCTTTAAAACATCTTATATTAATTAATAAAAATTAATCGTGTAATTAAAATAATTTTCCTGAAAATTCTCCGGTCTCCGATCCCCGTTCGTGCGTGAAATGCAACTTAAAAATCTTTAATGCATGAACCTTTAAAATTTCATGGAATAAAATCTATCATGCAATAATAATGTATAAAATGCATAAAAATAATTAAACACAATTTAATAAAATAAAAATACATTTTATGCTTTAAAAGAATTTAATAAAATACCAAAGAATTTAATAATTTGCATGTATGTAGTTCACGTGGACTTTTCGATTTTCGGGACGTTACAATCTTTCCCCCTTAAATTGAATTTCGTCCCCGAAATTCGTTTATCCTCGATAAACAAAAAGTTTAGACTCTTAATTCTAGAATCCCAATATTCCACGCTTCCGCTGCGCTACTCTGATAAAATAAATGTTAAGATGTCCTTACATCTCTCAATCCTAATAATATTTGCCTACAAAAATTCTCGATTTCGAATCACAAATTAAAATGACTTAGGGTGATTTAGTTCTATTCTACTATGGCCTCAAACTTCAACTTTTCTCAAACTTCCCAATATTAGAAATGATAGTCCGAATTTTTATTGCGTCTTACTTTTCTTATACTATACCCATAATGTTCATTGACTTATTACATTTGTATTTATGCAGTTTGACCTAAGAAACCTTAGCACCAAAATTTACTGATCGACTTCTATCCTTGGTATTACACTTAGAAGTTAAATCTTACTTCAACCCCATAATAATATTAACCTAAGATCATTGAATCAAATCTTGTCTTACGGCACCAAACTTACGTCACTTAATTATTTAAAAATTCATCCCAAATATTAAATTGCTGCAAATCTTAATCCTCGAGTAACGTTAATCCATAACACCCAAAATATACAATATCAATCTTCTACCTAAATAATAAAATCATTCTAGCACCAATTACATATTTAAACTATTATCTTCCCAATTGCAATAAATTTGAGGCCTTAGACTTTGGACTTCCCTCATTGAAACGAATGTCGCATTCTTACGTATCCTCAATGCTTAATTAATTCTAGCATATAAAACTTAATAAGTTCTCCTATGATAATGATGGACTAACTCTAATAAATCAACTTCACCTATAACCCATAAATTCTAGAATCTCCATATCAAAATTGTAGATTTCTTACTCTATAAAAAAAAATCTTAATATCCGTTCATTGATAACCTATGATGAACACAACTCGTTTCATTTGGTTTTTATTTCACCCAAAATTTTCGTACGAACAGTTATTTCATAAACTTAAAATTCAAGCTTACGCGACCCAAATAATATTAGATAACATAATCCAACACATATATTCACTTATTCTCAACTTCCTTAATGACTTTCAAAAATTTCTTAAAACCATTAGTTTACCTCAATTCTTATATGCGTCTATCAGTAATCTAACCATCGATCATACCTAATAATTTTTATTTTTTTTAGAAAAATTAAATTCCAACAAAGATATAATTTTAACTCTTAAGATCACGATTAAAAATTATGATACATCAAACTTAAATTCCCAAAATTTTGTTAGTTCCATGTCTAGTCTTATAACTTAAATAACTGATCAATTTTATCTTAAATTGTTATCACTCTAAATTCTTAATTTGCCATAGTATTAATTCACTAGCGCTTAAACTTTCAAGCTAAATGTTGATTCATCCTACAATGCCCTTGTTTACCATTCCTTATAATCTTATAACTCAATTGTTTCAAGATTCTAGATATCCCATCAAACCTAAATCATCAAAAAAGAATCTTTTTCATTTAAACCATTTGATTCATACTTACTGCTAAACTAGTCCCCGAATTTCTTAAAAATTACAAAATTAATTCTTACTTTCCTCGAATATTATACGATTTTTTCTAAATTTCAAAAATTTCACCATTACCCATAAATTCATGGCGTTCTTAATTCCATTTTATAGGTTTCTTGTAACATAATGTTCAATAATTTTAAGCTTATTAGACCCAAAATCAATTCCCATAACCTCGAAAAATTACTGATTTAACCCAAGTGTTCCTCCAAGTTCGAATTTAATCCTCAAAAATTTCAGAATTTACAATTTGGCCCTACAACCATACGAAATTTGCATTCCTGGTCCCAAAAATTTCGATTTTTCTCATTAAACCTTAAAATTCTCAATTCGTGCAATTCAATCCTTAAATCCAACTATGTAGAGCATGCATCCTAAATAAATTATCATAATCAATCTTACATTTTCATAGATACTTAAAATCCTCAAATTGTACATTTATAATCCTAAAGATTGTCGTAGTCTTCGAATCATTAATCCTTACAAGGAATCTTCAAAAATTAACTCGGCTACCAACCATGAATAATCAGTAATTTCTTAGAAAATCAACAAGTCCCAAAAGCATTCATAATTGTCAAGTTTAACTTATGACCCATTATGAGGACATCAGTACTACTGACCTAAATCAATATAGTCAAATAATTATCAACCTCTCATAAATCCCAATATTCGAATTCTTAGATACATCCAATTCCAAACGTAACCAACATGCAGTTTAATATAGTTTTTAAAATAGTAGATCCTTAAATCATAAAAGCAGTTAAACATATACGGTAGATATACGGTAGATCATCACAAAACGTAAATCATGTTAACATGCAGGTGATAAGAGTAAATCATTTAAAACATTTAAATCATAAAAGCTTACAGACTTGAGACTTGAAGACTGAGCTGCAGAAACTGGCGGAGGCACAACCCTATACAGGACCTTTGCTCTGATACCAACTGTAACGTCTCACTCATTTTTAAAATTCTACTGGACATTTTTTTTTCTAGAATAAAAGCTAAAAGTTCGCATTTTTTCGAAATAACATTTAAAAATGATCTTAAATATTTGACAATAAAAATAGCGCAGTTTAAAATAATCAAACTCGTTCAAAATTATACGTAAGCATAAACGAGTAAAAATCTTAAATTCATCATCGTAAGAAAATGTTCATCTTATCTCAATTTCATAAATCATAATGCGGAAAACATGTAGTCCTCGGGTCGTGGCGCCCACCAGGTCTGCTGACTCAGAGTCCAACAGCAGACCACAACCGATCATAACCTTCAAACAATATCTTTACACATTCAACAGTCCCTTAACAGCCAGTACTCGAAGACCCTTGCACAACCGAGACAGAACCGATCCTCGATCTAGCCCTTATACGCGCACTAGCGCCCGAACGAACGGCATTTCCCTGCATAGATCTGAACCGAGGCCCTCTCATGTTATTCTAACATAAACCTCGACATTTACAGCCCCTAAGGACCCTAGATCGGCAGCCCTTTGCACCCAAACATCAAACACGTGAGTTAAATGCATAAAATACTGTTTTTCACGAACAAGACGAAGCATAAACGAAGCAACAATTGGCTTAAACATTTTTCGTATGCGAGCACACATGTAACAGCATATAATGGCGTGAATAATGCAGAAATAAGGATACATGGCGTGTCTGATGAAGTTTCCTACGCAAGAAGATGAAGAAATGAGCAACGGGAGCGCCGGAGAAATTCCCACTCAAGAATAAGCTATGACCGATCTTTTCAGCTGCTGGGTGTGATAAAAATGAGAGGGAGCTCTTGAATAATGGAGGTGTCGGCTGGTGAAATGTATAATAATGGGTGTAGAGTAGGTTTAAGTTTAGTTTAGGATATTATTAAAATAGTTCATTAATAGATAATGAGCTAAAAATTGTCATTTGAGAGTTTAAAAATATATTTAAGCCCAATAAGCTAAAAAGTAGGCTCATTAAATCCAAACACACTCCGAAAAAATATTTTGTGTTGGAAAGTTTTTGAAAATATTAGCCGAACCCTTAAAAAAGTCCTCTGATCCGATAAAAAAATACGTACCGTTGAAAATTAAAATCTTGCGGGTAAAAATACCCAATAAATCCCAATTCTTGAAAAATACCTTTAAAACATCTTATATTAATTAATAAAAATTAATCGTGTAATTAAAATAATTTTCCTGAAAATTCTCCGGTCTCCGATCCTCGTTCGTGCGTGAAATGCAACTTAAAAATCGTTAATGCATGAACCTTTAAAATTTCATGGAATAAAATCTATCATGCAATAATAATGCATAAAATGCATAAAAATAATTAAACACAATTTAATAAAATAAAAATACATTTTATGCTTTAAAAGAATTTAATAAAATACCAAAGAATTTAATAATTTGCATGTATGTGGTTCACGTGGACTTTTCGATTTTCGGGACGTTACAATTAGTGTGCTAGTAATATTTTGAGTGACTTGGGCTATTAATTTTCCGCTATGCTTGAGGTTAATGTTAGAATTTTGGGAGAGATAAGTTTTGTGTTGTGCTAACGTCTCTCAGGAAATATTTTCATTAAGAGAATAGCTACTCAGGCCTTGATAGATTCAGGAGCCACCCATTCATTTATCTCGGAGACGTTCGCTAGTCACTTGGATATCAAAACCATCGGCCTTGACGTGAATTACTCCGTGACAGTCCCATCAGGAAAACAGCTGTCAGCTACTAGCGTGGTCAGAGACATTGATCTCGAACTGCAAGGCCACCTAGTGTATGCAGATTTGATTGTGTTGCCGATGCCGGGAATTCGATATTATCTTGGGTATGAACTGGCTGACAAAGAATAGAGTCCTGATTGATTTTCAGAAGAGATCGGTATTGGTTAGACCGTTGGGCATGGAGCAGTTTCTGTTTGAACCAGCCAGATTGAGAAGTTTCCCTCGCATGATCTCCTACATGCAGGCGCGGAAACTTATTTCCAAGGGGTGTCAGGATTTCTTGGCCAGCATCATTTCAACACCTGACATACCCACTTCGTCACTATCAGATGTGCCAGAGACTTCCCAGACGTCTTTCCCGACGACGTCACAGGTCTTCCACCAGAGAGAGAGTTGGAGTTTGCAATCGATCTTATGCCAGGTACTGTGCCAATCTCTAAGGCACCGTACCGATAGCTCCAGCTGAGATGTTAGAACTCAAACAGCAGATTCAGGAGCTTCTCGACAAGGAATTCATCCGCCTCAAGTTTCTCGCCGTGGGGCGCACCAGTGCTTTTTGTAAAGAAGAAGGATGGGAGCATGAGACTGTGCATCGATTACCGGGAGCTGAACAAGGTAACGATCAAGAATAAATACCCGCTTCCAATGATCGAGGACTTATTTGATCAGTTGCAGGGAGCTACAGTGTTCTCTAAGATAGATCTTCGATCAGGTTATCATCAGCTGAAGGTGAAAGACGCAGATGTTCACAAAACAGCCTTCAGAACCAGATAGGGCATTACGAGTTTTAAGTGATGCTGTTTGGATTGACGAACGCTCCAGCAATTTTCATGGACTTGATGGACCGAGTATTCCAGCCCCTACTTGGATCAATTCGTCATAGTGTTCATTGACGATATTCTTATTTACTCGAAGAGTCACGAGGAGCACTAGTCAGCACTTGAAGACAGTTTTACAGACCTTGCAGAGTCGCAAGTTATTTGCGAAGTTCAGTAAGTGTGAATTCTGGTTGGAAAAGGTAGCGTTTTTGGGTCACATAGTGTCTAGCAGTGAAATTGAGGTGGATCCAGCAAATGTGGCAGCCGTTAAGGAAAGGGTTGAACCGAAGAATGCTTCTGAGGTCCGCAGTTTTCTGGGTTTAGCCGGTTACTACCGCAAGTTTATTCAGGGGTTTTCGTCCATAGCAGTGCCACTCACTTCACTGACCAAGAAGAATGCTAAATTCGTTTGGAGCGATGAATGTCAGAAGAGCTTCGATACTTTGAAGCAAGCTCTTATGTCAGCGCCAGTGTTTGCCATGCCAACAGGGCAAGGAGATTTTGTGCTATACACCGATGCATCTAAGCTCGGGTTAGGCGCAGTGTTGATACATCAGGATCGGGTTATAGCTTATGCTTCCAGGCAGTTGAAGGTGCATGAGAAGAATTACCCGACACATGACTTAGAATTAGCCACCGTTGTCTTTGCATTGAAGATTTGGAGACATTACTTGTACCGCGAGAAATGTCAGATATTTACCGATCACAAGAGTCTCAAGTATTTCTTCACGCAGGAAGGAACTGAACATGAGACAGAGACGGTGGTTAGAGTTGGTGAAAGACTAAGACTGCGAGATTAACGACCATCCGGAAAAGGCTAATGTTGTCGCAGACGCCTTGAGCAGATAGTCGCAGTTGTAGCACAGTTGTCAGTGCAGAGACCTCTTCAGTCTGAGATTCAGAGGTTTGGTTTAGAAGTTTATCGCAAGGGCAGAGCTCCGAGGCTGTCTAATCTGACAGTCCAATCTTCTCTGCTAGACCGTATTCGTACAGGTCAGCCTTCAGATGAGCAGTTACAGAAATGGAGGCTGAAGGATGAAGCCAAGGGCCGTGTACTCTACACAGTGTCAGATGGTATTGTGAGATACAGAGACAGAATGTGGGTGCCTAGCATTGATTCGATCAGAGAAGATATTCTGTCAGAGGCACACGCATCTCCGTATTCCATTCACCTAGAAGGTACCAAGAGGTACAAAGACCTGCAGATTTTGTATTGGTGGCCATGGATAAAGCGAGACATCCGCAGATTTGTGTCTGAATGCCTCACTTGTCAGCAGGTGAAGGCAGAACATCAGAAGCCAGCCGGAATACTTAAGCCACTCCCCATCCCAAAGTGGAAATGGGAGAATATTACAATGGACTTTGTAGTTGGTTTGGCGAGGTCAAACAGAGGATTTAACGCCATTTGGGTTATAGTAGACCGACTCACCAAATCAGCACATTTCCTACCCGTGAAAACGACTTTCTCCATGACGCAGTGTGCGGAGCTTTATATCAAGGAGATAGTTCGATTGCATGGGATCCCAGTTTCTATTGTGTCCGACATGGACCCGAGATTTACATTGTCCTTTTGGAAGAGGCTACATGCAGCCATGGGGACGAAGTTGCTCTTTAGTACCGCTTTTCACCCGCAGACAGATGGCCAGTCTGAGCGAGTGATTCAAATTTTGGAGGATTTATTGCGGGCCTGTATGATCGATTTCCAGGAGACTTGGGAATCGAAGCTACCTCTAGTAGAGTTTACATACAACAACAGTTTCCAATCATCGATAGGTATGGCTCCCTACGAGGCGTTGTATGGAAGGAAGTGCAGATCACCAGTTCATTGGGATGAGGTTGGTGAAAGAGCAGAACTTGGTCCGGAGAAAGTTCTGCAGACTGCAGGTGTGGTGGTCAAGATTCGAGACAGAATGAAGACCGCCCAGAGTCGCCAAAAGAGCTATGCAGATAAGAGGAGAAGAAATCTCGAGTTTTCAGTAGGCGATCACGTTTTTGTTAAGATAGCACCTATGAAGGGTGTGATGAGATTTGGAAAAAGAGGCAAACTGAGTCCGAGATTTATTGGACCGTTTGAAATTCTGGACAGAGTTGGGACACTAGCTTATCGTGTTGCCCTTCCGCCGAATCTGACCGGGGTACACAATGTGTTCCACGTCTCGATGCTGAGGAAGTACCTAGCTAATCCTTCGCACGTGTTGAGCTATGAACCATTACAGTTGGCTCCAGACCTGTCTTATGAGGAGAGACCTGTCCAAATCCTAGACAGACAGGAGCGTAGACTTCGGAACAAGGTGACCAAGCTGGTCAAAGTCAAGTGGTTGAACCAGTCAATGGAGGAAGCAGCTTGGGAGTCAGAAGCGGACATGAGGATTCGCTACCCGGAGTTGTTTGGTATGGTTTAATTTCGAGGACGAAATTTTTATAAGTGGGGGAGGAACTGTAGTGCCCAAATTCAGTACATGTATAACTCATGCATTTATTTAATTGTTAAATATTTTATTCAAGTTTAAAATGATTTTAGTGATGCATGATTTATTTAAATTGCATTATTTAATGTTTATGTGATGCACGTTAAAATTTTTTCTCGAGTTTCATGTTTCAGGTGATTATTCGATGCGGGACCGAGGAAAAGAGACTGGTGACGATTTTGGCGATTTTTAATGTGGTATTTTATTTTAAGTCGAGGTTGGGACATTTTAACTAATTTATTTAGCTTTCAACATTTTAAAGCCTAATTTATTTATTTAGTGAATTTATGAGTTTAAAACCTGTAAAGATTTATTACTTGTGCACTTATTTTAAATTAAGGGATGTTGTTAAAGTTAGAGGTGAATTAGCTTTTTAATTAGTTGTTAAATACTAATTAAGCGATTTATTTTCCCTAATTAACATCCCTAATCCCCTCCCCACTACCCAAAACTCACGCACACACCTATTTTCACACACACACTCACGTACTAACACACACACTTACTTCACAATCCATTTTTCATATTTTTAATATTTTGAGGGGAGAAATTTTAGGGTTCTAAGAACCTTCAGCAGCCGTCCCTCTCCTTCAAATTTTCCAGCAACTTTTCTTTAAATTATTTGCAAGAATACAGCGCCACGTTCGTCCCGGATCGACCCTCATTCTGTCTCCGCTTCGGTATCGCCGTTTCGGTAAATTTTAATATCAAAAGGCACGTATATTCTGTTATTTCTGCATCGATCATGTCATAGTATGTGTTGCGTTGTTTTATGTGTAAAATCCATGTATGATGTGTAAGGTTTGGGCAGAAACATGTTGGTCGATTTTGAAACGTTTTTAGATCTAAAAGTTCAAAATTTACTGTTCTTTTAAAAACTGCGATTTTTCTGTCGTGATTTTGGAAAAACTTTCAACATAAAAATTGTAAAACTTTTTAATACCTTCGATTTGATATAAAATTCGAATTATTTGGATAAAAATTGAGTGAGTTATGATAATTTTCGTGGAACTGCTCAAACTGCATTTTCAGAAAAATATGTTTATTGATGCGTTCTTGAAGTTTTAATGTTGCAAGCTTCGTTGGGGATCGACGGATGATCGTTGCTGCGTATAGGTATATTGGTAATGATGTTGGGAGTAATATTGAGGTTTCGTTTCTTGTCGATAGGCACTGGGATTAATTAGAAATCGTAGGAAATGATTTGATGTCATTTGCCGTATTTTTGTGTCGTATGTGTCGTAGGGTGAACGTCGTTGCTTTGGGGCGTTTGTACGAGTTTGGTTCGACGTTATGGAATGCTAGGATAGGTCTCGGGGTGTCGGTTCATGGTCCGTACAATCGAGTCTAGAACGATAAGTATCGCGTATATTGAAATTTCGTGAGTTTGCTCTTCCCGTAAGTACACGGACCCCCACACGGACCAGGGCACGGGGTCCGTGCCTTTGTTTCTTTTCGGTGTCAAATTTACGAGGCTACCCGGAACCCCTACACGAATCCTAGCACGGGGTCTGTGTCCTTCCCTCTTTTCGGTAGGTCTTTTAGCGAACCTACATGAACTCGCTAGCCTGACCTGGGCACAGGGGTCCGTGTAGCACCTGTTTTGTGAAAACTTTATTGTGCTCTTGGGTTTCATATCATGGTTCAACGCAATGATTATATGAGGTCAAGTCCCGAGCGAATTTAGAATGTCTTAAGTTATTTATTTAATTCGGTGGTGAGCACGAATACCTACGTCTAGGTTATGAAAGTTAAGAATTTGAATTCGAGTTAGTATGTGCAGCAACGCTCCCAAATGAAATCCAACGAATCCCTCAACGCCAAGTAAGTATGTTGACGTGCAAAAGAAATTATTTTCAAGTTTTGAGGTATGCTAAATGTCTTGTGACAAATGTATGTATGGGGTTGGAAAGCGTTAAAGCATGAATGGGGACCAATCCACCCGTTAAAGCTTGAATGGGGATCTCATGTATGTGGCAGTGGGTTCGCCCCTGTCAGCCCAATACTGTGGTTTAGTTTGATCAGGCGATTTATGTTATGGGTCACTTGCTTTGAAACATGCATCTACGCAAAATAATGAAGTTCATGTATGTTTATGTATGTACAAGTATGCAAGCATGTTTATGAAAGTTTTCACGTTATGGCACGTCTAAGTTATGTATGTATTATCATGTTTAGTGTAAGTTCAAGTTTCAAGTATGTACGTTCTATTTTAAAGTTGCATGTGGTTTTATTACGTATTATTCGTTATTCCCAGTTTATACGTGTTGAGTCTTTAGACTCACTAGACTTGATCGATGGAGGTGAGGATGTTTTTGAGGAGGATGGAGGTGGGGACCAAGGATCAGGCTTGGACTGAGCGGGAGGCTAGATCCGAGGACCGCCGCGTTTTAAGTTTTATGAAAGCATTCAATACTTTTGTCAAACTTTAAATTTCAAATCTTTTGTTGTAACAACTTGTGAGACGTACAAATTATCTCTTTTATCAAATGTTGAATATTCACGTTTCAATTAAGAAAATTTTAAATTTTTCCGCAAATTTTGAATAGTAAAAGTACGGTACGTTACAGATACTATGTGTCAAGTCGTAGTTGAATCGATGGTGTAATCTAAGAAACCCCATTCAAACTACATACACATGAGATCACATAGGATATCATAGCCGAAGGTAAGCGGTGAATCCCCGATTACAATGCATATACTCCTATATGTTTCGACAAAACACCCAACATTGCCACCTGATGACCCCATATGAGTCGGTAAATAAGTCAAAGTGCAATGCTAGCATATAGAGTCACAATGTTGTCTCGGGTCATAAGGACTAATGGTGTACAACCATAAATTAGGATGTTTCCACTCGATAAGTGATAACCACTTGGAATATCCTTTATAGAGGGTTGTTCAGTGCACTCTACAAGGAGCACCTATCTTCATGCTCGGACAGTCACAATGTCTCCTACCAATGAAACATGGTACTCACATCGTAGATACTAGTCTCAAACTTGAGCGACAGTTTATCCTTCTTAGCGGCGTCTGAATCGACTAGAAACTGTTTAGAATATACAATATTCCAAATATGAGTTTCATGATATTCATCATATGATCATCTCATATTCTTTCTATTATTTGTATATTGAAGGACTTTATCTATGCAACACGCATGGGTATACAGATAAAGATGTGCCAAAACAATAATTCCAAATATAATTAAAATAAAGATTGTTTATACATAGAGTTTAAACATGAACCATTGACCAACACTTGGCTCGACGGGCACATACTCTGACAATCTCCCACTTGCACTAGAGCTAACTACCCATATGCTTCAAACACTTATTCGCGATGCTTCTCGAATAATTGTCCAGGTAAAGGCTTAGTTAGTGGATCAGCAACATTATCTGCAGAGCCGTCTTTTTCAATCAACACTTCTCCTCTTTCCACAATCTCTCGGAGGATGTGGCACTTTCTCAATACATGTTTTTGAATTTATGATGAGACATTGGCTCCTTCGCCTGAGCAATGGCTCCCGTGTTGTCACAAAACACCGGGACATGAGCAACTCCATTAGGAATGACGCCCAACTCTTGGACGAAATTTCTTATCCAAACAGCCTACTTTGCTGCAGCTGATGCAGCAATATATTCGACCTCAGTGGTGGAATCCGCAGTACTGTCTTGCTTGGAACTCTTCAAAGAAACAGCAGCACCATTGAGCATGAATACGAACCTAGAGGTTGACTTTGAGTCATCGATATCACTTTGGAAGCTAGAGTCGGTATAGCTTTCCAATTTCAGTTCTCTACCCCCATAGACCAAGAACAACTTATTGGTCCTTCTCAAATACTTGACGATGTCTTTCACAGCATTCCAGTGTGGAAGACCACGGTTCGATTGATATCTACTCACTACACTTAGTGCAAAAACGACGTCGGGATTTTCTTGAGTTTCATTTTCAGGCGATTATTCGATGCGGGATAGAGGAAAAGAGACCGTCGACGATTTTGACAATTTTAAAATATGGTATTTTATTTTAAGCTAGGGTTGAGACCTTTTAAATGATTTATCAAGTTTAAGAATTTTAAAGCCTAACTTATTTAATTAGTGATTTTAAGATTTTAAAACTTTTAAGGTTTATCAATTGTGTATTTTAATTTTAAATATAGGATTTTTAGTAAAGTCAATAGTGTGTTAGCATGTTAATTAGCATTTTAATTGTGTAATTAAGCAATTTATTTACCTAAATAATCTAAAACACATGCACACACCCATTTTCCCACACACTCACTCACGACTCTCACACGCACATCTCTTGCAATTCATTTCATTTAGTTTTGAGAGCAAAACCTAGGGTTCTAAGAACTAGAAGCAGCCGCCCGATCCTCTGAAAATTTCCAGCAATTCACATTTATTTTTTTAAAAGAAATCGAGCCACAAATAGTTCCGGATCAAACCTCGCACCTTCCCCACTTCGGTATCGTTGTTTCAGAATTTTTAAAGATCAAAGGCCTGTATATTCTATTGTTTCTGCATCGATCACGTTATATTATGTGTTGTGATGTTTAGTATGCGTGAAAATCCATATATGTTATGAAAGGTTTGGGCAAAAACGTTTGGAATGATTTTTGGATCAAAATTTTTAGATCTAAAAATGTGTTTGTCGTCATTTCGATTACTGCGAAATTTGGTCGATTTTTTGGAAATGTTTTCAATATATAAAACGTATTACTTTTTGATACCTTCGATTTGACAGTACATTCGTAATTTTTGGACAAGAACGAGTGAGTTATGATTGTTTTCGTGGGACTGCTCAAACTGTGATTTTCTGAAAAATGCGTTCTTGAAGTTTATTGTTGCAGGCTTCGTTGGGGACCGTTGGATGATCACTGCTGCGTTTAGATATATTGAGTATGAGATTGGGATGATTTTTTTTGTGCTTCGTCTCGTGGCAATAGGCATTTGGGTGATTAGAAGTCGTAGGGATTGTGTTGATGTCAAAATGTCGTGTTCATGAGTTGTGTTTCATTGCATGTGGTGCTTCGTTGTTTCGGGGCATTTGTGTGAGTTGAATCATTGCCATAGTGCAGATCGTCGATTCATTGGGATGAAGTCGGTGAGAGATCAAAACTTGGTCCAGAGATTGTTCAGCAGACTGCAGATATGGTGGTCAAGATTCGAGACAGAATGAAGACCGCACAGAGTCTTCAAAAGAGTTATGCTGATAAGAGGAGAAGAGATCTTGAGTTTGCCGTAGGTGACCACGTTTTCATGAAGATAGCACCTATGAAGGGTGTTATGAGGTTTTGGAAGAGAGACAAGCTCAGTCCGAGATTTATTGGGCCGTTCGAGATACTTGACAAAATTGGGACTTTAGCTTATCGTGTATCCCCACCGCCGAATCTGGCCGAGTTACAAACATGTTCCACGTCTCGATACTGAGGAAGTATCTAGCAAATCCTTCGCATGTCTTGAGCTATGAGCCGTTGCAGCTTGCTCCGGATCTGTCATATGAGGAGAGACATGTCCAAATCCTAGACAGCAAATATCGGAAACTTCGGAACAAAGTGACCAAGTTGGTCAATATCCCTGTGGCTGAATCAAGCAGTGGAAGAGGCCACTTGGGAGGCAGAGGAAGACATGAGGAATCGCTACCCGGATCTTTTTTATAAGACTTAATTTCGAGGACGAAATTTATTTAAGTGGGGGAGGAATTGTAGCGTCCAAAATCAGTACACAGTAAAACCCATTCATTTATTTAAATTGTTAAGCTATTTATTGAAGTTTAAAATGATTTTTAGCGGTACATAATTTATGAAATTTGCATTATTTTAAATTATTTATGTTTTTCGTGATGCACGTTAAAATGTTTTCTTGAGTTTCATGTTTCAAGCGATTATTCGATGTGGGATCGACGAAAAAAGACCGGCCGACGATTTTGAAAATTTTAAAATGTGGTATTTTATTTTAACTTAGAATTGGGGCATTTTAAATGATTTATTAAGTTTTAAGCATTTTAAAGCCTAATTTAATTATTTAGTGATTTTAAGATTTTAAAACTTTATCAATTGTGTATTTTAATTTTAAATATGAGATTGTTAGTAAAGTTAATAGTGTGTTAGCATTTTAATTAAGCAATTTATTTCCCTAATTAATCTAAAACACACGCACACACCTCTTTTCCCACATGCTCACTCACGACTCACACATACACATCTCTTGCAATTCATTTCATTTAGTTTTGAGAGCGAAACCTAGGGTTCTAAGAACTAGAAGCAGCCGCCCCATCCTCTAAAAATTTCCAGCAATTCACGTTGATTTTGTTGCAAGAAATCGAGCCACAAATCGTTCTGGATCAAACCTCGTACCTTACCCGCTTCAATATCGTCGTTTCAGAATTTTTAAAGATCAAAGACATGTATATTCTATTGTTTCTGCATCAATCTCGTTATATTATGTGTTATGATGTTTAGTATACGTGAAAATCCATATATGTTGTGAAAATTTTGAGGAAAAACTTTTGGAATGAATTTTGGATCAAAATTTTTAGATCTAAAAACGTGTTTGATTTCATTTCGATTACTGCAAAAATTTAGTCAATTTTCTGGAAAGGTTTTCAACATATAAAACATAGTACTTTTTGATACCTTCGATTTGACAGTAAATTCGTAATTTTTGGACAAGAAACAAGTGAGTTATGATCGTTTTCGTTGGACTGCTCAAACTGTGATTTTCTGAAAAATGTGTTCTTGCACCTGTTCTTGAAGTTTATTGTTGCAGGTTTCGTTGAAGACCGTTGTATGATCGCTACTGCGTTTAGATATATTGACTATGAGGTTGGGATGACTTTTTTTTTGCTTCGTTTCGTGTCAATAGGCGCTTGGGTGCATTAGAAGTCGTAGGGATCGTGTTGGTGTCAAAATGTCGTGTTCCTGAGTTGTGTTGCATTGCATGTCGTGCTTCGTTGTTTGGAGGCGTTTTTGTGAATTGAATCATTGCCATAGTATCCTAGGATGAGTCTTGAGGCGTCGGTTCGAGTCGATAGGGCGTGGCTTAGAGTTTGCATCAAATTTGAGCTGTTGGGGTCAAATGGACGCAGAACTAGCGCCGCAACGCTCTTGTGCAGCGCCGCAGGGCCCGACACTCGCATGTTGGAGCGCTGCAATACTTCCTGGAGGCGCCGCAGCGCTAGGGGGCCCTTATAGCACTGCGGCGCTAGAGCTGCGCAGCAACAAGATTTTTAAAGAACTATTTTAGGCTCGTGTCTTCTATGTTTTGAAAAATGTTCACACATTATTTTAGGATTTGTTTCGGGGGTTGATGTCATGTTTAGTACGATGATTAAATGAGGTCAAGTCTCAAGTGATTTAGAATTTCATAAGAAATTTGTCATTTCAGGTGGTGAGCATGACTATTACGTCTAAACTATGAAAAATTAAGTGTATGTAATCATGTTAGTATGTGAATCAGTGGATCCAAACGAGATCCAACGAATCCCTCAATACCATGTAAGTATGTTTGACGTGCAAAAGAAAATATTTTATGTTTTTGAGGTATGCTAAATGTCTTGTGACCAATAATGAACGGGTTTGGAAGTCGGTGAACGTGGCCGAGGACCTCTCAACCCCGGTAAAGCATGACCGGGTTTAGATCAGAATTGAAAAGCGGTAAATTATGACCAGGGACCAATCCACCCGGTAAAGCATGACCGGGGATCTCATGTATGTGGTAGTGGACTTTTCCTGCCAAGCCCACTACTTTATTTTAGCCTGATCAGGCACATTTATGTATGGGTCACTTGCTTTGAAACATATCTCTACGCAAAATGATGTAGTTTATACATGTTCAAGTATGTATGAAGCAAGCATGTTTATGAAAAGTTTTATGTTGATGACACATCTAAGTTTATGTTATTATGTTCAGTTTAAGTATGTACGTTCTACTTTAAAGATGCATGTGGTTTTATTACGTATTACTTGTTATTCCTAGTTTATACGTGTTGAGTCTTTAGACTCACTAGACTTGATCGATTCAGGTGAGGACGAGTATGAGGAGATGATGGGTGGGGACCAATGAGCCGACTGGGACTGCGCAGCAGGCTAAACCCAAGGACCGCCCATGTTTTAAGAATTTATGAATGTTGATTCAAATACTCTGATTTTTATGAGATTGTTTATGTTGTTTAAACGTTTATATTTTTGCAAACTTTGTTCGTAATTGTTTTACTTCAAATATTTTTAGACGAGCAAATTAATAAAAAAATATTTCAAATATATTCCTTAAAGGAAGAAATAAATATACTAACTATAGATGATATGATTAAAAATTCTAAATTACAGGATAAAATTAAAATTATTCATAATAAATTTTCTTTAGAAATTCGTAATGATTTTCCTAATGCTTTTTTGGAATCGAAAAAAGCATATTATTTATTATCTTATGAAGATAATTTCATTGAAAAGGACATTCCTACAGAAGCTATGTCCTTGTCAAATGAATTTTGAATATTTAGAATTATGTAAGAATGAAATACATTCTTTGTTAGATAAAGATTTGATAAAACCTTCTCAATCTCCTTGGTCTTGTACTGTTTTTTTATGTTATTAAACATTCTGAACAGGAAAGAGGAGTTCCTAGATTAGTCATAAACTATAAACCTTTAAATATGGTTCTAAAATGGATTAGGCATTCAATTCCTAATAAAAAAAGATTTATTAGATAGACTTGTCAGTGCTATTATATTTTCAAAATTCGATTTAAAATCAAGATTTTGGCATATTCAAATAAAAGAAGATAGATGTTGAAAAAGATAATTCGGAATTTGACAAATTAAGCGTTAAAAAATTGAACAACTAATCAAGAAAACCGAGGGTAACTGAACTGAAGATTCGTCAACTGATAGCCGCCTAAACTGAAGATTAATGCGTATATAATTTTAGGCAACTGAACTAAGAAAAACTAATTGAAATGTATTGTCAACTGAACGATCAGTTGAGACTGTTCAGTTACACTAAAATCAGTTGAGAATGATCAGTTAATCTTATCGGCTAAAGTAGTCAACTGATTTTATCAGCTTTACACGTCATCAGTTAAGGACGTAGCCAACAATCAACAGTTTGTACAGAATCAGTGGGAACGCCGCATTTCAGAAACTATACAGTGTACGACTGTCAGAAGAATGGTGACATGGACATACGATGGATATAAAGATTCAAATGCATTCATTGTTACTGTTGGAATCCAAAACCTATAAATAGCTGAGAAAATCAGCTGAGAAACAACGATAAAAAGAATAACACAACACATACGAAGTCAATTGAGTCATCTGATTATCAAGCCTTTCAGTTAGAATTCTACACATATTCTTTCAAAGCTCAGTTTTATAAAAACTCACACTTATCATACATATTCATAGCTTTTAGGCTATACTTTGAGCTTCAAGGACAAACATTCATTGTTGTTTTATTCGATCTTAGTAAGATCAGTTGTGCTTAGAAATTATATCAGTTTAGTACTGATACAAATTGTATTGATACTAAGAGTTTCAGTTTTGGCATTGTTAAGAGCAAACTGAAGTGGATTTGTACAAATCATTATATAGATCAAAGTCTTTCAGTGAATATCTCATCTTGGAGATAGAAGAGGTGACGTAGGAGTTATTAAAATCTCCGAACATCCATAAATCTTGTGTTCTCTCTTATCAGTTATATTCTATCTGTCTTTCAGTTATTTTCGCACTTTTATTAAGTTAACTGATTGACATTGACAACAAGATTCATGAATTCAGTTTATCATTAAATTGATTCATCCATCAAAAAATTGTGAAAAATGTCAAGTGTTTATTCAACCCACATCTTCTAAACACATTATCACACCCAAACGATCCTAACAAGTGGTATCAGAGTAGTTGAATCTTGTTTCTGAATATTTCCTATATACAAATCTGATTATAATGTCTTCTTTCAACAAAATTCCAATGTTTTCTAGAGAGGAATTTTACGATTGGAAGATTAGAAAGCAGGCTCACTTAGCTGCACAAGATGATGATATGTGGTACGTTATCATTGACGGACCCATGAAAATTTTGAAAGCAAATATTTTTGTTGCCATAACTGATGGTGCACCACATCGCATTGAAAAGCTTAGAGAAGAATGGACAGCATAAGACAAAAGAAAATACAATTTGGACAATGTGGCTAAAGACATTTTGTACAATACGCTGGATAAAATCATTTTCAGCAAAATAAAGATGTGCAAAACTGCAAAAAAAATCTGGGAGAAGTTGATTCAGCTATGCGAAAGCAAGGAGCAAACCAAAGAAAATAAACTCTCTGTTGTTGTTCAAAAGTTTGATAATATTAAAATGAAGACTGGAGAGTCTATGAACGAGTACGATGAAAGAATCAGCAGCATTATATATGAGTTGAACGCACTTGGAAAAGTGTATTCAAACAAAGAAGCTGCATTGAAGGTGGTCTGAGGTCTTCTTAAGGAATGGGATGTCAAGACCATGGCTATGAGAGAGTCAAAGGACATGAATAAGATTGAACTACATGATATGTTTTCTGATCTAAAAGCCTATGAGTTGGAACTGCAAACAAGGGAAGGAGAGTCTTCCTCACCACAGATCACAACTGCCCTTAGTGCTCACAAACTGGAACCAACCGGTTCAGTTGAGAAGACTGCTGATCAACTGAGTAATGATGCAATGTCATTATTTGTAAAGAAGTTTGGTAAATTCATGAAAAGAAACCAAGGTTCATTCCAACGAAGTTATCAGAAGAACAACTCAAAGGAAGAACCAAACTCCTACTTCAACTGTGGAAATCAAGGTCACTTCATTGCTGACTGTCCAAAATCAAAGAAGGACAGTAAACATTCAACTGATAAAGGGAACAAATCAGTTGAAAACAAAAGAAGAGACAAGAATTATAAAAGATCATTCAGGAAGAAACATGAAGACCTGCTAGCTGAGAAAAACAAATCTAAATGGGCAGAGACTGACAATGAAAAGTCAGAGTCAGAGAGCTCAAGCAGCTCTAGTGATGAAGAAGAAGAGGTTAAGTGCTTAATGACAGATGATGTAGAACTAGAGTCAACAAGTGAACAGGTATTTGACTTCATCTCTACTAACTTTATACGAGAATAACTCATTACCACTTTGCATGACATGGTGAATGAGTATAACAAACTTGGTTGCTCATTTGAAAAAGCCAAAGCTGAGCAAACTGATCCCAAGGACAATAAAACAAAACTGATGAGTCAGTTGAACTGTTGAGTCTAAAAAGAGAAATTGCAAAGCAAAAAGCCGAAATGATCGAGAGCCAGTCCTTGATTCATCAGTTGAAAAATGAGATTTCAAAACAAACTGATTTGATTCAAGCATAGAACAAGTCATCAGTCACGTTGACTGAGATGCAGGGTATGCAAAAATCAGTTACTGATAAAACTAGTTTAGGCTTCAATAGTATTGATGAAACCTCTGCAAGTGATACCATACCAAAGTTGAAAGAACATAAGGCGAAATACATTAACTTTGTGAAATCAACAGTGGTACAAGAAATTTTTTATCCAAGTAAACATATCGTTCAACCGATTGAATATAAGAACAAAGCTAAGCGGTTTGGAATTGGATATAGCCCGAAAAGTTCAACTGATTCTAAAAGCTGGTCCTTTAAAAGGTACAGCTACAAAAATCATAACTCTAAGGATGACTATTACAATTACTACAACTGCAGGCCAGTTCAAAAGAGATATCGGGCGAACAAGCAGTTGAAAAGTGTTAACAATCATATTGTTTCATCCACGCACCTATCACACACAGGTCAGAGAAAATAATCTGGAACACAACAACTGGAAATTCAGTTAGACTGATTCAAGTCTGGGTTCCTAAAGAATTAATCAATGTAGGACCCAAATAGATATGGGTACCAAGATTATATATTGTATGTGATTGCAGGTGACAGGTACAACAAAAGAATCAATTTGGTACTTGGATAGCGGATGCTCGTGACATATGACAGGGGATGCAGAATTACTATCACAACTGATCAAATACAATGGTCCGAACATCAGTTTTGGAGACAACTCTAAAGGTAGAACTGTGGGTAAGGGTAAGCTTATTCATGGTAACATTATTATTAAAGATGTCTTACTGCTTGATAATTTGAAGTATAACTTGATTAGCATCAGTCAGTTATGCGACAATAATTTCTCAGTCCAGTTAAACAAACACACGTGCATAGTTAAGAACTCAACTGATAAGATCATTATAATTGGCATTCATAGTGGCAATACTTACAAAGTCAGTTGGACTAATCAATCGAATGCACCAGTATGTTTGTAGCTTCAAAATCTTCTAAAAACGGGTTGTGGCATAGAAGGTTTAACCACTTAAACTTTAAGTTTATTGCTCATCTGAGTAACCATGATCTTGTAATTGATCTGCCTAAAATAGATTTTTCAAAAGATAAAATTTGTTTAGCATGTCAGTTTGGTTAATAAGTAAAATTTTCATTTAAAAACAAGGGTAGTAAATTTTCCTCCAGATGCTGAGAACTGCTGTATATGGATATTTTTGGTCCAATACCAGTCATGAGTTTAGGGAGAATGAAATACACCTTGGTAATCGTTGATGATTTTTAAAAATTTACTTGGGTTATTTTTCTTATATCAAAATACCAAACTGCTGCACAAATTATAAAACTTTTCAAAAGATTATTAAATGAAAAATCAGTTGATATTGACAGAATAAGTCTGATCGAGAGACTGAATTCTTCAATCAACATCTTTCACAATTTTTAGAAAATACTAGGATTAAGCATGACCTCTCAGTAGCAAGAACTCCTCAGCAAAATGGTGTAGCATGAAAGAAGAAATCGAACTCTTAAAGAAGCTGCTAGAACAATGCTTGCTGATTCTGGCATTTCTCAAAGATTTTGGGCAGAAGCAGTAAACACTGCATGTTACACTTAGAACAGATCGATGATTAACAAAAATCATTTAAAAACACCATATGAGATCTAGCGTTAACATAAAAGTGTGGTGTCTTATTTCAAAATATTTGGCTGCAGCTGTTTTATTCATGATAATGGCAAAAAATATTTGAAAACTTTTGATGCAAAATTTGCATAGGGAATATTTCTGGGTTATTCATCCGTTAGTAAAGCTTATAGAGTCTTTAATAAATGTACTTTGAATGTAGAAGAATCGATTCATGTTGTATTTGATGAATCGGGACTAACTGATAAGTCAACTGATCCAGTTGAGCTAGTTGATCGCTTTACAGATATAATTTTGGATAATTATAGTGAAGAAGAAGTTCATATCAATCAAAATTTCCTTCAAACACCAAAACCAGAGATACTGGATCAATCAGTTGAACAAGAAATTGTTCTTGATCATCAGTTGCTGGAGCAAAATGATGAAATTCAAATACCAACTGAAGCTGCAGCAACTGAAACTGAAGAAAACTTTCAGTTACCAACTGAACCAGTTGCTGAAATTGATCCAACCAATGCTGAATACAGATGGAAGAAATCACATCCACCAGAATTGGTAATAGGTAATCCATCTGATCTGGTAAGAACTTGGAATCAAATGATTAATTTATTTATTCATTCGGCTTTTGTTTCCCAACTGGAACCAAAGAAAACTGATGAAGCTCTTGCTGATCCTAACTGTATAAATGCTATGCAAGAAGAGCTAAATCAATTTAGCCATAACAAGGTTTGGGAATTTAGTTCCAATACCAGTTTCTAAAACCATTAAAGGTACAAAGTGTGTCTATAGGAACAAACTGAACGAAGAAGGTTCAGTTGTGCGCAATAAAGTGAGGCTTGTAGCACAAGGATATAGGCAAGAATAAGGAATTGTTTACGACGAGACATATGCACCAATTGTAAGACTGGAAGCAATCAGAATGTTCCTTGCTTATGCCTCATTCAAAGGCTTCAAAGTCTATCAAATGATGTCAAGAGTGCATTCCTAAATGGTCAGTTGCAGGAAGAAGTGTATGTTGAACAACCACAAGGTTTTTTTGATCACTCTCTTCCTGATCATGTTTATCACTTAAACAAAGCTTTATATGGTCTTAAACAAGCTCCAAGAGCTTGGTATGAAACACTTTCAAAATTTCCAACTGATCATGATTTTAGCGTTAGATCAGTTGATAAGACTTTGTTCAAATTTTCAAAAAATGATCATATTTTACTTGTGCAAATATACGTTGATGATATTATTTTTAGGTTAACTAACCCCAAATAATGTGAGAAATTTGCCAAGTTAATGCAGGAAAAATTTGAGATGAGTATGATGGGTGAACTGGCGTTCTTTCTTGGTTTGCAAGTAAAGCAATTGGAAACTGGTATTTTTATTAGTCAGACCAAATACACGAAGGAACTGCTTAAGAAATTTGGCATGGAGACGTGTTCATCTGCAAATACTCCCATGAGCTCATCGATTAAATTAGATAAAGATGAAGGGAGAATATCAGTTGAGAAGACACTCTACAGAGGTTTAATAGGTTCTTTATTATATGTAACTGTTAGTCGTCCAATATTGTATTTGTTATTTTCATGTGTGCTAGATTTCAGGCAGATCCTAAGCAATCACATTTCTCAGCTATGAAACGCATATTGAAATATCTTAAAGGCACAAAAAAATGTGGGCTTATGGTATGATAAAGACTCATATTTCAATTTAGTTGGCTATTCAGATGCAGATTATACAGGATGTAAACTTGATTGTAAAAACACCAGTGGATCATGTCAGTTTCTAGGAGACAGACTGATTTCATGGTTCAGCAAGAAGCAAACATCCGTGGTAAATTCCACAACTGAAGCAGAATATCTAGCTGTTGGAAGCTGTTGTTCTCAACTACTCTGGATTCAGAAACAATTGAAGGATTGTGGCGTCATTGCAGAAGAATCAGCAATCTTCTCTGATAATACAAGCACGATTGCAATTACATACAATCTAGTTCTTCGCTCCAGAACCAAACACAATTATGTCAGACATCACTTCATCAGAGACCATGCTCTAAAGAAAGCTTTAAGGTTGGAGTGCATTTCAACTGAACAACAAGCAGCTGACATCTTCACCAAACCATTACCCAAGACTAAGTTTTCTTACTTTCGTAATATTCTTGGTTTAATTGATTTGTTTAGATTTTATTTGCATTATCTTATGTCAGCTAAGTGGTGTCAGTAAATGGATGTGCAACTTTTATAAGTTAGTATGCAGAAAGAAAATAGCAACGAATAATCGAATTAGAAATTTTATTGATTTACACGATTCAGCTCTCTTTCTACTGTATCTAGCCAATCAGATAACCACAAGGAGATTTCCTCCGAAATTTTTCTATTATCTTCTCTAAAGACAATCTTCTCCAGTATCCTATACTCCTTGTTGAGCATCAAGTAGTAGAGACATTGATCAGTTCCAAGGTTGGAAATATGAATGATGTCCAGACGACGCTTATATTTGATTTCAGTTGCCTTCTGATCATCAGTGGCAACTAATTTATCCCTCTTGATAGTCTATAATTCATGAATCTTCGTCCAGGTGGACATTACTTTGTCAAAGACAAACTCCTCAATATCCAACTTCCAAGTTTCTTTGACTGAAAGACTTCCTGAAGAATTGGATTTATTGGAACTGATTGCTTTACACATCTGCGATTGATTCATATTATCTATTAAAAATGTTTGGTGTCTAATAAATTTGATACTATTTATAGACATGCTCTAATTGAAGAAACTAAAGAAGATGAAGAGGCATCAGTCAAACTAATACAATTAATTCATCGAGGATTAGATTCTCTTACTCTCTTTACTTATATGCATCTATTTAGGGGGAATATCGATAATAAATTGGTTAACTAATAATGCAATAATTAGTTGGTCTTCAACTGAACTGATTTAGTTCTCAATTGATCACTCAATTCTCAAATGCATGGGACTGATAAGATTACGCATTTAATTATGTTTTTCATTGAATAGTAATTGAATACATGGCCCCATGTAGTCCAAGCACTTTCTATTCACGATTACACACGACAGTACACACGTTTTTACATCAATTCATTTTGGACTGACACGTGTCCAAAAAACTCAAACAGTCACCAACATAATATATGAACCCGCTTCATTTCAGTTTCTTTACGAGCATTTCACTCTCAGAGCAAATCAAACACACAGAGCTTTTATTCCTCGCAGATATCCAAAATTTCAGCAATGGCAAGCCAAATTCCTGCGTACATCCTTAATGCTATGGCTATTGACTTCGACTCAGTCCTCTCTGTTAAGGACGAAGATGTTCGAAGTGTATTTCTCAAGCTTGAAGCAGGTGGACTAAAGAAATTTCTGGGGTTATCAACTCAAGAAATTTATCCCAAGGAGATTCAGGATCTTTATGCTAATAGCTTGATTTCTGCTGACCGTAAAATCACAACAACCATCAACAGCAAGTTGCTGATCATTGAAGAAGACTCCTTCACCAGTATCTTCCAATTGCCTTCTAATGGCTTAGATCACTTTTCTGAAGTGAAGACCTCCGATATTGAGGAGATGCAGACGTTGCTATCTGTTGATGGACGGAAAATTTAAGGTTTCTGATCCAAAGAAGGAACTGAAGCCAGAGATTCAGTTACTGGCTGATATTGTGGCCAAGGGTGTACTCGCCAAGGCAGGCTCGTTTGCTCCCCTCACCCTTGAAAATTTCAGGAGATGACTGCCATCATGGCTGGACGGAGACTGAACTGGTCAACTATCATTTTCATCATCTTCAAGAACATGCTTCAGTCATCCAAATAGTCCAAAATTTTTGATGTGCCACTCAGCTACCTCCTGAAAAACAAAGGTTTGGTGGACTACTCTACTGAAAATTCGTCCAAATTCAAGGTCTTCACTGCCAAGAAGGTCTCCTGAGCAGTTTGTTAAAGTCCAGAAGGAGATTGGGACGCAGACACCTCCCAAATCAGTCAAGAAAACCAAGGACTTGGCTCAGAAAAAGACAATCAAGAGGAAACTGATTGTCAGTCAAAGTGAATCGGAGGAGAGTCCATCTCTGAAAATTATAAAGAAGCCAAGGTCCCAAAGGACCAAACCGACTGCTGTTGTGGAAGTTGTCCCAGCTGAGAGATTAAAGCCAACTAGAGCTGAACAGACTATCAGTGCTATACCAATCAGGGTTGTTCCAGTTGCATCTCAAACTGAACATCAGCAACCTCCTCCAACTGCTCCCGCAACAAAGACTATCACCGAATCTGGTGAGAAACTTAAAAAAGTTGGAGTGAAGGCACCACTGATCTCTATCACCAGTCCAATTACACTACCTTTTTCAAGACCAAAGGGAGTGGTGATACGTGAGAAAGTGGATTCTACAGTTTCCAGGCTGAGCATTACTCATGCTCTTTCTGACCCAAAAGGTAAAGGCAAGATGATTGAAGAGCCTCTACCAACTAATCCCGATTCAGACTCATATTGACCTGATATGGGAAGAAGTCAATGAGTTCTCTAATTCCAATATGAAAACATAGAATGAATTGGTCAAATTCAAGACTTAGGTGTTTGCCAGACAATTGCAGAAGAAATCAGTTTTGGACAAATTCATCGCATTAAGGTAATTAAAGCTGCCTCAATCACTCAAGCACTGTAGAGGAGGAATTACTTCTTTGATCTGATGCGTTCCAAAAAGCTAGCTCAAGTTATAGCTCAGCTATCCAAGAACTATGATCCTACCAGTCCAACTTCCTTCAATGACAAAGCAGTTTTTGATCAGCTGGGCATGGATCTATATCATTGCAAATGAAGATCAAAGATTGGGAAATGGGACAAGAATTGGTGATTCCAGCTACTTCCCAAAGTCAATCTTCCGAAGAACAAGATGAACCTTCAAAGCATCAGCTAGAGCCATCCCAAGAAGCACTAACTGAACAGTCTGAGCGAGCAGCTGATATTTCTTCCAAGGATGCTCAGCATCCATCTTCTGCTCTTCCATCTCCTCCAGCAGATCTTCAACTTTACACCGATGCTGAGTTGTCACTAGCCAATGTTGATGAAGTAATACAATTAGTTGCCGCTGACATCCAGCTGAATGCTACAACTGATGAACTAGTTGAAGACCTCATCTATACTGAACAAATAGTCTCAGAGGTTGTAATTCCACAAGTCGTAGAACCATGTCAGTTGTCTGTCACAACTGAACAAGTGGTCCAAGCTGAAGCTGATATGGCTCAATTGCACTCAGAACCAACTGAAAAAGTGCCAACTGAAGAGCCAACTAAAATATAGCTGATAGACCAACTGAAGAGCCTATCAGCTCTACTGCTACTCAGACTTCCACCCAATCTCAAGAACCTCAACAGGAGGTAGTTGAAGAAATTATTCGAGAAATGATTACAGCTGTGACTGAATCACAAAATAGGGCCTTGGTCATTTTCAATGTAGAAGACATGAAGCAAGAACCAGAATCGTCTGAAGCCTTGTCTCCTCAAATATCAATGGCTACTGATACTATGATAGAAGATATTCTTTCCAGTCTGCACAATTTAATTTCAAATATCTTCGATATGAAGTCAACCCAATTGATGCCCACTTTGAAGATTGATTCTACAAAGGAGAATACAATAAAAAGCCTACACCAAGTTACTAAAGATATCACTTCCTTATTTCTCCAATTGGATTAATTGAAAAAGGATAGAGTGATAGTTCTAGCACTTTTCCAGACTCAAGACATGCTAATCAATAGAATGGATTTTATACAAACCAGCATGACCAAGAGATTGGATCTGATACAGGAACAGATGTTGAATACTATATCTATGGTCACCACAGAGTTCCGTAATTTATCCAGCAAGGTTGATGGTTTTGACAAAAAGAGGGAAGAGCAGCTATCTAAGAAAAGATCCAGTAATCCAATTGATCAAGGACCAGCTGATAAAAGAGCAAAGAAATAAAGAAGTCCAGATCAGTTAGAAGACGGAAAATTTTGGTAGATTTTTCATTCTTTTATTCTTTAATTCTTTGCACGAATCTGTATATTGAAAGAGTTATCAATAAAAGATTATTTTATCTACTAAGAGCTCAGTTTGATCAGTTCATATATTCTAGGTTTTGTCAAACACCAAAAAGGAGGAAATTATTGGAACGAAATATCGGAGTTTGATAAATTGAGCATGAAAAGATTGAACAACTGATCAAGAAAACTGAATGTAACTGAACTGAAGATTCGTAAACTGATAGCCGCCTAAACTGAAGATTAATGCGTATATAATTCTAGGCAACTTAACTGAGCGAAACTAACTGAAATGTGTTGTCAACTGAACGATCAGTTGAGACTGATCGTTACACTACAATCAGTTGAGAATGATCAGTTAATCATATCGGCTAAATTAGTCAACTGATTTTATCAGCTTTACACGTCATCAGTTAAGGACGTAGCCAACAACCGACAGTTTGTATAGAATCAGTGGGAACGCCGCATTTCATAAATGATACAGTATACGACTGTCAGAAGAATGGTGACATGGCTATACAACGGATATAAAGATTCAAATGCATTCATTGTTATCGTTGGAATCAAAGCCTATAAATAGCTGAGAAGATCAGCTGAGAAACAATGATAAAAATAATAACACATACGAAGTCAACTGAGTCATCCAATTATCAAGCCTTTCAGTTAGAACTCTACGCATATTCTTTCAAAGCTCGGTTTTATAAAAGCTCACACTTATCATACATATCCATAACTTTTAGGCTATACTTTGAGCTTCAAGCACATACATTCATTGTTGTTTATTCGATCTTAGTAAGATCGGTTGTGCTTAGAAAGTATATCAGTTGAGTACCGACACAAATTGTATTGATACTAAGATTTTCAGTTTTGGCATTGTTAAGACCAAACTGAAGTGGGTTTGTACAAATCATTTTATAAATCAAAGTCTTTTAGTGAATATCTTATCTTCGAGATAGAAAGGGTGACGTAGGAGTTGTTAAAATCTCCGAACATCCATAAATCTTGTGTTCTCTCTTATCAATTATATTATATTGTCTTTCAGTTATTTCCGCACCTTTATTAAGTTAACTGATTGACATTGACAACAAGATTCCTGAATTCAGTTTATCACTAAGCTGATTCATTCATCAAAAAGTTGTGAAAATTGTCAAATATTTATTCAATTCCCCTTCTAAACACTTTTTCACACCCAACCAACCGATCCTAGCAATAGATATAAAACTGTCTTTAATGTTCAATAGGACATTATGAATGGACAGTAATGTCATTTGGCCTTAAAAATACTCCTTCGGAATTTCAACAAATTATGAATGATATTTTTTATTCATACAGTAATTTTATAATTTTTTATAGTGATGATATTCTAGTTTTTTCAAAAGATATTAAAACACATTTTAAACATTTAGATATGTTTAAAAATATTATTATCCAGAATGGTTTGGTTATATCAAAACTAAAATGATTGTGTTTCAAATTAATATTAGATTTTTTGGTCATATAATTGAAAAAGGAAAAATAATTCATATTCAAAGAAGTATTGAATTTAGTTCAAAATTTCCTGATATTATAACTGATAAAACTCAGTTACAAAGATTTTTAGAAAGTTTAAATTATATTTCTCCTTATATTAAAAATCTTACTAAGGATTATGCTATCTTATACGATAGATTAAAGAAAAATCATATATATCATGCATTATCAAGAGTTGAATTTTCATAATATATTAAACATGAGTACTTTAATTAATTAATGAAAATAGAAATTCTGATGGGAGTATGGTTATGTATCCTAATAGGAGAAGGATTGCTGATGTGATTCGGAATCAAAAACCATAAATATTTTATTGATTGTCGTATGACATAAAACTATTTTTGGTCATTTTTCCTTCTTTCCCCCCTTAAACCAAAATTTCAGGCCATCTTGATTTTTTACAAGAAAAATTCCACGGCCACTTCCACACCCACATCGCCGCAGGATCTCTGAAATTCCATGAAACATCTGCTATTCGTTTTTCTTAAAAAGTACTAGAATGATTTTTTTTAAGTTATCGGCCGAACACTCACATATACATAAAAATATTTTTATAAAATATTTTGCACCATTTTAAAAATAAAATCACCAACTAGTATTTGAAATCAAAGGACATAATCAAATCGTTAAATATTTTACCAAACCAAAAAAGCACTAAATTTGAAAAGTGTAGCCCAAACTAAACGTCTCAAAATCTCTCTAAAAGCATAAATAAAAAGTCTTAAAATCTTTAACATAATGATAAACTTAAATCATAAGTGCGGAAAATAGAAACGTCGGTTCTCGGGTTATGTGCACCTCCAGTCCAGTCAAATTAGGCATCCAAGCCTCCCTCAACATTATTATCATGTTCACCTACATCAATCACACCTAGTGAGTCTAAAGACTCAACACATCATATTCTTGATATCAAATAATACGTATAAAACCACAAGCAACAGTGAAAAATACTTTTACGTAAAATCCCATTTTCATGACATGCATAAACTTCAAACATATAAATTTTCATATCATCTTAACATATTCATATACATATTATCATCAACATATATGTATTCTTTTTTCCTTTTCGTTGAATTCAGATCGTTAATTGTGACTTTCGTGTTCATCTACGTCTACGTCTACGTGTTGGGCGATTGATCCATCTACATGTAACCACAGTACTGGGCGGCAGGGACATCAGCAACACTCTCACCTGTCAACTGAGCCCTAGCCTTACGTATTAACATATCATCGTATACATATTCGTATCTACGGAAACACGATCGTCGGGCTCCCACTTGGACCATAACCCTCACGATATCTCCAACATATCATCATATTAGTCACAATTACTTCACTTCCTTCAACGTTTCATATTCTCATCACTTTATAAAATTTAAACATGCATATAACGTTTTTCTTTTAAACCAAGCATTCAACATATCTTTTAACGTTATCGTTTAATCATAAAAATACTTAAACATTTAAAATAAGCGTTTTAACATATAAAAATTTCTTAAATAGTTAGAATAAACATTTTAACATCATAAATATTTAAAATAAACATTTAAATCATAAACATTTAAAATAAACGTTTTGACATAATAGACCGAAAAAATTTAAAATAACATTTTAACATATTAAGAATTCATAAACATTAAAAATAAACATATTAACATTATAAAATTCATAATCATCCATAATCATTGAAAATAATCATATTAGCATATAAAACAGCATTCAGAACACTGCCATGAATGTTTATTATTTTTAGGTGTAAAATTACCGTTTTACCCCTGGACGTGAAATTCCAAGTTTTTGGACATTTTATTAATTTAGTTGACTCTAACATGTCCCAAATAATTATTAAAGGACTACATAAATTTTCTCGTATTTTTATTTAGCCTGATTCGACGACTTTCAAATTAATCTTTAAATATAACGTATTAATGCATTTTAATCCCGAATTAAACCAAACCTTAATATAAAATTCTCATATTAAAAACTTAGACTTTTAATAATTAATTGAGATTAAATATAATTTTTCATAATTTTATAAAGCTTAAAACTAGGTTTTTCAATTAATTCTTTAATTAATGTTTCGTGAGGCGATTCAATCTCGGATAAATCCGAAACTCCATATTTTGATCCACAATTTTAAACATGACATTTTTATTATTTATACAACCCTTCCAATCATGAGCCACACCCGTGGACACATGGTTTTAATTTTAGTTCTTTAATTTTCGTTTTTGCCACCTTATCGAACCACCCGAGCCATCTCCCAATTTACTCGAGCCATGGTCAAGCCACCTCGAGCCAAACCTGAGCCAACCCACCTAGGCACCCTCTGGACCAACCCTGACCCACAAAACCTAACCGTAGATCATGTCCAAGACCTGCAACCGAGCAACAGAAATCTGTACGTGAACACTTCCTTGCCCAAGACTCCTAGTGACCCTAGGAATCCTCTAGCCATCTAAACACTGACCACCCACGACCCTTATTGACCCTAGACTAGTCCCAAACCCGAGCCACCCCAAGCTCAAGCCCCTGAGCCACGCAGCAAGATCCTGCGCAATCCATCTTCTAGCCGCAGCCCCTCCCTTACGTGATTTAAGAGTTTTGCAATGCTAGGACTCCTCCATCCTCTAGATCCCGACTCCCTCTATCTAACCGTCCCTGCACCACCCTCTAGACCTTCCTGCACCACGCCTAGACCCATGCACCAGCCTAGACGCTTACACCAGCCGCGTGCCACTTTCTTCTTCAAGCGGGTCTCGCGCGTTTCCCTTTTTCCCTGCGTGCAGCAGTGCCCAGCCGCCCTAGGACACCTCCTAGCCTCTCAATGACCCCATCCAAGGCCCTACCAGCCCTAGCCGAGCCCCCTAGCCCCATGCAAACAATCGAGTCCCTTGGACCCCCACATGCACACAAATTCTTCAAAAAAACCTCACGACTCTCTTCCCTTAACCCACGTTTGTTCCAGTCTATCACATTGCAGCGTGTTTGTGCATGTTTCTAGACCCTTGAACTTTGTGTAAAACAATCTCATATTACTTACTAATCATGGCAGCCCCTTAGGTACATGAATTTCATGATTTATGGATCAAATTACATGTTTTCAAAATCACCTAAGATGCTTGTACGAAAATAATAAGGTGCAACTTGTTTTCATGCAATTTTCATAAAAAAAATACATAATATGGTGTGATGATGAGTAAAGGAAAGAATATGGCGTGCCTTTGCGTATTTTACGCACGATTATTCGTTAACGATTGCGAAGAATGACGACGACAACCTTGGCTTGATTTTTCCCCTTGAAACTTTTGAATTTCCTCTAGAATATAAGGTGTGTGCGTCGTGTGACTTGTGGGAGTATTTGAGAGTGTGGGGCGTGGGGTTTAGGGTTTTAATGGGGTAGAATTACATATTATATAGTTAATTATGTACTAACCAAGCTTAGGCCCAATAACCATGTTAATTAGGCCCATTGCTTAATTAAAATAATATTAAAAATAATTTTGTTTAATAAAGTTTGTGAATTTATTAGCCGGGTTGCCAAAGCGTTTGTATTTTGTTGGAAGTCCAATACCGATAAAATTACGTCCCTACGTATAAAATCACCTCAAAACCCCTTATTTTCACTAATAAGAAAAAGCATCACCCTTAATTTAAATAATCGAAAACAATTAATTAATATAAACATTTTACGTTTTTCAGCTATCGGTCTCCGTTCCTCGATCGCAACTTGAATAACCCTTAAAACTACAGTTTTATGCATAATGACAATAAAATCCTATTTAACATATAATCATGCATGTCACATAATCGATTAAGCAATTAAAATCAGTTAATTATCCATTTTTCATATTTCCTAGATTTGCATGCAGTTGGATTACGTCGTCTTAATTTTGGACCTTACAATTCCTCATCCCCCTTAAATAAAATTTCATCCTCGAATCGCTTATCTTTAATAACCAAAAGTTTAGGTTCAATTCTAATATCCCAAAAATCCACGCTTCCGCTGCGCTACTCTGATAAAATTTAAATGCTATAATGTCCTTATGTCTCCTTGATCCCAATTAAATTCTAATAACCAATTTAACATTTCATGCAATTAAAAGCAATATAAAAATGTTAAATGACTAGGTTACCCGTAATAAGCGTAGTGTCTGCCTCCTTTTCAGCTTTTTTAGCATTCATAACATATGCTCTTCCAACAGTAGGTCCATTCTTCTTCGGGCAATCAGCAGCCTTATGCCCTTCCTCCTTGCATATGAAGCATCGAAAAGATCCCCACATGCACTTGCCAAAATGAAACCGATTGCACTCTTGGCATGGTTTCCTCTCAACAGGTTTTGGTACTCCAGGTTTCGTTGTGGCTTTGGTGGTCCTGGCTGCTGTACTTGACCTTGGGGCTTTTGAGGCCCTTGAGGTCTAGGAGGACCCATATATGGCTTCTTGTTTGGCTGATTATTATTCTGATGCTGCTGCCTCTTGCGCTGTACCTCAAACTCAATGTCCTTCAAAGATTGCTCAAATTGAAATGCATAAGTCGTAGCAGTAGCATAATCCAAAGGACACATCATCATCACATTATTTCGATGGTAGGTCGTAGACCATCCATGAAGTGCCTCAACTTCTCTGCAGGATCCCCCAAAATAAGGGGTACAAATTGACAACCCCTATCAAATTTCTTCACAAATTCAGCAACGGTCGAGTATCCTTGGCGAAGGCCCATAAACTCCCTCTTCAGTCGCCCTCTAACATCAGCAGTAAAATACTTCTCATAGAATATCTCCTTGAATTGAGCCCAAGTAAGTGTAGCAAGATTAACACCATGCTCGGCTCCTTCCCATCATACAGAAGCATCATCTCTAAACAGATAAGTGGTACACCTCACACGGTCAGCATCCCCCATATTCAAATAACGAAAGTGTACCTCGAGTGAACGAATCCAACTCTCAGCAGCAAAGGAATCGGTGGTGCCAGAAAATTCCTTTGACCCTAACCTCCGGAAATGATCATATATGGCATGATGTGGCCTAGGTGCCTGCTGCATCTGCTGTAACTGCTGCTGTTGTAACTGCTGCTCGAAGAAACGAGTCATCCCCTCTAAGGCACGAGTAGCAGCATCCCCTGGAGGAGGTGGGGGTGCATTCCCTTGTTGGTTCACACTGTTTTCAGCTCGGTTCTCATTAACAGGAGCACGTCTATGAGGCATTTTATCTGAACGTTTTCCAAATTCTAACGTAACCAACATGCATTTAAATCTAAGCTTTCTTATCATGTGGCATATCCTAATTCATTTAGCAATTTAAGCATGCAAAGCATATATACACAAAAAGCTAGTAAACATATAACGTAAACATATTATTCATGTATTCATTCATGTAACATCATATTAAATCATATAAAGCATGTAAAACTTACAAATTGAGGCTTGACAACTGATCTTCCTTGGCGTTGATGGCGGCACAACCCTTTACAGAACCATTGCTCTGATACCAACTGAAATGTCTGCTATTCGTTTTTCTTAAAAAGTACTAAGAAGGATTTTTTTTAAGTTATCGGCCGAACACTGACATATACATAAAAATATTTTTATAAAATATTTTGCAACATTTTAAAAATAAAATCACCAACTAGTATTTGAAATCAAATCGTTAAACATTTTACCAAACCTAAAAAGAACTAAATTTGAAAATTGTAGCTCATACTAAACCTCTAAAAAATCTCTCAAAAAGCATTAATAAAAAGTCTTAAAATCTTTAACATAATCATAAACTTAAATCATAAGTGCGGAAAATAGAAGCGTCCTCGGGTTATGTTCACCTCCAGTCCAGTCAAATCAAGCATCCAAGCCTCCCTCAACGTTATTATCATACTCACCTGCATCAATCACACCTAGTGAGTCTAAATACTCAACACATCATATTCTTGATACCAAATAATAGGTATAAAACCACAAGCAACAGTGAAAAATACTTTTACGTAAAATCTCATTTTCATGACATGCATAAACTTCAAACATAAACGTTCTCATATACATTTTCATATCATCTTCAACATATTCATATACATATTATCATCAACATATATGTATTCTTTTTTCTTTTTTGTTGAATTCAGATCGTTAATTGCGACTTTCGTGTTCATATACGTCTACGTGTTGGGCGATGGATCCATCTACATGTAACCACAGTACTGGGTGGCAGGGACATCAGCAACACTCTCACCGGTCAACTGAGTCATTGCCTTACGTATTAACATATCATCGTATACATATTCGTATCCATGGAAATACGATCGTCGGTCTCCCACTTGGATCATAACCCTCACGATATCTCCAACATATCATCGTATTAGTCACAATTACTTCACTTCCTTCAATGTTTTATATTCTCATCACTTTATAAAATTTAAACATGCATATAACGTTTTTCTTTTAAACTAAGCATGCAAAATATCTTTAACGTTATCGTTTAATCATAAAAATCCATAAACATTTAAAATAAGCGTTTTAACATATAAAAATTTCTTAAACAGTTAGAATAAACATTTTAAAATCATAAACATTTAAATCAAAAACATTTAAAATAATCGTTTTGACATAATAGACCGTAAACATTTAAAATAAAATTTTAACATATTAAAAATCCATAAACATTAAAAATAAACATATTAACATTATAAAATTCATAAACATCCCTAACCATTGAAAATAATCATATTAGCATATAAATACAGCATTCAGGACACTGCCATGAAGTTTACTAATTTTTAGGTGTAAAACTATCGTTTTACCCCTGGACGTAAAATTCCACGTTTTTGACATTTTCTTAATTTCATTGACTCTAACATGTCCAAAATAATTATTTAGGCCTACATGAATTTTCTCGTATTTTTATTTAGCTTGATTCGACGACTTTAAAATTAATCCTTAAATATAACGTATTAATGTGTTTTAATCCGGAATTAAACCAAACATTAATATAAAATTCCCAAATTAAAAACTTAGACTTTTAATAATTAATTTAGCTTAAATATAATTTTTCATAATTTTATAAAGCTTAAAACTAGGATTTTCAATTAATTCTTTAATTAACGTTTCGTGAGGCGATTCAATCCCGGAGAAAATCCAAAACTCCATATTTTGATCCCAAATTTTAAACATTACATTTTTATTATTTATTCAACCCTTCCAAATCATAAGCCGCACCCGTGGAACCCATGGTTTCAATTTTAGTTCTTTAATTTTCGTTTTTGACACCTTATCGAACCACCCGAGCCATCTCTCAATTTACTCGAGCCATGGTCGAGCCACCTCATGTAAAACCCAGGACAACCTACCTAGGCACCCTCCTGACCAACCCTGACCCATAAAAACTAATCCTAGCTCATGCCCAAGCCCTGCAACCAAGCCAAAAAATTCTGCGCGTGAACCCTTCCTTGCCCAAGACTCCTAGTGACCCTAGGACTCCTCTAGCCGTCTAACCACTTACCACCCATGAACCTTATTGACCCTAGACCAGTCCCAAACCCGAGCAGCCCCAGCCCAAGCCCCTGATCCACGCAGCAAGCCCTGTGCAAGCCATCTTCTAGCCGCAGCCCCTCCCTTACGTGATTTAGGAGTTTTGCCATGCTAGGACTCCTCCATACTCTAGACCCCGACTCCCTCCACCTAGCCATCCCTGCACCACCTTCTAGACCTTCCTGCACCATGCCTGGACCCGCGAACCAGCCTAGGCGCTTGCACCAGCAGCGCGCCACTTTCTTCTTCAAGCGGGTCTCGCGCGTTTCCCTTCTTACCTGCGTGCAGTAGTGCCCAGCCGCCCTAGGACTCCTCCTAGCCTCTCAACACGACCCTAGCCAAGGCCCTACCAGCCCTTAGGTACATGAATTTCATGATTTATGGATCAAATTACATGTTTTCAAAACCACCTAAGATGCTTGTACGAAAATAATAAGGTGCAACTTGTTTTCATGCAATTTTCATAAACAAATACATAATATTGTGTGATGATGAGTAAAAGAAAGAATATGGCGTGCCTTTGCGTATTTTACGCACGATTATTCGTTGACGATTGCGAAAAACGGCGACGACAACCTTGGCTTGATTTTTCCCCTTGAAACTTTCGAATTTCCTCTAGAATATAAGGTGTGTGCGTCGTGTGACTTGTGGGAGAATTTGAGAGTGTGGGGCGTGGGGTTTAGGGTTTTAATGGGGTAGAATTACATATTATATAGCTAATTAAGCACTAACCAAGTTTAGGCACATTAACCATGTTAATTAGGCCCATTAATGCTTAATTAAAATAATATTAAAAATAATTTTGTTTAATTAAGTTTGTGAATTTATTAGTCGGGTTGCCAAAGCGTTTGTATTTTTGTTGAAAGTCCAACACCGATAAAATTACGTCCCGGCGTATAAAATCACCTCAAAACCCCTTATTTTCAAAAATAAGAAAAAACATCACCCTTAATTTAAATAATCGAAAACAATTATTTAATAAAAAAATTTATGTTTTTCAGCCATCGGTATCCGTTCCTCGATCGCAACTTAAATAACCTTAAAAATACAGTTTTATGCATAATGACAATAAAATCATATTTAACATATAATCATTCATGTCACATAATCGATTAAGCAATTAAAATCAGTTAATTAGTCATTTTTTATATTTCCTAGATTTGCATGTAGTTTGTTGGAAACTAAATTCTGGAGTTTGACAAACTAATCAACCAACTGAAAATACGAACCAACTGATCGAGCAAACTGGACTTAATAACTGAAAATCAACTGACTGATAAGCTGGAAACTGATCAGTTGATATATTCAGCCGTATGCTAAGCATTCTTCAGCTGAACATAACTCGGAAAAGAACAATCAACCGTCAAGAGACATAGAAGATTGCAACGACTGCACTTAAATCAATACAGCTTAGAAAAACGCATTTCGGCGAAAGCAGTTAAGACGTCGCATCACAATAAATGAAGGAAACAATATCCAAGGAATAATCAAGTAGAAATCAACGGATACAAAGATTCAAATTCATCTCAAGTTACCGTTGGAGAAGGGAAGCTTATAAATATGACAGAAGAGCAGTTGAAACAAGAGAGAGATCATTCTATTAAAAAGCTTGCTGTTACTCTGCCAAAATCTTAGCTCACTCTTATTTGATATATTCGTAGCAGTTAAGGCTACAATTTGAGCTCACTAGCAAGTTGTAAAATGCGTTGAAATTCGATAGTGCTAAGATCAGTTACGCACTGAGAACATTCTGTAATACTAAGAGTTTCAGTTTTTGGCAGTGATAAGTCCAAACTGAAGTAGGTCAGTACAAATCTTGTATTCGATCAAAGTCTTTTAGTGGAAATCCTATCCTTGGGATATAAGGGGTGGCGTAGGAGTAATTTAAATCTCCGAACATCCAGAAACAATCTTTGCCTACTTTATTTCAGTTTCGTATTCTATCTTTCAGTCAGTTACTTTCCGCAACTACTTTAGATTAACTGATTGTCATTGACCAACAAGATTCCGAGAATCAGTTTGTCACCAAACTGAACTCAAAATTCGAAAAGATCAGTTTTAATTGTGAGTGTTTATTCAACCCCCCCTTCTAAACACTCTTGATACGTTAATCGATCCTATCAAGTGGTATCAGAGCGGTTGAATCTTGTTCTTGAATACTCTTGATTTATAAACTTGCTAGCATGACTTCATTCAACAAAATTCCTATGTTTTCCAGAGAAGAATTTGATGATTGGAAAATCAGAATGCAGGCTCATTTGGCTGCACAAGATGATGACATGTGGTATGTCATAACTGATGGACCCATGAAGATTCTAAAAACAAATACAGCAGTTGCCATTACAGAAGGAGCACCGCAAAGAATAGAAAAGCCCAGAGATGAATGGACAACTGAAGATAAAAGAAAAGCAAATCTTGATAATGTGGCTAAAGACATTTTGTACAAAACGCTGGACAAAGTAACCTTCAGCAAAATAAAAATGTGTAAGACAGCCAAAGAAATTTGGGAAAAGCTAATCCAGCTGTGTGAAGGAAATGATCAAACCAAAGAAAACAAACTTTCTGTTGCAGTGCAAAAGTTTGATAACATCAAAATGAAAGCAGGAGAATCGATGCTTGAGTATGATGAAAGAGTAAGCAGTATCATCAATGAGCTAAATGCACTTGGAAAAGTGTATACCAACAAAGATATTGCACTAAAGGTAATGAGAGGTCTTCCCAAGGAATGGGATGTCAAGACTATGGCAATGAGAGAGTCCAAAGATCTGAACCAAATCGAACTTCATGATCTGTTTGCTGATTTAAAAGCCTATGAATTTGAGATGCAGACCAGAGAAGGAGAACCATCTACCTCTGCAGCCACAACTGCTCTAGCTGCTGTCAGAACTGAACCAATCAGTTCAGTCGAAAAATCTGCTGATCAGTTGAGTAATTATGCTATGTCATTGTTCATCAAAAAATTTGGAAGATTCATGAGAAAGAATCAAGGGAACTTCCAGAAGCCATACCAAAGGAACAATTCCAAAGATGAACCAAATGCCTGCTATAATTGTGGCAAATCAGGTCACTTTATTGCTGATTGTCCTAAACCCAAGAAGGACAGTCAAGGCTCAACTGATAGAAGAAAGAAATCATATGAACACAAAAGAAGACCCAAGGAAGATAAGAAGATCTTCAGAAAGAAACATGAGGTACTCTTAGCTGAAGAAAACAAATCTAAATGGGCAGAAACTGACAGTGAAGAGTCGGAACCAGAAAGCTCATGCAGTTCTAGTGATGATGAGGAAGTAAAGTGCTTGATAGCTAATGATGCAGCAGAAGAATCATCTAGCCAACAGGTATTTGATTTCAGTTCAACTGATTTCACACGAGAAGAACTCATTCTCACACTACATGACATGGTAAATGAGTATCAAAAGCTTGCATCATCATTTGAAAAACTCAAAGCAAAGCAGACTGATCCCACAGACAATAAAACCAAAACTGATGAATCAGTTGATGGGTTGAGTCTAAAAAGGGAAATTGCTGAGCTAAAAATAGAAAGAAACAAAAATCAGGAATTAATCCAGAAGTTAATTCTTGAAAACTCAAAACAAACTGAGCTTATTCAGGCTTGGAACAAATCATCTGTTGCATTGACTGATATACAGAACTCCCAAAAATTAGTAACTGATAAAACTGGTTTGGGGTTCTGTAACCAAGATGAAATGTCAACCAATGATACTCAACCAAAACTGAATATAGGGCAAAGTGAAATACATTCACTTTGTCAAATCAGTTATGGTACAAGAACAATCAGAGCCAAGTAAACTGGTTGAAAAGCCAACTGAAAGTATGAACAAGGGCAAAAGATATGGTATTGGTTATAGCCCAAAAGTGGTAACTGATTCATGCAGTCAGTCACCAAAAAGCTTTTACAAAAACTATTCGAATAGTTATTCTAATTACTATAACTGCAAGCCAGTTCAGAAGAGATATAGACTGAACAATCAGTTGAATAAAGCTAAAACACATATTGTATCATCCGTACACTACACAAGCACACAAAAGCCGAGAAAAACCATTTGGAATGCAACTACTGGAAAGTCTGTTAGACTATTCCAAGTATGGGTTCCTAAGGGACTAATCAGTTCAGGACCCAAATAGATATGGGTATCAAATTATATTATGTGCGTGACTGCAGGTAACAGGTACAAACAAGAACTCAATATGGTATTTGGACAGTGGATGTTCGCGACATATGACAGGAGATGCAAGTGTGCTATCTCAACTGATCAAATACAGTGGTCCAAATATCAGTTTCGGGGACAATTCCAAAGGTAGAACTGTGTGTAAGGGTAAGCTTATCCATGGTAATTTTACTTTTAAAGATGTTCTATTAGTAGAAAACCTGAAGTATAACTTGATCAGCATCAGTCAGTTATGAGACAGTGGATTCTCAGTACATTTTGACAAAAACTCATGTTCAGTCAAAACTTCAACTGATGAAATCATACTAACTGGCAAACGTTGTGGAAACACATATAAAGTCAGTTGGAATGATCAAACTTATGCACCAGTTTGTTTTATTGCTTCCAAATCATCTAAAAACTGGTTGTGGCACAAGAGACTAAGTCATCTAAACTTTAAATCCATTGCCTATCTGAGTAAACATGAACTTGTAACTGGTTTGCCCAAAATAGACTTTTCAAAAGAAAAACTTTGCTCAGCATGTCAGTATGGTAAACAAGTACGATCTTCTTTTAAAAATAAGGGTTGTAAATCTTCATCCCGATGCTTAGAACTGTTGCACATGGATCTCTTTGGTCCTATACCAGTCATGAGCTTAGGGGGAATGAAATACACCTTGGTAGTCGTAGATGATTTTTCAAGATTTACTTGGGTTATTTTTCACAAATCTAAAGATCATACTGTTTCACAACTGATAAAGCTCTTCAAAAGACTTTTAAATGAAAAATCGGTTGGAATTGATCGAATAAGATCAGATCGAGAAACTGAATTCATCAATCAAACTCTTTCAAATTTCCTAGAAAATGCTGGAATTAAGCATGAGCTCTCAGCAGCCAAAACTCCTCAGCAAAATGGTGTAGCTAAGAGAAGAAATAGGACCCTTAAAGAAGCTGCTAGAACAATGCTTGCTGATTCTGGTATTTCTCAAAGGTTTTGGGCAGAGGCAGTAAACACTGCATGTTATACTCAGAACAGATCAATGATTAATAAGAATTATATGAAAACACCATATGAGATCTGGCATGGAAGAAAAAGTATAATTACTTATTTTAAAATATTCGGCTGCAGATGTTTTATCCATGACAATGGTAAAAATTATTTAAAAGCATTTGATGCTAAATCTGCAGAGGGAATATTTCTTGGATACTCATCAGTTAGTATAGCTTATAGAGTCTTCAACAAGAAAACCCTAAATGTTGAAGAATCAGCTCATGTTGATTTCGATGAAACTGAACTAACTAATAAGCCAACTGATCAAGTTGAGTTAGTTGATCGATTTACAGATATCAGTTTGGAAGATGGTGACAAAAATGAATGTCATAATAATCAAAACATATTTCAAACACCTGAACCAGAAGTATTGGATCAATCAGATGCACATGAAGTCGTTAGTGATGATCAGTTGATAGAGCATAATGATAACACTCAAATACCAGTTGACGAAGCACCAACTGAGACTGAAAATTGTGTTCAGTTACCAACTGAAGGAATTGCTGATACAACAAATACTGAGTACAGATGGAAAAAATCACATCCACCTGAACTGGTAATAGGAAATCCATCAGATCCAGTAAGAACTCGAAATCAAATGCTAAACTTATTTATCCATTCAGCTTTTGTTTCACAACTGGAACCGAAGAAAACTGATGAAGCTCTTGCTGATCCTAACTGGGTAAATGCAATGCAAGAAGAGCTAAATCAGTTCACTCATAACAATGTCTGAAACTTAGTTCCAAGACCGATTTCAAAATCTGTCATAGGTACAAAATGGGTTTTCAGGAACAAACTGAACGAAGATGGTTCAGTTGGACGCAACAAAGCAAGACTAGTAACAAGAATACAGACAAGAAGAAGGAATTGACTATGATGAGACATATGCTCCAGTTGCAAGACTGGAAAGCAATCAGAATGTTTCTTGCTTATGCATCATACAAGAATTTCAAGGTCTTTCAGATGGATGTAAAAAGTGCATTCCTAAATGGCCCAGTTACAAGAGGAAGTATATGTTGAACAACCCCCAGGTTTTGTAAATCACAACTTTCCTGATCATGTATATCATTTGAACAAAGTCTTATATGGTCTTAAACAAGCTCCCAGAGCTTGGTACGAAACTCTTTCAAAATTTCTAACTGATCATGACTTTTCTGTTGGATCAGTTGATAAGACCTTGTTCAAATTTACTAAGAATGATCACATCTTACTAATTCAAATTTATGTTGATGATATTATTTTTAGGTCAACTAACCCCAAATTATGCGAGAAATTTGCTAAGTTGATGCAGGATAAGTTTGAAATGAGCATGATGGGTGAACTGACATTCTTTCTTAGACTGCAAGTGAAGCAATTGGAGACTGGTATATTCATCAGTCAGACTAAATATAAAAAGGAGCTGCTGAAGAAATTTGGCATGGAATCATGTTCAGCTGTAAATACTCCCATGAGCTCATCAGTAAAATTGGACACTGATCAAGGGGGAATATCAGTTGAGGCGACATTATATCGAGGTTTAATAGGGTCATTGTTATACCTAACTGCCAGTCACCCTGATATTGTATTTGATGTATGTATGTGTACTAGATTTCAGGCAAATCCTAAACAATCACATTTCTCAGCTGCTAAAAGAATTTTGAAATATCTTAAGGGCACACAAAATGTTGGGTTATGGTATTCTAAAGACTCTACTTTCAACTTAGTTGGATATTCAGATGCAGATTATGCAGGGTGTAAGCTTGATCGTAAAAGTACAAGTGGATCTTGTCAGTTTTTAGGAGACAGACTGATCTCTTGGTTCAGCCAGAAACAGACATCTATAGCCACCTCAACAACTGAAGCAGAATACCTTGCTGCTGGTAGTTGCTGTGCACAACTGATCTGGATCCAGCAACAACTAAGAGATTATGGAGTAATTACAAATAATTCGCCCATATTTTGTGACAATACGAGTACAATTGCCATCACCTATAATCCAGTTCTTCATTCAAGGACAAAGCATATAGATGTCAGACACCACTTCATCAGAGATCATGCTTTGAAGAAGGACATTAGACTGGAGTATATATCAACTGAGCAACAAGCAGCTGACATCTTCACCAAACCATTACCCGAGGACTAAGTTTTCTTACTTTCGCAATATTCTTGGTTTAATTGATTTGTCTTAAAATTATTACTAATGTTGTTTTACTAATAGAATTATTTGCAGAAAATAAGAACACAACAAATTGAAAATAATACTTTATTAAGAATACCATCGATCCCAGTTTACAGAAGATATCATAGAACCAACTGAATCCTGTCATTCTCTAATCCAATCATTCAACTCATAAATTTGGATTCTAGAAAATGACCTAGTTGTAGAAATCTTCTCAACCACATGCCATTCTTTCCATAACATTGCTTCTAACAGACATTTGTCATCAATCAGATCTATAACATGCCTAACTTCAAAACGATCAATATATTTTCTTGCTGTTGCTGCTTGAGCACGAGTAGAAACAGCACCACTGCTACTTACCCTCTGCAAATCATGAATCTTGAACCATGTTGACATCACTTTCATCAAGACATATTCTTCCATTGTCTTCTTCAATTCTTCTAAATAAGGACTTAATTGCTCATTAACTTGAATATGCGAACTACTGCATGCATCAGAGTTACTCGAATCCGACATATTGAACTGTTAATTGTCTCACATTCTATCATCTTATTTATAGACAGATGAAATTCAAATGTTGAAGAAACTGAAGAGACTCAAGTCAACCGAAGCGTTTTTTTTTTTTTTTGTTACCGAGGCTTCTTAACTATCAGTTGATCATCATCAACTGATATCAGTTTGACATTTATTATTTAACGCTTAACTAATTTCAGTTCATAGTCAAATTATATAAGTTAGTCTTTTATCAGTTCATTTGTTTAAATTCGCAATTCATATATAATAACTAATGAAACTTATTACTTGTAGGAAAAAGAAAAACAAAGTTAAACCAAATAAATGTTTTATTCAACCATAAATATTTGCTTGGATTACATCTTCATATTTTTCCTCTATATCATCTATCCACATTCTCAACCAAATGGATAGAGATGAGGTAGATGTCTTGAGAAAGCTGTGAGAAGAAGCTATGCGATTAAGGATCTCCAGTTCCTTTCGAAGCATCAGCTGATAGATACGACCATCCGTAAAGATGTCCACCCACACAGCTATGTGCAAGTGCTCCCGCACTTCTCTCAACTTTGCCATCAATTCTGGAGTAGTATCCTCGCCAGTATTATACAGAACTCAAGCTTCTGAAGCTTCTCCCAGTAGTGAAGACTCTCATAGAAGACTTCATCTTCTATCACAGCCTTCCTAGCTTCCAGAGAAAATGGCGAAGCACTCGAGCTACTCGCATCTGCCATTCTTTCGTCTTGAATATTTTCACCAATATGACTGAAACTAATCGTGTTACTTCTATTTATAGCAGAATATCAAGGAAAGCTGAAGGGTCGTCAACGTTTCAGCAAACGATAATCTTTCTGACCTTTAAATTTATTCGCTTTAATTATTTTATGCACTAATTAAGGGGGAAAAAATGGTTTTAAGAGGTTAACTGAGAAGACAAATGTTAGTAAATTCTCAACTGAAAGGACACAGTCTTACAACTGATCGTTCAGTTGGGTATTTCACTAATCTTCTCATATAAGTTAACTAATTAAAACGTATTATATTCCAAATCAAGTGACGTGACTGTCTATTATCTAATGATGAATCTCTTTTTGAAAACGTGGAAGCATTTGAACCGTTTAAATTGTACACACGCTTTTAGCACACGTACACACGTGTTTAGTCAAAATTTTGATGGACTGACATGTGTCCAGAATTTAAACAGTCACATACATATAAATAATTTCCCGCTTCAATTCAGCTTTCTTTCTTACGCGTACATCATCTCTCAGAGCAAACTCATACACTCGGAGCTTGTATTTCGCAAAATTTCAGGTTCCCTTACTCTCAGCAATGGCGAATCAAATCCCAGCTCACATGTTGAACGCCATGGCCATTGATTTTGACTCAGTTCTATTAGTTCACGAAGCTGAAATTAAGAACGTCTTTCTGAAGATTGAATCTGCTGGTCTCATAATGTTTTTGGGACAATATTCGCAGGAGATTTACCCAAAAGAACTCCAGAACCTCTACTCACATGGATACATCAACTCTGATGGAAGCATCATTGCCACTATTAATGGTCAGTTGGTGACCATTTCTGAAGATTCTTTCGGAGAAATCTTTTCATTACCCTCTGATGGATTAGCATACCTTGCTGATGTTAAAGCATCGGATATTGAAGAAATGCAAACTGCTCTCTCTGCTGATGGACGGAAAATCAAAGTTTCCGATCCTAAGAAGGAACTGAAACATGAAGTCCAGTTGCTGGCTGATATCGTAGCCAAAGGGCTTTTGGCCAAGGCAGGATCGTATGCTGCCCTGACTTTAGAGAAGTTTCAAGCTATTATGGTGATTATGGCTGGAAGAAAATTCAACTGGAAGCAACTTATTTTTAGTATCTTGAAGAATATGTTTTCCTCCACCAAGCAATCCAAAGGATTTGCAGTGCCGCTAAGCTATTTGATGAAAGTCAAAGGGTTGGTGGCTGATGATTCTGAGCGATTATCTAAATTCAAAATTTTCAATGGGAAGAATGTTCTGCCACCCAAGACTAAATTAGATATCTCTCCTGATCAGTTCGTGAAGATCAAGAAGGAGATTGGGACACAACAGGCTGCTCCCAAATCAGTTAAACAAGGGAAGACATTGGCTCAATTGAAGACAGTTAAAAGAAAACTGATTATTAGTGAATCTGATTCTGAGAAGACGCCCTCTCCAAAAATTGCCAAGAAATCGAGAACACAAAGGACTAAATTACCAACCGCAGTAGAATCTATTCCTACTGAAAGACTGATATCTTCAGATGCCCAACAGCCTATCAAAGCAGTGCCTCTAAAGATTATTCCACCAGAAATCTCAGCTGGTGTAACAAAGGAAACAGTTAGAATCAAAGCTCGTCTAATCCACATCAATCGTCCTACCATTCTAGCACCTGCCAGACCCAAAGGTATAAAGATTATAGAACTGGTGGATACTACTCGTACTGGATTAGAAATTCCACACATCCTCAGTACTGAAAAAGGCAAGGGCAAACTGATTGAAGAGCCAAGACCATCTAATGCCATTCAAACTCATATTGACCTTGTTTGGGAACAGGTTAATAATTTTGCAGCATCACAACTTAAAATCTATGATGATTGGACCGCCTACAGAACTCAAATTTTTGCTAAGCAGCTGAAAAAGAAGTCCCAGCTGAAAAAGAAGTCCCAGCTAAACAAGTTTATCAGACTAGAAGCAATTGTCCTCAAGGTGGTCAAAGCTGCTACAATTGTTCAGGCTCTGGAGAGAAAAACATATTTTTTTGATCAAATTCGAGCTAAGAAGCTATCTCAACTGCTTGAGAAATTAAAGGCAAACTACATTCCCACCAATCCAACTACCTATAATGATCGAGCTGTGATCACTCAGCTAGATACAGATCTTACTAGCTTGCAAGCTTAGATAAAAATGTGGGAAATGGATCAGGAGTTAGTTCTTCCTGAGGAAGCCTCTGAAGAAGAAGAAAAAGAACCCTCCTCTCAGCAGAAAGAGCCATCCTCAGAGCAAACTATTGTTACAACTGAAGAACCAGTTCAGGATGTGCCACAATCATCTGCTATGGAACATCAGCTGTACTCTGAAGCCGAGTTGAATTTAGCCAACATTGATGAAATCATTCAAGCAGTAGTGACAGAATCCATTAATAATGAACCCATTTCTGAAGAAATTGATCACTCAACTGATCAAATCACTCAAGAGATTCCTATCTCCTCAGAAGCACCAGTTCAGCCAGATTCATCTGCTGAACAAACTTTTTCAACTGTTGTGCCAATTGATCCCCAAGATCATCCTCTAGAGACACAAATTTTGGCTTCATCAGACTCTGTTATTCCTCCAGGCAGCTCATCTGCTGATCAAAATCCACTCTCCCCGCCTCAAGTTCCAGAAGAAATTGCTGCAATAATCACTTCAGTTCAGAATGTTGCTGAAACAGTAGCAACTGACCAAGAGTTGGTTATATTTGATCAAACCACAAGAGGACCGTAATCCTCTCATCAGTCACCTCCTCCTCAATCCACAGAAATGGATCTTGTTCTTGAAGAGATCCAAAATATGCAGCACAATATGCAGCAGATGATTACTGAAATCAAAAGCATTCAATCTACCCAATTCTCTCACACTGTCAAATTGGATTCTTCAATTGAATATGAATCTGCAAAACTGAAAGCTATTCAAGCAAACATGGAGTCTCTTACCCAAACTGTGGATGAGATGAAGAGAGGTCTAGCTCAAAGTCTATTTACAACTCAGGATATAATTAGTCAACGAGTTCAGCGATTGGAAACTTCTGTTTCTAATAAGATGGAATTGCTGCAGACTTGTTTACAAACTGCTGTCTCAAGTATCTCCGCAGATGTCAAAATTTTTTCAACTGACGTTCGAAAATTATCTGACAAGATGGAACTGTTTGACAAAAAGGGGGAAGAAATCAAAGATCAAAGAGCATCTTGAGAAACAGCAGAAGAAACCATCCTGTTAAAATAGCAGTTAATCAGATTATTAGATTCAGCAGTTATTAAATCAAGACTTCTGTCAGTTCAAGAAATTCAACCTCTTATTTTATCTACAATGAGTTCAAACGTTCAGATATTATTTACTTAGTTTTGTCAAACACCATAAAGGGAGAAATTGTTGGAAACTAAATTCTGGAGTTTGACAAACTAATCAACCAACTGAAAATACGAACCAACTGATCGAGCAAACTGAACTCAGCAACTGGACTTAATAACTGAAAATCAACTGACTGATCAGCTGGAAACTGATCAGTTGATATATTCAACCGTATGCTAAGCATTCTTCAGCTGAACATGTCTCGGGAAAGAACAATCAACCGTCAAGAGACATGGAAGATTGCAACGACGCACTTAAATCAATACAGCTTAGAAAAACCCATTTCGGGGAAAGCAGTTAAAACGCCGCATCACAATAAATGAAGGAAACAATATCCAAGGAATAATCAAGTAGAAATCAACGGATACAAAAATTCAAATTCATCTCAAGTTACCGTTGGAGAAGGGAAGCTTATAAATATGACAGAAGAGCAGTTGAAACAAGAGAGAGATCATTCTATTAAAAAGCTTGCTGTTACTTCTGTCCAAAATCTTAGCTCACTCTTATTTGATATATTCGTAGCAGTTAAGGCTACAATTTGAGCTCACTAGCAAGTTGTAAAATGCGTTGAAATTCGATAGTGCTAAGATCAGTTACGCACTGAGAATATTCTGTAATACTAAGAGTTTCAGTTTTTGGCAGTGATAAGTCCAAACTGAAGTAGGTCAGTACAAATCTTGTATTCGATCAAAGTCTTTTAGTGGAAATCCTATCCTTGGGATAGAAGGGGTGACGTAGGAGTAATTTAAATCTCCGAACATCCAGAAACAATATTTGCCTACTTTATTTCAGTTTCGTATTCTATCTTTCAGTCAGTTATTTTCCGCAACTACTTTAGTTTAACTGATTGTCATTGACCAACAAGATTCGAGAATCAGTTTGTCACCAAACTGAACTCAAAATTCGAAAAGATCAGTTTTAATTGTGAGTATTTATTCAACCCCCCCTTCTAAACACTCTTGATACGTTAATCGATCCTATCACAGTTGTGTTGGAACTTTTTAAGTTCGCAATCTTGATTTTGATGCTAACAAAACTTGTTATTGTGTTTCTAACATATTTACTCAAATGTGAAGTTATTAACACAAGAAGCAAACAGTAAATGAATTCTGCACAAACTGAATTTCTGGCAAGTTTCGAAGTTTGGAAGATATCTCTCATCTGGACGATCCAAATTACAATCCGCCGATTGGACTGATCAGAAAACTCAATTTGAAACAAGTTGTATCTCACGTCAGTTGGGCAAAATCGGATGTTATCATTGTCTAATGGATCGCTGAATTACTGAACTGATTGCACGAAAACAGCAATCAGTTGGGTATGAGAAGTTGCGATATTTTGCTCATATCTCTCAGCTCGGTTATCGAAATATAGCGATTCAGTATGCGTTGGAAAGATAAGACGATGATCTACAAATCACTTTCGGAAGTAAAAGTCTGAATCGAAGCTTAAGATACTGATAACTGACGATGAAGTTACTGATTCTGCACAAACTGAAATCAGCTAGGCTGATTTCAGCACACCAGCTGAAACTGAACTGAACCGAACCATTTGAACTGAACCAGACCAGCTGAAGACCAGTTGAACCAGATCAATTGAACGAACCAACTGAACTGAACCAGACCAGCTGAAGACCGGTTGAACCAGACCAGCTGAACTGAATCGAACCAGTTGAACTCAACTAGACCAACTGAACCAGCTGAACTAAACCGAACCAGCTGCTGACATGTTGAACTGAACGACCAGTTGAGTTGATCAGAGTTGACCAGTTGAATAGAGTTGATCAGTCGGGAAAATGCCCAGCAAGATGAATTTGACCTGCCAATTTCAGAAACAGTACAGAAACTTTCCAAACGGTCATATTCTTGTGTCTAACGTATATATCATTGTTGGGGCTTATAAATACAACATCTTGAAGATCAAACAAGAGATTTTGAAGGGGATTTAAAGCATGGGCAGTTAGCATGAAGAAATCAGCTAGTTGAGAGCACAAGCCCTTGTGTGAGGATGCATTTGAGATGAACAATGTAAAGGATAAATTCCTCACACATAATCACTCACACATATACAAGAGAGTTGAACTTCAAAGTTTAGTTGAGTGAGTCTTCACACAAAGACGTAAAACAATGTGTTTGTAGTCTTTGCATATGAGACATTAAACAATATGATGATTGTAAGGTGCTGCCTACAATCTTGAGTGCTAGGAGTTCAGTTTAGGCAGTGGGTAAGTTCTAGCTGAGTGGGTTTGTACAAGTGTTTATATAAATCAATTCTTCTAGTGAATATCCTTCCCAAGGGGAAGAAATGGTGACGTAGGAACATTTGAAGTCTCCGAAAATCCATAAACAAATTCGTGTCTATTTGTTTATTGCATTTACTTATCATTTCCATAGTTTTTGAAGATGCATTATTGAAACATTTTATGTGTTCTTCAAATACCAAAATATTGCATACCAAGTGTTTGATAAAATGCTTCAACTAAAATATTTTTACTCATTCAACTTGCATATATTTTAAATGGTTTACAAAATATTTAATCGATTTCTACGAATGATTATTTCGAGTATTTTCCGCTTGATTTGAACACCAAACTCGATTTAATTCATTGGTGTTCAATATTTCAAGAAGCGAGTTGTTGTAGCTCAACGGTGATGCCTCTAACGATCCTATCAAGTGGTATCAGAGCGGGTGTTCTTGAAAGAATATTGAAACAGATTTTGATGTTTAAAATTCGAAAATTTCAGATTTTTTACACATATATGCAAAACTGAATTTTCGCGCATCTTACAGCGACCGTGGGAAAAATGACATATCTCCTTGGTCGAGTGTCCAAATGACAAACTGCTTTTTGCGTTGCAAACTAGACTCATAGAGGATTACAGTAAAATTTGCAGCCTAATTATGCACTAGAAAATACAGTTTATTTGTTGAAGACAAAGCATATGTGCTGCAGCAGAAAATGAGTCATGGAGAAAATTGGTTAGTTATCCCTCTTCTTTTATAATTTTCAAAATTTCAAAAATATAGGGGGAGACCTCATTAAAATTTTAATGGAGTTATTATCTTTAAATATTGAGGGGGAGAAAATTTGTTTAAAATATTTTGAAAATATGACTTTTTGATTCACACAAAAAATGGGAGAAATATGTTAGTTGAGTTGATTGTTTATCCAAGTTTTGTGATCATCAAAAAGGGGAAGATTGTTGGAACTTTTCAAGTTCGCAATCTTGATTTTGATGTTAACAAAATTTGTTATTGTGCTTCTAACATATTTACTCAAATGTGAAGTTATTAACACAAGAAGCAAACTGGAAATGAATTGTGCACAAACTGAATTTTTGGCGAGCTTCAGTATTTGGAAGATATCTCTTAGATGGACAATCGAAATGACAATCCGCCAACTGGACTGATCAGAAAACTCAATTTGGAACAAGTTGTATTTCACGTCAGTTGGAAAAAATCGGATGTTATCATGATCTAACTGATCGCTGAATTACCGAACTGATTGCACGAAAACAGCAATAAGTTGGGTATGAGCAGTTGAGGTATTTTGGTCATATCTCTCAGCTCGGTTATCGAAATGAAGCGATTCAGTATGTGTTGGAAACATAAGACGATTATCTACAAATCATATTCAGAAGTAAAAGTCTGAATCGAAGCTTACGATGCTGATAAATGACGATGCAGTTACTGGTTCTGCACAAACTGAAATCAGCTAGGCTGATTTCAGTACCAGCTGAAACTGAACTGAACCGAACCAGTTGAACTGAACCAGACCAGCTGAAGAGCAGTTGAACCAGATCAGTTTAACTGAACCAACTGAACTGAACCAGACCAGCTGAAGACCAGTTGAACCAGACCAGATGAACTGAACCGAACCAGTTGAACTGAACCAGACCAACTGAACCAGCTGAACTGAACCGAACCAGCTGCTGACATGTTGAACTGAATGACCAGTTGAGTTGACCAGAGTTGACCAGTTGACCAAAGTTGACCAGTCGGGAAAATGCCCAGCAAGACGAATTTGACTGTTGCAATTTCAGAAATAGTACAGAAACTTTCCAAACGGTAATATTCTTGTGTCTAACGTATATATCATTGTTGGGACTTATAAATACAACGTCTTGAAGATCAAAGAAGAGCTTTTGAAGGGGATTCAAAGCATGGGCAGTTAGCATGAAGAAATCAGCTAGTTGAGAGCACAAGCCCTTGTGTGAGGATGCATTTGAAATGCACAATGTAAAGGATAAATTCCTCACACAAAATCACTCACACATATACAAGAGAGTTGAACTACAAAGTTTAGTTGAGTGAGTCTTCACACAAAGACGTAAAACAATGTGTTTGTAGTCTTTGCATATGAGAATTAAACAATATGATGATTGTGAGGTGCTGCCTACAATCTTGAGTGCTAGGAGTTCAGTTTAGGCAGTGGGTAAGTCCTAGCTGAGTGGGTTTGTACAAGTGTTTGTATAAATCAAAGTCTTCTAGTGAATATCCTCCCCAAGAGGAAGAAGGGGTGACGTAGGAGCATTTGAAGTCTCCGAACATCCATAAACAAATTCATGTCTATTTGTTTATTGCATTTACTTATCATTTCCATAGTTTTTGAAGATGGATTATTGAAGCATTTTATGTGTTTTTCAAATACCAAAATATTGCATACCAAGTGTTTGATAAAATGATTCAACTAAGATATTTTTACTCATTCAACTTGCATATATGTTAAATAGTTTACAAAATATTTAATCGGTTTATACGAATGATTATTTCGAGTATTTTTCGCTTGGTTTGAACACCAAACTCGATTTAATTCATCGGTGTTCGATATTTCAAGAAACGAGCTATTGTAGCTCAACGGTGATCCCCCTAACCGATCTTATCAAGTTGGATTACGTCGTCTTAATTTTAGACCTTACATTCCAGCGATCTAGTCTCAGTGCAAAATTGTTTGAGATCTCTAGTGCGATCCAAACAAGGAATTCAGTATCTAATTGTGGAACTGATTAGATGATTAAAGGAGGTAGATCTGTTTGAATAGATTTACAAGAAATGATATATCCACATAAAAACCGAAATAGTCGAAGCCGACGTTAAATATGCAAGGGTAAACAATTCTATGAACCCTATGGATGTTTTAATTCATGCAACGCGCAAGGAACTTTTCGAACATCAAAACTAAAAATTTTAAGCTTTCGCTGCGTTTTGGGCAGAAGAAAACGATACTCCAACAAAAAAGTACTTGTTTTGTATTCTTTTTAGCTGTATTTCACGAATGTTTTCTGAAAGTGTATGTATGTGCATAGGAATTGCGAAGACATAAAAGATAAGAAATCAAAGTTGAATGTTTGACAGATTTCTACTCCCCAATACAAAGGAAAAATAATCATAGAATATCTCCACAACTAAATTGGAAAAACATTGATGGACAGATTTCTACTCCCAATACAAAGGAAAAATAATCATAGAATATCTCCACAACTAACTTGGAAAAACATTGATTGATAGATTTCCAACAAGAATATAAGAAATCAGTGTTCTTTAGTAAATGAAAAATGGAAATATTGGTGTTAATGTATTTGAATTTTGGTGGGTACCGTTGACAAAGTCAACACCACTTACCTTATAAATCCACGCAATCACACCTATAAAAGAGTGCTGCAGCTACCAAAGTAAAATATAACTGGATAGAACAAAAATGAAATACTCCTTGGTCTTTTCCATCATGCTCTTTGTAACTCTTTTAGTCCCATCTTTCGGTAAATAAATATATATATATATATATATACCTATGTATAAAATTCCCATTATTTATATTTTTCAAAAGCAATGTCATAATAATATATTTATTTATTTTTGACAGGACAGAAAGAATTCAAATTCTGCCCGGCCAGGATCCCAAGAAAAGGTTCATGCGGTGCGGGAGGAAACCGTGATTGCTTTTTTCTTGTACTAGGCCACTTTCCAGCTAGCAAAATGCCCCGTAAAATTAAATGTGTGGATGTTAGACATCACAGCAAATGCACTTGTGAAATTGTTTGCGATTGATAATTAAATCCAAGTGTCATCCGTCATTTTCACATCTATTAATAAATTGTTTAAATTTCTACCTAGTAATTCCTATATATATATTGTGAAATCCATCTTTAAATTTCTACCTAGTCATTTTAAAGAAATGAATGTGAAAAAGGAAAAAAAAATTCCTAATGAGAAAGTATCCATCTTGCTAATTTCAATTTAATTGTGAATATTTAGTTTAAAAAATGATTAAAACCTCAAGTTGTGTCATAAAAAAAAAGGGAGATTTTCTTGAATGGAGCTTCACGCAATTACTATAATCAATTTTAATCTTCAGTTAAATTAATTTACTAAAATAGAGTCTTTTATCATATCAAATTACATAGATATCCCCTATCATTTAAACTCTATTCACTATCAATTTCTTTATCTCAAACTCTTTATTTGATTTTCGTAATTTCTCGAATAATCTTATGAATTCCATGCATTTGGACACAGAGTGGTGATAATTTGAGATAATTCTTTTGTCGAGTATCATTTTTATGCATTTTATTTGTTTAGAAGGTTTGTTGTGCATACTCATAAACTGTTAGAATGAAATAAAGTAGAGACTTAATTGAGATCATCAGATTTTTCGTTTATATTTGTATAAACTCACATTGATGTAATTATTACGTTTCATAACCATGGTAATTGGTGATTTTGTTTATATTATTTTAGATGAGCAACAATCGTAATTAAAATATTATAATCTTGGTGGTTTCGTATGCACTAATTCAAACTAACAATTCATAATTTTATTAAAATATGTTTATTGATATAAGTAAGTAGTATTAAAAAAATTAATATATTATAAATTAAATAAAACAGAACAAATGTTAAATCAATTCTTAAAGAGAAATAATAGATAATTAAACAAATAAATCACGAAAATGGAACATGTGTGTTCGTAGGAAAATGGTATTTTAGGATTTTTTAATTAAATAAGATATAATGCAAAATGTGTAATAAAGAAGGCCATTTTTGAAATTATGACTTTGAAATATACTACAATAATCAATTTCCCTAAAATTCAAAGGTTATTCAAAAAAGAAATTGACTTTAAATCCCAAAAAAAATGGAGGAGCAAATTGAAATTGAGATTGGGCCGTTTGATGAGCCACTTGTCGATTTATGAAGAATTTAGGAGTCAAAGCCCAATACGCCTTGGAAAGAAAAGAGGCCCAACTGCTAGGTCAATTTCACCACCCTCACGAAGAGAAGTTTTGTGATTCTGATCGATTGGGAATCAAACAATGGTCGGTCAATGGAACTGAAGCTTCTTGCTCAATCTTGTCCTCCGCCCAAAATCTTCAAATCCTCTGCATTGTTTGCCAAAAACTTCTCGCAGGTTTCTTTATCCCCACTTCATCTTTTTGTTAGTTGATGACATTGTTTTATAAGCAGTGGAGTGAGTCCTGAATGAGCTTGTATTTGTTTAGGAAATTGTAGGAAGATTGGGTTTTTTTTCCATTTTTGTGAAAATGAGCTAAAAACCGTTGCGGGTTTTCATCGTTACAGAGATGTAAGCTTCATCTTCAGCGGATATCTTGGAAGAGTCAAGATAAGAAAAGCTTGGTTCATGTTTTTGTCAAACAGTAAATCCATTTCACTGAATTTCATTTACGTTCATTTGCTACTTATTCTCTAACAAATTTGTTGCTTATGGTTTGATTGTTTGCATGTTGCAGAGATGAAACTCTGTCTTCCATTTCAAAATTATATGGAGTGCCAATTCTTGAAATTGCTACTTCTGGCAAGGATATTGAGGATAGTGGGCTTATTTTTGAAGGGAAACATCTTGATGCCGCTTCTCCTATTATCGCATATGCTCAAGTGGTGAGACTTTGTTGATTGATTTCTTGAATGCGTATGTTTGTCGGGATGGAGGTGTAGATAATCTAACAGGAAGTTAGAGAATAAAAGTCAAGAGCTTGGTCCTGTGTGAAATCTGTAGACTAATTGATGTTTTGGTTGCAATTATGTTCAGTTATAAATGAATGATGTGATTCTTACTATGCTATATTTTGCAACTTCTGAATCTCAAATTTGGCATCCCGGTGACTTTAGTGTGTTATGAATAGAGTGCGGAAATTTAAAATTATACTTGAAATTGAACTAGTTTTAGAAACACTTCCATACTTCATGAATTTTGTTTGGGGGCACGCCTTTATAGTCCAATATCTGGCCAACTTGTATACTTCATGGACATTTAGTTTCTGCCATGTGTTCCCCATGTCCCTCTTACACATTATGAATCCAGTGTTCAAGTACAAGAGTATTGTCAACTTACATCGCATCGTTCGAGCTTTTAGAAGAAGTTGGGTTCTAACAACCAGATGACAAATGCAGTTTAATCAATTGACTTGCCATCTGCTTGAGAAATCTTTGTTATTGTTTTGGTACTTTTATCTCTTTTCTTATCAGCGTCACTTTGGAGGCGGGGAATGGCTTAAAAATAAGTTGTCTAAAACAAGTCAAGACTTGGGATTTCGAGGCAGAGAATGGAATCAGATCATTATGAAGCCATCGCACCATCCTTTAATTAGAGTAAGCTTCTTGATTGTACTAATCTTCGGGTTCAAGTTTCACTAATGTGTTTTGTAAGTGAAATATGGTCAGCTTTTGGGTGCAAACGCACGCTAGAAGTTAGTTTCAACCTCAACAAACTTGTCCATGTTATCGTCAGGCTAAAACCACTAGTTCTTTTCTGGTTCTGGTACCTCTGGTAGCCTTTTGCATCGGATGCATAATGGTGGCTGTTAGAATTAGAAATGCTAAAGATCTGAGAAATCAAGAACCACAAATGTCCGGAGTTCATCAACGCATGTCTAAAAGCACGATATGGAGAACGGCTCTCAGTGACTTAATGAATCCAGATGGAATGGATACTGAATGTGAACCAGATTCTGCTGTAAGTAGTAAAGCATGTTCTTCACGTTTTATGCTCTTGAGCTTTTCAAGAGTGGTGTTGTTCGCACCATGATTCTTAACTTACAAATTTTTGTGGGTATTTCGAGGAAAATGCTGTGCTGCTTTTATACTTTTAGCATAATACAGTAATCAACTAATTTATATAAACTTTTTCTCGTCATAATTTTGATCTGGTTGCACTTGACATCCGTGGCAGCATGTCTCCGAAGACGAGGAACAACAACCTCACATCTATGAGCACTCTGGTGATTGTGCAAAAGTTGAAGATGACTATCAAAAGTTCCTTTCCGAGTGTGGAATGAGTGAATGGGGCTATTGGCGTGGAGGTTCACCAAAATAGAGCCTTGGAAGCTGCTTTTTACCGACTTTTACTGTGCGGAAGCTTTGGATGTCATTGTCGCAGGATTATGGCATCAATAATTGAGATGATTGTATAGTGTTATCTCGAGATAAAAGTTTGTTGGTAGACGAAGTGAGTCCGATTTCTAGCACTTCGCCATAGGATTGTCAATAGAGAAAAGTTTGTAAATAACAGTTCAAGATAAATGATACCTGAGATAGCATTTCAAGTTTGCTCATGAAATTTAGCAAAACAAAGCGAGAAATATAACTGTTCTGATGTACCCAAGAAATTCATAAAACACAGCAAATACATCAACGGACATTGCGAGCTTTCTGTTCCTGACCTAGTCCCAGTGATTTCTGTGCATCTGCTATACCTTCAGGATCTGGCACACTCAAAGAATTCAGAAAGGTAGGAAACAAGATGATGACATAACAGTAACACACTCTCCAAGGAACTACTTACCGAAGAATTGAGTAAAAATCCTGGTGAAGAAGCTCAAATTGCGTGAAACATTGTAGGCCATGGCGGGAGGAAGAGGTTTCACCATCGTGTCGATGCTGAAAACACGTTGAAGGAACTGCACAAGCACGTCAAAACGAACAAATTTCAATGGATATCAACACTTGGTAACCAGACAACAAAAAAAATGGATTCCTTCCATTTAAACATACCTGGAAGTTGCGCTGGAAGCTGTATCGCAGCTCGGGATCGATTTCAGTGAGGGAGTCTTCGTCGAAATCGGAATTTGGGGATTTCTTCTTGGCGGCGGGGACGTGCATCGTAGGTGTGGAACCTGGTTGGCTCGTGACTTTGAGCCGGGCGTCTTTGAATTTCTCGTCACTTTCAACTCTCCATGGAGCCGAAGTGAGCAGCTCTTTCTTTGTCTTCGCCATTAATTTGCAGGAATAGGAATAATCAACTGGGAAGAACAAGATAAGAAGATTTAATAAGACGTCGTTTGAGGGCTTGAAAAATAACTAAAAAAAATTTATTAAAAAATTCATAATTTCTTAGGCCAAAGTCTGATATACCAAAATAAATTTCAAAACAAATATAAAGTGATGTGTATGAATGAATCAAAATTTAAAAAAAAATAAAAAAAGGGTTCCTACTTGCGTTAATAATGATGCTACAAAATCACCGGGTCAGTAAATTTCTTTCTACTGCAACGTACGCTGACACTCTTGAAAATAATCAAAGGAACGTAAATTACGAATTAGTTCATTATTATTATTAATTATCAATCCACAATAGTAATAACTTGTGTCTTAAACACACGGGATCATCATGGATTCTTTTGACATTTGGGCTGTTCATCGGGCAGTGTTATAACAATAAACCTCCCACTAATCAACAGATCAGGTCTATTTGATAAATTCTGAAATAAAGTAATGATGTATCGTACACAATCAAACACAAAGAAAAAAGAAATGTACGACAGCGGTTACAAGAGCTTGAGAAACTCAATGACTCGCAGCATACTAAAGAGAGTATCAATATTTTCTCTTATATATAAAATACAACCGGTGACAACTTCGCAATGAAATAATGAATGTCCCATGATATGTTTAATTTGACAATAATACACAACAAAAAATTCACCCGTCACAAAGGCACCATCAATCCTCATATTTATCTACACAGGTGTGTGTACTGGATCTACAGATACAAAAGAGCATGATTTGAGATCGATGAGAGCTCAATAAAACGTTTCCCAATACACCCATCCATTCGGCAACAATGCAAGAATCAATCAGCAAAATTATCTAAAATCTATGAGCGTTGTCCAGAATACGGAGGAGCAGGTGGCACTCTAACAGGTGTGCGTCGACTGCTGGAGTTTGCCCCGGAGCTTAAATCACCATTTTGGGCTGGATCACTTTTCCGGCGACTGTGACCATTAGACTTAGAAACCCAGTATGAATCTGACGGACCATTGGCGGCAGCGTCAAACGCAGATCTCCAGTCATCGCCTGATGTACCAGAAGAAGTTGGACTACTCACTGCAAATTTCAGACAGAGCACAATTTACTTGACAGAGAAATGTACTCGTGAAATAAAAGGAAATAATGGCAATGATGATATAACATTAATTATAATAAAGAAGCTCTCTCATCATGATCCCAACTGCACTGAAATGACCAGATAGGAATTGAGATTAAGTATACATGATAACAAGTGTGAAAATACCATGTCTCCATACACTTGAGGAGGATTAGTTTTCAAAAACTTAGTTTGACTAAGGTTATTTTGTTATATTTTCTGCCTCCGTCTGCCTATTAATACCCTTCTCCAGTTACATTTTGTGTTTTCTCCTTTATAATGATGAATCATTAATTATCCAATCATACCAGTTGGATTCTCCTCCAAAAAGTATTCTCCACCACGCACAGTAGCATTTCGTCCAAAAAAAAAATATTTTTATCACTTAATTTGAGATTACATCTACAGAAACAGTTCCAATGCCATGAGATTTCATTCAGTAAACTATTATATCAGCCGAACAAAAGACAAATGAGTTGAAACTGGAGAAGTCATAGAATAGCTCATCGTGATAGAGAAGAGATAAAGAGAGTCATTACCTGCACCCCCACCATTTGAAATGTTGGAAGCTGCAGCTGCTTGATTGTCATGAATACTTAATTGCCTAGTAAGCTTGGAAAGTAGAGATGATTGTTTTTGGTAGCGTTCTCTTCTGCGCTTCACATTCTGGTCCTCCTGGAGTAGTTCTTCTATTCTTGCTGCACTTTGGGAACTATAATCCCATATAATGTTACTCGATAAGAGAACTGAGAATGAAAAATACAAATATTAAAATAGTATGTAGAATCCAAGCGCATAGATTTGATCAATAAAACAAGATTGACAAAATAAATTTTCCAAGAAAATTTCACATTTAATCAATAACACGAAAACCAATAAACATAGTTCTATTAGAAGCAAAACATGAAACTTACCTGACAGAAATGTACAATTTATTGAGCATGTCTTCTTTTGCCTTTTCTACTTGGCATAGAACAACTGCCTGAAATCAAATGATACGCATGAAAACGTGGCCTAAGATAAAACATGTCGCAATAAAATCTGACCTTAGGGACATTGGCAGCCAGACTGTTAAGAACAGCTTCAACATAACCACGGACTTCTTGAGACATCCATCGAAGTTCTTCGTCAGGATCAGCAGGTCTTCTGACCGCTGTATCCTACATGGGCCAACCAAAATAACACATGCTTATAGAGCTCTATATTGAAATATAGAAAAATAGATCTTAATGGAGCGAGCAGGCAAAAATTAGAACACATAGCAATCATCAAAATAGTTGGGATCATAGATGAACCAAGAAGGCAAGAAAGCCAAGGCAATTCATGAATCACTTACAAGTGAACCATCAGAAAGACTTTGTCGCATCGAAGGGGCAGATTCACCCTTAACTTGACCTCCCTTAGAAATAATAACATTTCTCATTTTATTCAACCACTCAGTTTTATCTGCCATACTCTCAGCCTTTAAAACAACAGCACTATGGGCTACAAACATCAAAGAATTACTAGTTAATTTGGTAGGAAATATAACAAAAAAAATGGAAAAAAAAAGAGAGTATAATAACGACCTTTTAGAACAGTCTTATATTGAACCTTGCTTGTTATCTTGAATAAAAGACTGGGTGTTTTCCCAGTATCAGGACCATTTGCCTTTTTATCCTTTGAACTCTTTGAAGGAGCTTCCTCTTCCTCTGAGACTTCATCCAAGTTACACTCCTGATAGTTTCAGCCACAGATTGCAGAAAGGAGAATTTCAAACTGCCAATTCTTCCAGGCATATCAAGCCAAATCGAAAAATTTAACGGCTAAACATTATACAATATGAAGAAAACCATAGCATTCAAAATACAACAAGTGTCCTAACTTTGAAAAAACGTGTATGTAGACCAACTATTGATCCATCAAACGATAAAACAACAAAAATGTGACAGGCTTTTCTATTTTGCAGTATGCCATAAATATTCTCTTCTTGTTAAAAGTAATAAGAGTATTGCCATCTTCAATTGTCCATGCCACCATTTCTCTAGACAGTACAAAGTGTCAACAGACATAACAACAAAAATGGAAAGCTGGAAGGATTCCCATCAAACAGGAATATTCATAAGGTCGAAAGTTTTTTTTCCCAAAAAAAGGAGAAAAGGTAGCAAACAGTCATCATAGGCAGGGCACACCTCCAACGTGATGACGCCTCGGAAGTGTCGTTCTTCTTGTTTCTTGGTGTATCCAAGCTGCGACAAAATGGAGACAATTCGACTGATTGAGATAAAGAGGTAAGAAAAAAGGAGATAAACAAGAATGCACGAGGAAAAAAGTCAAAAACTCTATATGGCACACCACCACTGCACTGTTCTATTATCTGCGCACTATGTACTATCAGTGCTCGCCCGAGTAAGCACTACAATGTAATGTTTAAAGGCAACTGGCAATCAAAATAATCCAAATACAGTCTCAGATTTTTTTTCTCTCACCAAACACAAACAAGGGATAGAAAATGTGTGGGTATCATTCAGCATAGCAATTTAATAAGTTAACTTCGAGCCTCTCACTTTTCCTGTTTTTTCATTCAAAACAAACCATCTTCTGCTCCAACCATTGGTTTTGGCACTCTTCTTCAATAAAAAACCTGCAGAAGTGACCAAAAATAAACCACAATTTTTCCCAATAAATGATCTACCAAACTAAATCACCAATCAACCCGCTCAAAGCTAAAAAATGTAAGTGTCAATCATGGAGTGAAAAGATAAAAAAAATTACAGAACAAGACTAGGAAGAAAATTAACACACAAAAAAAAATAGTGTTCCCAACTTCCAACCATCTGCAACTTAAACATCCTCCAGGTGGCTCACAGGGGTTAAAACAAAAACTAGCTTATTCATGCTATTCATAGAATCAATTGTGGCTACAATGATTTCTCAAAGTTCATGTTTTGCAAAAAATGAAAATGCCAGGATTCTGCCAACCACAATTCATCAAACTGATTCTTCTCATTCGATTTTACCATCAGTTTTCCCAGAATTGATAAATGCTCAAATTCACGATAAATACTTGGGATCAACTTGCAGAATACGACTGAAACTTTATAAAATGACAAACAAGGGAACAGTTCAGAACAACTATAATCATGGCATCATGCAGAACTTACAACGAGTTAAACGTATATACAGAACCATATATAGACTGAGAAGAAAAGGAAAGGAAAAATTCAAGAATTTTCAAGGGTTGAATAAGACGAAGCTTGGCAAAATACAAAATAAACTCCATATAAGGAAAAAAACAGGTTTTTAATCTTCAATCAAACTAGATACAGCACATATGTCATTAATACAAACAACAATGAGGCAACTTGTTAACACGAACCTGCTGTTATTTCCCCTTCAGGCCCTGCTGTCTTCAAGGCAGACGCTTCTTGTGTATCTTTATCTTTATCTTTATCTTGCTGATTGGGCTTATCTTTCATAGATTTTAAGTTCCCTCCACTTTGTTGACTTACAGTTTGCGGACTAGTAGCCTGATTCAAGCAATCGAGACACTTAGAGGAGCACATTAATAACAAATTCTAATATCATCAATAAAAAATAAACTTCTTCAAGGAAACTGTGATCACATGTCATTGTTACAATGAAAATACAATTAAAAAAGACAATCTCAGACATCCAAGAAATTTCACGAGTAAAATAATAAATAAACAAAATATATTATGTACCCTGTTCAATATGGACTGTTCAGCCTCTGATGCCTTTTTGGATGATCGGCCCTTAAGCTCATCCTCACGTCGTTGTCGATCCATTCTGTGAAAAAATCAAGCATACAGAGGGTAAGGATATTCCTAAATCAGTAAACAAGAGTGGGAAGCTTTTAGGGCTGTCATTGACACATCAAACCAAACATTGGGGTCAAAAGGACTCACGAAAGATACAGTGTGTTTGACAAGTAACATAAGGCACAGTTCCAATGTCTAAAAATTACTAAATATAGGGAGGGAGGGGGAATTTCCAAAACACGGCCATCAATTGAACGTACCGCCTCTGCACCAAGCGAATAAAATGCTGTGGAGGAACAAATGCCCGTTCCATGTCAACAAGCGCAACAACCATATTTCTTGCTTCAGTCTTGAATCCTTCCAAAGCAGATGTGGCAATTGTTACAACCTATGTGAATAACAGAGAATATTCCATCAAGAACTAACAAAATAAAATAAAACATATATTTGAATTTTGTGATTCACTCTAACATTACAAGTCATGTTTACCTCTCGCTTAAATGGAGGATATCGTCCAAGGCCTGGAGTCGCATTTGCAGCAGCTGAGACAATATCAACGAGTACACGGTGCACCTATTCAAATATTTTTTGTGTATAACCATTAGAACAAAAGAATGCACGGCAGGAAGAAGCAGGATGAAAAATGATCTATAACAGAAAGATGGACCAAAGAATATGGAGATAAGGGACCACTTGATAGGAGTAATTGTTTGTAACAAACCTGGAACTTCAGCTGTCGGGATTCATCGAACTCATTTACAGATCAATTTGAAGTTAAAATGAAAGTAAATTTATTTGACTAGATGTGGTAAGAATCAGGTAAATGTAAATAGGAGGGCTATTTCATGCCAAGATAGCTGATTAGGGAAAAAACAAATATATGTAGCAGAAACTATTCCAAGGGAAACATTTAATAAACAGCAAAAGCTAAAAAATGAAACAAAAAACAACACTAGTTTACCTCTTCAACACAAAGACGTGAAGGTTCTTTTGCAAGCTCCAGAACACCCTTGATTAAAGACCTCAACCCTTTCTCAGGAGAGATAAGATAAGGTTGATAACCATCTGCTTCAAGCACAATCTGAATCAAAAAAAAAAAATCATCCCATTAAGAAGGCAAAACAGACATCACGGCTTCCAAATTAGATACCTAGATAACGTGCAGCACAGGACAGACAACACATACCCTCTTCACATTATTTATGTCGAAATGCCTATCTAATGGAAGCTGCTTGATCCTATTAGGAAAATTCCCTTCAAAACTAGCAACAACTTTCCACCCTCCACCCTGGAAGAGAAGTGATGCTTATAAGCTTAACAAAGTAATATCATACTGATGCTGCTTGCATCATCTCACATATTATACAGTAGCACGATAATACCAAAAACAATGTCCAAAAGATTGTTTCAAATCGAGGGTAATGATGATACAAGCAAAATGTTGATACAAGAGGCATCAGACATAAATAAACGGAAGTGCACCATTGAACAAGCACTATATCATGGAGAATGGGAAATGAATAAAAGATCCAAATTCTATTTCTTCGTCAGAAATGCAATCACATCAAGGGGGAAAAACAGCTGGGAAAAAATGCCTGCCGTCCCTTACACGTGTTGCAAAATCCAAGTTGAAATTACCCAATTGACAGGTAGAAGGCAACATCTATTTAATAAGCACACGACCCCCAAAAAGAAATTTATCGAGCAAATCCAATAAATATCTAACCGGCATTGCTTCCAAAAGGAAACATTTCTTGTCAAGACATTGGAACAGATCAGATTGAACTGAATAAATATGGGCAAACAGATATCGTGTTAGACAAACAAAATTTGACAGCCTGTGAAATCCTAGCATTGTGAGACAAAGCGATTTCTAAACCAAATTCATACAAACTATTCAAGATTCTTTAGTATTTTAAGATGTATCGAATATCGATAATCTCAACGTGCAGCTGTTGATATAAATTTCAGAAAACAAGAGTACCAAACTCCACAAAACTTAGCGAAGGTAATTTATGCTAGTTGAGTTGTTCTAGTACAAGTTCACGTGAATTTGCGAAAATGCCAGGTTGTATACTGAGAATTGATTAGAAAGGAGAAGAACGGCCAGCAATTCCTGATATTACTACCAATTAACCATCAAGTATGCTACCAAAGATCCTCTTTCCAACACTGGTTTGTAAAAATGGCACCTTTTACAATAATTACCTTCACAATTGTTTGCAAATAATGATAGAGCACATTTTCATATCTCACCTCTCCAGTAGAAATATGCTGGAGAAACTTGTCTTCAAACTCGCGGCAAAGCTCCAGTGCTAATGCTTTTGTACCCTCAGAACTCTGAACCATCTGTTCACCAAGTCTGAAAAGCATATCCTGTACTGTTTGGGACTTACCCTGAAGCCTGAAGGAGTATCAAATTAAAAATATAATCAAAGAGCCAAATATAGGTTCTAGATACTGTAAGTCGACTGGGAGAGAGTGCACCTAGTTTAAATGCATCCGACATCATTAACATAATAATTTTTATGCATCGAAAAAACTTACAGCAGTAAAATTCCTAATAAATTTAAAGTTTCTCGAGAATGCTGGGATGTTATGAAAGAAGATCTAACAGAGATGAGATGTGAATCACGAATAAGACCTACATTTCCATTATACTAAGAATTCTGGTTGACTAAAAACTAATGACTTCAGGTCGATTAGGCTTACCCCTTATGACCAGTATATAAAAAATAATCATCCGGACATATTTTCCTCTAGCCAAATTTTTACTAGGTTAGATTTTTAGCCTCTCATTTCGAAACCTGGCAAGGTACAACCTGGCAATTTACAAGTTTTAATTTGAGTTTTTAATATGCTGAATACGCATGGTATACTACAACACACAAAACTTACTCCAGGATATTCCCAAGTTGGTGTACCCTATGCGAAGTGCCAAGGAATCCAGTGATTGCATCTTTCTCTTGAAAACTCGTATCTAAATGATGTAAGATCTTGCAGGAATACGGTTTTCATTTGTTGCGACCAGTAAGATAACACGCTTATGGAAAATCAATTATGTGTGGGAGGACAAATTTAAAAATTATGAAGTTGGTGATAGTACCAACTAAAAGGGAGCTGGAAAGGAGGAAACAAACAAGTCTTTGAAGGAATAAAAGGGGATGGATGGATCTAACGTTGAGAAAATAATATATTAGGTTGCACTTTAAGCACATCTAGACTGAGTTAAAAAAAAACTCTCTTTAATTCATTATTAATTAGTTGGTCATATATATCAGCATCGGTCAATAATTGTCATTTGATTGGGTTGAGGACCGGGCACTCCAATTGGGTTGGAATTCGGAGACATATTTTGGAGAGATAGATTACAAGGATGTCTTATCCTTCTATTGCATACATAATAATTATTGATAATTTTTGTTTCTTATAAAAATCAATACAAGTTTCTTCAGACTTCATTCTTAATATACAGCTGTAGTCAAATGCCAATTCCCAATGATATCGAATCATCTTTCCCAGTAACTGCAGCATAAATTATGTTTAAGAGGAAAAAAGTATAAAAATAATACCATGTTTAGAGGTGACGGAAAGAAACAATCTTTTCCAAATGTATGAGCACAGGTGGAAAACAAAAGCAACTTGAAGAAAGAGCATACCCAGAGAGGAGACTTGGAAGCCTGACTTTCATACGGCTTCTGATCTGCTGAGCAAGAGTCTCTACCAAGGCTAGTCTCCCAAGCTTGCTCTCCGGGGCCCCTGTAAGAATAGATTTCAAACTTTCATTCTCGGCTCGCCATGCAGCTTCCAAAGAGCTGTCAGATCCTACGCCTCCCGATTGAGCTGATGCTATGGAGACGGATTGTCCAATTAAAGCAACCCAGGGGATGTCAGCTGTACTTCGTGGTCCTTGATTTAATAAAAGAGCTTTTACAGCAGCAAGGATTTTTGGTTCTGAAGCAACCTGATCTATCTTACTAATGACACCAACAGTTCTCGTACCTTGTAAACAATAAGAAGAAATTATACAAAATGTACATACAGAATCTAGCAAAAACGCCACAAATGAATGTAACCTACATTCTCCATCAAGCTCCTTTGCAATTCTAATGGCTTTTGCTGACGCAACTTCTGGAGCCTGGGAAGCAGGAATTACAACCACCAATATTGCATCATTGTGTTCAGCATATTGACCCTGTGAGAAAAACAATCCATCAGACCACTGAATTAAATTATAATTCAAGTGTCTAGTTATGAATTTTTATTCTGATTCAGGCAAGATGCAAAAGGCAGAACAAAAGTACAAAACCAATATGCAATATGAAGTTCAATTACATATGCATTTTTAAGTATCAAAATCTCCTTAGAAGCACTCACCAATGCATCATCAAGACTTCCTTTATCCACCCCAGGTAAATCAATCAATTTTAACGATGGCGCTGCAAAACAATGTGACAAATAACTAGATGGTTATGAACATATAAAGCAATTCATTGAACATTTTTGTCACAAAATCAAACATTTGAATGTTTTGCGAAACAATAGTGAAGATAAAAATAAGTTAAGAACTAGTTTTGGAAGCTTAATACGTTGGGCAGAATGGGAATGTTTACAACTGGATCATCAGATGCAGGAGACAACATAAAAAAACCTCCTACAGTCCTGTACAATTTTTAAACCAAGAAATTCATAAGTTAAATGCACCTGTACTTGTTCGGAGTTTCAAGTATATCTCATCGCGACTCTTGCCCGAAATTTTGCTCAACATATCCTGTAATGAATGCCGAAGAGCAGCTACCATGGAGCAAAGAAAGAAGAAGAAACATATAAGATATAAGCGATGCTTATACAAGAATACTATATGCTCAAGTTCAGTTAGAGGCCTACTAGCGGAAACTTGTTGAGATTTATTGTCAATCTGCCAAATAATTGTGGATTTGCTGCTTAGAGAGCTATCCCTTGTTAAATCAACACATATCGGAGCACGTGTGGCACCACCTTCGCCAGTTGGCTGAAAAATCGAAGGTCAACCTTATGAAATATGGTTCAGACGGAAATACTTTAGGGTGCATGATAAAAACAACCAAGGATCAACGAACTAAAAATACTTACCAGTGCAGGATGCCCGATTAGACTATTCAATACAGCAGACTTACCTGCACCCTGATGTAATTGTTCAACGTCAAATACTATTATTCATTTACAACATTATGGTAAAAATCAAAAAATTAGTTCTACTACATTATTCCTGTGTGTATAAGTTACGAGGGATGTTCACTCAGATGGTGATTCAAAACATGCATAATTCTATAGCAGCGTCATCACAATTCCAACCTCTGTTGTCGATTGTCAAAATATCCAAAAAGGATGGTGCAGAATATTATTTATATACAGGTATTCCATGAATAGAATATTATCATTTCTCTGCATATCAAACCGGATGGCACAGAAAATATTTTATATACAGGTATTCCATTAATAGAATATCGTCGTTTTTTGTTTGAACTTAGTTGTGCTTGGGAGGATGCAATCCCACTTTGGTTAGGCCTTTTATAAATGACAATGTTAATGTTGATAGTTAATGAAATTGCACGTATTTGGGCAGGTTAAAATTTTTATGATTCAAAGAAGTACAAGTCTATCAATCAATGATCAACTATTTCCCAACCTCAAGCCTCAGGTACTCATACATGATACAACAGAAAGACACATGGCATGATACTCATAAAATAGAAAGACATATAACAACTACATGAAACATGACTTCTTTGGTATCTCTCTCTTCCTCTCCATCTCCCTATGTCTCTCTGCCTAAGGCCTCGGTACCCTTCGACAACGGACATAATCCATGTTAAATAAGTCAATATTTAAGCTAACAAATGTCACCAATAACGTTATTTATATATCATAAACTTTATTTACTCTATGCTTATTAATCAAGGAACTACTTTTCTACTTTGCTTCCTCAGGAAAACAGAATTCTCTTTTTTCTCCTTTCCAATTGCTATATAACTTGACTTTGATTGAGCGCACCTAGTTCTACAAGGACGAGTTAAGAAACTCACTGAACACTTAGCCGATATTTGTCAGCATTCGGATCGGATAAGGACACGGAACATAAAACATACAATTTAGAAAGTTCAAAATATACAAGCATAGTCACGAGAGAGTAGAAAAAGAATTGGCAGCACAGCAGAGTAAAGAGCATGTAGGTCTGCCAACCAAGAAAAATGGCTCTAACTGCATTCAAACTGAAGGATTCCAACTTTAAAGGTATAAACTAGAATATGCTGAATCTTGGAAAAGTAGATTCGATAGAAAAGGAGGCCGATGCTCAGAAAATACATATCATTTCAACCGAGTGATGACAATTGCTGTTGATCCATATATTTGTTTCATTCAGAAGATTCCAATACAAATCAAATGTCCAGTGATCTTCGAGGCCATTTTGACATCATACCATTGTGAAAAACTTCAAATTAATGGTAAATGCTGAGCACAGAACCAACATGGGCAATCACACCGTAATATAGCAAACCAAAACCACATGATCCATAACGACTCCAATATACCTAACCACAAATAGACAAAGAAATAATGATCTGCCACATTATTCGTTATTAACCTAAAACTGCATGCGCTAGTAGAATAAAAAGTTAATCAAGAGACACGAAATACAACACCAAATCACATTCCAAATGACTAGAATGAAATTGTAGATCCAAAACTGAGGTAGCTCGTGAGATCTAATAGCACCCCACTCGATCCAAGAACCAAAAATCGAATTGAAACGAAAATTATGATGAATAAAGGTGGGTATGATGAACCCACAGTGTTTCCGAGAGTGACAACATTGAGAAAAGTGGAGGCGCGTTTGGAGGAAGCAGAAGACGAGGTTTCGTCAACATCTTCGTCAGCAAGCAGGCTCCCCGCCTGGCGCATGGAATCGGACAGCTTGGACAGCTCGTCGATCGCCTCCATCGATTGGATCAACAAGAAATGGAGATCCAATGGTAGAATTGAGATAGGAGTGCGTTTGAATTTAGGGCTTCGAGGGGAGGGGAGGGGAGGGGAGGGGAGGGTGCCGGTTATATTTGAAATTTTGAACTTTTTGCTTTTCAAAATGAATAATAATGGTGACGAAGAACAAGATGGATCGAAATCGAAGAAAGTTTACTCGGTCAATTATGGGCTCCTCGACTTAATATGGAAGAAAATTATTCGAGGAGTGCAGTCAATTCAGAATTTTGATGATTTTAGACTTTTATGACTTTGATAAATTTTTATTGACTTCTACACAATTTCACAGATTTATAAACAGATTTATGTGGATTCATGTACTCTTTTTTGAAAGAGTTTTATAGAATTATTTGATTTAAAATATACATCAATTGGTTAATCCGTAACCTTGTTTTTGAATTGATAATATACATGTGAAAAGAATATTATTTATCATTGTGTGGATACAATTTTGTATAAAAATAACATAGCTTACATATTAATCGAAAATGCTAAAAAGAATTTAAAAAACCATGGTTGTTGCGAGGCTATTCAATTATTAAGAATTAAGCGTGTTGGGGATCGATATAGAGTCTAGAGGGGGATGAATAAACTCTATTCCTTTGACGGTCGTTTTTGCAAAGGGGTGCTAAAATCTTGTTAGAGATTATAGCAAATCTTGTTCAAGTGTATAACCAGCATACCACAATATAGTGCGGAAACAATCTGATGGTTTAAGGGTGAATAATGATAAAAAAAAAGTAAGCAGTAGACAATGGTTGTTTATGGAAGTTCGAAAATGAAATCTTCTACGTCTCCCCTTCTTCTGTTTCCAGAAGGTATCACTTGTACACACCCACTTCAATAGGACTTATCCTTTGCCTATTGAAACTCTTAGTTTCTCAACACAATAAAACCGATACAACAAGGTTTTGGAAAAGACTCTTTTCCAGTTTACAAACTCTTCTCAAATATGTAATAACGCGATAATAATTGTAGAGAGTAAGAAACAGTCAGCACAATATGATATCAAAGGATCAGATAACTTAAGTGAAGCGTGTGCTGCTTTTCTGTATGTTGAGCTTTAAAGATGATAAGAAAGTCTGAGTGCTCAAATCAACGTTCGTATGTTAGAGAATAAGCTCGTAGTTTTTGGTAACTTGTAAACGTCGTTGATCTCACGTATTTTTAGAAGTCTTGAATCAAACATCTATAAATAAAAACAGCTTCTTTGACTTCTGATAAAATTAGCTTTATTGCCTAAAAGAGTTCCTGCAAAAAGGATTCAAAACAATCAGTCTTGTTTTATACCAAAATAGGTAAGGCATATTAAATGACTTTGTTCAGCATTAATGAAGCATTTAATACTCGTACTTATTAGAGTAACGGTAACATTTAATATAAGATCAATTGGTTCTGATTCAGTAAAAGTCAAGTTCTGCTTCTGTTTCTCTAAGCAGATAAGTACTCGAAGAGTACTGCTTTTGTAAAAGCGATAGGGGAACTACTGATTTTATACTAAGTACTGCTTTAAACTATCTTCAGGTTTTTATTCACGCGATCTACTGGTTTAGACTATCATCACCACAATTAAATTAAATCTATCAATTTTTCCTTTTGCGGTGATGCCAAAACCTAAAAGTTAGTAAAGATGAATATAAAAACAGATAGCCTTTAAAAGCAATTGATAAGAAAATAAACAGTAAATCAGAGTTCAGAAAGCGTTAAGGAGTTTTAATCATCTGTTCCAATGTCTCGGAACAAGGTATCCTCATCCTGAGGATCTTGGTTTCTTAAGGATGATTCTGCGTGATGACCTCCTTCTGTCATTCTTCCTTCTGCTTCTGTTCTGCCTTCTGTTTCCCCTTTTTTCGCATCAAACCCCTGAACTCGAGTAAGTAAGAAATCCACTCGTCCAGTAAGAGTAATAAAGCCATTTTGCAGTATCTCCAGAATTGGCGTTTGATTCGAAACATGTTCATTTAGAGCTTGAATTGATTGAGATTGAGACTCAATCTTGTCGTTGATAGTTTCGATCTTGGAGTCAGTAGTCGCAATTTGAGTTGAGATGGATTAGAGAGACGATTCATGAGCAGAGATAGTACGAAGAACTTCAGTTTGACCGAGCACGAGATTAGTATGACTTGTCAAGACATTTTTCCGGAAGAGATCAGATTCTACTTCAAGCTTTGACAATGATTCTGCCGTTTTAAGGACATAATCCATTATGCGTTTGCGGAAAAAGTCGGTGGCACTGACCTCACCAGCACGATCAAAAGATAACTGCTTGACGATTTCAGAAATTCTATCAATAGATCGCCTCAGTGTTTCGATCTCAAACTCAAGATTGAATTGTTCTTCTTCTAGGGAGGGGCTTCTGGCCAGAAAACGTTGCTTGATTTCAACAAGATGAGCAACGTGAGCAATACGAGTCGGGGAGTCTTCAGGATGGACAATCAGTGCATAGAAGGGACAAGTTCTGTAGGAGCAGTAGCAATTACAACGGGCTGTTCAGAAGAGGTTCCTTCAGCAGCAGTAGATGATTCAGGCGCTGCACTTCCTTGTGGTTCTGCAGCTTCCAAAGCTTCCAGTTGTTCGGTGGCTGGAATGGATATAGATGGATCATTCAAAATAGCTTCCATTGCCACTCGATGTTCATCAGAGAAAATCTCTAAATTTGGCAATGATTGAGATTGAGTAGCATCTAATACTGCCATGGGTATGTCTGCCAGGTTGAGCTGTTGGTTGGACTGCTGGTTGGACCACGTCTTCAACCTGAACTGCTTCTGGTGTAGAAGAGGCGGTAATAACCATGGATTCAATGACTTCATCCACCGAAGCCAATTCTCGAACAAAAATAAGAGACGAAGATTGAGTAGGTCGCTTAGGTGATGCAGGAGTACTTGAGACCTTAGCTTTTGGTGACGCTGTAGCCCGTTCCTCAACTGGCTTAATCTGAGTAAAGATTGGAACGAAACCTACTGAACTATTGAGCAGGTTCTCCAAAGGCCTGTTCTTGAGCAAGAAGTTGCTCATTCATTATTCTCAATCGATCAGTCAGAATGCGAATGACGTGCTGATCTTGAGCAGCAGTAGGAATCATAGAACTGAAATTAGACTGAAGAGTCTTTAAGACAGATTTCATCTTCTGTTGCTCAAGAATAAAGCTTCGCCTGCTCATCGCTTCAATCACATTAACAGTTCTGGCAATTTCAAAAACTTTATCCTCATACTTCATTATTCTTCCAAAGGTACCTTTTGTCCTGAAATATGAGAGAGGATGAAAAACCCGAACCTTATGCCATTCATCGAAGAACTTCATGCCTTCATTGACAGTTCTCTCAATTTCCTCTATGTGAAGATCAACACCAGTGAAAACAGATGATTTGGTGCCTTGAAATTGTGATTCTTGAGCAAGTTTTCCTTTGCCTTTATCAGAAGATGATATAGGCATTACCGGTCTAAATGCAGAAGACCCAGCGGTGGATTCTCGAATGACAACTCCAGAAGTCGGTCTGAAAATCGGAGTAGTAGAGGAAGTGGTTGCAGTAGAAGTAGCTGCTGGTCTAGATGCAGGGACTGATTCTGGCACAGAAGAGGTGGCTTCTGGAAACACTTGTCTCAAGGGGACAGTGTCTAAATCAGTGATTGCAACTGTTTTCTTGATGCGAACAACAGTGCGAGCTTTCTTCTTGCTAGGAGTTGCTGGTAGAGATGATTTGGTAGGAGAAGCAGACTCCTCAGATACTGTTTTGTCAGAATCAGTGGAGATAACCACTCTTTTTCTCTTTGGTCAGCTTGTCAAAAGTATCGGAATTTGACCAACAGTGCTTCAGCAACAATATCAGCAAGCACCTGGTACTTCCATCTTGAGTTGCTTCTTGAAGCAAGAAGGAGAGAGTACCTCTCCAGAAGCTGAGTACGTAATGAGGGCAGTTGACATCTCCTCCTTATATGTATCAGAAAAATCTGAAATCCCTGAGCATGGGAGGCAGAAGGTCGATCCCAGAAGAGCAGCATCAATTATATACATCTCCTTGGGAATAGACAATTTTCCCTTCGAAAACCTTAGCTCTGGCATAGAAATCCAGGAGAGCAGTTTTGTAAATAACAGCAGGTGCCTCCAAGAACCGTCTTAGGCCAGTTTTCTCAAGAGCTTGAAATATCTTCACAAGATTTTCGTCGTTGATTGTTAAGACAGATGAGAAGTTAACTTGATAAGCGTTCAGTGCATATGCTCCGGCCATATCTGCAATTAGGATAATAATAAAGTAGAATTTGTAGAAGAGATGAAAGCAAGAGAAAACAGTAGCTAGAGATCAAAAGTTTGAAAGCATAAAAGTGAAATGAGATGAAAGAGGCGGTTAATATTCAAACATGTACAGCCGTCAGTGAAACATAAGGACACATGTCAATATGTTTACGGTTGAATTTGAAAAGTTGAGCAGAGAGTGTCAGATACGCCAAAATTTTGAAAGGTAAAAATAAAAGGCGAGCTGTCCAAAGCGGTTACTAAAAATCAGAATGTAATTTATCGTCTTATGTTATGAAGTGCTGAAATATTTTCAGCATCTGAATAAAAACCAGTAGACACGCTGTTTAATCGAAAATACAAATCGTCTTCTACTTCTGATAAAGCACGGAAAAGGAAAAGACAGAATAAATAAATATTCCTCCTCAATTAATGCAAGTAATAAATGCAAAAGATACGATATCTGAGAGAATGATAGATTACTCTTGATATTCGTGCAAGATGTGACTGGTAGGGCGTCTCTTTAGCTTCTCCAAGACTCTATATAAATACCTGCAATCTTACAAGTTAAAATAAGTACTTAAATAATAACAAAACACAAATGGATGATGCAAGTATGCTCTCGAAGTCTTCTCCAGAGACTGATTCAGCAGAGGAGTTCCAAGGATCATTTCCAGCTTCTCGTAATATGATGTCTGAAGACATCCTTTTTCAAGTTATGAAGTCTTGGAAGAAATTCCTTGGCCTGTAATATTAACAATCAGTTAGATTGTTCGTTTTTGTTAGGAGTAAGTTGCGGGATAATCCCGTTCAACAACCATGATCACGCCAAGCAGGGGATTCCCACAACGTTTAGTTAGGTTCATGCTGAAGTACTCTGCAGTACCTCAAGCTGCTGATATCAACACAATGTAATAGATAGGACAATGTAATGCATCTGGTTTTATGAATGAAATATTCAATTTTGTCATATTTCTGTTTATCTACTGCTTTTACTTACTGTAAATAAGCAAATAAACAAGTAACAAGAAATAAACAGAAGGAAGAGTGAGAAAAACTTAGTCTGAAAGAATTTAATGCTCGATGACTCCTTGTCTTCCTCAAATCTTATCTATAAAAGAAAGATGACTTCTGATTATAATGACAATAGTATTGTATTCCGATGGATTGTGAAAGCAGCACTCATGTCCCTCATCCTTCATGGACACCTCAACTTCTGCAAGAATTAAAACAAGGTGCAGAAGACTTCATTTTTGACGAGGTTATGTCCATTTGGACTGCTGTTCATGACCTTCAAACAATTAATACTGGAGAGTTTCCTGCTTCTGCTAAACAGAGGTCATTTGCAAGAAGATTCAAGAGGCTTGCTCGAGTTGATCACATATCCGATCTGGTCAAAGATGATGTGTTGAATCATTTGCTGCTGTCAAGAGAGTGGGAGTGGCTTGACCTTTTCATCAACTCTGAAAACTTACGGAATATTAGAAGTCAAGATTTAAATAACTAGATTAGAATGTGGCAATATGCTGTAGAAAGAAGTTTGAATCAAGTTGTAAGGCGTCGATTTCATTCTTAATAAAATAACAGTAGTTATCACAAATTGTCTCCTTTTCTTATGAACTCACTGATATTAGATGAGTAACAATTATCTGACAGCAATTAGCAGACTGATAGCAACAATATACTTAATTTAAATCAATTAAACTAAGAACATTTCAAAAATAAGAAAACTTATTCTCAGGCAGAGGCTTTGTAAAGATGTCTGCTGCTTGTTGATCAGTAGAAACGTATTCCAGACGAATGTCCTTCTTCTGCACATGATCTCTAATGAAATGGTTTCTGATATCTATGTGCTTTGTTCTGGAATGAAGCACTGAATTTTGCGTGATTGTTATAGCACTGGTATTGTCACAGAATATGGGTGATTCAAAAGCATGACTCCATAGTCTTTAAGCTGTTGTTGCATCCACAATATTTGAGAACAGCAGCTTCCAGCAGCGAGGTATTCTGCTTCTGCAGTAGACGTAGCTATGGAAGTCTGCTTTTTACTAAACCAGGAGATCAGCCTATCACCAGGAAAATTGACAAAAAGCCACTTGTGCTTTTTCTGTCTAGTTTACAACCTGCATAATCAGCATCTGAATATCCAATAAGATTAAAAGATGAATCATTAAGATACCATAAGCCGACATTTTGAGTTCCCTTTAAGTACTTCAGAATACGTTTAGCAGCAATATAATGTGACTGCTTAGGGCTAGATTGAAATCTTGCACAAATGCAAACAGCAAACATAATATCAGGTCTACTGGCAGTAAGATATAATAGAGAACCAATAAGACAACGATACTGAGTTACCTCTACTGGAATTCCACTATCGTCCTTATCAAGTTTAGTGGATGAGCTCATTGGAGTGGAAGCAGCAGAGCATGCTTCCATGCCAAACTTTTTCAGTAGCTCCTTGGTATACTTAGCTTGATTTATGAAAATTTCAGTATCAAATTGCTTGATCTGTAGTCCTAGGAAGAATGTTAATTCTCCCATCATGCTCATTTCAAACTGATCTTGCATTAACTTAGCAAACTTTGCACATAATTTTGGGTTAGTTGACCCAAAAATAATGTCATCAACATAAATTTGTCCTAACAAAATGTGCTTATTATTAACTAGGGTAAATAGAGTTCTATCTACTGTGCCGATTGTAAAATCATGATTGACAAGAAATTGTGATAGAGTTTCATACCATGCTCTAGGTGCCTGCTTTAAACCATACAGAGCTTTGTGTAATTTAAATATATGATGAGGTAAAAAATGGTCGATAAAACCTGGAGGTTGTTCAACGTAGACTTCTTCTTGCAGTAGACCATTTAGGAATGCTCTTTTAACGTCCATCTGATAAACTTTAATATTTTTGAAATCAGCAAAGGCTAAAAATATTCTGATCGCTTCAAGCCTTGCTAGTGGTGCATTGGTTTCATCATAGTCTATTCCTTCTTCTTGTCTGAAACCTTGATCTACCAGTCTTGCTTTATTTCTGATCACGGTGCTTTCTTCATTTAGCTTGTTTCTAAATACCCACCGAGTTCCAATAACGGCTTGATGAGATGGTCTGGGTACAAGAAACCAAACTTCATTTCTCTTAAATTGATTCAGCTCTTCTTGCATAGCTTCAATCCAACTGGGATCCAGAAGAGCTTCTTCAATTTTCTTTGGTTCATCCTGAGAGATAAAGGCAGCATGCATATATTCATTAATCATTTGCCTTCTGGTTCTTAATGGAGCTGCAGGATTACCAATAACCAAAGATGGAGGATGAGATTTCCTCCAAACAAAAGGGTTTAAAGAGATTTCTTCCTGGTTTGATGTATTCGAAATAGGCTCAGCTGGAGCAGTAGCAGGTTCTAGAATGTTCACTTCTGGTTCTGGTAAATCTTGTGTCTGAACAATTGGTTTGACCAGAGGAATGTCTGGTTCTGGATTTTGAACATCTTTAACACTAGGTTCTGCATCATTTTCACTATCCAGTTCCAGATGAATCATGCCTAACCTGTTACTTAGATTTGACACGTTAGAAGTTCCAGGGGCACTGCTATCTTCATCAAAAACAACATGAATGGATTCTTCAACATTAAGAGTTCTATTATTGAAGATCCTGAAAGCTTTGCTTACTGCTGAATAACCAATGAATAATCCAGCATCTGATTTTGAATCAAATGCAGACAAGTAATTTTTACCGTTATTGTGAACAAAGCATCTGCAACCAAATACATGAAAATAAGATACATTAGGCTTACTCCCTTTCCATATCTCATACGGAGTATGATTGTGCATTTTGTTGATCATGATTCTGTTTTGTGTGTAGCAAGCTGTGTTGATTGCTTCTGTCCAGAAGCGCTGAGAGATGTCTGCATCTGCTAGCATTGTTCTAGCAGCTTCTTTAAGAGTTCTATTTCTCCTCTCAGCTACTCCATTCTGTTGAGGTGTTCTAGCAGCTGAATATTCATGATTAATGCCATGTTCATCCAAGTATAACTCAAGAATCGTAAACTCAATTCCCCGATCACTTCTGATTTTAATGACAGAAATATTTTTTTTCATTTTGAATCTTTTTCAGAAGCTTGATCAGGAGACTACTGGTTTGATCTTTTCCAGCAAGAAATATTACCCAAGTAAATCTGGAAAAGTCATCAACAACAACATGTGTATATTTCTTCCCCCTAAGCTCATGATAGGGATTGGGCCAAACAAGTCCATATGCAATAATTCCAAACACCTTGAAGTTGATTTACTACCTTTGTTCTTGAAGCTAGATCTCACCTGCTTGCCAAGTTGACATGCAGAACACACATGATTCTTAACAAAGTTAATATCAGGCAAACCGTCAACTATATTCTGCTTCTTGAGATTGTTGATTGACTTGAAGTTCAGGTGATTCAATCTCTTGTACCATAGCCAACGTTTATCACTAAGGGAAGCAACTAAACATGTAGGAACATTAATAGGATCTGTATTCCAAGAAACTTTGTATGTGTTGTCTTCTCCTTTTCAAGTTAATACAGTAGACTCATCAACATTTTTAACTGTGCATGTGGGCTTCTGAAAAGCCACAGAATAATCATTATCACACAGTTGACTAATGCTAATCAAGTTGTAGCAAAGATTTTCAATTAATAGTACATCAGTGATAGTACCTTTTGAGTTATCTCCAAATGTTATCTTTGGTCCGGTACAACTCATTTCTTCTGATAGTAGATTTTTCTGTCCAATCATGTGTCTGGAACATCCACTGTCCAGATACCATGTGGAGCTGCTGATTTTGGCTTTCCTATCCTGTTCCTACAAACACAAATTTTAGTATCTGGTACCCAATCTATTTGTGTCCAATCCTTATCAGTCCTTTAGGAACCCACATTTGTACAATTCTAGGTGACCTTGTACTTCGGGTATCCAAAGCGGTGTGTGCAACAGAAGATCTGCTATTTCTAACAGAATGCATCTTAGAATGTTTTTCTTCCCTTCTGTTTTTGTTGTCTGGTCTGTATCTCTTTTGAACAGGTCTAGAATTATAGTGCTGGTAGTTTTTAACCTTCATAGGGGGTTATCCTCCTGAGTTGAATCCTCTGCTGGATCCAAAACTCTGGTGAACTCTTCCCTTAGGTTCAATATAACCCAGACCATAATGCTTCCTTCTGTTCGTCTGATCTACAGTCCTTTCAACTATAACAGTTGGTACTCGAGGTTCATATACCACACTGGATTTTACAAAATAAATGAATTTCCTTTTGCCTTTATCCAGGTCTGGCTTAGTACTAGTTTCAGAAGTGCTTTCATTATTGCTGAATCCGAAACCACTTCTGTCACCGGATTGCTTCTGCAATTCTTGCATCTTCTCTAAGGAAACAGAAGACTTGTTCCCTGCATTTACCAAAACAGATAGCTTCTGGTTTTCAGACATCATTGTTTGGTAATCTGCATTCACTCTTTCATTCTCAGTTTTTAACTTACTCATCTCAACTTTTAAATCATTGCAGTTGTTCTCTTGCAAACAAGTGAACTTACTGACTTTGATTTTTTAAGTCTTGATTTTCAATCTTAACTTCCTCGAATGATTGAGAAAGTCTTGAGTACTCTTCCACCATGTCATGCAGTGCTTTAATTAAATCAGTTCGTGTAAATTCATCAGAGTCAAAGTCAAGTACCTCTTCAGATGTCGAGGTTGGTTCAATATCTGTCATGACACATTTGATCTCTTCTGCATCACTTTCGCTGGAATGACTTTTTGAGTCAGAAGACTCAGAGCTAGAGTCCGCCCATTTAGATTTGCTTTCCTCAGCAATCATTTCTTTGCGGTCTCTTCTGAATTTCTTGTCATTTCTCTTGTATTCCTTTTTCTTCTGGTCATCCTTCTTGGGCTTTGGACAATCAGCAATAAAATGACCGATCTTTCCACAGTTAAAGCATGCCATTTTAGATTTGCTTTCCTCAGCAATCATTTCTTTGCGGTCTCTTCTGAATTTCTTGTCATTCCTCTTGTATTCCTTTTTCTTCTGGTCATCCTTCTTGGGTTTTGGACAATCAGCAATAAAATGACCGATCTTTCCACAGTTAAAGCAAGCCATGTCACCAGGTGGTGAATCCTTCTTGAAGTTCCTGTTAGGGCTTTGGTAGGCTCGGTGATTCTTTTTCATGAATCTGGAGAATTTCTTCACAAAGAGAGACATAGCATCATTGCTGATCTTTTCAGAAGTGCTCTCAATAGTGATAGCAGGTAATGCCTGCGGAACAAATACATCAGCTAGCAACAGTAGAAGTAGTAGCAGCAGTAGCAGCAAGAACCTTGGTTGGTAGATTTGTTGAGGGCTCTTTTCCGCTTCTTACTTCCAGTTCGAACTCATAGGCTTTTAAGTCAGCGAACAAGTCATGTATCTCCAACTTGTTTAGATCTTTAGGGACTCTAATAGCCATTGTTTTAAGGTCTCATTCTCTGGGTAAAGCTCTCATCACCTTGAGTGCTATTTTTCTGTTGCCATACTCTTTCCCAAGAGTTGCTAGGTCATTAACCAGGCTGCTGAACCGTTCATCAAACTCATTCAGAGTTTCTCCAGCTTTCATTTTGAGATTCTCGAATTTCTGCATTGCTACAGACAGTTTATTCTCCTTCGTCTGCTTATTTCTTTCACAGATTTGGATGAGCTTCTCCCAAATCTCTTTAGCAGTAGAACACATTTTGATTTTGCTGAAGGTATTTTTGTGGAGGGTTTTGTAAAGAATGTCATTCGCAACATTATCAAGATTGACTTTCTTCTTATCTTCGCCAGTCCATTCAATTATGTTCTTTTCAACCATTTGAGGCGCTCCCTCAGTAATAGCAACAGCAGTGTTAGATTTTAAAATCTTCAAAGGACCATCTGTTATGACATACCACATGTCATCATCTTGGGCTGCAAGATGAGCTTGCATCCGAATCTTTCAATCATCAAAGTCTTCTTTTAAGAACATAGGAACCTTACTGAAGTGTGCCATATCTGTTGTAAACAGAGAACAAGAAAAATCTGCTTTGATACCACTTGTTGGGGATCGATATGGAGTTTAAGGGGGGGGGGGGGGGGGGGGGTGAATAAACTCTACTCCTTTGACGGTCATTTTTGCAAAGGGGTGCTAGAATCCTGTTAGAGATTATAGCAAATCTTGTTCAAGTGTATAACCAGCAGAGCACAATATAGTACGGAAACAATCTGATGGTTTAAGGGTAAATAATGATAAAAAAAAAAAGTAAGCAGTAGACAATGATTGTTTATGGAAGTTCGAAAATAAAATCTTCTACGCCTTCCCTTCTTCTGTTTCCAGAAGGTATCACTAAAAGACTTTGGTTTTTACAGTACAACACTCGTACACACCCACTTCAATAGGACTTATCCTTTGTCTACTGAAACTCTTAGTTTCTCAACACAATAAAACCGATACAACAAGGTTCTGGAAAAGACTCTTTTCAGTTTACAAACTCTTCTCAAATATGTAATAACACGATAATGATTGTAGAGAGAGTAAGAAATAGTCAGCATAATATGATCTCAAAAGATCAGATAACTTAAGTGAAGCGTGTGCTGCTTTTCTGTATGTTGAGCTTTAAAGATGATAAGAAAGTCTGAGTGCTCAAATCAACGTTCGTATGTTAGAGAATAAGCTCGTAGTTTTTGGTAACTTGTAAACGTCGTTGATCTTGTGTATTTATAGAAGTCTTGAATCCAACGTCTATGAATAAAAACGGGTTCTTTGACTTCTGATAAAATCTGCTTTATTGCCTAAAAAATTTCCTGCAAAAAGGCTTCAAAACAATAGTCTTGTTTTATACCAAAATAGGTAAGGTGTATTAAATGACTTTGTTCAGCATTAATGAAGCATTTAATACTCGTACTTGGTAGAGTAACAGTAACATTTAATAGAAGATCAATTGGTTCTGATTCAGTAAAAGTCACGTTCTGCTTCTGTTTCTCTAAGCTGATAAGTACTCGAAGAGTACTACTTTTGTAAAAGAGATATGGAAACTACTGGTGTTATACTAAGTACTGCTTTAAACTATCTTCATGTTTTTATTCACGCGATCTATTGGTTTTGACTATCATCACCACAATTAAATTAAGTCTATCAAAGCGGCATATTTTTGGATCATCTTTTATTATTATCGATTATTACATTAATTTGTATAAATCATAAATTAAAAATCACAAAATCAATTCTAGAATTCGAATTTCCTATGATGTTAATAAAAAATTATTAAATGAACAATCAGAAAAAAAAATAAAAATTTTGAAAGGAAATATGAAAATATATATATAGAGACACATTTCGAAAATTTGAGAGAGTGATAGAGACAGATGAGAGGAGAGAAGATAAGAAGAGATATGATGTAAAGCGACATAGAGATAAATAAATAGCTTATGTATGAGTTAAAAGTTTTAAAAATCCATCCAAATATTTGGTGTGAACCTAATACAACTTTTGACAATTTATAGTTGTACCTTAGGTTTTAATGTTTGTATGTTAATGAATTCCATGAAGTTATTAAACGTTTATTGAAAATTTGAATACCTCTAGACTTTTATAGAGTTTTTAAAAGTCAATGTTGAATATCACTTGACTTTTGAAAACTCTATGAAAGTCTATTTTGAATATCACTAGACTTTTATAGAGTATACAAAAGTCTTAATTGAATACATCTAGACTTTTAAAATCTATAAAAGTCATTAAAAATCAATAAATCTTCTACATTGAATACACCTCCCTTAATGACTTTCAATGATCTTTTTTTTAAATGATAGATTTTTCGTGGATTTGGTATATTTTTATTGACTCTTATGGAATCTTACAGATTTGTAAACAGAATTTCATGGACTTTTGTAGACTTTTTGCAAGTTTTGATAGATATTTGCAAATTTATTGATTGATGATGCGAATTTTGTACTTTTATGAATATATATATATATATATATATATAATTTCTTTGAACTAATAATTATTTAACATAAATAACATCTTTACTTTGAAATAAATTTATTTATTTAAAAAGTAAATATGTTTAATATATGAAAAAAATCACAATTAATTTAACAAAATCAAAATTTCAATCCCCATTTCTATTCAACAAGCATAAATGATTAATCAATAAAATTATAATTTATAAGCATATATATAAATTTTATCAATATAGATAAATAATTAATCAAAACATTATGAAATTTGATAAATTTTAAGCAATTTTTTATGAAAAAATCTAAGATTCGTTATATTCAATTTGATAAATTTTAAGCAGTTTTTTATGAAAAAAAATATTAGCATTTCTTCAATACAAATGTATCTTGTATCTTGCAATAATGCTTTTTCTTTAAGGAAGTTGCACAATTTTAAAAATACGTCAGGGTACATTCTATAAATTTCTCGAAAGTTTGTTTGATCATCTTTTAATATTTTATGAATATAATCATATCCACTTGAAGTTATTGGTCGTTGTTATGATCGGGAAAAGAGTTTAGAGGGGGAGGGGGGAGTGAATGAGTTCTTTCAAATTTTCTCTTGTAAAAGGTTGATCTCAACCATTTTTAGGCGGTTGAAAATTCTTCTCAAACGATTGGAAATGTGAACCACTATTAAATGCGGAAAACGGTTCACAATCTCCAATAAAACTTAAACACGTTAACAGGCTTAATCAATAAGTAGAGACTGGAAAAGTAAGTGCTTGCGAGAAGTAAGATGACACAAGGTTTTTATGGATGTTCGGAGAATGAATACTCATATGTCACCCCTTCTTCCTCTTTAGAAAGGATTCCACTAAAATACTTTGGCTTTACAATCTTCTTGCAACAGCTCACTCCAATCAGAACTTATCACACTATCTGTTTTAGAACTCTTCATGATCACTTTACACTTCTGGATTTTTAAGAACACTTAGTTCACCAGACACCAAAACTTAACCAAATAACCAAAAGGTTACTGATATGAATAAACAATTTGGTTTGAGTAGCACGAAAATGATCCTTAGATGATCGAATGTATTTCTGTTCAAAGCGTGCTGATTGAGCGATAAAGTATCTAGACTTTTGATAGCGCTCTGGGATCTTTAGAGTATGCAAGCAAGCAATAATGTTTCAGCTGTGAATCGATTTCTTTTTCTGTTAGCACACTTCTCTGTTGATATAGCCCATTTTCTTAACGGTCGTGAAGGACAAGCAACGTTAACCTGATCATCTGAACAGATGTGTTGCTGTCGACTTTATGAGCATTAAATGTTCTTTAATAAACGCATTTAATGTTCCTTTTGCTCAGCATAGTTATGAAGCACTTTTCTTGAAGAGTTCCCTTTCTGGTAACTGTTTTTAGCGTCAGAACTTGAAGTCTATACTTGATCATCCTTTTCTGGATAGAGACAGAAATGCGTATCATTCTTGGGACTCGTGAAAGGATAAGTTGAATTCGAGGCGGTGTAATACTTTGAATGTGTAGAGCTGGTTAGAGAATGTCTTTGAGCAATAAATAGTTCTTTTTAATGATCCGGTTCTAAGCTTCTTTTTATGCAGACGATTGAATTTGCCAGAGGTCTGAAATTCACGTGGTTTAGATTTCTTGAGCTTTGGCCGGTTTTGAAGCTGGGCGGTTGAACTGATACCTATTACATCGAGCTGTCTTTATTTTGTCATACACCAAAATTCTTGGGTAAATAATATTTTCTAACAATTTTCCCCTTTTTGATGATGACAAAACACAGCTGCAAGGCTATACAACACAATGATTTTTAAGGAGATACAAAAGAACAAAAGATTGTATTTCATTAAGTAAATGAAATTACAATCTTCAAAATAACCAACTTAATGTTTCTTTTGTCATGAACTCTGTTCCCCTGCTTTGGCCCTGTCTTCCTTTTCTTTCAACTCCCGTAATACTTTCATTACAGATAATTCTGCTTCTTGAATTACCCTTTGTCACTCTCTTTCCCCCTTTTTGACATCACCATGAACAAGGAATTCCATAATCTCTGCAAACTGAGCACCTTGGGCATCAATACGTTGTTCTAGATTTGTTTGAAGATGAGTCATTTGTTCCGATAGGCCAAGGCACATGTTAAGGTGTGCAGAATTATGTTTTGCTTGCTGGAGGGAAACACTTGTTTTCAAGGTGAAAAAATCGTTGCATAGAGCAGACTTCATTGATGAAAAGGCTTCCTTGAGATCAAATTGTTTTCGATTGAGAGCCATAATGGATTGATCCATAGTGATTAGTCTGGTCAGAATCTGCTGTTGGAAACTTTCTTCTAGAAATTCTTGTTCTTCATGTTCACCTTCTTCAGTTAGTAACATGTTCTTGAAAGAGGCTAGTTGAGAGGAAGATAGTTTACCAGCAGATTTTGACGGCTCGGGCTCATGTAGTTCAGTCGTTATGCTCTCAATGATTTGGTCAATATCTTCAGTTGAAGCAGAGGGTTTAGAGATGATGACTTCTGGTTCCTCTGGTTTTGCTGATGGAGGACTAGGTGGAGGAGAGTGTGTAGGAATTGATGAAGTGGTCAGTTCGGCTTCCTGCAGCTCTTTGGGAGAGGTCATCAACTGTTCTTGAAGAATGGTTGGATTATCATCAGTGAAAGGGGCTTTTGGGGAAACCGATTTCTCTTTAAATGTGGCAGCTTTATAAAAATCAGATAAAAACTTCACGGCCTCATCAACAGAAAGAGTTTGAGCTTCTGATGGATGAACAGGAGGCGGTTGAGCAGATGCTGTTAGAGTAGGTGCCCGTCGAGCCAAGTGTTGGCTGAAGGTTCATGTTGAAACTCTATGTATAAACAATCTTTATTTCAATAATATTTGAAATTATTGTTTTGGCACATCTTTATCTGTATACCCATGCTAGTTGCACAGATAAAATCCTTGAATATACAAATAGTAGAAAGAATATGAGATGCTCATATGATGAGTATCATGAAACTCATATTTGCAATATTGTATATTCTAAATAGTTCCTAGTCGATTCAGCCGCCGCTAAGAAGGATATAGGCAGCTCGAGTTCGAGACTAGTGTCTGCGATATGAGTACCATGTTTCATTGGTAGGAGACATTGTGATGTCCAAATATGCAGATAGGTGCTCCTTGTAGACTGCACTGAACAACCCTCCATAAAGGACTTTTCAAGTGGTTCTCACTTATCGAGTGGAAACGTCTTAGTTTATGATTGTACACCATTAGTCCTTATGACCCGGGACAATATTGAGACTCTATATGCTAGCATTGCACTTTCACTTGTTTACCGACTCATATGGGGTCATCAGGTGGCAAGGTTGGGTGTTTTGTTGAAATATATAGGAGTCGATGCATTTTAGTTGTCGATTCACCGCTTACCTTCGGGTATGGATATCCTATGTGTATGTAGTTTGAAATACTTGATCAGAGTATGGTGGTAATTAAGAAAGAGGTTTCTTAGATTACACCATCGATGCAACTATGACATGACACATAGTATCGATTCTTTGACAGCTCTTGATATACCAATAGTTGTCGAATCGGTCGGGATATATGGGATGAAGGGACCGTACTGTACGCTAACTATAATTGAATGGTTCTTGCAGGCACTATCATTTGATACCTAGGGAATCATGTAAGCGATACTGCTAGGCGTTTAACATGATTGATTGGGTACTATCAGACTTGAGTTCTGACTTTCTTATTATCAAGGAGTTGATAATTAAGAATGGAGCAATTGGGGTATGCTCATATAAGGACATGTTTAGTCCCAAATCACATTAAGATGTGAACCCACAGCTAGTTGTATCAATGAACCATTGAGGGTCACACAAGTGATAACTTTCTAGATCCCGTTGAGAAGTAAAAATAGTTCAATGTGTTGAACGACTTATAAAGGAGTTTATAAGCGCAAGGAAAAAAATTAGAAGTATGACTTCTATAAAAGGAATGTGACTTTTAATTTGAGGAAGTGTTCCTAAATTAAAAAGTTGGCCAAACAAATAATGTATTTGAAAATTGTGATTTTCATAAACATTATTATGGACTAAATTAAATTAATTCAACTGTTGAATTTATTAAACACTTGTGGACCTAGTAGAGTCCAAATAATTAAATTAATTCAAGTGTTGAATTAATTAAACAACATTGGGCTTTGTAGAGCCCAATTAGAAATAATTATTTAACTAGTGGGCTTGAGTAAAATCAAGTAAGGTTTAATTAGTCTCAAATATGTTTGAGACATTTAAATAAAAGTACATGGGCCTTGTAATTGTTACAAGCCCAAATAGGATTGCATGCATGAGAGGTGAAGGGTTGGAGGCTATTTTTTCAACATCCAAGGCGTGACATGCACATGCTTACTTTTTCTTTTTCATACATCAAGAAAAACATTCATCCCTCTCTCCTCCAAGGCATATGGCCGAAATTTGAAGATAATTTCCCTTCAATATTTTTGCTTCTTCAATTGTGAAGATTACATACACTTCTCAAAGAAAAATGCCTTACATTTTCTAGTGCAAGTGTAAGGTGGATCTTCCTTGTTGGTGGTGAGCTTAATTTTTGAGCAAGGAGTGCTCATTGGAAACTTGTAGAATAGTCTACCATTCAAGAGCTAAGGTGTTTACATCTTAGTTGGAGCCATAATCAATCTTAAGAGATTGATAGGTAAGAATTTCTAAAACACCCTATGAATGTGATTTTGTGTTTTATTGTATTTAATACACACTATAGTTTAGGGTGCTCGATTTTCTTGCTAGAAAAATAGTTTTGAAACTTCCGTTGCGCAAGCAAGCACCTTAATTGATCCCCTTTCAGATGCATTAATGTCAAAGATTGTTTGTGAGACAGATAGAAGGTCTGGAGCAATCTGATGGTATTGTTCATCACCGGGAATGTCCTCCGGTGTGATCTTCTCAGAGGGAGGTTCAGTGTTCTCCTCATCATTCAGTTGAGCGGTTTTGGTAAGTATTCCTGGTGATGAAGGCTTAATGTTCGTGCTGGATGATGTAGATGATTGATCCTGAATGGTAGATGTGTCTTTGAGCTATTCAGAACACGGGTCTTCATGCAGTTCCAACATAGAGTCGAGCTTACTCTGTTCTGTAACTGCTGGAAGGTGAAGATCCTGTCGCATTAGAGCAACATGTGTAGCAAGCGATAAGGCATCTATCTCAAGTTGAGATATAACAGCTGAATCATCCTTTGCAGTAGGGCAGAAAGGATCAAAATTATTTCTTTTTAGTTGATGATGGCTCGGAGATTGCTTTCTTTCATCTGTAGTTCCAAAAAGTCTCGACGACGTAGAGCGGTTTGAATATTAGATCTTTTTGTCCATTCCAAGATGGACCGGACCGTTCAAGTTTGGCTGCTGCTTTTATTTTACCGGTTTGAATCAATGAGTCAAATGTTACAACTGTTCGATATTGAATCCATTGATCAAAATTTTTCATCTTCTTCTTAACGGCCTCATTGACACGTTCGCTGGTGAGGACTATGGCTATATGTACCGAATTGCTTTTTGGTGGATTTTCGATCATGACTTGTTTACCCTTTTCTGTGGAGAGAATAATAGGAACTCCTTAGTAAGAGGACTCAATCTCTGTTTCAGTAATTTGAATTCTTTTTAGCTCTTTGATTGAGGCTGCGGGGATCGATGCAGGAATTAGTGGTGCAGAAAGATGTTTAACCAGTTTGATCTTCGCTATTTTTGATATTTCAGTTCGTTTCTTCTTGAAGACTTGAGAGATGGGAATGTCGTACTTGGATTCATCATCGGAACTGGATTTTAGGATTAGCTTCCTCTTGGTTTCTTTGGGAGTGGAATTAGTCTTTGATTTCTTCTTTTGTTCCACAAATTCTACCCCAGTCTCGGTTTTGATGGAGACTATCTCCTCATCAGCCGGTTGATTTTTCTTGATGAATTTTTCAACCGTTATCCAGTTGAACAGCTTGGTCTTTCCAACTTCAGTCATATCAACCGGTTGAACCCCTGCATCAATCAGCATGTGGCAAATTTGAACCTCAAAGCCTTGCGATTGGTTTTCTTTCTTGATCATAGCTACCAGTGTCTTGAATAGAATATCAAACCAGTTGATCTGCAGTTTAGATGAGATAGTGGCCATAACAAGAAATTTTTCCAAAGTTATCTTGTCATATGCATTAGCCTTGGCAAGAAGTCCTTTTGCCACAATATCAGCTAACAATCTGAATTCGATCTTTAAATCGCGTTTTTGACAGGTTGGAGATGAAATCGGAGAGTCTTTGATTGAGAAGGTGCTATGCCAAATGTCAGTGTTTCCTTCTGGTAGTGTGGATAAATCAGTAATTCCAGCCGTGGTTAAGCTGAACAATTCAGCAAACATCTTTTGGGTGAGTTGGAGGTTTATATTTTGAACAGCACAAAAAATTTCTATAAATATAGGTAGAAGGGTTAGTTTCACAATTACTTGAAATACAAAGCAGATAAAATCAGAATGGTTAAGGACAACAGTTCAAGCGAGCTAGACTTGGCAGATGCATTCATGGAGTCAATTGTGGCCTCCCGCAAAACCGCTCTGGAGGACGAAGAAGCTGTCAACCTGGACTAAGGTCCAGGAGCTTCAATCCTCCCTCGGGAGAGGACTAGTTGGCAACTCTGAATAAATATCAATGACGCCTCCGCGTCGCTGATACTGTAGACGTCTTCTCTGATGACGGCGTCTACCTCCTCATGCTCCTAAAGGAGCAAAGGGCTCTGAGAAGGATTGCCTTCTCAGAGGAATTTTTATGCACCTCCACCGGAGGGCTGACCGCCTGGTTGGCCACATGGAGGAGGGTGGTTAAGGAAAAAATCAATGTTGTACGCGCCCGCCTATATTAATGAAATTTCCTATTTTGTATTACTGATTTCTTTTTGTCTATCCCTTTTATTTCCTGCATTACAAACTAAACATATGCAAGAAGTAATCATATCAAGATAAATCGATTAATCCAAACATATTTCGGAAATGTGAAAACTTAGCCTCTGGTAATGGTTTTGTAAAAATATCGGTTGTTTGTTGATCCGTATGAACATATTCAAGCCGAATCTCTTTCTTCATGACATGTTCTCGGATGAAATGATTTCTGATGTCAATATGTTTTGTCCGAGAGTGCATAAAAGGGTTGTATGTGATTGCTATTGCGCTGGTGTTGTCGCAGAAGATAGGAGATTCAGTAGCTTGGATTCCATAGTCTTTCAGTTGTTGTTGCATCCACATCATCTGAGCACAACAACTTCCAGCCGCAAGGTATTATGCTTCAGCGATTGATGTAGCAATTGACGTCTGTTTCTTACTAAGCCATGATATTAGTCTTTCGCCTAAGAACTGACATGAACCGCTCGTACTTTTTCTGTGGATTTTGCATCCAGCATAATCTGCGTCTGAATACCCTACAAGATTAAGAATTGAATCTTTGGGATACCAAAGGCCCACATTAGTAGTACCTTTAAGATATTTAAGTATGCGTTTAGAAGCAATAAAATGATATTGCATATGTTTAGCTTGAAACCGTGCACATAGGCATACAACAAACATAATATCTGGTCGACTTGCAGTCAAATACAGCAAAGAACCATTTAACCCTATGTACATTTTTTGTATCCACAGAGATTTTTCCTTCATCTTTATCCAGTTTGATTGATGAACTCATTGGGGGTGGTGGCTTGAGAACAATTTTCCATGCCGAATTTCTTTAGCATATCTCGAGTGTATTTGGCTTGATTGATAAATATACCATTTTCGAACTGCTTGACTTGCAATCCTAAAAAGTAATTTAATTCGTCCATCATGCTCATTTCAAAGTGCTCCTGCATCATGTTGGAGAATCTCTCACATAGCTTAGGGTTAGTTGATCCGAAGATAATATAGTCCACATATATTTGCAAAAAAGTGAATGATCATTTTTTGAGAATTTAAACAAAGTTTTATCGACCGTTCCAATAGAAAAACCATGCTTAAGCAAGAATTTGGTTAATGTGTCATACCATGCTCTCGGGGACTGCTTTAGTCCATACAGTGCTTTGTCAAGTTTGTAAACATAATCAGGGAGAGTGTGATTAACAAAGCCAGGTGGTTGTTCTACATGAACTTTTTCATTTAACAACCCATTCAAAAGTACAGATTTAACATCCATTTGATATACTTTGAAGTCCTTAAATGCTGCAAATGCCAGAAATATTCTAATAGCTTCTAACCTGGCTACTGGGGCAAATGATTCATCAAAGTCTTTACCTTCCTCTTGTCTATAGCCTTGAGCTACTAGTCTAGCCTTGTTTCTTATGATTAAACCGTTTTCATTCATTTTGTTCCTAAATACTCATCTAGTTCCAATCACATGAGTATTATTAGGCCGAGGGACTAGCTGCCAAATTTTACTTCTCTCAAACTGATTAAGTTCCTCTTGCATGACTTCTATCCAATTTGTGTCGAGTAATGCATCATCTATTTTCTTAGGTTCTATCTGAGAAACAAACGCAGCATGCATAAATTCATTTATCATTTGATTTCTAGTTCTAAGAGGATCTGTAGGGTTACCGATGACTAGCTCGAGTGGATGATCCTTTTTCCACTGGAGACATGGTCCATATGGATTTGACTCGGTTGGTTGAATGATTTCGTCTTCTTGCTCCAGTGCTCCTTCTTCTATTTGTATATTTTGCGTTTTTTGGTTGTCCTCTGGTTCGTGCACCTGTTGAGTTTGTTCTTGAACGATTGGATTTTCTTTTGATACGTTTTCACCTGTTTTTCTCATATCTATCTCATCATCACTGATGGCTTCAAGGTTAGTAGCATCAAGATTATTTATTAAATCATTTATGCTGCTACTACTATCTTCATGACATATAGAAGATTCATCAAATACAATATGTATGGATTCTTCAACAGTGAGAGTTCTTTGGTTATAAGCTCTGCATGCTTTGCTCACTGCTGAATATCCTAAAAAGATACCATTATCATCTTTTACATCAAATGTGGTGAGATGTGTTTTGCCATTAATATGAATGAAACACTTACAACCAAAAATGAGAAAGTATCCAACTTCTGGCTGCTTGCCGGTCCAGATTTCATATGGAGTCTTTCATGATTTTTATTGATCATGGAACGGTTTGAGTATAACAAGCTATGTTAATGGCTTCTGCCCAAAACCTTTGTGAATTACTAGATTCGGCCAGCATGGTTCTAGCTGCTTCCTTCAATGTGCAGTTTCTCCTTTCAGCTACTCCGTTCTGTTGAGGTGATCTTGCAGCTAACAGTTCATGTTTTATGCCATGATCTTCAAGATAGGATGACAGAAATTGGTTCAGAAATTCAGTTCCTCTGTCACTCCTGATTCTGTCAATTGCTTCACTTTTCTCATTTTGAAGTTTTTTGAGCAGCTTGATTAGTTGGGCGGCGCTTTGATCTTTGGAGTTTAGAAATTATACCCATGTAAATATGGAGAAGTCATCAATTACTACAAGAGTATATTTCTTTCCCCCTAAGCTCATTAAGGGTATCGGTCCAAACAGATCCATATGAAGAAGTTTCAGACATCTTGCTGATGAGTTTCCTTCTTTGCTTTTGAATGTTGAGCAGACTTGTTTACCTAATTGACAGGCATTGCAAATTCTATCTTTGGCAAAGTCAATGTTAGGTAAGTCAGATACCAGTTTAAGTTTGCTAATGCTAGCAATGGATTTAAAATTGAGATGATTGAGTCGCTTATGCCAAAGCCAATTTTTATTACCATATAAGGCCATAAAGCATGTAGGTGCATTAAGATAATCATCATTCCATTTTACTTTATATGTATTTTGCTCTCTATGACCAGTCAACATGATATTACTAGCTGTGGTTTTAACAGTGCATATGAGTTTTTGAAACTCAACGGTGTAACCATTGTAACATAGTTGGCTTATGCTTATCAAGTTATAACATAGATTTTCTACAAGAAGAACATCTTTAATGAAAACTTTGCCGTGGATAATCTTACCTTTACCAACAGCTCTACCTTTAGAATTATCACCAAAGATGATTGTTGGACCTCTGTAATTGACTACTTCTGATAAAAGATCTTTATTTCCAGTCATGTGTCTAGAGCAGCCACTATCCAGAAACCAGATGGATTCCTCAAACTCCTTTTTCTTTGATGCCTGACATTTTTGAAATAAGACATTGGTACCCTTTTCTATTTGGGTCCTGAGTTTATTAGTCCTTTAGGAATCCACACTTGAATTATCCTGAAGGATTTTTCATGGTGTGTCCTAAGGTGAGTGCTGTGATATGCATAATCAGGTGGTGTATGCAGTGTCTTTCCTTTTTCAGTATGTTGTTTTGACCATCTGTAAGGCCCTGTAATTAATTATCCGGTAATTTGTCATAATTAGAATAATTATTGAGTTGTAAATTAAAATAATTATTTATGCCAAATAAATTCAGGAAGTGTGTTAAAAATATGTATTTTAGAATATCGAAGAATTTAACGATATAAAATACGTATAGAGTTTGAATAACACACGAGAGCAAAATAATTCCAGACCGGGATAATTGGGCTTGAGTTACTATTTTAGTAACCAAATACACAATATATCTATATTTATATACATATACATACACACAACTTTATATTAGAAGGAAAGGAGGAATCGGAGAGAAGGAAAGAAAGAAACCTAATTCTCGTCACTTTCAACACCTTCATATTGGAGAAGCAATCACTTTCCCGTCCGGCGTCGAAATATCGTACGGTTTCAGGGGTTGTCTTCCTTACATCAATAGCTTCATTTTGAACCATGGATTTCTATTTTTGATGCTCGTTTCAGCCCCAATCGAACCCTATTTTGTGGCTGCTCCTGTTCGAGTTTCTTGTTCGATTTTAGGTGAGCTATTGCTTGGTTTTTCTTGGTTCTTTGGAGTATATTGAGCAAGGATTTGAAGCTTAACTTTTACCTTGCTGTTCCTGCGTTTTCCAGCTGGTTTTCAGTTCGGTTTTTGGTCGTGAATAGTGTTTTCCGGCGTAATCTCCGACGAGCATCACCTTGAAACCAATAGCGAGTAGTTAAACTCTGATCTTGGTAAATTTTTGCTAATTCCAGCCTTTGTTTGATATATTTATAGGCTGTCCGGGGTTGGGTTTTTACCCTTTTTGATTTAAATTATTTTCGTCATTCGAAGAGCGTTCTGTTGACGTATTTATTGGATAATTGTTGTAGGTTTGGTCATTGGAAATCTACGAGGTATAATTCGGCGAGCCTATTAATTATATCGAATCATTTTGTGTAATATTGAAAGATATTATAGTACGGTTATTATCGTTGGAATTAATCTAAGGATTATCGAGTTGATAATGGTTGGAATGTAAATAATGACGAGTGTGGAATTATTCGGCTTATTTTATTATTTTAGGCTAAGATAGTTCAGTAGATCATTTTTGAAGATCATTTTCGTGGTATAGGTATGTTACAACTCGGTAACATACGATGGTAAAACATAAATTATGTGTAATTTCCATTCTGTGTTACATTGATTGTGTTTTTGACTTGTTGACTGTTGTAATTTGTTAAATGCCTTCGTTGTGATATATGTTTCTTATTGTGACATATTATTGGCATTTAGCACAGGGCATACTGTTGCGACATTAATGTTGAGCCCAATCGTTCTTGTTAGCCCATTGTTGATATCCATTGTTATCTGGCACTGTTGTTTATCTCGACATCATAGTGTGGCTGATAGGACTATAAACATGAGACCGTAGATGTGATTGAACAATTCCGTGGTTAATGCAGCCTTTTGAGGTGAGCGCTAGGATTGTGTCATCTAGTTCGTTTTGTTGTTCCATCCTGTTATATCGTATCAGCTGTATGGAGGCCGAGTCAAGGGTGTTTTTCAGCACAGCTTGGCATACATCGCATACTTGGCAGGGTGGCTTAGCTGCATGACGATGTAGCTCTCCTGTGTTGTTGGTCGAGCATTATTCCAGTTGTTATCTTACCGTTTGTTGGCTCATGTTATCCCGATTATTCGTTGAGCCTTTCATGCATTGCACATTACATTTTATTATATGATTATGCATGATTTATGATTATTGTTGTTATTGTTGAACTGTTTAATACCAGAATCCTAACCTCAGTTGTTTTCTGGGGGGCTGTTGTGGTTGCTATTGGGCACCATGGTAGATCTCCCGAGTTGTTTTGCAGCATCAGGCCGAGGTTCCGCCAGTGGAGCTCGGGATTGAGGTTGGATTGCTTGGTTCTGTTCAGTGGGGTCTCCCAGTTTGTTTATACGTACGTCTTGAGTTTGTTTTAGTCTTGTATTGTAGTTTATTTGCAGAGGAGATGCCCCGTGTATCTGTAGTGGTACTTGATTGTTTTTGTGATGTTCTGAGTCGACTCTATGATTCTTTTGATCTGGTGATTATTTGGTAAGTTTTAATTTCTGTTTAGTCATGACCAGTGCGATTATAGGTTGTTGACTTCGGTTTTTGTTTTTATGACTCTAGTTGGAGTATATTTTGATATAAACTACTGCTTGAGTTTTCGGGATGTCCTACTTACGGGGAGATCGTGCCGAATTTTTTTCTAGGCCCTGAGGTCTATTTTAAAGTATTTTATACCTTTTTCCGCTGCAGCTTCAAATCAAACCATTATTGTTTGATCATTAATTGTCGTTAGAGTAAATGGGCCTCACATCTTGGTATCAAAGCGTAAACTGGGATACGCTCGAACTAGAGTCTAGGACAATTGAGTCTTGGCAATAAAATGGTTGTTGCGTCTGTGTATGCTACTTGACAGCATGCTTATGTGATTATATGATTTGTTTACTTCCATTCTAATTTTTTTGGTGTTTTATCGTATAGAATGGAGGTAGGTGGAGAAATTCCTGTTGATGAGATTCCTTTAGCTCGAGGTCGAGGTTGTGGACGTGGTTGACCTCGTGTTCATGTTGTTGATGATACTTTTGTTGAGCAAGCTACTGATCATCTAGACCAGCTTAGGATGGATGAGTTAGTTGCGCATTTCCATTCTATGCATATACCTCGATTCAGTGGTTCTGAAGGAGCTGAGAAAGCTGAATTATGGATTTCCGAGATTGAGAAATTGTTTGATTTGATCGAGTATCCTTCAGAGCTTCGATTGAGATTAGCTATGCATCAATTGAAAGATCGTGCCAAAATGTGGTGGTCTACTACATTGATGACCTTAGATGCTCAGAGGATTGTTCCATCGTGGGATATATTCAAGCTGGAGTTTAAGGAGAGTTACCGTCCTCCCTCATTTTACAGTTCTAAGGCTTCGGAGTTTCATAACTTGAAACAGGTCGATATGTCAGTAGCGGAGTATGCTGATACTTTATATGCTATGCTGAGATATGCTCCTCATGTGGCTGCAAGTCAGGTTGCGGTTGTTGAAAGTTTCATTGAAGGATTGAACGATCATCTGCACCCTTTTGTTTCTACCGGTAAGCCACTGAATTATCTTGAAGCAGTGGAAATAGTAAAAAAGGATGAAGCTAGTCTTAAGATGAGTGGCAATCGAGTGCCTACCCAACATCATCATTCGGGAAGGCAACAGTTCAATCAACTGGTTCTGCATCTCTTCGTCCACGTGAGAAGCAGTTTAAGAAGTCTGGTTCTAGTTTTTCGAGTTCAGAGAACCGTGATGGATATCTTTATAGTGGACCTTACTGTGATCACTATGGAGGCAAGCATTCCAGTAATCAGTGTGTTGGAGTTCAAGGGGTTTGTAATAATTGTGGTCAGCCGGGTCATTTTGCTAGAGTTTGTCCTCGTAAGACGAGGAAAGCAGCCCAGGCAGGTAGTGGAGTTCAAAGTAAAAGATTCCCAGCAGCATCTCAGTCTTCCCACCAGCCTAGTCGCCCTTCACATCAGTCCAGAGGGCAAGGTGGCCAGCTGAATCAATCACCTGTTCGTGTATTTGCCTTGACTGAGGATGAGGCTCAGGCAGTTCAAGGTACTGTCATTACTGGTAACTGTACTTTATGTGGTTTTATATCACGAGTGTTATTTGATACCGGAGCATCTCATTCCTTTGTTTCTCATGCATTCATCATTTCGTATGATCTTCACACCACTAGTATGAATTCCAATCTATCTGTTGCTAATCTGATGGGCAAAATGATTATCACTGATAATGTGTTGATCAATGCAGTTTTGTTTCACGATGAAAATGTTCTATATCTGAATCTCATAGTTCTACCTATGCATGACTTTGATTGTATCGTTGGTATGGATGTTTTGACTGCAAATCGTGCCACAGTTGACTGTTATCGAGGAATAGTTCGTTTCAGGCCTAGCTTTGCTCCTAAATGGAATTTCTATGGTCGTGGTTCTCAAGCAAAGATTCCTCTAGTTTATGCCATTGAGATGAATCGATTGTTAGATTCTGGTCATGAAGGTTTTCTGGTTTATGCTGTTGATCTATCGCAGGATGAGCGACGGATTTCTGATATTTCTGTAGTATGTGAGTTTCCTGATGTGTTTCCAGAAGAGATTCGTGGTTTTCCACCAGAACGAGAATTTGAGTTCAGTATCGAATTAATGCCAGGAACTGAACCCATATCTCGAGCACCATATCGTTTAGCTCTGTTGAGCTAAAAGAGCTGAAAGAACAATTACAAGATTTGTTGAGTAAAGTTTATATTCGTCCGAGTTCTTCACCGTGGGGTGCACCGATTCTATTTGTCAAGAAGAAAGATGGTACGATGCGGATGTGTATTGATTATCGACAACTGAATAAGTCTACTGTCAAGAATAAATATCCACTCCCTAGGATTGATGACTTATTTGATCAGTTGCAAGGTAGTTCGGTGTATTCTAAGATTGATCTCCGTTCTGGGTACCATCAAGTGCGAGTTAGACAAGAAGATGTTCCGAAAACAGCTTTTTGCACGAGATACAAACACTTTGAATTTTTAGTTATGTCTTTTGGTTTGACCAATGCTCCTGCTGTGTTTATGGACTTGATGAATCGAGTATTTCGTAAATATCTCGATCGTTTTGTGATTGTATTCATCGATGATATTCTTGTTTATTCCAAGTCCGAGGAAGAGCATGCCAAACACTTGAGAATTGTTCTTCGAATTCTTCAAAATAAGCAGTTGTACGCCAAGCTATCCAAGTGTGAGTTTTGGTTAGATAAAGTGGTGTTTCTGGGCCATGTCATATCTCAACATGATATTTCTGTCAATCCAAGTAAAGTAGAAGCAGTTCTGAATTGGGCACGACCGACCAATGTGCCAGAGATTCGTAGTTTCATGGGTTTAGCTGGTTATTACCGGAGATTTATCGAAAATTTCTCAAAGATTGCTAGACATATCACTCAACTGACTCAGAAAAATCAGAGATTCATTTGTTCTGATGAGTGCGAGTCAAGTTTTGTTGAGTTGAAGAAGAGATTGACTTCTGCACCAGTTCTTACCATTCCAAGTGGTTCTGGAGGATTCATTGTTTGTACCGACGCATCAAATCGAGGATTAGGTTGTGTACTAATGCAGTGTGGCAGAGTTGTGGCCTATGGTTCTCGTCAGTTGAAACCGCATGAGTCTAAGTATCATGTTCATGACTTGGAATTGGCTGCTATCGTTTTTGCTCTCAAGATTTGGAGGCATTATTTGTTTGGGGAGCAGTTTGTAATCTATTCTGATCACAAAAGCTTGAAGTATATGTTCTCTCAGTCAGATTTGAATATGAGACAGAGGCGTTGGATGGATCTTTTGAAAGATTATGATTGTAAGATCCAGTATCATCCGGGAAAAGTGAATGTCATTGCCGATGCTTTGAGTCGTAAGGTTGTTGATGTTAATTTATCCTCGATTCGAGTTTTTAAGTTACGAGAGGATATTTGCAATTCTGGGTTGGATTTTCAAATCCAAGGTAATGCTGTTTGTGTATCTCATATTTCTGTTGAGCCATAGTTGATTCAGATTGTAAAGTCAGCTCAGAAAACTGATGATCTAGTTCTGAAATCTTATGAGTTAGTATCTCATGGACACCAAATTGGTTTCTCAATTCACTCAGATGATTCTCTTCGGTTGAATGGTAGATTGGTTGTCCCAGATATTCCTGAATTGCGTACAGCCATTCTTAAAGAAGCTCATTGTACTAGATATAGTATCCACCCAGAAGGCAGGAAAATGTACCATATTCTACGGCCTCAGTTTTTGTGGAAGAATATGAAAAAGGATGTGGCTGAGTATGTGTCTCTTTGTATGATCTGTCAGCAAGTCAAAGCAGAATGAATGAGTCCCGGAGGATTACTGCATATTCTTGAGGTTCCTCAATGGAACTAGGAGCACGTGGCTATGTATTTTGTCACGCATTTTCCACGTACTTCTCGCCATTTCGATGCCATTTGGGTGATTGTCGACAGATTATCTAAATCGGCACACTTTATTCCGTATGAGAGGACGTATTTGTACAAGAAGATGGCTCGTCTGTATATTGAAAATGCTGTGAGACTTCATGGAGTTCCAGTTGCAATAGTCTCGGATCGTGACCCTAGATTCACATCAAAGTTTTGGACAAGTTGCCAGAAAGAAATGGGTACACGACTTGCGATGAGTACAGCTTACCATCCTCAGAACGGTGGTCAAACAGAGCGTACGATTCAGACACTTGAGGATCTTCTTCGAGCAGTGGTTATGGATTTCAAAGATAGTTGGCAAGAAGCTTTACCTTTAGTAGAATTTTCATATAAAAACAGTTTCCAGGTGACTATTGGTATGGCTCCTTTTGAAGCTTTGTACGACAAACGATGTCGATCACCTCTTTGTTGGGATGAATTTGGTGAGAAGCAGTTGACTGGACCTGAGATTGTTTAGGAAATGCATGATAAAGTCCAGTTGATTCGTCGGAGAATGAAAGATGCCCAAGATCGGCAAGCTAGTTATGCTAACAGACGTCGTCGACCTATAGAATTTCAAGTTGGAGATTTTGTGTTCCTGAGAATCTCTCCGTTTAGAGGTGTTATTCGTTTTGGCATGAGAGGTAAGTTGTCACCTCGTTTCGTTGGTCCCTACGAGATTTTTGATCCTATTGGTACTTGCGCTTATCGTTTGGATTTGCCCCAGTCCTTGTCTGGCATCCACGATGTTTTCCATGTTTCTATGTTGCGTAAGTATGAGCCCGATTCTTCTCATGTGATTCAGCTGATGAGGTTGAACTCGACCCTTCTCTATCGTATACTAAGTATCATGTTTGTATCTTGGATCGTAAAGATAAAGTTTAACGCAATAAAGTTATACCACTTTTACGTGTTCAGTGGTCGAGACATGGTGTAGAAGAATCAACGTGGGAAACAGAAGAGAAGATGAGAGCATCTTATCCATATCTGTTTGATACTTAGTAATGTATTGTTGGTTTCGTATCGTGTGTAAGATGTTTGTGTATAAACAGAAATTTCGAGGACGAAATTTTTTTTAAGGGGTGGAGAAGTGTAAGGCCCTGTAATTAATATTCCAGTAATTTAGCATAATTAGAATAATTATTAAGTTGTAAACTAAAATAATTATTTATGCCAAATGAATTCAGGAAGTGTGTTAAAAATACGTATTTTAGAATATCGAAGAATTTAACGATATAATATACATATAGAGTTTAAATAACACACGAGAGCAAAATAATTCCAGACCGGGATAATTGGGCTTAAGTTACTATTTTAGTAACCAAATACACATTATATATATATATATATATATATATATATATATGCATATACATACACACAACTTTATATTAGAAGGGAAGGCGGAATCGAGAGAAGGAAAGAAGGAAACCCAATTGCCGTCACTTTCAACACCTTCATATTGGAGAAGCCATAACTTTCCCGTCCGGCATCGAAATCTCGAACGGTTTGAGGGGTTGTCTTCTTTCTTACAACAATAGCTTCATTTTGAACCATGAATCGCTATTTTTTATGCTCGTTTCAGCCCCAATCGAACCCTGTTTCTTGGCTGCTCCTGTTCGAGTTTCTTGTTCGATTTTAGGTGAGCTATTGCTTGGTTTTTCTTGGTTCTTTGGAGTATATTGAGCAAGGATTTGAAGCTTAACTTTTACCTTCTTGTTCCTGTGTTTTCCTGCTGGTTTTCAGTTTGGTTTTTGGTCGTAAATAGTGTTTTCCGGCGTAATCTCTGGCGAGCATCACCTTGAAACCGATAGCGAGTAGTTAAACTCTGATCTTGGTAAATTTTTGCTAATTCCAGCCTTTGTTTGATATATTTATAGGTTGTCTGGGGTTGGGTTTTTATCCGTTTTGATTTAAATTTTTTTCGTCGTTCGAATAGTGTTCTATTGACATATTTATTGGATCATTGTTGTAGGTTTGGTCATTGAAAATCTTCGAGGTATAATTCGGCGAGCCTATTAATTATGTCGAATCTTTTTGTGTGATATTGAAAGATATTATAGTATGGTTGTTATCGTTGAAATTAATCTAAGGATTATCGAGTTGATAATGGTTGGAATGTAAATAATGACGAGTGTGGAATTATTCTGATTATTTAATTATTTTAGGCTAAGAGAGTTCAGTTGATCATTCTTGAAGATCATTTTCGTGGTATAGGTATGTTACAGCTCGACAACATATGATGGTAAAACATAAATTATGTGTAATTTTCATTCTGTGTTACATTGATCGTGTTTATGACTTGTTGACTGTTGTAATTTGTTAAATGTCTTCGTTGTGATATATGTTTATTATTGTGACACATTATTGGCATTTAGCATAGGGCATACTATTTTGACATTCATGTTGAGCCCTATCATTCTTGTTACTCCGTTGTTGATATCCATTGTTATCTGGCACTGTTGTTTATCTCGAGATCATAAATTGGTTGATAGGCCTATACACATGAGACCGTAGATGTGATTGAACAATTCTGTGGTTAGTGCAGGCTTTTGAGGTGAGCGCTGGGATTGTGTCATCTAGTTCGTTCTGTTGTACCATCCTGTTATATTGTATCAGCTGTATGGAGGCCGAGTTAGGGGTGTTTTTCAGCACAGCTTGGCATACATCGCTTACTTGGTAGGGCGGTTTAGTTGCATGACGATGAGCTACCCTGTGTTGTTGCTTGAGCATTATTCCAGTTGTTATCTTACCGTTTGTTGGCTTCTATTATCCCGAATATTATTCGTTGAGCCTTTCATGCATTGCACATTACATTTTATGATATGATTATGCATGATTTATGATTATTTTTGTTATTGTTGAACTGTTTAGTACCAGAATCCTAACCTCAGTTGTTTTCTGGGGGGGCTGTTGTGGTTGCTATTGGGCACCATTGTAGATCTCCCGAGTTGTTTTGCCGCATCAGGCCGAGGTTCCGTCAGTGGAGCTCGGGATTGAGGTTGGATTGCTTGGTTCTGTTCAGTGGGGACTCCCAGTTAGTTTATATGTATGTCTTGAGTTTGTTTTAGTCTTGTATTGTAGTTTATTTGCCGAGGAGATGCCCCATATATCTGTAGTGGTACTTGGTTGTTTTTTTGATGTTCTGAGTCGACTATGTGATTCTTTTGATCTGGTGAGTATTTAGTAAGTTTTAATTTCTGTTTAGTCATTGCCAGTGCAGCTATAGGTTGTTGACTTCGGTTTTTGTTTTTATGACTCTAGTTGGAGTATATTTTGATATAAACTACTGCTTGAGTTTTCGGGATGTCCTACTTACATGGAGGTCATGCCGAATTTTTTTCTAGGCCCTGAGGTCCGTTTTAAAGTATTTTAAACATTTTTCCGCCGCAGCTTTAAATCAAACCATTATTGTTTGATCATTAATTGTCATTAGAGTAAATGAGCCTCCCAATCCAAATCTTTAGGTTGAATGTAATACAATTTTTGACAATTTATAGTTGTACGTTAGGTTTTAATGTTTGTATGTTAATGAATTACATGAAGTTATTAAAAGTCTATTGAAAATTTGAATACCTCTAGACTTTTGTCGAGTTTTTAAATGTCAATGTTGAATACCACTTGACTTTTTAAAACTCTTTGAAAGCCTATTTTGAATACCACTAGACTTTTATAGAGTATACAAAAGTCTTAATCGAATACCTCCGGACTTTTAAAATCTACAAAAGTCATTAAAAATCAATAATCTCCTACATTGAATATATCTCCCTTAATGACTTTCAATGATCTTTTTTTTAAATGATAGATTTTTGTGGATTTGACAGATTTTTATTTACTCTTATGAAATCTTACAGATTTGTATACATAATTCCATGGACTTTTGTAGATTTTTTGCAAGATTTTAATAGATATTTGAAAATTTATTGATTGATGATGCAAATTTTGTACTTTTATGAATATATTTATGAAACGTCTGCTTATTCGTTTTCTTAAAAAGTACTAGATTTTTTTTAAAACCTCACTTAGTATCGGCCGAACAATAAAATATTTTTGACATCATTTTAAAATAACTCAACCAACTATAATTTGAAAACCAAAGGAAATAGCACATAATATAACCTCTCAAAAAGCACTCATAAATAATTAAAAGTCATAAAAATATTCTTAACATAACTTAAAATCATAACTCATAACTAGTGCGGAAAACTAGCGTCGGTCCTCGGGTTATGTGCACCTTCAGTCCAGCAAAATCAATCATCAAGACCTCCATTATCATATTCATAATCAGTATCACCTGCATCAATCACACCTAAGTGAGTCTAAAGACTCAACACATCATATTCTTGATAACGAGTACTACATATACAGATCACATACAGCAGTGAAAAATACTTGTACTTAAAATATCGTTTTCATGAAGATGCATAAACTTTAAACAATAACATTTTCGTAATCATTTTCATGATGTATAAACTTTAAATAAAAACGTTTTCATAATCTTATGCATAAACATTTTCATACACATTTTCATATAAACTTAAACATATTCATATTCGTATCCATATTCATATCAACATATCCATATTCATATCAATATATCCATATTCATGTAATTAATATAAAATTCTCAAATTAAAAATTTAGACTTTTAATAATTTTTTAAGCTAAAATCTAATTTTCCCTAATTTTATAAAGCTTAAAACTAGGCGTTTCAATTAACTCCTTAATTAGCGTTTCGTGCGGCGATTAAATCCAAAATAAATCCAAAACTCATTATTTTGATCACAAATTTTAAACATAACATTTTTAGTATTTATTCTACCCTTCCAAGTCATGAGCCACCCCCGTGGACCCATGGATTCATTTTTTCTCCTTAAATTTTTGTTTTTGACCCGATGTCGAACACACCGAGCTATCTTCCAATTTACTCAAGCCACGACCGAGCCACCTTGAGCCAAAACCTAGCCTACCCATCTAGGGATCCTCCTTGACCAAGCCCAGCCCGTAAAACAAGTTCTGGTCTGAACAAAACACTTCTGCCCCTCAACCCAATTACATGCATGTGTGTGTACGTTAGTGTCCTAGGTGTTTTAGGTTCCCTTGTAAACTAGGACGCCTCCAACCCTTAACCACTTGACCCCTCATGACCCTAACCTTCTCTGGACCACGCCCAGACCACACCTTGACCAACCCAGGCCCTGGACGCGAGCAGCAATCTTCCAAAACAAAACAGCAGCCTCACGTGCACCTTGCTGCCAGTTGCTTCCTCACGTTTTCTTGAACCAACAGCCAACCAAGCCGCAAAAACCACTGCCCAGGCCCTTAAGCACCCTCCTAGGACTCTAAAGAGTCGACCTAGCCCAGCCCTTAGCCCCCTGTCCGAGCCTCTTCTTGCCTGCACAAGCTGAAACCCTGCGCTACCTCCATTCTAGTTCTCGGGTCTCGAGTCCTAGCGTGGCTAGGACTCTTCCCTTGACTCAACCACGTCCCTAGCTAGCCTTGGTCCCAAGCCTGAACCCAAGCCAAGCCCTTATGACCAAAATCGAACCCCTCCAACCACCATGACAGCAACCTGGTCCTAGCTTTTATTCCTGATCATGTGCAGTGTTTTGTGTGTGTCTAGGACCCTTTAGAACGTGTAAAAACATGCCCCTTTTTAATCCTATACATGGCAGCTCCTTTATGCACACTATTATCATGATTTTGGATCAAAACAACATGCTTTAAAATTCATCATTGCATACAAACGAAAATACATCCAAGTGCAACTTATTTTTCATGCAATCCAATTTTAAATAAATACTATGGTGTGAATGATGAGTAAAGGGAGAATATGACGTGTCTTTGCGTTTTAAACGAACAAAAAACCGTAGACGATTGCGAAGAACGGCGAAGAACGACCTTGGCTAGAAATTCCTTGCAAGCTTCGAATTTTCCTCTTGAATATGGTGTGTGTGTGCCGTGTAGATTGAGGAGAATTGGTGAGGTGTGTGGCGTGAATTCAAGGGTTAACGGGGAGTGTTTAACATATTAGATAATTTAATCAAACACTAATCCAAGCTTAAGCCTATTAAGAATGTAATTAGGCCCATTAATGCTTCATTAAAGTTTAATTAAAATATAAAAAAATAATTTGTTTAAATAAGTTTGTGAATTTATTAGCCGGGTTAGGCAAAAAGTTCGCGTTTTTTGTTGAAAATCCAACACCGATAAAAATTACGTCCCGGCGTATAAAATCACCTCTAAACCCCATCTTTTAAAAAATAAGAAAAAGCATCACCCTTAATTTAAATAATTAAAAAACAATTATTTAATAAAAATATTTTCTATTTTTCACCCATCGGTCTCCGTTCCTCGATCGCAACTCGAAGAACTCTTAAAATACTATTTTAATGCAATCATGTAGAAAAATATATTTTAAACATGTAATTATGAACAACACAATTAATTTATGCAGTTAAAACAAGTAATTAAAATACAAGAGAATTTAATAATTGTATGCATGTGGTTTACGTGGGCATTTAAATTTTCGGGGCGTTACAATCTTCTCCCCTTAAATTGAATTTTGTCCTCGAAATTCTCTTATCCTTAATAACCCGAAGTTTAGATTCAGTTCTAGTATCCCAAAATCCACGCTTTCGCTGCGCTACTCTGATCAAACTTAAGTTCTAGAATGTCCTTACGTCTCCTTGATCCAAATTAAATTTTCCTTCTAAATCCTTATTTTCAAATCGCAACTTAAAAATACTCAAATGACTTAGTGCTATTACTATTATAACCTCGAATTTCAATTTTTCTTACAATTCCCAATATTAAAATATGGATGACCATACTTATCGTATATTACTTTCCTTATTTTATACCAAAAATATTCATCAACTTATCATATTTCAATCTTAAAATCCCAAACGCATCCGCTAACGCTTAGATTTTTCAATCTTAGTATTGATTCATCCTTAAAAACACATGATCAACATTCTTTATAATACTATAACCAAGATATCTCAAGATTTCAAATATTCTTAAAAGTCTAAGTCATCGAAAATTCTTATCATTTAACACATTCAATTCTTGCTTATTGCTAAACTAGTCCCCAAATTCCTTAAAAATTGCAAAATATTCTTAATTTCCTCAAAAATCATCCTAATTGGTCCCAAATTTCGAAAAAATCATACGATTAACCCATAAGTTCTTGGCATTCTTAATTTCTTTCTACAGTTTCCATATAGTAAATTTTGATAATTTAAACTTATTCACCCAAAAATCAATTACTATAACCAATCTTACATTCCATCAAAACTTAAAATCCCAATTTATACATTTTCTTATTCCCAAAGTCGTTGCAAATCCTCGAATCAATATCTCTTATGAGTAATTCCCAAAAATTAATTCAACTAGTAACCATGAATCATAAATATTTTCTTAGAAAATCTACGTGTCCTAAAAGCATTCATAATATTCACGATTAACCTATAGCCCAAAAAGTAGAACGTCAATATTAAAACTCAAAAATCAACATAGTCCAATTCCACCACAAACCAACATGCGTTGAAATCATATAATTTTTTATTTCATATCGTATCACGTATAAAATTCTAAGCATATAATCATATATTATCATAAAGCTATTACTCATGTGATGGAAACATATAATTCATATAATTATGCAGGTAACATCATAAAATCATATCATATAAAGCATGTAAACTTACAGATTGAGGCTTGACGACTGATCTTTCCGGCACTGATAGTGGCACAACCCTTTACAGAACCATTGCTCTGATACCAACTGTAACGCCCCAGATTTGACGACTATTCTCACTGTACCAAGACGAGTCTTTCCAGCGTGCTTATGTCATCACTCACACGTACCCTAGGAAACTTCCCAGAAGGTCACCCATCCCAAAATTGCCCCAAGTCAAGCACGCATAACTTTGGAGTTCTTATGTGATGAGCTACCGAAAAGAAGATGCACCTTCGTAATATGAGTAGTACCAATCAAATCTTTTAATCCCTCTTCAACTGTACAGTCCATTACATTGAACAGTCTCGGAATCCCTCTCATTCGGGTGTGGGATCGGTTCATTCATGTTCCCTCCACCTAGAAGCCTGCCAGGAGCCGCTCATTGTCCGTGCAACCTCATTGCACCGGCGATCACCCCCCGCCCACTTCGGCCTCGGACCCTCACATGCCCACCAGCTTCAGCTTAGTTCGTCCTCGAACCACACCCTACTAAGATAGGCCGGCTCTGATACCAACTGAAACATCTGCTTATTCGTTTTCTTAAAATGTACTAGAATTTTTTTTAAAAACCTCACTTAGCATCGGCCGAACAATAAAATATTTTTGACATCATTTTAAAATAACTCAACCAACTATAATTTGAAAACCAAAGGAAATATCACATACTATAACATCTCAAAAACCACACATAAATAATTAAAAGCCATAAAAATATTCTTAACATAACTTAAAATCATAACTCATAACTAGTGCGGAAAACTAGCGTCGGTCCTCGGGTTATGTGCATCTTCAGTCCAGCAAAGTCAACCATCAAGACCTCCATTATCATATTCATAATCAGTATCACATGCATCAATCACACCTAGCGAGTCTAAAGACTCAACACATCATATTCTTGATAACGAGTACTACATATACAGATCACATACAACAGTGAAAAATACTTGTACTTAAAATATCGTTTTCATGAAGATGCATAAACTTTAAACAATAACATTTTCGTAAACATTTTCATGATGCATAAAACTTTAAATAAAAACGTTTTCATAATCTTATGCATAAACATTTTCACACACATTTTCATATAAACTTAAACATATTCATATTTGTGTCCATATTCATATCACCATATACATATTCGTATCAACATATTCATATTCATGTTCGTGTTTTGTTGAATTCAGATCGTGATTGTGTCTCGTATTCTTAAACGTATTGGGCGATAGATCCATCTACATGTAATCACAGTATTGGGCGGTGGGGGACACCAGCAACACTCTCACCGGTCAACTGGGCCATGGCCTTACGTATTAACATATCATGTCATTGGAAATACGATCGTCGGGGCTCCCTTTGAGGCCTTTTCCCATAAATGGGCTCCCTCTGGGGCCTTCTCCCCTCAAGACATCTCCAATCATATCATCGTATTCGTATCAACGGAAACACGATCGTCGGGCTCCATCTGGGATCATAACCCTCACGATATTTCCAACATATTTTGTCACAATCCCTTCACGTCCTTCAACATTTCGTAGTTCCATCACTTAATAAAAACACGCATATAATATCATTTTTGTTTTAAACCAAGCATGCAAAATATCTTTTAAATGTCAAAAATTAAACCATAAAAATCCATGAACATTTAAAATAAACGTTTTAACATATAAAAATCATAAAAAAAACATAAACTTTTTAAAATAAACATTTTAACATCATAAACATTTAAAATAAACGTTTTGACATATTAAATCATAAAAACATCTATAAACATTTAGAATAACATTTTAACATATTAAAAATCCATAAATATTAAAAATAAACATATTAACATCTTAAAATTTTATAAATATTTAAAATTGATTTATTAACATATAAAAATTCATAAACATCCATAATCATTGAAAATAATCATATTAGCATATAAAACATCATTCAGAACACTGTCATGACGTTTACTAATTTTTAGGTGTAAAATGACTTGTCTAAAAAAAAGTGTAAAATGACCGTTTTACCCCTAGACGTAAAATTTCACGTTTTTGACTTTTCATTAATTTCATTGACTCTAACATGTCCCGAATAATTATTTAAGCCTATATGAATTTTCTCATATTTTTATTTAGCATAAATTGAGGATTTTTAAATTAATATTTTAAATGTTACGTATTAATACTTTTTAATCCCGAATTCAATCAGACTTTAATATAAAATTCTCAAATTAAAAATTTAGACTTTTAATAATTATTTAAGCTTAAATCTAATTTTCCCTAATTTTATAAAGCTTAAAACTAGGTGTTTCAATTAACTCGTTAATTAGTGTTTCGTGCAGCGATTAATTCCCGAATAAATCTAAAACTCATTATTTTGATCCCAAATTTCAAACATAATATTTTTAGTATTTATTCTACCCTTCCAAGTCATGATCCACCCCTATGGACCCATGGATTCATTTTTTATCCTTAAATTTTTGTTTTTGACCCTATGTCGAACACACCGAGCCATTTTCCAATTTACTCGAGCCACGCCCGAGCCACCTTGAGCCAAAACTTAGCCAACCCATCTAGGGACCCTCTTGACCAAGCCCAGCCCGTAAAACAAGCACTGGTCCGACCAAAACACTTCTGCCCCTCAACCTAATTACATGCATGTGTGTGTACGTTAGTGTCATAGGTGTTTTAGGTTCCCTTGTCAACTAGGACGCCTCCAACCCTTAACCACTTGACCCCTCATGACCCTAACCTTCCATGGACCACGCCCAGACCACACCTCGATCAACCCAGGCCGGACGTGAGCAGCAATCTTCCTGAACGAAATAGCAGCCTCGCATGCACCTTGCTGCCAGGTGCTTCCTCACGTTTTCTTGAACCAACAGCCAACCAAGCCGCTACAACCCCTGCCCAGGCCCTTAAGCACCCTCCTAGGACTCTAAAGAGTCGACCTAGCCCAGCCCTTAGCCCCCTGGCCGAGCCTCTTCTTCCCTGCACAAGCTGAAACCCTGCGCTACCTCCCTTCTAGTTCTCGGGTGAAGTCCTAGCTTGCTAGGACTCCTCCCCAGCCCTGGTCTCGAGTCCTAGAGTGGCTAGGACTCTTCCCCTGACTCAACCACGTCCCTAGCTAGCCCTGGTCCCAAGCCGAACCCAAGCCAAGCCCTTATGACCAAAATCGAACCCCTCCAACCACCATGACAGCAACTTGGTCCTAGCTTTTATTCCTGATCATGTGCAGTGTTTTTTGTGTGTCTAGGACCCTTTAGAACGTGTAAAAACATGCCCCTTTTTAATCCTATACATGGCAGCCCCTTTATGCACACTTGTATCATGATTTTGGATCAAAACAACATGCTTTAAAATTCATCTTTGCATAAAAACGAAAATACATCCAAGTGCAACGTATTTTTCATGCAATCCAATTTTAAATAAATACTATGGTGTGAATGATGAGTAAAGGGAGAATATGGCGTGCCTTTGCGTTATAAACGCACAAAAAACCGTCGACGATTGCGAAGAACGGCGATGAACGACCTTGGCTAGAAATTCCTTGCAAGCTTCGAATTTTCCTCTTGAATATCGTGTGTGTGTGCCGTGTAGATTGAGGAGAATTGGTTAGGTGTGTGGCGTGAATTCAAGGGTTAACGGGGAGTGTTTAACATATTAAATAATTTAATCAAACACTAATTCAAGCTTAAGCCCATTAAGAATGTAATTAGGCCCATTAATACTTGATTAAAGTTTAATTAAAATATAAAAAAATAATTTGTTTAAAAAAGTTTGTGAATTTATTAGCCGGGTTGGCAAAACGTTCGCGTTTTTGTTGAAAATCCAACACCGATAAAAATTACATCTCGGCGTATAAAATCACCTCTAAACCCCATCTTTTTAAAAATAAAAAAAGCATCACCCTTAATTTAAATAATTAAAAACAATTATTTAATAAAAATATTTTCTAATTTTCAGCCATCAGTCTCCGTTCCTCGATCGCAACTCGAATAACCCTTAAAATACATTTTAATGCAATCATGTAGAAAAATATATTTTAAACATGTAATTATGAACAACACAATTAATTTATGCAATTAAAACAAGTAACTAAAATACAAGGAAATTTAATAATTGTATGCATTTGGTTTAGGCGGACCTTTAAATTTTCGGAACGTTACAATTTATATATATATATATAATTTCTTTGAACTAATAATTATTTAACATAAATAACATCTTCACTTTGAAATAAATTTATTTATTTAAAAAGTAAATATGTTTAATATATAAAAAAAATCACAATTAATTTAGCAAAATCAAAATTTCAATCTACATGTCTATTCAACATGCATAAATGACTAATCAATAAAATTTTAATTTATAAGCATATATAAAAATTTAATCAATATAGATAAATAATTAATCAAAACATTATGAAATTTGATAAATTTTAAGCCTTTTTTTATTAAAAAAAAATCTAAGATTTGTTATTGTTATTTTGATAAATTTTAAGCAGTTTCTTATGAAAAAATCTAAGCATTTCTTCAATACAAATGTATCTTGTATCTTGCAATAATGCTTTTTATCTAAGGATGTTGCACAATTTTAAAAATACGTCAGGATAGATTCTATAAATTTCTCGAAAGTTTGTTTGATCCTCTTTTAATATTTTATGAATGTAATCATATCCACTTGAAGTTATTGGTCGTCTATTTAAGGGACGATGGACATGTTCGCAATGCATGTTAATTATATGCTTAGTTAGAATATTGAGGATCCCAAGAATTTCCCTGAACAAATAAATAACAGTTTAGTTGTTCTTCAAATTCGTCCTCTTCAATTTGATCTTCTATTTCATGTACGTTGATATATGACATTTAATGAACCACTTGATATCAGACAAAGAATTAAAATAAAAAAATCTATGAATTTTTTGAAAACCATTCCTTGTAAGACTCAAACTTATATCATTACTTGCATAAGATATAAAAGATACAATGATAAGAAGCTAACAAGCATGTATATTTTATTAGGTATTGATAAAAAAAAAAAGCAAATAACAAATAAGTCTCCGACACAAAATAAAATCAATGGTTATTATTTTCACATATACATAAATTTCTATGAGTGTTTCTTTTTATTTTTGTAAACAAAAAATTTATTTGATTTACGAATTAATTATCCAAAAACGAACATTTCAATCAGTTTTCATAAAAAAAAACAAATAAAATAAATAATAGAGTAAAAAATCAACAAATTTCAAATTCTATTTTATTGAGTTGGGACTTGGGCAGAGAGACGAGGGGAATTGGCTTTTTAAATTATGAACAATCTAGTAAAAAAATTATTTATCTATCACACACCGTTTGATTCAAACGATAAACATTTATGCAAAAATTTGGATCACACACATAAACATATATAAACAAACAACAAACAGACACATAAAGAAATACATAGAAATCATAATATTTTTTTTTATAAAATCAATAATGATTCAAAAGAGGAATCATGCCTCTGAAATTCGAGGAGCCCTCGACTTATCTTTAGAGAGGAGAAAAGCGTCGTCTTTGAATGAAGAAGAGAGATATATGGGTGAGAAAGATATTTTATTTGATTAAAACTCTACCAAAATCTTTAGCGTGAATAGAAGACAATTTTTGAGTTTTATATAGTTTTACCTAGAGTTTTAAGGTTTGTACATAAAGAATTATATTAGAATCATTGTAAATCTATGAAAATATTAGATACCTAGAGATTTTTATAGAGTTTTAAAAAGTTATGATTGAGTACTACTAGATTTTTCAAAACTTTAGAAAAATCTAATTTGAATACCACTAAACTTTTATAGAGTTTATAAAAGTTTATGTTCAATACCTCTATACTTTTAAACTCTATAAAAGTCAATAAAAATAATTAAATTTTTAAATTAAGATAAATAATTACCTCACAATTGATGAAAAAGTTTCTATCAATTCTATTGGTTTAAATGTGCTATTAACATCAAAGTGTTTGCGCGTGTCAATTTTATTTATACGTGTATATATTTGGACATACATGATATGACGATAAATGATTTAACAAAGATATTTGACTAAAAATATCACACTCGGTACACACATGACTTGACTAATATTCACATTTTGTCTTTTATTTTTATTTTATTTTTTGTGTTTGATTAAAAATTGATAAATATTCAAAGCGTGTTTAGTTAATACATATATATACAAAACAATGTCCATAGGCTATAAATACGCAGAACTGTTTAGACTTATTTTCGAAGAACATCTGGAAAACCTTTTACTAATAAAATGCTTTTTTACAGCAAGTGTGTTTTACGTAAAAATAAAAAGTCGTCTCTAGTGTGGTTATGTTAGAGTAAATGATCACTTGTACTGCAATCCGACCGATAAATTTCAAATTACTTGAGACTTGTTTTAAATTTGAAATTAATGACAGACCAATTACATTTTATATCTTAAATTTTCAATAGAATTTTCTCTTTTTTTGATGATAAATATGATAGATTTTTACTGCGAAAAATTCATGTTTCAAATTATTTAATTCCGAAGTAAAAAAATCTATAAAATATTTCAACGCACTACTAGCTAGGAATAGGATACAAGTAATACCATTGATCATAACTATATATTGTCATTGCTGTGTCTGTGTGTGTGTGTTCGACTTCATGATAATCATGGATTTACTGCTGGGAACACAAAATCACTTGCTCCCCCTTGGTACTATTATCATGATTAATTATTGATTGCTCCATTGCAGATAATCATCAACTGAAATGTTCAAATGCTGATCCTCATCATGTGCTGATCTTCTCGACCAACCCCAGTTTTCATGATTAGTCGGCTCCCAGTTAATCACCTGATCATGACCTCCCACCAATTGATCTTGCTTCTGCGGTATTTCATTCTCATCATCATGCTGCGGCTTCAATGAGTTCGACAACCTCGCGTCGATAGCCAACCCAGCATCCGACGCGGCCTTCTGCACCTCGGCGGGGGACATGCCCATTCTGACGCTCCCCGGCAACATCGACGGGAAGTTGAAATTATCTATGGGAGCCGAGTTTCCCCTGAGACAATACAATGCCACGTCGTGAGCAACAGCCGCCGCCTCGGCGCTGGTGTAGGAGCCCAGCCACAGACGCTCCGACGTCCCCGGGACCCTGATTTCCGAGACCCACTTCCCCCATTTCCGGCGACGGATCCCTTTGTATTTGTTTTGAGACGTGGCGCTCGAGCTGCAGTTCCCGTTCTTGGTGTCATCCGACGATGAGCAGCTCATTGTGTATGTTGTCTTTGAACCAAAGTGATGCGGGAAGAAGAATGGAAGGGAAAAGGTATATATAGGTTGAAGATGAGGAAAGTCAAATTAAACAAATGATATAATATTAATATTATATAATAAAGTCAATATTTTCAAATGTCAAAGTAAATGAGGCATTGTGAAAGAAGATATATTTAGTGTGAAATGCGGGGTGGCCCAACTGCATCCCATTTGAGGTGAACAATAGGCTAAAGGTTGTGTTTGTCTATTTGCCACCAAAAGTGAGTCATTAGTACTTTAATAAACATCATGTTTCATGTGTCCATTGATATTAGTTAAATAAATTAAGCTTTATTGACTGGAATAAAAAAGGCAAGACTCGAGGTAAATAATGATATATTTTGACTACTTTTTATTTGTATTCCATCTACATGGTCAAATTTGAAAGTCTTCCTGGCTATGTATGCTATGGTCAAGAATGCCATAATTATATTATTATTATTATTGTATGGGGGATGGGAGGAGTGGCAGCTATGCATTTGAAATTGTCAAAAAACTAAAGTGTCAATTAAGTCATAGTAGTTCTTCTTTGTTGTTGTAATAAACACTAACGACGCCATTCATGACGTCATAAAACCATGTCGGTTCGTACGGAATCCAACTGTCAAGTTTTTTGACCCATTCTTTTCCCAAAAACCATATTAATTATTATGTTAGGAATTCAGATTGTAACTGTGTGGATCCATCGTGTATATCCTCAAATATAATTTAGTCGTGATCTGTCGGTTGTATGTCCAAGACAAATTCAATAATTTATTTTGTTTGTTAGTTTAGTTCGTATATATATATATATAAATAATATTGTATTTGATTGATGAGATCATAATATAATTTAATGATTGATTTGATATATGATAAATATATATATATATATATATATGATTTGGATGATGTGTGATAAATAATCAATGTCAGTCAAATTTTTGATGGAATCGAATTATCAATCATATCTAGAGAAGCTTAATATTAATAATACGTATGAAGACAGTTGACGTTTGGGGTACTAGCTTCCGCATTTATGATGCTAGGTCGGTATAAGACTTGTTGGATCAACACAAAGTCATAAACCCACATAAAATATCTTTAATTTACAATTGTTATTTTATAGAAAATTCATACTTTCAATTTTTATTAGATTTGATCGATTTGTGCATTTCATTTCATACTTTTACAATCAGGATTCACAACAAGCTAATTATAGAGCATTTTGTGTACAAGGAATGGATGGCACTTCAGTTCTTGGGTTTTTTTTTTTTACCTATATCATTTCAAACTTTTAATATGTACACGTAACGAAATGGGTATTGTTTGCCATAACAGTCTCCACATTCACATCTTCAAAATTTTCTAACAACACGACTGTCTTTTCTTAGGCCTTTTTGTATAAAATCCTATACGCAGGCCCCATATATATACATGTTGAACTCACGTCGGGTGGAGTTTGGTCCGACATGCTGCTTCCCTCATAACTTATCAGCCAAAGTTGGAAATTTCTGCAGCAGCCATGTCACTCCTCTGATAGCAACCTGAATTCAAAATACACACACAGGCCTTGTAAATATCGAGTTTCGTAATCTAAAACAATACATAACAAGAGTAAGCAGTACCAGATACTGGATTGACAAGGAGTAGGAGGAAAAAGAAAATATATACCAAAGCTGTCTCCCCAGGCTTAATTGCGGGTTCCACACAGTCTCTCCCATAACTGTCGTACAAAAGACACCTTCAGTATATCATATATGTGCAAGCAATATCAACCTATGCCGTGTATAAATGGATTCATTTAACATGAAGCCATAGCGAAGAGCAACCAAGAAAAACTCACAGTATTTGCCTCTGGCCGTTGATTACATCCAGCCTATAAAAGCTGCAACCTTTGCTAAAAGGAAAAGTTTTCCCCTTCCATTCTGCCATTATGTTGAAATAACAAACCAGTTATTGAACTGAAATACAACCACCTGAGGGCATTTTGACATAACAAGATATTACCCAAGTGCCAAGTTACCCCAACAGCTGCGGCATCCTCCTCGGATATATCATCAATTGCAAACTGCAAATCTGAGCTGATTGAATTGACGAAATTGTTGAAGAACTCCAGGATCGCCTGCAGTTTTCATCGATTCTTGACGGTCAGATAACTCAATTCAAAACACTTAATAATCCATTTCGTAGTCGCGGGAAGAAACAAGAAAATATATTCCATACACACATGCATTCAAACCTTGCGGCCGACGAATGGTTTAGGGAAGATAAGGTCCTCGTAGACGCAATTCTGGGCAATGAGGTCCTCCACCTGCGCCAAATCACGGCAGTTGATTCCCTCGTAAAACTTCCTCACGACGCTAGAAGCAGAGTCTATGCCGATGGCAACCACAGCATCAGGATCTTTGCTTCGAAGCACTGCCCATTTGCTAATCATTTTACGATTCCCATTAGAGGCAGCACAATGCAGAAATCCACAAACATTGCTACGTGTCGTGGTAGGGGGGATTTGAAGATAGAAATGTGTTTTGAGGTGGAGAGAAGGAATGGAGGATGAGGTGGGAAACGTGTGGATCATAACTCCTGTGCGATATACTATTCTCTGGAACCTAATATACTCGGACAAGATTTCATAAGCTTATTGCACAATGATTTTTAGTTAGATAAAGTTAGCAAGCGTCTAAAATACTACAAATAAAATAATACCGTCGAACCATCATATACCACCACTCATTCTTCAATCCACCGTTGAGTGTAACAACACCGGCAGAACCGATATTCACTGGTAAAATTTTTAGTTTTTACTTTACCACCGGTTACTTTGACGATTATTAATGATGAAGTAGTGTTTACCGATCAACTTCGGTAATAACACCGGTGAAGTAAAACATTATTTTTTACTTCAAAATTTAAAAAACACGAGCTTCACTTATAATTTTTAATAACATTTTACTTCGACAAAGTAGTTTTGATCAAGTAAAATGTTAAAAAAATTTTAAAATTTATATTTAGTGAAGTAAAAATTAATCATACTTAACTTTTAATTTCCCTTAATTACTTTGTAAAAGATGAACCGATAGTTAACTTTTAATCTCCCTCGATTTTTAAATTGTAGCGCCTAAAATCTGGAATAGCCACTAGACCACGAATTTAAAAAAATAAAATAAAATAACATTTTAAAGATTTAATTTAATTTGAAAGTGAGGCTAAAACTCTAATTTTATTTACTGAATTAAAATACACTTTTTAAATTTAGTCTAGCAACTGTAAAAGTCTATACACATATATTCGCGCGTACACTTCCTTCACTTTCAGCCTCCCGCTACCTCAGCCTTCGCTTCAGCATCTGCCCTTCAGGTTTGTCATTTTTGGGTGTTTGCAGATTTCATTTTTTTTTTGTAACTTCTGGTTTCTTGATATTGTTGCCTGGTTTCGTTTTTGTTGCTGGTTTAATTTTTGTAACTTCCTTCCAATTAATTTTGTTGTTGGTTTGTCGAAGATTGTTGCCTCTATGATAAGGGTTTCGATTTTTGTTGCTGGTTTCATTTTTGTAACTTCGGTTTTTTGTTGCTGGTTTCATTTTTGCTTCCTTCCAATTAATTTTGTTGCTAGTTTTGTCGAAGATTGTTGTCTCTATAAGAATGTGCACTAAGTACATAGTATAAATGACAAAACTATATGATTTCCTTGGGTTTATAGAAGTAGAGGACAGTTGACAAACTCCGAGACAACAGATAATTAAATGAAAAAGGTTAAAAATGGAAGCTCTGCATGGACCGTTAGTTTGCAACAAAGAAATGTTCAGGAGATGTAGGTACTTGGTCAAATTATATATATGATGCAATTTGGATAGTGATGTGTGCATAGCTGTACCTGTGTTGAATGAGATTTGAAACGAAAATTGAAAAATGGGCCCTTATGTTGCAGTAATAAATATAAAATTCAATTTTCAAATAACTAATATACTAATAAATAAATATACCAAAACCAATATATTACATCAATAACAACTCAACAAATATTTAAAATAACTACATAAATAATACTCGTCTAGCTGTTTTAGAGGCGAAAATATTTATCAAATATGTGTAATCCAATTTTTGGACCATTTCTTTCTCAATCGACAACATAGCTAGCCCATGTAGTCTATCTTGCGACATTGTTGATCGAAGATAATTCTTGATTAACTTCAACTTCGAGAAGTTTCTTTCTGCCGATGCAACTGTTACTGATATGGTTAACAAAATCTTATAACTAATATAAGTATTTGGAAATAAATCATGTAGTTTCGCCAAACACAGCATCATATCAATTGCTCTTTTTTCATTTGTTATATAACATTTCATGACCATCAACTCCGAATACAACTTATCACCATCAATGTCTGAATGTTCACCATGACTCAGAAGTTGTTGAAGCTCCATACAAGACTTCATCAAGCTATTTAAAGGCTCACTCTTTAACTTGTTCAAATTCAATAAAAACCCAAAAGACTTTTGATATTGTTTAAATTGTTCAAACCGAACTTTAAGAGAAGATCGAGCTTGATCAATTATAAACAAAAAATATTCAACTCTAAAAGCATCTTCACCTGATTGTGTCACATTATCACTGTCACTTTCATCAAATTGTTTTTTTCTTCGATTGATGCGTTTTTCTCGAAATTTAGGTTCGATCCCCATTTTACTTGCCATTTGTGTAGCTTCATCCATGGCACTTGCAAAACTCTGTTCTCTAAACTCGTCAAGAAATTCTTCAGTCGATTCATTCAAATTTCCAGCCTCAGTCACTTCTTCATATTCATTGTGATTTTTTTGTTCTTCAATCAACAAATTATTCACTAATTCCTCTCTTTCTGTTGTGCTACTTCTACTAAATTATTTATTAATATATCCAGCTTGACTTTGAATTAATGACATTTCCCTTTGTTTCAATTTCTTTTTTTGAGCTCCAGACTGATATTTAGGAGGCATTTTAAATTTCCTTTTGTTGTATTTACAAATGATTAAATATGAATAATTATCAAAATTTTCAATCAAAAAAAAATTAACTTATGTATTAAAATTTTTTATAAACCTAAAAAAAATCAATCATTCTTAATTAACATATAAAATCAAAACAAACAGTATCGCATGGAATAAAAAATTATAGTTGTAATTTGCATAAATTAAAGACAAATATTTTCTTAACCAAATCACCAATCACTTGCAAATTTTAATTTCTAAAATAATATAAATCAAATTAACAAGCTACAAAATCAAAGGACAACGATATTTAATATCTTAGGTAATACCAGATTGATGCATAAAATTTTAAATAATGAAAGAAAAATGATGGGGTTTTAAATTAAAGCCATAGAACATGGTGTGGCTACAGTGATTGTGAATGGTGTAATAATTGTTTAAATCACTATAACGACAACAAATTGTCTTTCTTAAAATAAGATTAAAAATTTTTAATTTATGAAAAGATCAAGTCGGGAAGAATTGCATCATAAAATAAAGGAATTTTATTTAATATTATAATTTTAATTTTTAAATTTCATTTTCATTGAAGATCTTTTAGTAGATTAATCTACAAATATAAATATATATATAAATGTGTATTTATAAAGAGGATTTGAAATAGAAATAATGCATAATTCATGAAAAAAATTACTTACCTTACGCTTAAGAGAAGTAGGAGACCATAAACTTTATTTGTTGAATGAAGAAAAAAATAGGGTTGAGATTTGGGGTGGGTTAGGAATAAATAACATAATATATATATATATATATATATATATAAATTTGGGCCCCTTGTTGGGTCGGGCCCTGAGGCAACCGCTTGGTTGGCCTCATAAGAGGTCCGTCTATGGATGTGTGGACGAAAGTTACAAAATGGGGTTCAATACAAGACTTTCAAACAACGTTAGAGCTTGCACGAACCCTCAACGTTTCACTTCTCATGCTTCTCTCATCTACCAGCCAATTCACTTTCTTTTATTCCCAACCTCTAGTAATGTTCAAGAACCATGTTACCAAGGAGAGGGCACCGAAGTCCAAGTGCGGAGTAGCATTCTGAAAAATATAAATATTCAAAAGCTTAGCACTTACCCATCAAATGGAGAAATAGATTGAAATGTATAAACTCTCTCGTCCAATTTCTTGAGGTCCAGATATCGAGCAAGTTCATCAGATGAAACAGCTTCTTCAAGATCCTGAAAATACACAAGTAAATAAACATGTAGCTCATTAATAAACGTCATCTACACTTTCTTTTTCTTTTTAAATCACGGCCTTTTGGCCCTTTGACCATTTTAGTGTTGGGGAATTACACCGAAGCGATGCCAATCACGATGATAGTAGTACCCAAAAATGCGGAATAAAATAATCAACAAGAACAACAAGATTTACGTGGTTCACCCAAGATAGGCTACGTCCACGGAGCACTGCAACTTTTATAACAGGAGAAATATTACAACAAGTGTATACACCAATACACTCAATATCTCACACTCCCGACCCCCCGAGTGTAACCGAGAAAATAACTTCTCTAACTCACAAAAGAGAATTCCCGCACTCAAGAAAAAAATACACTCTTTTTTTCTATGTACTCTCTTTTTATCAAAGCTGAAAAACTTTTGATTTTGGGATACTAAAAGCAAACAAGGAAGGCTCAATTTATAACAAATTTCCTCATTCAACTTTACAAAACAATCGATGTGGAATATGTTATTTTTATTATTTTAATTAATGTGGGCCCCACCCACATTAATTAAAATCTCACCTAACAATTCTCCCATTTGAAGACTTGATTCCAATCATATCTTCACATCATCAGTGCAACAGCTCATACCTCCTTTGTTAGTCCAGGAGACCAACTGAAGTCAAACACAACTTCAGTTTTTCAATGATAACAGCCTTCGTGAGCATATCAGCTGGATTTTTGCTTCCAGGAATCTTCTCAAGCTTCAATACTCCATTCACCTGATCTCTAAGGATCCCTATTCCAAAGATTTGTTTTGCAGCACCCAACTCCTTCAAAGCAAATTCCTTTGATAACTCTTTCTCGAGTTTATCAATCTCCTCCAGACAAGCTCCTGCTATCAACATATCATCTACATATATCAGTAGTATGATATAATAACCATCAAGCTTCACATAACAACAGTGATCAGCCTGATACCTCAGAAAACCATCATTATTCATTACACCATAAAACTTCTTGTACCACTGTCTTGGAGCTTGTTTGAGACCATACAAGCTCTTCTGAAGTTTGCACGCCATTTTCTCTTTCCCTTCGTACTTCAAATCCCTGTGATTGATTCATTTCTTCATCTAGCTCACCATGAAGAAACGTCGTCTTTACATTTAACCGTTCCATATGTAAATCTTCTTTTACCATCAATCCAAGTACAGTCCTGATAGTAGTTAACTTTACCACCAGAGAGAAAATATCAGTGTAACCAATGACTTCCTTTTCACCTTTTACAACAAGTATTTCTTTGTACCGTTTGCTACCGTCGTGTTCTAACCTGTACTCCCACTTGCTATGTAAAATCTTTTTACCTTCAGGAAGTTCTGACAACTCCCACATGTGATTGGATGACAGTGAATCCATCATATTTTCCATGGCTAACTCCCACTGTTTAAAGGTCTCATAAACATCCGATTTATTTTTCACAAAATAAACCCAAAATTTCCTGCTTGAATCGTCAACAGTAGTGCCATAATATCTTGAGTGATCTCCAAGGGATGTCACAGGAGATGGTGCACATACATCAGTATGTACCAGCTTCAAATCCGCCGATTTCGGTTCTCTAATCTCTTTTGAAAAGCTCGCCTTTTTCTGCTTTCCAAAAAATACAGCTTCACACAGCTTGTGTTCAACGATCTTTAATTCCGGTAGCTTTCCGTTTGAAACAAGCATCTTCATTCCCTTCTCACTCGTATCCCCAAGTCTACTATGTCATAAACTTGAATTAGCTCCAGCATCCACAGCCGCTAATTTATTTCTCAAACTGGAATTCATATAAAGTGTTCCAGTTTTCTTTCCTCGAGCAACAATCATGGCTCCCTTTTTCACTTTCCAGGAACCATCACCAAAGGTCACCTTATGACCTTCGTCGTCAAGCTGTCCCACTGAAATCAGATTGTGTGTCAACTTTGGTACATGCCTTACTTTGTTGATTTTCCAGACAGATCCATTTGTCATCTTCATCCGGATATCACCCATACCAATTATTTCCAAAGATTTTCCATCAGCCAGGAAAACTTTTCCGTAATCTCCCGCAATGTAATTATCTAATACATCACGATTACCAGTGGTATGAAACGAAGCTCCCGAGTCCATAACCCAAGAATCAACAGGGCTTTCCATGGATAATAGCATAGCATCATGTACTTCCTCAATAACAACATTAGCGTCGTTTTTTGTTGATTTGCAATTCTTTTTCAAGTGACCAGTCTCACCACAGCTCCAGCACTTCACATTCTTTTCAAATGTGTTATTGTCTTTTCCATTTCTTGACTTGGACCTACCATGCCATTGGTTAAAACTCTTTTCGCCACTCATGCCCCTTCCTCTATTCTCGAGATTTAGAGCATAACTTGATGATGTTCCTTCACCCGAATCCATCCTGCGAACTTCTTTAGCAAGAATTTGATCTCTGACATCATTGAATTGTACCTTTTTTTTTTCCAACAGAGTTGCTAACCGCTGCCCGCATCGGTTCCCAATTGTCTGGTAAAGACGCCAAAAGAATAAGTACCCGAATCTCATCATCAATTTAATTTCAACCGATGTTAGCTGTGAAACAATCGTTGTTGAATTCATTGATGTGTTTAGCCACCGATGCATCTTATCTCATCTTCAAGTTAAATAACTTCTTCATGAGATGCACTTTATTATTTGCCGATGGCTTTTCGTACATGTCCGACAAAATGGACATCATCTCCTCCGTTGTTTTTGCCTCTGCCACGTTATGTGCCACGTACTTCGTTAGGATCAATCGTATCACACCTAACACTTGTCGGTTAAGAAGCTTTCAGTCATCATCCTCCATCTTTTCCGGCTTCTTTCCAGATAGAGGTTGATGCAACTTCTTGCTATACAAATAATCAATAATTTGTAGTCGCCAGAACATAAAATCTGTACCATCGAACTTGTTGATTCCCGGTCCCGATCCATCATCTCTGATCATCACTTCTCTAGCCTTAGCAAAAAATCTAAAAAATCTTTTCTGATGTGGAAGATCAGACAAAGCTGCAACCACAGAGCATACTCAGAATTCTTAAGAATTTTCACAACAAGGCTCTGATACCAGTTGTTTGGGAATTACACCGAAGCGATGCCAATCACGATGATAATAGTACCCAAAAATGCGGAATAAAATAATCAACAAGAACAACAAGATTTACGTGGTTCACCCAAGATAGGCTACGTCCACGGAGCACTGCAACTTTTATAACAGGAGAAATATTACAACAAGTGTATACACCAATACACTCAATATCTCACACTCTCGACCCCCCGAGTATAACCGAGAAAATAATTTCTCTAACTCACAAAAGAGAATTCCCGCACTCAAGAAAAAAATACTCTCTTTTTTTCTATGTACTCTCTTTTTATCAAAGCTGAAAAGCTTTTGATTTTGGGATACTAAAAGCTCCTCGTTCAACTTTACAAAACAATCGACGTGGGATATGTTATTTTTATTATTTTAATTAAGGTGGGCCCCAGCCACATTAATTAAAATCTTACCTGACATTTAGAAGAGAGAATGCAGAACAAGAAGCTTAAACATGACTGGTTGTGTAGAATTAACGGCTTTATCCATCCAGTCTCAGATTTTGTTCCAATATTTACTAGTACTGCTATGTGGGATGGAAAGAATAGCTTTACCTGTTTGTTGGCTAATATCAGTAGTGGAGCTCCTTGTAGATGATCCTCATGCCGGAGAACCTTTTCTGAAAATCCTGTAATTTTCGCAGTGGTAAACATTATTCGTTATCGGTAAACTAATTATTTTCTGAAAATGTTTTAACACATACTATTATGCATCCTAAAAAGTGTTTTTTTAAGGAAAACTCATCATGCATTTCAATTGACTTTTATTGGAGTTCTCTTTTAAACTCACACGAACTTCAGGAGATTTAACCATTCTTTTTTGAAATTTGACATGGAGGCATATCTGTTTTTTTGGCAACTATTATTCATTACCTCTTCATCAAATTTTCAAGTAGGCTCTTTCAGTTTATAAAAGATTACTCGAGCTGCATATAATAGTAATTTTCTATGTTAAAGGTGGTTTGTATTGATACCTATGATTTTGTAAGCTATATATCAGATATAATTAAACTTTAAAAATAAATTCACAAAGAATCATATTTAATAAGGTGTTAATCCCTTAAAAAAAATCAGGTGTTAATCATGATATTAATAGTCACGTTTCTTTTATCCTCATTTTTCTGCTGATTGTTTTTATTTTTATGTACTAATTTTATTGATTAAAATGTACACTTAGCAAAGTTTGTTCATTTTCATTAATAGGTATTCTTCTATCGTTTTTGTGTTTTGTGTTCAAGAAACTAAATAGCAAGTGACATTATTGAAGTCGATATTGAGAATCTGAATGTTACTTTTATCATTTACTTTATCGTTTGTGATTTCTATGATCTCCTAAGTGTTGGATTCTATAGCTTTACACAGTTTTATTGTATAAATTTTTCTTATTTATTGTAATATTTTCAGGTTTTGATCAAATCCACATTGAAGAAAGTTAGAGTCCTTGAAGCAGTTTGAAGAAAACCTTCATCTAGCGGTAAATAATACAAAAATTTATCGTACATTTTTTGGGATTTTGCTATATTGAAATGGATAAATCCTGGATTCACTCGGATAGAAGGTCCAAACAATATGAGGAGGGTGTGGAACAGTTCATTAAAGATTGTTTACAGTATCCCCATATCGACCCCAATTTAATTCATTGTCATTGTTGCAAATGTATAAATCTTAAAAAAGAACCGGTTAAGTTCATTTGATAGCATCTTTATTTCCATGGTTTTAGTCAAAATTATGTGAATTGGATTTGGCATGGTGAGTATGCTGAAAATGATAGAGTAAATTTGAGTACCAACCAAGAGCCAATTGATAATTATCATGACTGTAACGTCCCGAAAATTTGAGGTCCACGTGAATCACATGCGTACAAGTTATTAAATTTCCTTCGTATTTCGTTAAATTGTTTTAATGTGTTAAATGCATGTTTATTGCATAAATATGTGTTTTAATTCTTGGTTGTTAAGGTTTCATGCATTAAAGCTTTAAATTGCATTTCGCGCTCGAATGAGGAACGGAGGCCGGGGATATTTAGGAAAAATATTTTTAATGGATAATCATTTTTAATATTAGGTGCTTCTAAGTATGATTTTTGAAAACGGGCCTTGGTTGGGTATTTTTACCCGTCGGGTTATATTTTCAGTCGGTACGCAAATTTTATCGAACCGGGGGACTTTTTGAGGGTTCGGGCAATATTTTCAAAAACGTACCTAAACGAAATATTTTTCGGGCGTGTTATTGGGCTATACGGGTTTGTTTTTATGCTTAGTGGGCCTAAAACCCTTTTAACTCATTTAAATATTATTATTGGCCCATTAGTATACAATTATATTAATCTAATCACTACACTAATCAAACCCTAAACCCCTCCCCAAGTTCATGGCTGCCCCTCCCTCTTGCTGCAGCACTTTTCAAAAGTTCTCCATCAGCAACCACCAAAATCCTCCTAATTTTCAAGAAGAATCATTCTCCGCCTCTCCGGTGCTCGGTCTACGTCTCGTTTTTTTGGTTTTTCATGCGTTTTAACGCAAATGCACGCCTTTTATATCTTTTTCTCATCATTCGCACCATTTATATGCTGAAATATATGTAGATGCATGAGAAATTATTTATATATCTTGAGGTTTTGTTTTATGCACCCTTTTGATTCATTTTCACGTGATCTAGAGTTTGTGTGAGGGGGCTGCCAATTTTTATGTTGCTAAGGGTTGTACACGTCGAGTAAAGGGAGAAATTAAGGCTGGAGTCGAGGTTTAGTCGAGTCTTGGTGAGGGCCGATCGATCCTAGGGTGTTTGTGTGATGGTTGTGGCTAAATCGGGCGTTGCTTGTTTTCGGTTAACTCACGTGTGGCTAATTGCATGGGCAGTAGGCATGAGTTTGGTTGGTTTTCTGAAAATGTGTTCAACATGTGATTTGTATCACTCTGTTTCGATTTTATAGCAAATTCGTAATTTTCTGATAAGAAACGAGGTAGATATGATTTTTATCGTAAAACCGCACAAGCTGTAAAATTTCTGTGTCACAAAACCCGTCATCCTCTATGATTTCAAATTCTGCGACTTATAGGTTGGTTTTCTGGAAATGTGTTTAACATATGATTTGTAGCACTCTGTGTTATCTTTGATCAAATTCGTAATTTTCTGATAAGAAACGAGGGAGATATGATTTTTATCGTAAAACCGTACAAGCTGTGAAATTTCTGTGTCGCAAAACCCATCACCCTCTGTTATTTCAAATTCTGCGACTTATAGGTTGGTTTTCTGGAAATGTGTTCAACATATGATTTGTAGCACTCTGTGTTATCTTCGTTTCGATAGTAAATTCGTAATTTTCTTGTAAGAAACGAGGGAGATATGATTTTTATCGTAAAATCGCTCAAGCTGTGAAAATTCGTGTGCATACGCTGGAGATTTCCAGCAAGCTTTGGGCTTGTTTTGTGGGTCATAAGTGGTCTGGAATGGGTGGTTTATAGGCTGGTCATGTAGATTTAAGTTGGGAAAAAGTTGGTTAAGTTTCGGGTTGATTCGGGCTAAAACCGGGACCCCTGTCCAAGTTTTAAAATGAACCGTATAAGTTTAGTAACGAGCTTGAGTTTACATCTAATAAATTCTTATAAATATGTTTTGGGGTGTTTAAAGGAGTTTGGTAAGCTTCGGGTCGAAATTTTGAGGTCCAGGGGTAAAACGGTCATTTTGGGTTTCCAGGGGCAAAATAATCATTTTGCACCCGGGTCTAGTTAGAAGTCCTGGCAGCGCCCTAAACACTATTTGACATGTTTTAAGTGTTTATGTTATCACATATATGACTTTTTACGTAAATATGAAAATTATGTTGCATGCTTGATTTTAAGGAAAAATTACGTATATGCATGTTTTTATTAAGTAATGAAAATGATGATGTTTTTGAAGGATGTGAGTTGGTTGTGACTGACGATATATGTATATGATGATATGATTGGAGATATCGTGAGGGAAAATGCCCCAGAGGGAGCCCGTTTACGGGAGAAGGCTCCAGAGGGAGCCCGACGATCGTATTTCCATTGACATGATATGATGATATGATAGGACAAGGCTCAGTTGACGGGTGAGGGTGTCGTTGATGTCCTCGCCATCCAGTACCGTGGTTATACGTAGATGGATCCATCGAATAGAGCTGATACGAAAGTCACAATTAATGAACTGAATTCAAATAAAGAAAATGTATAAGTATACGATGATTATGATGAGACATGTTTTGACACATTATGCTTTTATACGATATGTTTACGTTTACGCTTTTAAGATCATAAAATGTTTATGCTTTAACAGACCATGATTATGCATACGATTTTATAAGATCATGAAACGTATCTTTATCACAGTACTTTTCATTGTTGTCTGTTATGTATATGTATTTGCTATAACGTTACATGTAAGGCCTGAGATTTATTAGTCTTCATTGATGCGATATTCAAAGATATGAGAATGCATGACATGTAATGAGATGGGGGAAGGAGAGACATGAAAAAAATTAGAATTTTGAATGAAGGGCAGACCGCACCAGCGGTCCAAGAAAGAGTGCATCCGCGGTTGATGGACAGAGAGTTGGAAATTATTTACAGAAATGACACCGCACCCGCGGTGCAGAATTGACCGCTCCCGCGGTCGACGTTTATGCAAATTTGGATGGACCGCCGAAGCTTGAGCGCAGCCGCAGTTCATGAACTACCGCACCCGCGGTCATACTTGTTACTTGAAAAATATGACACTTGCCCCTCAACATGCAAGATATATATATGATTTGTACTTCGTTCCTTCATTCTCCAGCTGCAAGGAAACGAGAGCAAGGTTCAGAACTCCTCAACTCTCATTATAGCTTAGATTTTGAATTGTGAAAGATCGCGCCACCCGAATTTCGATCCGACTTCGGTTCCGTACTCCTCTTGTTACCAGCTACAAAAGGATGTAAGTATTTCTACATTTCAACGTGTTTTGAAGTTGAGATATTGGAAGAAATCAGATATGATTATTATTAGATGTTCTTGAGATTATAAGCAACGTATATTCGCAACCAGATCAAAGAACGGACATCTTATGATATTGTTATTATTTTCCAGCACATATATGAATGAGATTATACATATTTTGAGGTTATGGAACATATTGGTGATGATTATGAGTTATTGTTATGATTATGTTGTGTTGATATGACCAGTATTGAGAAACTACGTCGTTATGCCGTCGAAATGTACCGAGATTGAATATTGCTCCGTATGTGTATTCTTTTGAGTTAGAAGTTGATATGGTGCATTGTATATATGCCATTTCAGATTTGATTGACAGGCTTGATATTCGACTTCGAGATCTCGATTGATTCCAACGACAAGAAGGTATAATTCATGTGAATTCGGGAGATATGACTCGAATCAGGTTTGATTGGAGTTTCCCAAAATCACATACTAGATTGTTGTTTATGTTTGATTATGATTATGCCTGGTTTATAGATTTATATTCCAGCATTGAGATAGGAGTCATTGGCAGACTTGCCAAACTAGACGTTCGGTGGTATCGACGCATAGGAGCAGATTTCCTCCGATTGTAGACATTCGATACAGACAGGGCCGAAGTCTAGGAATAAGACGTACCGTTACCCCGATTGGGAGGGTAGGTGACAGACAGTGATGTCTTATTCACACCGGGATCCCTAGAGTAGAGTCGAGTTGAGTCAATACATGAATTGAATTAGATTGCATGCTTATATTGTTTATGTTTCATAGATTGTGGAACATATTGTTATTATTGTATTCATGATAGCATGTTCATGATGTATGATTGTGTATATGCATGTATACCATATTTTATACTGGGATTTATTCTCACCGGAGTTTCCGGCTGTTGTTATGTCTGTATGTGTGCATAACAACAGGTGGGGCAGGATCTGGGTCGCGACAAAGATGAGATCGAGATAGCGTGGTGACTACGGGCGCAGAAGATCATTAGTAGTTTGTACATTTGATATGTAATGTATTTAGTGACTGGTTTGTAGAATATGGATAAAATGAAACATGTCTTATGTTTGTTGTACTGAAATAAATACAGACCCGGTGCTTGTTATATACGTTTGAATTAATGTTAAAAAGCGAAAATTTGACCCACATTTTTGAATAAAGATCCGATTAATCCCGAAAAGAACTGAGTTAGAGCCCGGGTCCCCACATTACAGGGGTGTTAAGACTTTAGACTCACTAGGTGATGCAGGTGAACATTTTTATCAGGAGACTGGAGGTGATGATGACTGAATGGACGAAGCTGGTGGCGCACGTTAACTAGAGGACCTTGTATTCTTCCGCAAGAATATGATTTTATGGGAACACGTTTAAACAACTTTTTAAATGATTGATGATTTTATTTTGTTAAGGGTTTTGACCGATTTTAATATGCTTGACGTTTTATATTTTTAAACGGTAATTGTTTAGGTTGGTTGCCCTTTCCATAATTTTAACTGTAATTATTTTATTCAGCAGTGAGTTGATTTTACAAAATGCATGTTTCAAATTTTAAGTATTTAAGTTGGCATGGTTTCGGCCATTTCATTTAAAAAAAAGTTCAGTAGAATTTTAAAATTAGTAGACGTTTCAATGACGACTTTGAAACCACTAATATGTGTGAGGCAGCATATGATAATTATATAGAAAATCCAGAAGCATTTATGAAATTTTTGGAGGAAGCACAGAAACCGTTGTACAATGGATGTAAATGTTACACAAAGTTGAGTGCACTTGTGAAACTGTACAATACCAAAGCAAGGCATGTATGAGTGATGCTCTATTTTCAGATATACTAATGGATTTTGGGGATATGCTACCAGATAATCACAATCTACCATCCAAAATGTATGAAGTAACAAAAACATTGAGTTGTTTGCCGTTGACTCATGAAAAGATTCATGCTTGTTCCAATGATTGCATACTTTATAGGAAGCAATATAAAGACTGTGTAAGTTGCCCTAAATGTGGATTGCCGAGGTGGAAGCTAACCAAGAAGAACGTTGAGAAGAAATGTGTTCCTGCTAAGGTGGTGCGGTATTTCCCTCCCATACCAAGATTTAAGCGCATGTTTAAATCTTTAGAGACCTCAAAAAATTTAACACGGCATGCAGAAAACACAGGAGTTGCTGGTCAGTAACGTCATCCATCTGATTCACCATCTCATTTTAGGGCCTAAACAGTCAGGAAACAATATAGATGTCTATCTAGAGGTGCTAATTGAAGATTTGCAACGATTGTGGGAAGGAGTTGATGGCGTCTATGATGCTTATCGAAGAATTTTCCACTCTTAAAGCAGTCTTATTGGACCATCAATGACTTTTCTGCCTACGGTAACCTTAGTGGATGTACTACACATGGTTATTATGCATGTCCAGTATGCGGAGAAGATACTTATGCAAAGCATTTTGAAAATGGGAAGAAAATGTCATTTATTGGTCATAGACGATTCATGCCACGGTTTTATCCATATCGGAGGCAGAACAAGGAGTTCAATTGCATGAAAGAACATGGAGAAGCATCTACACCATTATCTGGAGTTACCTTTTTTGACAAGCTTTCGGACATAAGGTGTGAATTTGGAAAGAAGATTGGTGTGAACGGTAAAAGAAAATGAATGAAAAGGAGAATAATGTGGAAGACAGTAAAGAAAAAAAATATTTTGGAGCAACTGATTTCAGAAATGTTGAAAGAAGAAGTCAATTTTTTTCAATCTTCCTTATTGGAAACACTTGCATGTTAGGCATTGTCTCGATGTGATGCATATTGAGAAAAATGTCTTCGAATCCCTCATTAATACTTTGATGAATGTTAAAGGAAAAACTAAGGACAATGTAGCAACTAGGTTGGACATGGTTCAAATGGGAGTTAGGCCTGAATTTGCCCCTAAATTTGGTGAAAAAAAACATATCTTCCTCCTGCCGCATGCTCATTCACAAAAAAAGAAAAGTTACAAGTATGTCAGTCGTTAATGGATATAAAAGTTCCTGAAGGTTTTCAACCGAACATGAAGAATCTTGTGTGCATATCTGAGCTGAAGTTGACAGGCTTGAAATCTCATGATTGTCATGTTCTAATGCAGCATTTCCTACCAATACTCATCCGTGATGCACTACCAAAACATGTTACATATGCCATCATAAGATTATGCTTCTTCTTCAAGGATATTTGTTGCAAGGTTATAGCTGTATCCAAGTTATATACGCTGCAATTTGACTTGGTTGTTATGCTCTGCTTATTGGAGCAGTATATACCTCTTTCTTTCTTCGATTTCATGCTCCACTTAACAGTCCATCTTGTTCGAGAAGTCCGATTATGTGGACCAGTTTATTTCCGGTACATGTATCCGTTCGAAAGATACATGAAAGTGCTTAAGAGTTATGTAGGCAGTCGAAAACATCCTGAAGTTTTCATTGTTAAGAGATATTCAGCCGAAGAAGCAATTGAGTTTTGTTCGGAATACCTCAATGATCTTGATCCTATTGGGGTCCCTCAATCAAATCGAGACCCCAAAACAAATGTTCCTGGATTCTTAGCATGCAAATCACCAATTACAGTGCAACAAGTTGATTTACAACAAGCACATTTGACTATGCTGGAAAATACGGAAGAAGTATCTCCCTACATAATGTAAGTGTAATGCGTTAATTAATTATTTTGCACACTGTGATTGTCAATATCTACTGTCTGACACAAATTTATATATAAATATTTACATAGTGAACATAAAACCTTCTTGAAGTCAATGTTTCAGGGAAAAAAAACACAGATGAAAGGTGGATACAAGATGCTCACAACAAGAGGTTCATTGACTGGTTTCGTGCAAAGGTTAGGTGGATGTAAAAATCTTTTTCATGAATTTTGTGTTGAACAAGTTGTAACTACTATTTTAACCACCCTATTCAAATTGAATGCATGTCAGGTGGCTGGTGAAATAGACAGATGCAATGGTGGAACAACATCGACATTGACATGGCTGGCTCATGCACCACGTGCGCACGTCATTAAGTATAGTAGTTATGTTATAAATGGTAATTTATACCAAACAAAGGCGCGGCATGATCAGAGAGTTTGCCAAAACAGTGGGGTTTCTCTTATTGCCAGCACCATGCTTGTCTATAGTGCAAAAGATAAGAATCCTCTAATGGCTGATGTGTCTTTCTACGGAGTTATTGAAGAAATATGGGAATTACACTATCATCAAATTCAAGTTCCTCTTTTCAGGTGTGTGTGGGTTTCAAACGACAAAGAAGTAATCAACAATGATGAATGTGGCTTCACCTTGGTCAATATGAACAAACGAGGGCACAAGAATGATGAATTTGTCCTTGCAAGTCAAGTCAATCAAGTCTTTTATATTGACGACCCATTAAAAAAAGGATGGTCAATTGTGCTCCCAATGCCAAATAGATGTTATCAGGGAGAGGATGATGGTTGGACTAGTATTCCTGAGTCTCGACCAATTGATGATGTTGATACTCATTGTATTCCTGTTCATGAAAGATACTTTAGATCAAAAAACGAGGGTGCCTCGGAAACGAACAAGAAAAAATGATGATTTGTACTTTTATGTCATGTTTGTTTAGGGACAAGAAAAGACATGTTATCTACTTTAAAAAATTATGTAATGCACTTTTATCATGTTTTATTTATATCGTTATTATTTATGTAATGTTTATATTTTTATTATTATTATGTATTTATGTTATGTTTGTGATATTTTAATTATCCATGTTATTGTGTATATTTTAATATTGGTTTCATTCATGTTCTTATGCAGCAGAGAGCATAATGGGTCGCAAAAAAGAGGAGAAAAAAAAACTGAATTTGAGGAGCTACAAGAATTCAATGATGATAAGCTGCTTGAAGTTACTGATGCAGAGCTGCATAGACCTACTGATGAACAAAAACGTATTGTAGATGTTCAGAAGAATAAGTGAGGACTTACATTGATGGGTAAACTAACTGCAGCTGCAAGATGGGGAAAAAAACGAAGATTGATTATGATGACATGGGGAGGCCAACATACAATGCAAATGGAAGGGCTTTACAATCATACATTGGCTCTGTTGAATATAAAAAAAAGTGGTTCTGTTGAATATGGATATTGTGTGATGAGATACATGAAAGAGATAGTTGAATCTGAAAATCCACAGTTGGAGAAGATGGTAAGTTTCTTCTTTATGATATGCTTTTGTTTATTATTGAGATAAACTGTTGTCGTTGGAATATGTGCACATGAAATCTATATAATTATTAATTCTGGAATGCTATTAGAATTAATGGCTGGGATAATTTGTTTCCGTTGGGATATATATGCATATGGTAATATGCATTTATGATAATTGATATGTTGTTTTGCCCTTTATTTTGAAGTGTGGAATCTCCTAAAAATTAAGCTGAAATATAACATGAAACTGGCTCCGAATAATGCATTCTCATTTGTGGATATTGTCATTTTTTTGGATGAATGATCTTATTAATCTAATGCATCTTGTATTTTTTGCATTTCAGTTTGCAGGATCAATCAAGAACCAATATTACAATCAATCTCAATATGATGAAGTCAGAAGCAAATAGAGTGAATTCGTCTACTCTTATGTAGGTGCTTAAATGGATCATGTGCGTCATTGTGCATTTTAGGATATACTTTTGGATATACACTTTTTGTAACGTCCCGAAAATTTGAAGGTCCACGTAAACCACATGCATGCAAGTTATTAAATTTATTTTGTAATTTATTAAATTGTTTACTGCATTAAATGCATGTTTATTGCATGAATATGTGTTTTAATTCATGGTTTATTAAAGTTTCATGCATTATGATTTTAAGTTGCATTTCGCGCTCGAACGAGGAACGAAGACCGGGAATATTCAGGAAAAATATTTTTATTGAATAATTATTTTAATTATTTAATATGAGGTGTTTTTAAGTATGATTTTTGAAAATGAGCTTTGGTTGGGTATTTTTACTCGTCAGGTCATATTTTTGAATCGGTACGCAAATTTTAGCGAATCGGGAGACTTTTTGAGGGTTCGGGCAATGTTTTCAAAAACATACCAAAACGAAAAATTTTTCGGGAGTGTTTTTGGGCTTGATGAGTTTGTTTTAGGGATTAATGGGTTCAAAAACCCTTTTAAACCATTTAATTATAATTTAGGGTCCATTTAAGCTTAAGACTTATTTAATTACATCACTAAGTAACCCTAAACCTACCTAAACACCTAGCAGCCGTCCACTCCGCATTTCAGCAGCCTCCCTCACGCCATTTTCAGCAGCAACTCTCGGCAAAGCTTTGTTCTTTCAAGAAAACCCTTCCCCGCTCCTCCGGTGTTCATCCTACGCGCGCATCTTCAAGTTTGCTAGCATACAATCATCAATGCATGTATAATCTTTCATTTTTCGCATCGATCTTGTCGTAGTAAATATTTTGATGCATATTGTATGTAAAAATCCGTGTGTGTTATATAAAGGTTTGAGCAATAATGTTTGAAACGATTTTAGAACAAATTTTAGATCTCAAAACCGAAATTGTTGTCATTTCGATTTCTACGAATTTTTTTATCAGTTTTCTGGAAAACTTTCAACATATAAAACGTAGTACTTTTTGATATCTTCGATTTGACAGTAAATTCATAATTTTTGGACAAGAAACATGATCATTCTCGTGTTACTGCTCAAACTGTGATATTATAAAAATGTGTTTTCATGTTTTCTTGAGATTTATTGGTTGTAGGCTTCGTTGAGAACCGTCGAGTGGTCACTGCTGCGTCTAGGTATGTCATGTGTTGTGATCAGATGCTAGTTGGTGTTTCGTTTCGGGTCGGTAAGGTTTTGGTTTCAATAGGAGTCGTAGGGAAATGAATTATGCCAAATTTTGGGTTTATGGGATTGTGATACATTGTGGTTGCATGTCATTGCTTGGGGGATATTTGGGGCATTTGTATGGGTTTGAGTCAATGCCTTAGCGTCCTAGGATGAGTCTCGATATGTTGGTTCCAGTCGGTTGGGCATGTCTTAGAGTTTGGATCAAGAATCATTTTTGGGGAAATGTTTCGCAGGTCGGGCACCGTGGTGCTGCCCTTGTGGCGCCACAGTGCTAGTGATCGCAGGTCAGGCACAGTGGCGTTGTCCTTGTGGCGCCGCAGCGCTAGCTTCTCGGTGTTTGTAGCGCTGCGGCGCTGTGGCACACGACGCCTAGGTGCTTACCAGCGCCACAGTGCACGGCGCCTAGGCGCTAGTTCAGGGACTTTTGAGTTACTATTTTAAGTAATATTGGTCCGTGTCTTCCATTTGTTGGGAAATGTTTATACTTCATATCAGGATTAATTCGAGGTTCGATGTCATGGTTTCGTTTGATGATTAAACATGGTCAATCTCGAGTGGTCTAGAAGACCATAAGTCATTTAATTACTTTGGAAATGAGTACGATTGGTACGGTTAAGTTGTGGAATGTAAGTTACATGAATAATGTGTTAGTAGGTGCAGCAGTAGCCCAAGTGAGATCCAACTGAAGCCCTCAACGTTATGTAAGTATGTTCGACGTGCAAAAAGAAATTTTTTTATGTTTTTGATGTATGCTAATTGTCTTGTGACCAATTATGTTACGGGTTTGGAAGTCGGAGAACGTGTCCGGAGACCTCTCCACCCCGGTAAAGCATGACCAGAGACCAATCCACCCGGTTAAGCATGACCTGGGATCTTATGTATGTGGCAGTGGACATCCCTGCCAGCCCAGTACTGTGGTTTAGTCTGATCAGACGCATTATGTTATGGGTCACTTGCTTTGAAACATATCTCTACGCAAAATGATGATGATTATGCATGTTTAACTATGTATGTTACAAGCACGTTTATGAAAATGTTTATGAACTGATGGCACATCTATGTTTATGTAAGTATATCCAGAGTTTACGTATGTATGTGTTACTTTGAAATGCATGTGGTTTTATTATGTATTATTTGTTATTCTCAGTTTATACATGTTAAGTCTTTAGACTCACTAGACTTGATCGATGCAGGTGAGGACAAGTACGAGGAGATGAGAGACAGGGACCAGTGAGTTGGCTCGGACGGTGCGGAGGCCTAACCTGTGGACCGCTTAAGTTTCAAGGATTTTGTGCATGTTAAACTCATGTACTCTGATTTTTAGAGAAATTAATTTATGTTGTTTAAAACAAGTACTTTTACAAGCTCGTTTTTATTTCAAATATTTAGTCATGTATTTTATTTATATTGCAATTTGAATGATTATTACTTAATTAAGAAAATTTTTTATTTTTCGCAAATTTTAAGTAGTTTTAAAGTACGGTAAGCCACAGTTGGTATCAGAGCGGTGTTCTTGTAAAAGGTTATGCCTACTGTCGGTTGCGAGAAGCTCACGAAGTCACGCCTCAAGTTTGTAAGTTTAAAGGTCTTAAATGTTTTTTATGCTATCACTTGCATGTTTATATGATATACATTCTACGGTGCATGTTTATCTGTCATTATGTTTTGAGATTATATGCTTTAAAATTTTTTATGCATGTTACGATATGAAATGAGAAATTATATGATTTTCATGCATGCTGGTTGTGATGGAATTGGACATGATTAAGATTTTGGCTATTGGGCATTAAGAAATGTTGAAAATGATTTGACTATATTAATTTTTGGGTTAGTAGTACTGATGTTTTATTTATAGGTCATAAGTTAATATTGAAAATTATGAGTGCTTTTGGGGGATGTAGGTTTTCTAAGAAAATGTTGATGATTCTTGATTACTAGTTGGGTTAATTTTGAGGATTTTATATAAGTAATACTGATTCGAAGACTACGACAATCTTTAGAGGTATAAAAATGTATGACTTGGGATTTTAAGTATTGATGGAAATTTAAGATTTGGTTATGGGAATTGAGTTTGGGTTTAATAAGCTTAAAATTATTGAACTTTATGCTACGGGAAACCTATAAAACAGAATTAGGAGCGCCAAAAACTTATGGACAATTGTGGAATTTTTGTAATTAAGGGCCAATTGGATAATTTTCGAGGAAATTAGCAATTAATTTTTACAATTGATAAGAAATTTTGGGGACTAGTTTAGCAATAAGAGAGAATTGAACGGTTTAAATGATAGGAATTTTCGGTGGTTTAGGCTTGAACGATATTTAGAACCTTTAAATATCTGGGTTATAATGTTGTAAGAAATGGTGATCAAGGGCATGGTAGGATGAATCAATAATGGGCTTGAAAATCTAAGCGTTAGTAGAATAATGTTGTGGCAAATTAAAAATTTAAAATGCTGACAATTTAAGGTAAAGTGGATCAATTAGTTAAGTTATAAGATTAAACATCAAGTTAACTTATTTTTGGGGAAACTTAATGTTCGATGTATCTTAAGTTTTGATCATGATCTTAAGAGTTAAAGTTATACCTTTGTTAGGGTTAAATTTTTCTAGAAAGTTGGGTATGATTGATGGTTAGGTTACTTGATAGAAGCATGTAAGAATTGAGGTAGACACTTTGCTTTGAGAAATTTTTGAAAGTCATTAAGAAACTTGACACTAAGCGGATATGTGTGTTGAAGTTATACTATCTATTACTACTTGGGTTGAGTAAGCTTGAATTTCAAGTTTATGAGATAAATGTTCATACGGAAATTTTGGGTGAAATTAAAACAAAGAGAATTAGTGTGTTCAACATAGGTTGCCAATGGACGAATATTAAGATTTTTGTCAAATAAGAAATCTAAAACCATGATATGGGGATTCTAGAACTCTATGTGTTATAAGTGAAGTTGATTTATTAGAGTTAGTCTATCATTAACAATGGAGAACTTATTAAGTTTTATACGCTATTATTAATTAAGCATTTAGGATACGTAAGAATGCGACATTTGTTTCAATGAGGAAAGCCCAAGTGTCTTAGGCCTCAACTATATTGTAATTGGGAAGGAAATAGTTTAAGCATGTAATTGATGCTAGAAGGGTTTTACTAATTAGGTAGAAGATCGATATTGCATGTTTTGGGTTTTATAGATTAACACTACTCGAATTTATGATTTGCAACAATTTTATATTTTGGATGTACTGGTAAATAGTTATGTTACGTAATTTTGGTGTCGTAAGGTAAAGATTCGATTCAAGGATCTTAGCCTAATATGATTATGGGGTTGAGGTAAGGTTTAACTTTTAAGTGTATTACCAAAGATAGAAGGCGATCAGTAAATTTTGGTGCTCATGTTTCTTAAGCTTGAACTACATAAATGCTAATGTAATAGGTCGATGAACATTATGGGTATAATATAAGAAAAGTAAGGCGCGATAAATTTGGGCATCCATCTCTAGTATGAGGAATTGCGAGATAAGTCAAATTTCGAGGTCATAGTAGAATATAACTAAGTCACCATAAGTCGTCTTAAGTTGCGATTCACAAACGAAGATTTTGGCAAGAAATTTAATTAGGATTGAGGAGACATAATGAAACGTCCACTACTCGTTTTTCTTAAAAATTAATAGATATTGTTTTTTTTCCCAAACACTCTCAATTCGGCCGAATACATACATACATACATACATATATATATATATATATATATATATATATATATATATATATATATATATTAAACTACTTTGCACCATTTTAAAAATTAAACAACCAACTATATTTGAAAATCCAAAAAAAATAGTTCAAAACATAAAATCGTCAAACGTTTGCAAATCCTAACTTAGCAATAAAGCTAAACCTATAAACCTCTCAAAAACAACTCAAAAGCAAAATAAAAGTTGTAAAAATCTTTAACATAAACTTTAAACCATAAATCTTAAACATAAGTGCAGAAAAACTAGCGCTGGTCCTCGGGTTATGTGCACCTTCAGTCCAGTAAGATCAACCATCAAGACCTCCCTCAACATTAACATCATGCTCACCTGCATCGATCACACCTAGTGAGTCTAAACACTCAGCAAACCATATTCTTGATAACAAATAATACGTATACAATCACATGCAATAGTGAAAATACTTTTACTTAAAATAACATTTCATAATCATGCATAAACTTAAACATTTTTCATATCCTCATAAACATATTCATATTCGTCAAATACGCATATGTTTTTCTTTCGTTGAATTCAGATCGTTAATTGTGAATTTCGTATTAGGGGTCGATGGATCCATCTACATGTAACGACAGTACTGGGCGGCGGGGACATCGGCGACACTCTCACCCGTCAACTAAGCATCGGCCTTACGTATTAACATATCATCATTTCATCGTATCATCGTATTAGTCACAATTAATTCACTTCCTTCAACATTTCATATTTTCATCACTTTATAAAAATCAAGCATATAAATATCATTTTTCTTTTGAAACCAAGCATGCAACATGTCTTTTAACGTTAACGTTTCATCATAAAATTTCATAAACATTTAAAAATAACCATTTTAACATATAAAACAGCATTCAGAGCACTGCCATGACGTTATGATCGTTTTAACCCTAGACGTAAAATTTCTCGATTTTGACTTTTTCTTACTTTCATTGACTCTAAACCATCACAAATAATTATTTAAGCTTAAATTAAATTTCTCATATTTTTATTTAGCTTAAATTATAGGCTTTCTAATTATTCTTTAAGTATTAATTCGTGGAGCGTTTAATTCCAGAATTAATTCAAACTTTAAATATAGACTTTTTATATTTAATTAACCCTTGTGAACCATGATTCGACCCCCGTTGAACCACGTTTCATGTTTCTTCGATTGAAAGGTCTTCGATAAATTTTTGAATGTTTGTATCTGGCCTCCTTAGCATGATAAAACGAAAGGCTTCATGTGAGCCTTTTTCTGCTGGTTCTGGTGTTGCACTATAACAATACGGTTCAGAATATCTCTTATGGACAAATAATCATTGTCTTTCCATGTCTCATACACTACTTCCTGAATCTAGGGATGTAAACGATCCAAACCAAATCAAACAGTAGCAGGCTTGAGCTTGGCTCGTTTAAGCTCGAGCTCGATTCAAACTTCTATTATCAGGCTCGAGCTCGGTTTTTATTGAAATTACTAAGCTCGAGAAAAGCTCGAGCTCGGCTGGTTAAAAGCTCGTTTATCATGCTAATCAAGCCTGGCTCGAGCTTGATTCATTAAAAGATCGCTTATCATGTTTAACAAGCCTGATTTGAACTCGGCTCGTTTTCGAGCTCGTAAAGCATAGAATTGAGCTCGAGTTTGAGCTCGATTCGAGCTTGTTAAAAATTAAAGTATCTATGAACTAATTTTAAATCAGACATAAAAATATAAATTCATTCATAAAGAACCAAAACGACAAAAATAACAACTAAAAAACATAAACTCATTATATTATTGAACATCCCAAAATAATACATCTAACATCCATATAACAAATATTCGTCATACACTGATATCACCATATAAATAATATTGCAACAACTTCACTCCTTTAATATTCCATTCGCTGTGTTCCAAATAAATTTTATTTTTTAATCAATATAAGTTCATTATATTCAATTCAATATAATATTTTAGGATAATAATTTGTAAAGTTACTCAACGTGTATATGACTTAGTGATGTAAATTTTTGGGGAAAAAAAATAAGTTGGTGTATTTTTGTTAATTTATTATGTTTTAAAGAACATTTTAGTATAATGATATGCAAGATAAAAAATGTAATTGTGACTATGTGGTGTAAATTCATCTTTTTCAGCTATTTTTTGTGTACAATTCCTTATATTGACATTAGTGCTAATATTTTTATTTGTCAACTCAACAAATGAGCTAAGTTCGAGCTTGCGAGCTACCTACACGAGTCGAGCTCGAGCTGACGAGCCACCAAACAAGCCGAGCTCGAGCTTGAGCTCGCGAGCATATTATCGAACATTTTTACGAGCATATTATCGAACATGTTTGTGAGCTCACGAGCCGAATATCCTTAGGCTTGAGCTTGGTTTGATTAAATTATCGAGCTCGAAATCGAGCTTGAGCTTGAGCTTGGCTTGATATGATTAACAAACGAACTCAAACGAGCTTTTTATCGAGCTGAGCTTCGAATAGCTCACAAATGGTTTGATTCATTTACATCCCTACCTGAATCCACTTATGTAATTTTGAAATTTCTGGGAAGCCGAGTAATGTGGTATAAACTGAGGCAAGAGCCACAAATTCATACCATGTCTTGACCACCTCTGGATATGTGTTTGATTTCATCCATATCCTGTTATATTTTCATGCTACACCAACCCGAATTGTGGCTGAGTTTATGTATATTCTTGTTTTCAATTTCTCTTAGTTCTGTTGGAATACTTGAAATGGAGAAACTGCAGATTCATTAGTACCAACCTTTATTTACTCTTGTCTGTATGAGGTCTAAAGTTGATCTCTCCCTCTTCAATCCCCGAGGTGAAGGGGTTAACTTAAGACTTGAGATGAGAATCTGGGGTATCAATTTTTGTTTTGGCCGAATCATTTGGAAATGATCCTGACTTAACATTTGTGCTAGGGGTATTTGAATTTCTTTCTCCAGGTGTAGAGTCATGTACTCGAAAACTCTCTATTTGGGAAACCAGTGGCTTCTCAATACCTTGGAGGATAGACCTTTGTATTATAGACCATAGCTGGTTATAAAACATGTAAACATCATGTAATTCGACCAGAGACAATTCTTTTATCAGCATGTTGTAGCCTACCCACAACTTATGCATTTAGGGCAAGCTTGTTGAACTCGTTTTGAAGCATTTCAAGGTGTTCCCTCAAATACTATCTGCATTTTTTTGATGGCATCGATACCACCGTTGTCTATCTCTTGTCATGGAATTTGCAATAATATTTTCATGAGATTTAATAATCATAATATCAAAAATATAATTCTGAAATAAAACTTGCCACCTTAAGAGTCTAGCATTCTCAGTTTGGATTTGATTATATTCTTTAAGAAAGCTTTTACCTGGATATGATCAACATTCAAAGGAAATTTCTTTACTGCTAAAAATAATGACAATTTTTCAAAATTCCATTTTACTGCATAAAATTCTTTTTAATTGATATGATATCTTGTGGCTTTTACTTATGAGAATAGACCACTGCATTACCTGCATGGTTGTTCTCCTTTCGGTGTGAGCTTTGTTTAAACTGTTGCCCACCAATGATAACTGACATCTGTGTATAAAATATCATATCATCTTCATCTTGAGGGATAACCATTTTTGGAAGATTTTTACAAATATTTTTTTAATTGACTAAGCCCGTGTGTTTTTCTGTCCATATAAATTTTGCATCTGTTTTCAATAATGGACTAAACACTTTTCTGTGTTTTGCTAGGTTTTTAATAAACATCCCAACAAAATTAACAATTCCTAAGAAACTTTGAAGTTGTTTCTTTTCCTTTATACATCTGAAAAATTTTCACATTTTCTATTATGTGTTCTTGCAAAATTATTCACGACTCATCAATTTCTATTACGAAGAATTCAATCTTTCTTGTGGCAAAGACTGCTTTCCTTTCAGATAAAACCAGTCCCTCTTTCTTTTAAACTTTAGAGAAAATCTCTAAGTGTTTGATATGTTCTTCTATATTTTTATATGAGATTAAAACATCATCAATATAGACAAGCATAAATTTAAAATTATCCTTAAATAGATTATTCATCTTCCTTTGAAATATCTGGGTGAATTAGCCAATCTCATTGGTAAGAATTCCCAAATATCGTGTTTTTTGTGGTGTGGAGAAAGCTGTGAATTTCTTGCTCTTTTCCTGCATCCGGATTTGATAGAAACCAGATTTACAATAGAATTTAGAGAATATTTTGGCGTTGCATATGCAACTAATTAAATGTTCTCTACTAGGTATAAAATGCCTATCAAAATACGAGATTTTATTAATTTCTTGATAATCAATAACCAACCTGGGTTTGTTTCTTTTGATCTCACAATGATTTCTTACCAGAAAACCTGGACTGATGTATGGTAATATTCATGTTTTAATTAGTCTAATTTCCAGATGTTCCTACATAATAATCTGCATATTCTTTTGATCAACTATGTTCATCAGTATAGGCTTGCATTAGAAAAATTCATACTCTTTGTCTTCCTTGATTTTTATGTTGGCTTTGAGTTAATTTTATCCTACCATGTCAAGGGATCTTCATTGTAATTTTTTCTGATCCTTTTCTTGACATCTTCTAGGGATACTTTTGATTCAAACTCTACATCATTTTGGTGTAGTGTTATCTTGAAGAAATCTATTTCTTCTGGTTGAAGGTCTTTATCTGCTCTTAATTTGAGCATTGTTTCTCCAAACCATCTATAAATCTTCATTTTTGGGTTCAAAAGTTTTCTTTCATAACAACATTTGCTGTGAAACTAGATTGACAATTTTCTATAAATGTCTCTATTAGCCTTTGGACTATAACTTTGTGATCAGATGGTATTGTGAACACTAATCTTCTAGTATCATTTTCTTGTATAAATGACTTAAAAATTTGTAGGAAATTGTTTCCTAATAGAGTGTCAGATCCTGTATTATGAAAATAAATCTGTTTTGTTTTTACCTTGTACCAAGGTGTGTCCATCCCCTTCGATTAATATTTTTGTCATCTTAATTCATTGACATAAGATTAATATTCTCTTGGATAATCTCGTCCGACAATCTCAGGTAAATCTTTTTCCAATTATTTTGGAAAAACTTCTCTTTTTGTTGTACTAATTTCAGCTCCTGAATCAATATAGGCATAAAAAATTTCTACTTTATATTGTTCATATAACATCAATACTGGGATGTATACCGAGAATGGGCTCGTGGCTATTGGATTTTCTACATTCCATCTTCTGCCATGAATTCCATTACATTCTCCAGTCGTTTCCAGGGTTTATGTTCCTCGAGAAACTCTAACCCTAGAACCAATTGATCTAGTTTTTTCCTTGGATTCCTTTAATGTGAACTTTCAATTCTCCGATATTGATGATACATTGGTAAGTTCCTATCATATGTTGTTCCAAATAGTATATAGTATTATAAGAAAATTGATTTCTTTGTCTTGTAATAGCAAATACTATTTCGATTTCCCTCCATATTTCCGAACATCTAAGTTCTCCTACTGTTGAAAAACTTTTTGTTCTCAGTTGGACTTCTTGGACATGGGTTTTTCCCTACCTGTAACTTGTTATTCTATTTTGTTGAAAGGGTAATCTTCTCGGTTCCAGTCTAAGATTTTAACTCCTTAGTAGAATCGATTTGTCTTGGATTTGGATATCTGTTTTCTGTATTAATGGAAATTTAATCTTTTCTGGATAAATGGCCTGAGCAACTTTTCCAAATATCTCTGGTATTTCAATTAAATCATTTCTAATAAAGAATTATGAATGATGTATATTAGATAGAGCATGTGAAATTTGATCGGTAATATAATATGGTCTATTACCCTATTTCATCATCCTTTTTCTTTGAAGTTCAAATGCAACATCAAAGATCGGCTGATATCTCGATATGCCAGGTTGTAGGCAATTCTTGGATATATCACTCATACACTTTTCCCTGCACAGAGATTCCCTGATATTGTTCCCAATATTGCATCTTGAAGGTTACCCATTTGTTTATCGCATATAGCAATATCAATGCTTGACTTTAAAAATAGCTTTTATCATAATATGGATTGCTCCAATACGAATCTAGGACAAAGTTCGTGCTACTTCTATTTTGAGTTTTTGTAATTACTCCTTAATTTCTTCAAAAGGAATTATGCACCTTCATTCTATTTCCCGTAAGTTCCATTGTGATTGTCATTTCCCTTCTGAAAATTTTATATATTAGATTATGCTTTCTGTTTCATAGGCCAAGATTTCCTAAGAGCTTTTCTACCTTTCCTGTAGATAATCCTTGATATCTCAATAGGCTATGATTTTTTCTCATGATCTTTTGGATCATGTTATGAGATATTGTTATCTGACTAAAGAAATCAGACAAGTCTTCATATGTTTTGTGTCAAAACACCTCGTCTTCAGTCCGATTTTGATTCTGTTACATCAGATTCTTCATGACTCAAGACTTCTTCTTCATATATACTTTGGTATAAGGTAATATTCTCAAACTGGTAAACTGAAACAAGATCTTGGTAATAAACTGCCTCTTCAATATCTGGGGTCGGATCGAAGCGTTTTATTCCTCTTTTTTCATTTTTTGGATTGTTGGTCGAGATATGTCATCTTGCTCCTCATGTCCAGCAATTACAATCTTTAAAACTTTCTAGCTCGGGTGTGAGCTCTTCTAAAAGTTTTCTTTGTAGGTGTTTTTCCCATTCTTGAAGATGTGATCGATGCTTGGGATGACATCCTACTTCTTGATGTCAACTTTTTTGCCCATATTTGTAAGATATAGACTTCTGTCTGGACCATACTGTTCTTGGTTTCCAAGAACTTTTTTCAAAATTTCCACTTCTGGCATAATGATGGGATTTAAAACTCTTCTTTTTTTGTCTTTGTGGCTTACTTCCAATAATTCTTATAATATCATTTTATTTATAATACAAATGAGTATGTTTGCTAATAGCCCTTAATCGTTTGTAATTCTTTTGTAATGCTGTTATATGATATCATTCTGTCAATTTTTCTTTGAGAAAAGAGGCTCTTCATGTCAAAGTATCCAGATTCCCAGAGATATATTATCTAATTAGCATTTCTCTCCAAAGATTTGGCATTTTGACGAAGAAAAGTTGCATTGCTATATTTTTTCGACCCTTTAATTCCATCTATATTTAGTAAATATTATAATATATTCATTCACTAAATAGATGTCATATAATTCAAGACTATACAGAGATTGAGTATATTTTTTCTTCTCTGTATCTTGACAGTTGAAATAGCCTCCCCCTATAAATTATGCTTTAAATAGGGTAGCCATTCTCCCAGTCATCTCACTGAGAGATTTTCAGGCTAGGATTGACTCTTTGGTTTTTACCGAAGTCGTGTTCCATGAAATTTTCACTGATCCCATAAGACTCATTTATAAAATTTTAATGAATTCTTTTCTGTCGAGATCAAGTGTTCCTGCTATGATTCTTATAGTCGATGTCCAATCATCTATGAAATCTTCTCTGTTTTTGAAATATAGTACATCAAGGTTAAGCATAACCCATAAGAATATATAGGTTCTAAAACAAAATTTTCCATAAGGTGTTTAGTGCAAGAAAATTTGACTTCTCCTTCACCTAGTTCTCACTGGGTGAGCTTCTCCACCAACATTAAAATTTGTTTGGAGTCCTCTCATATTTGTATTAAGAGACCTCACACTTTTCCTTAGTGGTTCATGAGAAGATAACTAGGTTATTCTGGGGCCCTTAACTCCTAATCGTGATTACAATGCAATTTAATTAGGGTTAATTAATTATATGGGAAAACGAGTTTAAATATTCTTTACAATGAGCCCAAAACATATAATTTGAATACTAAAAATAGTATTTCATATCACATCATATGCCCACGCATAACTCAAATCGCATACATACAACAACTCATACTCTCGGGATATGACCCGGTATATAGATACATATATATACAGGGATACACAACTAAACCTCAAAGCAACTGTGACTCCCTCCAGAAGTACCATCTCCGGTCTCGTGATAACCTGATGTACCTGCCATTGTCCACACACAAAGACAACAACAGCTCCCTCTGGGGGTGAGCAAAGCTCTGTATGGAACAACCATCATATATACAACATATAGAACCCGAAAATCAGATTACGTATAAGCCATGCATAATTGCTACTATTTAAATAAAAAAATGAATTTTAAAAATATATGAAGTGTTAATTCATTTTTATAATTGTTGAGTCATGATTATTAATTTTAAAAGTAGATGTTTAGTTTTATCTTTTCAAGATAAATACGCGAGGCCGGACCGAAGTTTAGAGATTAGAGATAAGATTAACAATAAGAAAAATATTCCTAAATTTAATTTAAGTCAATGAATAATTTAATTTAAAGAAAAAGAATGTTTTAGGATTTAACTAAATTAATTGGAGCTAAGTTATTAAATAAGTTCTTTTAGGTTCAATATTTAATTAAAACTTAAATTAAAATATGTAAACAAATGGGGATGAATTAATCTAGGTATAATATATTCAAAAAATTAAACATAGCATTTTTTATACTTAATTTTAGACCAAACAATACCATGCAAGATTTTATCCTAAATGAAATTGTTAATTCACTAGAATATATAATGGGGGTATTAAACCTTAAGCATTTAAAATATAAGACTTAAACAATATTATACCATGCCAAAAAGTATTAATAAGTTTCGGTCAAGCCATTTTGAAGGTGTGATAACTCCTCATTCAAGCCACCTCAATGGCCTTTAAAATGAATACAATTCCTCACCTTTAATTCAATCGTTATTGGTAAATTCAAATACTATAATACACATACTCAAACCATTACCCTAACAAATCAACGTGCATATGTAGTAAGAATAAGGAATAAAAGCAACGGCAGCTAGGGGAGAAATCATTTCAAAACCCATTCAACTCCTTCACTTGTAACACTCAACTAGATGCACTTCAATACCCATTTATCACCTCCTATAACATTCCTCTTCATTGCCTAGCAAACCTGCATCCTCACCTTCGAAACATATCAGAAAACAGCAGCTGGGAAACGTGAAAACAGTAGCAGAAACAAGAAGGAAAAAAATTCAACTCCGTTCCGCCGCTCGTATTCGTCGTATTGATTTGTTTTTGTCAAAACAAATTCCAGGCATGTATATATGGTTTCTTTGCTCTTCAATCAAGTCCTATAGATATGTTTAAACCATTATATATGCATGATTCAAGCAAGAACTCGAAAGTGACAGCAGGTTTTTCAAAAGAATTATGTACAGGCCTCTCGGCCATGTTGATTTGTGCTTCACGGTTTTGTGTGTTTTGTGTTGCTTACAGGGAGTTGTTAGATTCCAGGCACTCAAGGCTGCTTCTAGGCATGATTTAGAGTATGTTAGGGTGTTATTGGTTCATTGGTTTGAGTCCATACATTTCGAAGAAAGGCATGACATCAACTATTTTCCATAAGCTACAGAATGTGGTTCACGATTTTGTCATATGAGTGTTTAGGGTGTGTGTTCGAATCCTGGCTGTTCTAGGAACTGTAGCCATGGTTAGAACCCTCCCTTAACATTTCTAGGACGTGACCAAGGTGTCCTTTCCAAGCCTGGTTCACGGATCCATCAGAATTTCACAACAACAATACAAGTGCATTTTGGTTCTTCATTTTTCTGTGTGAGTGAGTTTCGGGTTTTTAGTGTTTGTGTGGATTGTGGTTGGCTTGTAGCCCATAGCCATGGTTCATACAACACTTAATCATGTCTAGATTGAGCCATGGTTGATCATATAGCCACTGGAACGATCTAAGACGACAACACAATTCAATATACACCACTGCACAGAATTTGGATTCTCGGCTGGCACGTTGCAATGTCCTAGGTGTTGGCTTGGTTTGTGGTTGGCTTTTAGCCCTTAGCCATGGTTCAAGCCATGCCTTAAGATGTTGGTAAGAGTCTTTGGTTGATGGTTCAAGCCAATGACCATTTGTTTCAGATTTATACACCACGAACACACAGCAGCTGCTGCTGCAATTTTATTTCTGGACAACAGCTATGGGTTTCGGTTTAAGGGAGGTGTTTGAGTCCTTGGTTGGCTTTTAGCCTATGGCCTTGGACTGGACAGTACCTTAATGAGTTAGGAAAGTCGTGTTTTTGGCCGTTCGTGATTTGGTCGAGTTTAGAGGTCGTACGAGAATTTACGGTGCAATGTGCCAAAGTGACTCTCGAAAGAGCGTTTCATGATTTTGGCTTACATTCACTAATTTTCGTGTTTTGCAGTCCTCATGAATATTTTTCAGTATGTTAGGAGTATTTTTAATCATGGTTAAAAGTCGGTTTAATGTTGGTTCGGTTTGGTACGAAGCCATGATTGAAAAATTAAGTTGTTGGTCCTAATCGTCTCGTTTTTTGGTTCGATTGTTAAGTTTTGTCAAGTTAAGATTATTTGCATGCATTTCATATTAGAATTAAGTCGCAGCAAGCCTGGGAACGATCCAACTCATCCGGTAAAAACAAAGTTATAATTATATTACGTGCATAAAAATATAAAATGTTTATTTTTGAGATATATACGATATGTCTTGTGGCCACCTTATGTTTATGGGTTTGGAAGTCGGTAGGCGCAACCGAGGACCTCTCCACCCGATGACTTACGATCGATTTACGATTATGTATGGGTACGGATATCCAGTGCAAGGGCTGTGGTGATCTCTACCGCCCAGTATACTGTGGTTTAGTCTTTTCAGGCGCTAACGTTATGTTATGGGCCACTTGCTTAAAAACATTATCTCTACCAGAAAATTATGATATGATATGACAGAGCTCTATTGAGCAAAGCTTTTACGTATGATTTTCAGATATGCACGTAGTTATAATTACTCATGATACGATTTTCACCATGCACTTTACGATACCATATTTTTACGTTGCATGCGATTTTATGATATATTTACTTGTTATTCACGATATATACATGTTGAGTCTTTAGACTCACTAGACTTGATTGTTGTAGCTACTGATAAGGTCGAGACCGAGGGCGGGGACCAGTGAGTTAGCTTGGGTCAGCAGTAGTAGGAACCCGAGGACCTCATGTTTTAGTTTATGCATTTTTCTTATGTTCAAACACAGTTTTAATATGTTGGATGATTTTTAAGTTGTTGGTTGAAAACAATATTTACTTCCGCTGTTATTTTAAAGTTAAAATTATTTACATGTTTATTTTATAAATGAGGCAATTTATTTATTTATTTAGAAAATTTTTAATAATTTCGCAAAACTATGAATACGAAATACGGGCCTTTACATAACATGTATCTACAGAATGATATATGGTATGCAAATGCAATGCATGCATGTCGTGGAGATATCAGGTCAACTGCCCATCCACTGAGCATGTATCAGAACCAATCGAATCGCTATCAAATCAATGCTCGAGCTGGCACACCGACCTCAATCAGGGATACTCGTATGATAGCGTCGAAAAAACGCCATCAAATCTCAAATCTCAATCAATCATCGGGGCCACAAATGACTATGCTTTAAGGGTCATATAATACCAAACATAGCATCGTGTTCATAAACCCCATAATCAAATCAAATCATATCAGGGTATCCAAGGATCATAACTCAACTTGCATGTCATGTATCGATGTATGCATCAAACGATGTGTGTTAACAAAATATTTATTTTATACATCGATATTCCAATCATATTGTCATGTATGCCACATCAACTCATCACATAAGGCATATAGACACATATTCTCAATCAAATCAATCAAACATATATCATATGATACAGATACCTGTCATATGTTACTTGGTTGCAACATACCTCAATTCTTCGTTTCCAATTGATGTAGCTTGAAGATATCAGTATAATAATTTATCTACATCAATAACATATTCATTTCAATCAATCACATCATTCAAAATCAACAATATGATTAAAATTCCTTAATGATAATATATTGGGAATAATTCAAAATAACATCACTATAATCATCTCTTCTTCGTTAAAATCAAGCGCTATTCAACAATCTTCAACTTCTGTATGATTTAACAATTTATCGGATTTATTCCAAAAATCGACGAATTTCAAACATCACCAAAAATATAAAATTTATACCTCAAATCGAAGACCTCGTGTCAACGATCTCAGAACTGAAGTCGGTTCGTCGATTGGATAAACCGATAAGTCGCACGATCGAAAAGAAAATTAAAATGCTATTTCTTCACCTGTCTCACCTTTCTGTCGCACTCAAGTCATTTTATTATAATATATTATATTAATAAAATAAAATAAAATAATATAATATATAATATTTAACATTTTAACATCGGTATATCTCTTTGAACCAGTCAAATGATCCAATTTTCCAAAATTCAAAACATGAAAGTTTAGCACTATGTATTATCTTTCCAATGAACTTGGTCTCATCTCATTTGGACTAATACTCAGACAACCATTTTGCCCTTAAAATTAATTCATTATTTTTCAACTTATTTACAAAAATGCCATCAAAATAAATTGAATATTTTTCAACTTATTTACAAAATTGCCATCGAAACTATTTTACAAGTGTTTATTCTCGGGGTCTCACAGTTATTGCGAGTGGTTCACTCCTAGTTGTGTTCATCTTTAGATCTAAGACCTTGATATTTGCAAAAGATTATGCAAGATTTTGGAGATTTTCTAGACCAATCCATTTTAAAGTTGTCATAAGTTTAATTTCTATTCTGAGACATTTTTAATTAGATTGATCATTTTTCTTCGTCGGTTAAATGTTTTAGCATCACATTGCCCGTCCCTCTTTGATGTAGTAAATGATGGTAACCTTCCTACATAATTCTTTTTACTAGAAGTTGTTTGTTGTTCTGGAGTTATTCTTTTTTTAATATCCTTTAGTGTTACAAGAATATATTCTTGTTTTTCAAAATTTTTTTCACCTTTTATGGTACATAATTGAAACGTCAACTACTTTTTAACATTAAAATCCTACTAAATTTTTTTCTTATTTATAAAATTCGAAACCTTTAATTAAAAACAACACAATTTTTCAAAAATCCTAAATACATAAAAATTTCATAAATCGTCAAACATCAACATCATACGTCAACATTTAAAAATAATCCAAAATTGATCTTCAAAATAAAGCATAAATCTCTAAATAGAAAATCTTCAAAATCTTTTCCTAAAACTTTAAATACTAATAGGCGCGGAAAATAAATGTCCCTCGGGAATGTACTGCCGGATTCGATCCACTCAAACGTCAGCGCCTCCATCAAAATCATCATCGACTGCAACTATCCAAACCAAGTGAATCTAATGACTCTGCACGTTCTAACTATACATAACAAATAATACATATACAGGTACATGCAACTTTAAAATAATATTTTTAGAAAATAAGCAAGCGTAAAATCTTGTAATCATATATCATTAAATCATAAAGCTTTCCATCATTTATCGTTTTGAGTGAAGTTTTATCCTTGAAAGTGACTAGCTGTATCCTCTGGTCGACTGTTCAGTCTTAGCTCACCATTGCGCATGGAGACGGGTAAATGGAAATACGATCGTTGGGCTCCCTCTAGGACCTTTTCCCGTATACGGGCTCCCTTTGGGGTCTTCTCTCTCACGATATTCTCAATAATCATATATCCTATCCTTTTTGTCACAATCAATTCACATCATTCAAAATATTTTTCTTTTCTTTTTATTAATAAAATATCATGTCATTTCCAATTTCGAAAAATAACGTTTTAACAATAAAAATTGCACATCTTTATTATAAATCATAAAATTCCATATTTTCATCATAAACATTTTAAAATATCATTTAGCATGTATTATGACTCTTTGGGGCACTGCGAAGCCTTTCGTACTACCCAGGACACAAAATGACCATTTTACCATTGGACCATAAAATTCCCGATTTTGACGTTTTCTTACTTTTATTGACTCGAGCCTATGCCATAATATCATATAAACTTAAATTTGATTTCTAATATTTTTCTTAGACGTAAACCCGTGCCTTTCGATTTAATAACTTAATGATTAAACCACGAAGCGTTTTTAACCAGAATAAATTCAAAACTTAATATTATTTATTTTCTTCCCAAATTTTAAACATAAATTTTTCATCCCTAAACTTAACATGACATCTTAAAATACACCTATAAATATTTCTTATACGTAAAATTAAGCTCCTCAACTAATTTCCTAATTCTTTTTAAAACTTAACCGTATGTCCCGATTTTAACCCGAATCGACTCATGACTTAACCAAACTTGAACCATATCTTATTCACACCTAACCATACCCTATGCAACCCAAATCAAGCTAATTAAAACCTTCGAACGAGCCTAGGAAGCTGATGGAAAATTCTGCTCATTCGAACCAAGCCCTAGTTTGCGCCAACCCTTAGTCCCTTCGACTCTAGCCCTTAACCACCATGTCCAGACCCTAGCTGACCCTCCTAGGACCATGACCCACCCTTAGAGATCCTATTGGACCGAACTTGATAAGCCTAGAACCTACAGCCCCCAAACCCGCTCCTCATGGCATGCGCGCCCCAAACCTCACGCCCACATCCCTCCCCCTTGCACCAGCACCCCCTTTAACACCTCTAGGACCATCATACACCCCTCTTGAGGCTTCTGGACATGACCCATATGCAGCACACAGCCTTGTCCTTCTAGCACCCAAATTCGAAAACTCTAGTTTATTTAAAATCCAATTTTCGTTCATCCTCTTGCCCTAACCTATCCAGCCTTTAAACATACACCTAGAGACTCTTAAACATGTATAAAAACGTCCCTTCCCATAGCCCTACTATGACAACCCCTTTATGCATCATAATCATGAGTTTGAAAGCATGAAAATTCAAGTTTTAACTTGTTCAAGCCGTAAAATGAAAATAAAAGAAGGGTTTCATATTTTTCATGCAAACATGATTAAACACACATAATATGATTTGAATGGTGCAAAAAGAAGGTTTAGAAACGTGTCTTTGCGTTTAAAATGCTCGAAAATACAAATATCGTAGCGGTGAAAGTCGGCGACGAACGAAAGACGATTTCTATTTTTTTTTCTACCTTTTTTTTTTTGTCAAAACCCCACCAAAACTCACCTTGGTATGCAAGGGAGTCAAGTGATCGTTGTTGGAAGGAAGAACGATGAATAAATTTTTGAAGAACGAATGAGAAAAAAAATCAAAACTTCCTTGGCTAGCTAGAAGAATGGCCGCTGTTCTCTTTTCCTATTTTACGTGAATGTGTGTGTGGGTGTAGGTGTGTGTGTGTTTATGGTCTAAGAGTCTTTCTTTTATTTATTATTATTTTTAAATAGATAATAAAAGGCTTTCAAAATATTTAATTAATGTGCTTAATTGACTTTTTTTAATTAATAAATTATGCCCATTAAAATTAATAAAATCATTAGGTCTAAAATTAATTAAAATATTTAAAAATACCTATTTCTAAATAAAATCCCTTATAAAAGACATAAAATCCCTTGTTCTCACTAACTAATTTAAACTTAACCTTAAAAATGGTATAATTATTAAATTATTTAAAATAAATATTTTCTTAACTAAAAATAAAAATTTAGATTTTTAAATTTTTAGCACCTTAATCATCTCCGTTACTTCGTCCCCGACCAACCACCGATATTAGCCTAAAAAAATCTTTAAATTATGCAATCGAGCAAAATTACACAATTAATCATTTAGTCACTCAAAATATATCTTTCATGCATCTAAAATCATTTCATTAAAATATTTTTTGGTAATTTAATAATTTTCATGCATGCGGTCTACGTAGACTGATTTTCGGGCGTTACAATAATACAACATATTGCCATAATTTTGTACCGTCTTTTGGATTTCTCTAAAATCTCCATAGATTTTAGAAGAATCTGGTACTATTTCCAGGAACTTATTAGACTTAATCATAATTTTCATTGGATTCTGATAAGTTTCATTTTGCTTCTGATATCTAAATTTGGTTAGATATTCTTGTTTTAAATATTCTAACGTATTGGAATAAGTCATGCAACTAATTAATCTCGAATCTATGTTCGAATCCATATTATTTTAGGTTCGAATCTATATTATTTGAGAAAATTATCTTCAAATATTTTAATTACACAATAATAATAGTTTTACGTGTTTAATATAATTTTACTTATGTTCTCATACCATTTCTATCTAGTAAATCAATCAATTAAAATTAACAAGTAAAGATATAGAGTTTAAGAAAAAATTTTTGGACGTAAGAATTATGATAAATTGAAGTTTGGTTTGAAAATTTCTCTGATTAATATTTTTTTTCATACTTATTATTATTATTATTATTATACTTAAAAAGCGGTAACATAATATTTCATTTAAAATTTATATTTATTTACATAAAATAAATTTATTATTATTATACTTAAAAAGCGGTAACATAATATTTCATTTAAAATTTAATAATTTATATTTATTTACATAAAATAAATTTATTATTATTATACTTAAAAAGCGGTAACATAATATTTCATTTAAAATTTAATTTATTTACATAAAATAAATTTATATTTATTTACATAAAATAAATTACACAAAATAAAAGTCCAACAAGCGTTGGCCGATTATCCTCTTCGACCACTCATTACTGAAATCTCTCGTTTTCTCTCGCAATCCGCAAACCCTAGTTTATTTATTGTTTATGTAACATTGAATCCATACGCATCTCAATTATTTTCGATCTTTCGAATTGCCATCGAATTGCATTTCGCGTTCAAATTGTGCTTCCAGACTTCGATCAGAGCTTCTTTCGCTCTCGTCGCGGGTTTCGTGTGTGCTTTCTTCTCTGTTTTTCTCCCCTTTCGATTTTCAGCCACGTATTCGAAACACCGATTCGGGTGATGGCGGAAAGAAAGCTTGATCTGCCGGAGGATCTCATCTCAGCAAAGTCTTCCAATCGATCTTTGACTCTCAAAGGTACTTAAGTGTTTCGATTTATTACTTCGGTTGGAATTGGGTTTGTTTTTGCTAGGATATACTGATCTTTAGGTATCTTAACTTTGCCTTGTTGATTGAACTGCAGATCTGGTTTTTGACTTTGGATACAATAGTTCTCTTTTTCTTCGCGTGTTAAGTTTTGTATAATTTTGTGGGGGGTTTAGGGGCATTAGTTATTTTTTATCAGGCAGGATTGTCCCAAGGTCTAATTTTTTTGCCTTCTATCTCTCTTCAAGTTTAAATTGAATTAGTACTCCTTGTTTTGAGTCTCTGCCGAGTTGTTAACTGCAGTGTCATGTTTCTTGTTTGATATCATGAAGTGGGTTGCATTTCAGAATATTGAGTACTCTTATGATATGTTTTTTGTGTTTTCATAATCAAGGTTCAATGGGGAATGATGTGTTGGCTGATATACTGGATGATTCAAAGGGTAATTGTGTTTTATTATCCCTTCTTTGTTACCTGAATGTCTTTTGTTGAACACTTCCTGTGATGAAAGTTTTTCTTAATTTTACAATGTCCATATTTGCTACAGATCCGTCAGTGCCAGAGAACACAATACCGCTGTCTCCACAATGGCTGTATGCTAAGCCGAATGAGCTTAAAATGGTAAGTGCCGATTCCCTTGCTTTCGAGTATTGGTTTAACAGTTAACGGTGTTGAGTTCTTGTTATATGTCAAATGATATCTCAGTGCTCAAGGTTCTCAAGTCTCATTTGGTGTAGTTGTATGTTTTGGGACATCATATTTTTCGTTGAACTTTAACTAATTGGAAATTTCAAATCAGAACCTTGTCATCTCTAGTTCTGATACGGGATTCCTTTTTCATGTGTTCTAAAACATGAATTACTGTTTTCACAACTCTTACTCTTGAACTCATGCCTTATGGTTAAGGACGTGAATAGCTAGCGATTCATTGACTTAAAATGAATGGCATGATGTGATCCCCAACCATGTCAATCACATATGGCGCAATAATTGTGTGGCTTCAGTAATATTTTTTTGTTTGTCAAAGCGAGTGACATTTTTTATGGCAAGTCTTTCCTTGGTTCCATTGGTTTACACTTTTCTCTATACTGGTTGAAGATAGGCTCCTTTTGTCGGAATTTTTGACTTCAAGGAAAATATTTGAGAAATTTGATCTTAAGTACAACACAAGTGACAAAGTAATGTGGCTCCATGAATTATGTAAAATGCTCATTCGTGGCATGTTATATTGTACACTTCGCGTCAGGATTGCTTGTGCGCAATAGGTTTTTATTCGATCAACTGTAATGACTATGGAATGAATCTTGTTGACCCATTACCATTGGATACAGCTAGGAGCCTAGAACATAAGACCACATCAATATTGTTTTGAAAGAAAACCTAACTTGTTTCCTGTAAACATACTTTTTCTGCGATCCAAACTGAAGAATTTGGTTAGGATCATGGTATTTGTGGTGTTATTGTTTGGAACATGTTGCATCTGATCACGATGTCATGGATATATCTGCTTATTTTTCCTCATTCACAAATATGTTACCAAAAATATTACCAGTCATCACCATTTATCATTATGGGTATTGTTATATGTAGGAAACACGTGGGGGTGGGGCAAACACTTTGACTCTTGGCCATCCTGTTGATTTGAACCAGAAGGATGCTCGGGGCCCTGATGCGCCTGAAGAAAAAAAGGATTGGATAAGAATTGCTCCCGAGCCTGATTCTGGTGGCCGTTGGCGTGAAGAAGAAAGGGAAACTGGATTGCTTGGTAGAAGGGATCGTAGGAAGATGGAAAGACGTGTTGACAATGCACCTGGCCGAGAAATTTCGGACAACAGATCTTTGGCTCCCATTGACAGGTGGCATGATGTTAACAGTCGCAATACTGGGCATGAGACTAGGCATGATGGCAAATGGTCTTCAAGATGGGGTCCTGATGAGAAAGAAAAGGATGCTAAAGTAGATAAAAAAACTGATGTCAAGAAGGAAGAATCTCAGAGTGACAGTCAGTCAGTTGTTTCACATGCCCGTTTCGTTCCTGAACGTGATTCTGAGTCTCGTGAAAAGTGGAGGCCCCGCCACAGAATGGAGGGAATTCCTGGTGGGTCTAGTTCTTATCGTTCTGCTCCAGGATTTGGACTTGAAAGGGGACGAGTGGAGTGCTCAACTGTTGGTTTTGCAGTAGGGCGTGGTCGAACTAGTGCTGCTGCAGCAAGACCTCCGTCAGTAGGTATAATCGGTGCTGTTCATTATGAGGAGACTGGAATGGTTTCTGGAAAACACAACCTTTCTATTGGAACATTTTGGTATCCGAGGGCAAAACTCCTTGACATTTACCGTAGATTAAATGTTGAAGATTATATGGATAACATGCCTGACAATTTGGAGGAAGTGACCCATATAGCTCAATTAACTGCTGTTGAGCCTCTAGCTTTTGTTACTCCTACCGATGAGGAGGAGGTGACCTAGAAATCTAATATCATATGTCATATAACTTTTTTATGCTCTGCAGGGCAATGTCAAGTGATTTAAGCTGGAAAATCTTCCTCCTTTTTTGCAGGCCATTGTAAGTGACATGTGGAAGGGCAAACTAAACAGCAGCGGAGTTTCTCACAGTTCATTTAAGGTGGATGGATCATCCAATGGTGTTGCAGGTTGTTTAAGCTTTGTCATCTCACTAAATATGTATTTGACTGCGTTATATCTTTCTTGCTTTTGTTTCCGCTGATATTATGCATCATGCTTTATTTCTTTGTAGAGTCCGGAAACTTGGAATCCACCAATGGTAGAGAACCTGCCCTCTCCTCTGATGCTGCTGAAGAGATGATAGATAGCTTAAAAAGATCAAATTTCTTGGGCGGTGAGATTTTGATTACTGAAGTATTTTTGAGAATGAAATTTATGTTACAATGCCCGAATGATTTTCTTTACTTTGTTTCTGTAAAAGTGGTTAATTGTGCAGAAAAATGTAGAGTTACAGAGGCTATATATGGGGAGGAACATGACAATGCTGGTATGCAATTCCTTGATGGTGCTCAGTTTGATCCCGCTAAGCTCACGGTTGTAGATGCTGCTGTTACCAAGATCCCTTTAATTGATGATGTTAACAATGAACTTCCAGATGATTCAAATTCTTTTTTTGCAATGCTGTCTTCAGATAAATATTACAACAATGGACAAAATATGTCTGGGAGCAGTTCTAACGAGTTTTATCTTGATAGAGGAATCCCTCCAGAAGAAATAAGTTTGTATTATCTTGATCCACAAGAGGAAATTCAGGGACCCTTTCTTGGAGTGGACATTATTTCGTGGTTCGAACAAGGTTTTTTTGGGACTGATTTGCGTGTGCGTTTGCAAGATGCTCCTGATGACTCGCCTTTCCTTGAGTTGGGAGATGTTATGCCACACTTGAAATTTAGAGGTGCTTGTAATGATTTAAATGATTTAAGTTCTGACATTGAAAAATCTGTTGCAATAGAGGGTTCATTGGACACAAGTTTGCATTTTGGTGTTCATATCCGTGAATCTATTCCACCTACTGCATTAGATGGTTCTGGCTTGCAGCTGTCTGATTTTGTTAATGAATCTCTACCGGAGGGAGGGCCTAGTATGAATTTGATGCACCACAAACAGTTCACCATCCAAGCAGGGCAAGATGTCGAACACCTGTTGGCTATTCAACAGCAGCAGCAGAGGCAATTGCAGCTTCGACAACAGCAGCAGCTGCAACAACAATTCCATCAACAACAAATGATGCTTAAAGAGCAACAGTTGTCTCAGGCCAGACAGGTGCTTCTTGAGCAGATGCTTCGGAATCAAATGCGTGAGTCAGGCCGTGGACAGTCTCATAATGATGCTCTTGGACTCAACAGTAGTATTGAACATGCAATGCTAAAGCATCAGATTTTAAATAGCCTTCAACAGCATTCGCAATATCCATCTAGGCAAGCTGATCAATCCCTTGAGCAGCTAATTCAAGCTAAATTTGGTCGAACTGCCCATCAACAGCAGCAAAATGATTTGTTGGATCTCTTATCACATGGAAGACATGGACAGATTCATCCTCTGGATAAACAGATTCCTCAACAAGATCATATGCATGGAAGACAGCTGCCCTCAGGCCTGATGCATGGATTGGAAATGGAAGAAGAAAGGCAAGGTGTTCTCCGTTCGCCGCATGATGGAACCAGCCAGATCTATGGAAGCTCGGCTGCTGCTCATAAAGCAATATCAGTGGGATTTGGCCCTTTGGATTTTTTTCCTCAGCAAATATCGACTTCTGATGAGAATCTGAGCCATTTTGAACGCTACTATTGTTTACAAAATAGGCTTCAACATGGTTTTCTTGGCCCTAGAATGTTGCCCTTTGAGCGCTCAATGTCACTGCCTCTTGGTGCTTCTGGGGTTAATTTTGATGATGTCAACTCCATTGCTCGCACACAAGGTTTAGATATGCAGGAGCAGATTGAACGAACGACCCCTAACCTTGGAGGTCAAGATGGTGGTCAATCTTATGGTATTTACTCTCAGCATCACCCTTTAATACCCAATCAATTCCATTCTTCTCACTTGGAAACAGGAGAACGTTGGTATGAGAATAATGGTTTGTTGCCCAATGACTGGTTGGAGTCAAGACTGCAACAAATATACCTTCACAAAGAGAGACTGAAAAGGGAGTCAGATGCCAAAAGGAGTGTTGAAGATCCTAGTCTGTGGATGTCAGCTGGAGCGAATGATGACAGCTCAAAGCGTTTGCTTATGGAATTACTTAACCAGAAATCTGGCAATCTGTCATCTGAGAGGCTTGATGTGACCAATGGGATGCCGCTTAAGAAAAGGTTAACTTCAGGTGACTATTCTAGTTCAAGCACGACAAATGATTCATCTAGTCTTCTTTCAGATCAAGAAACAAGTTTTAGAAAGTCCTTCAATGCTAGCTTGTATGGTTATTCGAGTGGGCCACCTCAGAGTCGACTGGCCGAAGGGACGAGCAGCATTCTGGATACTGGTGGATTGCCTTTTAGATCCGAAGCCGGAGCTTTAGTTGAACGAGCATTTACTACTGAGGCTGAAGAAAATTCTCTGGTAATTTACGATTATTCTAGTATGATTGATTAGGTATCTATTAAACTAACCTTCTCAGATGCAGGAGTAAGCAAAATTTTTTGATTCTTAATGATGGTTGTATTTAGGGGACAATTCCTGATGTTCTAGAGGACATTGTTGACCAGGATGGCCTTGCAAGTTTTAGAAAAGGGGAAATACCTGTCAATGTCCTAAGCAGAATCTCTTCAATTGGTTCGGATGGTAATTTGTTTACTTTTCTTGGGCCTTTTGGTAATTTTTTGTTTGTTTCTATTTTAATTTCAAGCTGTGCATGATAACACTATCCTAAATAATGGTCAGGATTTGACAATGAAAAGATTGGAGTTTCTGATTCCTTTTTGGACGATTCTGCTAAGGACAGGCAAGAAACCTTTGCTGTACTGGGGTACTATACTTTCATGGAAAATCCGCTTAGATTTATGCCATTGTTGTCAAGAACGCAGGGCACACCGAGGCGCACAAGGTCACGAAGCCTGAGGCGCGAGGCGAGGCGTGCGCCTTACCGAATCAAGACCACATTTTTTAATTTTTAAAAAAAATATATTTATCTTATAATAAATATATTAAATATGAAATAATTAGGTCAAAATGTCACACAAAACAAAAAATAATTAATAAGTTCATAGTAATTAGCAACATGATTAAAATTCTTCAATCGTCCAAATCACTTCTTCCATCGAATCACCAGTCTCCAAAACTTTCGGACTTTTATCCTCATTTTCTTGATTAACATCAATTTTCTTTCTTATTCTTCATCCAAAAGATGTGAAATCGGCCTTTCTGGCTGTTTTAGATGTAGATGTCCTCACTTTGTTCTTGTGTTTTGAGTGCTCTTCTTCTGATTCCGGCATTGGGGCGTTGGGTTGCTAGGGTTTGGGTTTGAGCTTTCACGCTTACTTCCTAAGCTAGTCCAGGTAAACGGTTGGGCTCGCTGTAATGAATCGTTGCGCCTTTGACAACTATGAGTTATGCCTTGATTTCGAATTCTTTAGAATATTTTGCCAAATGAAGATATAATCTTTAGAGGATACTGCCTCTCGGTTAATTCTTTAACAACAGAAATTGTTCCATCGAAATATTATAAGATCTTTTTATAAACTAGAATGAGGCTTCGATCGGATATGCATGGAAAGCGAAACTACTGAATCGGGAAATATCTTATAGGACCATTCTTCTGATGAGTTGTTTATTAAATCTGATATTTATGCAATAACAGCTTATTTTGTGTAGGCTAGTTTGATGAGATGCAAGGGATGAGTTGATTTTTATTTTTGCATATCAACTTACTATTTTTGCTTAATCGGGGCTCATGTTTATTGCTTTGGCTATCTTTCTTTATTGATGATTCATCATTTGTGTAGGAACTTTTTAGTCATACTGTTCTTACCCTGGTATTATTTTAACCAGATTACGGTCTCTCAGTTTCAAAGAACCTGAAAACTCCTCTCTGAGGCATCCACCTGTTTCACTAACTTCATCTTGTCTAGAGGGGTTGTCTGAGGTGGTTGCTGATCCAGGCATCCGAGGAAAAGGTCTCTGACAATTTGTTGAACCATTTTCGCTGTTTGGTTTTGTTCTTCTTAGAAAGTATTTTTCTCCTTGAACGTGATTTTTGCAGCCTTGTCATTTTCATGGTACCTGAATATTTCAGTTGGGCATCTGTCCTTGCTTTTGTACTCTTAGCTTGCCCTCTTTGCTGTTGCATTTTGACGGAGGTGATATTTCAGCTTGGTGTATTGACGATAGGATGTCCAGTTTATCTTAGATGTTTATGTTTATATTTGACTATTTAGGTTGCTATTAGGCATGTTGATGATGTTGTCATGTTACTGGGTGCCTTAAGAAAGAGGTTGCTTGCTGGTAACACTGTCCCCTGCTACCTTATTCTTTGGTTTCAATGTTGAGGGATTGTACAATGTCTTTTGTTTTTGCACACACAAGTAAAGATCATTGATTTGCATTTTGGAATTTGTTTATTATCTTCATGGTTTATTGCTCTAAACAGCTTTAGTCCTTTTTTTATGTTGACTTTCTGTTGTTTTTTTGAATTCTAGGGATGAGGAGAGAAACGAGAGGGAACAATATGAAAAATCCAGAGGAATCTGGAAAAAAAGACGCTGAATTTGGACGAATGTCAACTGGTAGCATTGCTGATATCCTGGAGACATCATTCAGTGACATGCTTAAAAGCCATGCTAAGAAAACTTCAACATATCAAGAAAGTCAAGCTCAAGCTTCTGGAATTTTAGATTCATCAGATGTGGTGATGCAGGCTCAGGGATCAAGAAGCAACAAAAAGAGGGGGAAGAAAGGTAAACAGATCGATCCGGCTCTTCTTGGATTCAAGGTTACGAGCAATCGGATCATGATGGGTGAGATACAATCGGTTAGAAGATTGAAGAGTCCAGCTATGTTGTGATTTTGCTCACAATGGCTATACGTGAGTCACGGTATGCCAATATTTTCATTCCAAGTCACTATGTCACTGCTACGTTCCTCAATTGGTCTGAGTTTAGGATGCAAAATAGACAGAAGTAAAAGGAAGCCATATACTGTAAATTGAAGATATATACTGAAATGGATTATTCGAGCTCGAGCTCAATCAACTAAAGGAATCGATATACTGTAAATTGAAGATATATACTGAAATTGGTTACTCGATTGAGCTCGAGCTCGAGCTCGATAGACAATTTAAATCGAGGCGCGCTCGAGTATTATGGTACTCAGCTCGACCTGGCTCGTTTGCACCCTCAGGCTGAATTCACAGAAATGAGTTTCAAGTCTTGAGGACAAGGTTGCTTCAAGAAGATGCAAATTATTGTGGGCCCTAACATATCAGGCCTAGACTAGACCAAAACAGGTCCAAGATTTGCAATCCCTTGGAAGAGTCTAGAAAAGGTGGGGGGATAAAAATGTGTATGGGGGACTGATGTGGCATTTGGATTTCTGTTTTCTTGTGGATTCACTAGCTTGGCTAGGGTAGGTGAAGGAATCACCTGTACAGAGGAACACATTTTCTTTCCCACTTTACAACCGCAGATTGAAGATTCAAGAACACAAATGATTCAGATACCCGTTCACTTCCAGTGGTTTTATAATTCTCATTTTGTGAACATTGTCTAATTAAATTGAGAGGATGGCATTCCAAATCTGAAAAATTGTAAGAAACTGTCGTCAGTCTTATGCTCTTTGAATTTTTAAATTATTCTTATTGAATCTACATGTACTATTTAATTTTCTTCAAATTATTTGGAAGATTTTACTTATTTATTTGTTTTTGGTGTTTGTGAATAAAATACTATTCCTCATTCCGTTTTTCACTAAGATTATTGCATGATTTATGTTGTAATTATATATTTTTGCATTTCAGAGTTACTCGGAAAGCACTCTCAACCTGTTCGATGAAATGTTCACGTAAAGACTGTTTTATTAGTAGGTACAAAATTTCTTATTCACATTACGGTTGATTCGGATTTTATCTTATTTTGATTTTATATGTGGTTCAGCCTCCTTCCAAGTCATCCCCACTTCGAATAGATAACGTGTACCTTTATCACGCAATGCTAACTGCAGCCATTCTCATGCCAGTAGCATCTATAATTCTCCCCATCTGTAATTGTTGGCCAACACAGAGTTGAGGAAGCCTTCTCATCCATAGTTGTCAAGGGTTTAAGGCTCACCGAGGCTATGGAGCCTGAGGCTTTCCGAAGCAAGACACACATTTTTAAATTTTTAAAAACATATATTTACATTAGAATAAATATATTAAAATATGAAATAATTAAGTCACAATGTCACACAAAACAAAAAATAATTAATAAGTTCATAGTAATTAGTAACACGAATCATCTAAATCAAGTTCATCTTCTTCCGTCGAATCACAGAGACCTCACTTGTGTTCTTCTTCATGGACTTCATCATTTTCTTGATCAACATTAATTTCTTCTTCTTTCATCCAAAAGATGTGAAATCGGTCTTTTTATGGTTGTTTTGGATGTAGATGCGCTCACCAATTCTTCTGTTCAAAACTCTCTTCTTCTAATTCCGGTGTTGGGTTGCTAGGGTTTGGGGTTGGGCTATTTGTTTTAAACAAGTAATTAAAAAAAATTCACCCAGACACTCGTTTTATTGAATCGCTGAGCCTGGGACCCTAGGCGCAGGGTCCTCGTCTAGCGAGAGGCGTTCGCTTTTGAAAACTATGATCTCATCTGAACTCACGTTCCTAGAAATTCTTCATGAAATCCACTCCATCCGCTCCATTTTTTCTTCTGACCTTAACTATGAATCCCCTAATCCTACTTTGGAACGATTGCATATCTCACTCACCCTAACTTGATATTCATTTCCTACCCATACTCCGGCAAGTTCTTTACATCAATAAGCAGTCCTAATTTCTTCCCTGCAAATCGAGAATCATAAATGGAACTTTTTCCATCTAGGGTAGTTTCAGGAGATGCAAAGACGGGTATGAAATTGGAAGTACTTGAAATATTGTTTTCCTTGGTTTCCATGTTACAATCTGGATCAAATACAATGTTAAAGAAATCCCGTTCAGACTTAAGCCAAGAGACACCTTCCTTCTTGGATAAAGCTTTCAAAATACATGGCGTAACTAAACTTGCTCAGGTGTGCAGATTGTAAGCAAGATCTTCTGAATTGTACTAAGAACCTCCCCACCAACAACAAAAACCACAAATTCAAGACCATAGTTACCCCCAAGAGTCAGAAAACCAGAGACATGATTACATTTTTAATTCATGATAATTGTTTTGGTAATATCTTAAAATATCGAGTCAACAATGATAGCTCAGTTATTACCCAAATCAGCTTCAAATAAAATACTAAAACTAGATAAATGCTCATTCTGCAGAATAACAAATTTACCACAGGTAATAACGAAGTTTTTCGCTGCCACTAAGTTCCCCTATAACCGTAACTGTTGGACTTCCCCACTCACTGCTACAGCTACCTTCAATTCTCCTGCGCCGACCTTTTCCCACTGTTGTGCGATCTCACTGCTGGGGGTCACCTTTGTGCCCGTAACTACGGGCTGTGAGTTACCACTGCTCTCGATCATGCATGACACCCAGTTGGTTGCTCTCCTCACGCCCTGGTTTATTTATTGGGGGATTAGCAGGCCTGCCTCGTCCCGCTGCCACCAAGTGCCTCTGTAACAATACTTCACCACTTACTGCTCCAGCTACCTTTAATTCTCCTGCGCCGACCTTTCCCGCTGTTATGTGATCTCGCTGCTGAGGGTCGCGCCTTTGTGCTGGTAACTATGGGCTGTGAGTTACCACTGCTTTCGATCATGCGCAACACCCTGTTGGTTGCTCTCCTCACTCCTTGGTTTGTTTGTTGGCGGATTAACAGGCCTGCCTTGTCGGCTTGTCCTCATGTATAGGTGTCCTTGTGTATTGGGGCGGGAATTCGGGTATGGGTACTCAGATACCCGAGGTTATCTTGTCCTAGCACGGAGAGCTAGATTTTACCTGATTGGGTCTGATAATTTTCTCAGAAAATCGGGTTAGTGATTGGGTAGGAAAAGTCTTTACCAGCTTTGATTGTTCGTTCATCGCCAGTTAACGACACAGTTCATCGCCAGTTAACGACGCAATAATCGTTCAGGGCTTCCCTAACTATTATTTTACTATTAATGGAAATGTATTTATCTGAGACTGCTAAAGGCTAACTCTATTATTTCTATATACACAGACACATAGAGATAATGATATTATAAATATATGCAAAATACACACACACACGATAACTTGTACAACTACACAGTTCTGGATAACACAGTTCTCCTTCATGCTGTGTGTTTGGTGATATCTTTACTTCTATGAGAAGTATTTTTTTTCAACTCATGAGTACGTTTTATCTTTTAATTTTGGCAAGATATTTAAATTCCTTTTCCTGATTAAAATGGTGAGTTTTTAAGCAATCTGTGCTTATTTTTGTTGATCAGGTGAGGTGGCGATCAAGATTTTGATCTCAACTTTAAATTTGGTAAGATATTTAAATTCCTTCTTACTGTGCTTATTTTTGGTCATCAGGTGAGGAGGCGATCAAGATTTTGAAATCGCATAATTCAGTGTTCAACTTTGATGAATATTTATGGCTTTCTGCTTTTTGATTGCGTTCTATTCTAGCTTTTTAGAATATTTATTGTCACTTGCCTTTTCAATTGTGGGGTTAATATTAATTTATCGAGCACGTGAATTTTCAAGAATTCAAAAAATCGAAGCCCTTCATCTCAGGTCATTTATTTTCAAGAAACCCTTCATTTGTTTTTTTGATTATCTAAGAAGTCAATATGTATTTTCAAGAAATCGAACAGACCCTCATTTTCTCTTCTTTGTTTTGTTTTGTTTTGTTTGTTATAGGATAGGTTTACATCTTTTTGTGTTGCATTCTACTGGTAGTTGGAAATGCCTGCAACACAAGGCCTCATGAGTAAAAAACATATCACCAAAGGAGGTCCGCGTTCGTTGGAGGTTTGAAAGGCTATTCTTGGCTTTATTGTTGGGGGCATTGTCTGGCGCATCTGGATGAGCATATTAAGGTTTTTTTATCCGTTGTGAGGTATATATTGAACCGTATGCCTATACAGGTCAGGGAAAAGTGGCTTTGTTGTTTCTGAGGGCGCTGGGTTTGACCATGTTCCCAATATTAGGTGTATACGTGGCTGAGTATTTTACGGAAACAAAGGGTCTTTACGTTCTGTGCGCTTTAGGAGCATGCACGTTCTTCATCCACAGCTCACATGCCCACACGAGAGCGACCTTGGGTCGGTGGATATGCTTTAAGGCAACCACCCTCCCATCTTTTATGTCGTGTCTTTGGTGTCAATTTTCTACTATCTTGGTAAGTTCGTATTTTTTGGCGTCCAAGAGGGAATCAGTTGCTTGAAGCTGCAACGACTCTGAAGCGAGCAGTCTGAAGACTCTGAAGCGGAGCAGTCTCTGATGACTTGGAGGGTTTGGATCTGCCGATGCGCTGCAAAACCTGCGAGAGCTTGCAAGTGCGACAGATGGTGAAGGGTACTTAATATCAGTTACTATTTTTAAATGAATTTATCGTTGTAAAACTTTTATTTTCGTTGATGTTATCATTATCTATAAATATATTATTGTTTAAATATTGGGACAATTGTATTAAAATCCCTAATACCACTTCAAAGTTTGTGTTCAGTCCCTAGTGTAAAACAAATATATTCTCACTCCCTGACAAAACCATTTCATATGTTTTAACTCCCTCGTAAGCATGAAATTACCTAATTGACCTCATTTTTAATTAAAACTCTTTTTTACCCTTAAAATCCCTAACACCATCTGTATTTGGGATTTTAATACTATTACCCCAATCCCCCATCGGCTTCGTGAGAAGAAATCCCATGATGGATCTGTGTGAAACATCATTTACTTGAAGCTCAAAATCTTGAAGATTGTCGTGCAGAACTAGTTCATCGAAGGGAACAAAAAGTGAAGGTGAGTTTCTTTCCTCAAACTTTCTCATTTTTTTCGTGAAATTCCAGCTTTTAGGTAGCTCGTGAAATTCCAGCTTTTAGTGAGTTTGTGTTTATTTGTTTCAATTTAATGATTTTCTTATTTTTTTAATTGTTATTGTGTGTTTTTTTTGTTTTAAATCCATTATTTATTTGAATTCCACCGATTGAATTTCGAAAATGTAGGGTTTTGTATTATGATTGTTTTTTAGAATAACATAAAAGCAATTCAAGTATCTTGTGGACTTAATCATACGGCTGCCTTATTTGAATACAAAGCAGTGTAAAGATGAATGCAGAAATTATTTTTAGATTTCTCGATTAATGCAATTTTATCATCAATTTTTATGTTTTAGTTCTTGAATGATAAAGTTGTTAATTTTGTTTAAAAATTTTCTGAAAATTCTTTAAAGTCTTGAAATGTGCATATCAATTACTTTTGTATGTTTTTTGTATTAGGTTCAAAATGGAATATGAAAGTGGGTCTTGCAACCTGTCGTTTTTGGGTAGCTGTAAATGCAAGAAACAGTTGTTTGTGATTTCAATTTTCAGCGGTTGTAGTTTGCTGGACATTTTTGAGAGGCTTGGAAAAAAATGTGCTGAGACTACTCCTGAAGCTATGATTCTGCAATACGTAGCCCCCCAACACAAGATGAACGTGACTTTGAACGACGATGATGATGTCCTAAATATGATTCATCTTTATATGTGTATGAAGCTCAGCATGATTGAATTGAGGGCAGAGAGTAAAAACGAACATGTCCGCAACCAAAATATTCGGAGGTAAAATATATTAGATTTATGTCCTTATTTAGTTTTGATAATTTTTTTATATTTTAATTTATCAAGCATGAAATTGTGCATTAGTTGAGATTATTGTGGTTATATAATTTGTTCTATGTTATAATAATATAAATATGTTTTGTTGTCATGATATGGATTATTTGACGATACTAATATTATTTACATTCCATACTTTGAATTTTTTATGTTAAATTATTTTTCTATCTTGCACTTAACAAGTTTATATCATATTGGTAAGGGTTGATGAGGAAGACAGACAGAGAAATAGTGGTAACGAAGCTGATCAAGCCTCTTTGAGCAATACACTAGATGCTTGGATTAATTGCATTCGTGGTGTAGGTCAAACATTCAAAGATGCTGCTGACTTTAGAAGATGTGTTAAATATTATGCTGTTTCTACAAGACGTTCATTTTCGTACAGAAAGAATGATAGCGAAAAAGTCACTGTTACTTGTACTGACACTAGTTGTGGATGGAGAATTTATGCTTCTAAATATAAAGCAGACAATATATTTGCGATCCGAAAATGCAATTTAGAGCATACATGTGGTGAGAATAATCTACGTAGTAGAGGACATCCTAGAGCAGATGCAACATGGATAGCTAAAATGTGGTGAAAGGCAAACTTATAGGAGAGCCCTCTTATCTCCTTGTACAATTCAAAAAGACTTACAAAGAGATTATGGTGTAGAGTTAAACTATCTCAATGTGTGGAAGGGCAAGGAGTTAGCGATGCATGATATTCATGGCACAGATAAGGGATGCTATGATAGACTAAGATGGTATTGTCGAGCTGTTAAAGAAACGAATCCTGGAAGTGTTGCTGAGTGTGAGATTGATATCGAAACTAACAAATTTAAACGACTGTTCATTTTTTTGCACGCATGTGTAGTTGGTTTTGTTACTGGTTGTAGACCGTTGATTTTTTTGGACGGGACTCATATAAAGAATAAGTTTAAAGGTTGTATCCTACTTGCTGTGTCGAAGGATGCCAATGATGATCTTTTCACAATTGCTTATTCTGTAGTGGACGCGGAGAATGATATTAATTGGGAATGGTTTTGTTATCATCTGAGAAGTTTTTTGCTTTCGTGTCAAAGCATTCCATTCAATGAGTACACGTTTTTCTCTGACAGACATCCTGGGATTATCAAGGCAGTTAATCTACTATTTACGGGCAGTCACCATGCGTACTGCTTGAGACATTTAGTTGATAATTTTGTGAAAGTGGTACATAATCAATTACTTATTTTTATGTAGAACGTTCTTTTTTTTATATGTATAAATAGATGTATTTAATCTGATTTTTTTGTAACCATTTTAGGTGTTGCGAAGCTATCCAAAACATAACAAAAAGCATTGGTCTTCGGTATTCAAAAAAGCTGCTTATGCTCCATCTTTGCAGGAGCATGAACAACATATAAAAAATATCCTGGAGTCCATGCCACTTGCTAGGGATTTTATTGTAAATTCTGAACCACAGAGTTGGGCAAATGCATTGTTTCTTGGCAATAGATGGGGTGTTATAAATAATAACATCGCCGAATGTTGGAATAATTGGGTTAAAGCAGCTCGTTATCTCCCTATCGTGGGTATGGTGGACCATATACGAGTACAGATCATGAACATGATGCACGAACGACGTGAATCAACAGCTATTATGGTTAAAGAATTAAGTCCAAAAAAGGAGAAAGCTATTGGTAGTGTATATGTGGAATCCCGGAAGTTGAGAGTGCACCGGTCTTGTAATTGGAGGTTTGAAGTAGTCGATGGTGAAAAATCATTTGCTATTGACTTGATAGCCATGACCTGTTCATGTAGATATTGGCAAATCAACAAGCTTCCTTGCAAGCATGCTTGCGCCGCTATTGAGTCGAAGTCGATGTCGTTTTATGATTTTTGCGACAAGTATTTCAAAATTGAAATGTACCGCCAAACGTACAGAGGAATTATTAATCCCATCCCAACGTTTGACATTAATGAGTCTTATCTTGATGATGGAAATGTAATCAATGCTCCTGATGTGAGGAGTCAGCCTGGTCGTAGGAAAGCCAAGAGGATACCATCGCAAATCGAATCACGTGTGTCAAAGTGTAGTCGTTGTCATAAGGGAGGACAAACAGACGTAGCTGCAAAGAAGCTATAAACTAGCTGTTATTGTTTCATGAAAATGGTGTTTCAATGTTTTTATTATTACTATCTTACTGTTAGTATCTATCAATATTCAGTATTTTTGTTTATGATTGACACCTGAAATATTTTTCGAAACTTTAACAGGAAAAAGATGGAAGGGGAATCAAGCATGTTGATACCAGTGAGAAGTCGTACGCGTTCGAGTGGAAGCATTGGTGGTTTACGCATTATATGATTGTTTTGTTTTTGAAAATGTTGGGAAAGAGTTGGTTTGGTTTGCCTTACTGTCATGTTGTTTTAGTGCTTGTTGATGTCTTGTATTCTTATATGTTCTCTGGAAAAAAACTTGGGCTTTAGGTTGTTGTTTATGTTAATCTTTTAAGTTGAAGAATTTATTGTTTTGTTTGTGTTAGGTGTTAAGCACTTCAATATGTATTTCTATTTATTGTTATTTGTTTCTGGAAGGTTTGGTGTTTCATTTGTTCATTTTTAATGTTTGGTTTAAGGAGTGTTTCAAATGGTACATATCAATTTTGAACAGATATTTGAGTACAAAAATTGCTTAATTTGGTATATTATGTGTAAATATGAGTACAAATATTAAATAATTAGGAATATTTTGTGCACAATAAAACTGTACTCATATTATATCGGAAATACAAAATACAATGTCCAAATTGCAAGTTGTTGACTATTCAAACGTTATTCAATTAATGTAATATTTAGTCATACATTAATATGAACAGAGTTTTGAATACAAATTTTACTTTCTTGTGTATAGTATGTGTAAATTGGAGTACAAATATTAAATAGTCGAGTATATTTTGAGCTAGAGAAAAAGATATATTTTCGGTCGAAATTATAGTGTGTCAATTTCAAGCTACATAAATTGTCAGATTGAGTATATACGTTAAAGAATCGAGAACAATGTACATATGAATTGAGTACAATAACTTGTCAATCCAACACATCGTAGAGTAGTTCTTCTATTCATGCCTAAGATCACCAATTTAACTGTTTAATCGAGTACTAAAATTCATGTTATATGTTATGAGGAACATTACACAATAAATCAGGTATACATGTACATGAATCGAGTACTAGAATTCATGTTATATGTCAATTTCATGAATTCTACACATATTCAGTTTGAGTACTCGATTTGTGAACATGTATACCTGATTTTAAAACATTTATACCCGATTTACCGTGAATTGTGCTCTATTATTTAATATATATACTCAATCACACATCTTCTGGGCATGTATATTAATCGAGTACTAAAATTCATGTCATATGTTATGTGGAACATTACACAATAAATCGGGTATACATGTGTTTATATCAGGTATACATGTACATGAATCGAGTACTAGAATTCATGTTATATGTCAATTTCATGAATTCTACACATATTCAGTTTGAGTACTCGATTTGTGAACATGTATACCTGATTTTAAAACATTTATACCCGATTTACCGTGAATTGTGCTCTATTATTTAATATATATACTCAATCACACATCTTCTGGGCATGTATCTTAATCGAGTACTCAATCGGGCATTTTATGTCGAATACATGTTATATGTCAATTTCATGAATTCTAGACATCTTCAATTTGAGTACTCGATTTGTGAACATGTATACCTGATTTTAAAATATTTATACCAGATTTACTGTGAATTGTGCTCTATTATTTAATATATATACTCAATCACACATCCTGTGGGCTTCGAAATTGACATAATAACTTCTTCACCCAGATATACGAATACATGTGAGATACAATACTTGATCGAGCAAAACTTGCACTGTGGAATCCTTAATAAAAATATGATTTTGTATGCTCAAAAATTAATCGCAAGTGCACGATGTCAAGTAATAGTATAATGTACTACTGTAAGAGTATCGTTCCAATGAAGAATGTATTTAACAATTATTATTTTCAGTTATTAAATCTTTATTAACGAGATTTGGATGGTTGTTTTAGTACTACTATGCTCAATTACATATGCAAATAAAATGATTCAAGAATGTAATAATGTAATATAGTATCTAAAATGGTTGATTAAAATTCAATGAGAAATGAATTTGTTGGGAATATCGGTTCACCTACTCGTCGCTAATTAATTAATTCGTTCGATAGTGATTGTATGCTTCCGACAGGATTTTCTATTCAATTGAACACAGTCTCTCGAGCTATGTCAAAATAATTCTACTCGATGTAATAATTAAATGTCTTTAATTATTTATCAAGAGTGAATCGCATTTCAATCTATGAAATCCCCTAGTTTTCGATCCTTAGGACTATGACTATCGGCGCGTATCCAAGAATAAACCAACAATTGAAATCATGTTAAAATCGGGTATACATGTACATTAATATCAGGTATACATGTACATGAATCGAGTACTAGAATTCATGTTAGTATGTCAATTTCATGAATTCTACATATATTCAATTTGAGTACTCGATTTGTGAACATGTATACCTGATTTTAAAACATTTATACCCGATTTACTGCGAATTGTGCTCTATTATTTAATATATATACTCAATCACACATCTTGTGGGCATGTATATTAATCAAGTACTAAAATTCATGTCATATGTTATGTGGAACATTACACAATAAATCGGGTATACAGGTGTTTATATCAGGTATACATGTACATCAATAGAGTACTACAATTCATGTTATATGTATATTTCATGAATTCTGCACATCTTCAATTTGAGTACTCGATTTGTGAACATGTATACCTGATTTTAAAACATTTATACTCGATTTACCGTGAATTGTGCTCTATTATTTAATATATATACTCAATCACACATCTTGTGGGCATGTATATTAATCGAGTACTAAAATTCATGTCATATGTTATGTGGAACATTACACAATAAATCGGGTATACATGTGTTTATATCAGGTATACATGTACATCAATCGAGTACTAGAATTCATGTTATATGTCAATTTCATGAATTCTACACATATTCAATTTGAGTACTCGATTTGTGAACATGTATACCTGATTTTAAAACATTTATACTCGATTTACCGTGAATTGTGCTCTATTATTTAATATATATACTCAATCACACATCTTGTGGGCATGTATATTAATCGAGTACTAAAATTCATGTCATATGTTATGTGGAACATTACACAATAAATCGGGTATACATGTGTTTATATCAGGTATAGATGTACATCAATCGAGTACTAGAATTCATGTTATATGTCAATTTCATGAATTCTACAAATATTCAATTTGAGTACTCGATCTGTGAACATGTATACCTGATTTTAAAACATTTATACTCGATTTACCGTGAATTTTGCTCTATTATTTAATATATATACTCAATCACACATCTTGTGGGCATGTATATTAATCGAGTACTAAAATTCATGTCATATGTTATGTGAAACATTACACAATAAATCGGGTATACATGTGTTTATATCAGGTATACATGTACATCAATCGAGTACTAGAATTCATGTTATATGTCAATTTCATGAATTCTACACATATTCAGTTTGAGTACTCGATTTGTGAACATGTATACCTGATTTTAAAACATTTATAGCCGATTTACTGTGAATTGTGCTCTACTATTTAAAATATATACTCAATCACACATCTTGTGGGCATGTATCTTAATCGAGTACTAAAATTCATGTCATATGTTATGTGGAACATTACACAATAAATCGGGTATACATGTGTTTATATCAGGTATACATGTACATGAATCGAGTAATAGAATTCATGTTATATGTCAATTTCATGAATTCTACACATATTCAGTTTGAGTACTCGATTTGTGAACATGTATACCTGATTTTAAAACATTTATATCCGATTTACCGTGAATTGTGCTCTATTATTTAATATATATACTCAATCACACATCTTGTGGGCATGTATCTTAATCGAGTACTCAATCGGGCATTTTATGTCGGGTATCTATTCATGCTGGATTATGTAACTTATATACTCACTTGGGCATTTTATGTACTTTGAAGTTGAGAAAATACAAGCACTTCATCGGATAATGATTTGGTGATCCTAGCATGAATAGATGAACTACTCTACGTTGTGCTGGATTGACATGTCATTGTACTCGATTCATGTGTACATTGTCCTCCAGTAGTTAAATACTATTGTGTGTTTACTAATGTATGACTAAATATTAGATTAGTTAGATATACTCGATTATTTAACATTTGTACTCAACGTTACGCATAATATACCCAATAAAGCAATTTTTGTACTCAATTTTCTCTTCTAAATTGATATGTACCATTTCAAATACCACGATAATAATCAATTGTGTGTCTTCATTACATAATTTAAAACAACAATTAAACATAGACTTCAAATGTTCAAACTCCAGTACTACTGTAACTTCTTAACCATCAGAATAGTGAGGAGTAATTAATTACTCAAACTTGTTTTTCAACAATCCATTTTCATCAGATAATATTGTGGCTGCCAAACGTGCTCGATAAGTGTCCATCTTCACATCCTGTGCATAGCTCCACATCTCATTTGTGTCACGGGCTAGACACTCCAACCACATGCATGCATAGACACCACAATCGAGGGTTGCACCTTGTTGACGACAAGGTTCTCTTAATCGAGGGTTTCAAAGTAAACTTACATAAACTTTGGTTTTCCCAACTGAGAATGGATCATGCATGGAGTTCCACAGTTTAAATATCCCTTCATCTCTTTTGTAAACCAACAAAAACCAATGCCACCTGTCATTCATAGGAAAAATGATGTATCTGCATCTTTTAAATAATTCTCCAGTCAGTTCCTGTAGTCTAGCCATCGTGAAAGATGTCATCAGTGAAAGAAAACCTCCATAATCATTCCGATGTACCATCGATCTTTTCCCATGTTGTTCTAATTTCGTAAGGACTTCTTTCTACACATTCAAGAACACATATACTCATTTATCTTAAGATAGTAAAACGAAAACAAAAAATAACACAAAACTCAGACTGCTACGAACCTGCACCATTGTGTCCATGCAATAAATCTCAAATCCATGCTGCAAACTTTGCTTTTGCATAATTCTCATGTGAACATTAATTATCTCAAACTCAACAGGATCACCAAAAAGAAAATGACATAATATCGGTCCACTTAAACTCATAACCGTATCTTGCCAAACGACAACACTACAAAATAGAAAATTCAATTTCATTAAAAAAATTGGGACACATTATTACGAAAATAAGAAGAAGAAACATACGGAAGATCAACGTACTCCAACTCTTTTCTAGCAAGAAAGTTTGTCACCAATTTTCTCTCTTCATCAGCAGCTTCTTCATGTCCACAGAAATCTGATCTACCTTGAAACTCATCCATGGCAACCTTGCCAGGAGTATTGCCTTTCTTCTCAACGTCTACAACTTCCTGTCCAAAAGCAGCGATATATTCAGCAATATAACAGAAAATCCAAACATCAATAACAATAATAGTACTGAAAAAAAGAAAAACTAAATTAAACTTAATACAATCGATTTGGAAATAATTGACACTTCATTTACCTGTTTTTTCACCTTCCTCTGACGTCTTGGTGTTAAGCTAGGTGGAGTCACAAACATGGAACCTTTTTTTTCTTTACACGATCATCCCTAGCCATCACATGATCCGCAATTGAAGATTCAGAAACCGTTTTCTTCTCCACTTCAGAAGTAGCAACAAAACTACCATCAATGCTCTCATCAACACAAGCATTCAAAGAATGTGATTCATCTAACTCTTTGTTTTCTTTATCCAAATCAGAAACAACTGCATTTACCACTACGTCAACAAAATCACCAAAGTTAGCTCTTGCATCATGTGGTGACTCAAAAGTCATCATTTCTTCTGTTTTATCAACCTTTTCCTCAGACTCAACAACATTTTCACGCTTATCTGCCACAGACCTTTTTTCCTTCGTTCTACGTCGAACCTTTTCACCCTCTAACTCAGCACATCTCTTTCTCAGTATCTTTAACTCATTCATTTGTTTCATCACAAGTTTCTCAAAACGTTTTACTTCAGATCTATTCGTTTCTTGCTTTAAACCAAGATTCATGTCCACTAACAACTTCTCATCCTCACAAAATGGATGTATCGACAGAACCTATTCACAAATAAAAATAAATACAACTGTCAATCAACTAAACATTAATTTTGCACAACTAGATTAATAAACTAAAATAATTATAAGTACCTGGGTTGAATCTATGCGTTTCAACAATGTTTCAGTGCCAGCTGCATTTAATGGGATCTTGCTCTTCCCCCAACAAAACAACCGAGGGTAAACATTTAAACCATGCCTTACTCCTAACACTGGGACTGTCTCATATAACCAAGCCTAAAACAAAAAATAAAATAAAAGTTAATGACAAATACTAAGATCATAATTAGTAAAGCTGAATACTAACCATCAATCCAACCGTGCATCCATCGACATAAAGTTTTTTCCCGATTTGACATATTTCTCGATATAAAAATCGGAAGGCAGCATCTCCCCAAGCATATTCAAAAAAATTCGTAAGATCATCGAGATAAGGAAATATAAATCCAGGAGTGATATAATTGCCCGTGGGAAATATTATGCAATTGAAAATGAACAAAATGAAAGTTCTCACAAAATCATCAATATCACATTTATCGTCACTTCTTGCAAGGAAAATCAATTTTTCATAAATGGCTATTCGCTTGGCATTGGTGACCTTGCCGTCAAAATGACGTGTCAAATATTTGGACTCCATTTTCAGGTCCAAGTCAACTGGTTGTCCAATGTGATGTAGGCCGAGCACAACAGAGAAATCAGCTGATTTGAAAGTGATGGTAATATTATCACCAACAAAAAAAGAACATGAATCACCCTGAAATCTGTTCAGAAAATAATCGATCCGCCCACTACTGATAGCAAGGACTGGCATATCAATCCAGTTGGCGAAAGGAGTATCATTTATCCGACTCATATGCTGCTCACCTAGAATTGGCTTCAATTCGCCCATCACAGTTTTAAAATACGGAGGGGAACATCGTGAAAAATATTCTTTACCACTATTCTTCTCATTATAATCATCACTTAGTTTGTCTTCTACAGTAGTTTCTACATTAAAAAACATAAAACAATTATACAATAACTATTACAAACACAATTATAAAAAAGAATAAGAAACATAACATAATTGTATATACAAAAAACAAAAAACAGCATTTAGACATGTCTATAAAAATTGAATTGTGCATAACACAAGGAATTTGGAACAGCACCTTCGAAATCAAGCACAAGTACTAATTTTTGAATTTAATCAAAATTTCTAAAAATATTAACAATACAACTAAAAAATTCGAATGAATAAAAATATCAAGAACAAAGCTTATAAATTGGGGAAAAAAGGTTGTCAATAACCTAAAACAAAAATAACAGTTTCAAAACCACAAAAAAGTTTGTTAATTAACCCTAGACATTGAGGAAAATGTGGTTCTCGTTCGTACCTTGCTTGGATTTCTCCTTCGTACCTTGCTTAGATTTCTCGTCGTACCTTGCTTCGATTGCTTGGATTTCTCGTTCGTACCTTGCTTCAATTTCTTCTTAATTCGAGTTCTTCGACATTTATTCGAGGTTCTAGCTTCTGCAGATTTGTTTGTCGCCTTTTTTCTCCCCATTTGCTGCGTCTCAGTTGATATCGTGATTTCCTCTCACTCGGCCGAACAAGCTCTGAAGAAGAAGGGAGAGAAGATATAATATAAAGGAGGGTAGTAATGGGTTTTAATTAAATAGGAGGGTAATTCGATATTTGCCTCTTCATTGGGGAGTTTAAACATACAAATACAATTTGTCAGGCATTGAATATAAATAAAATAACTATTGGGTACTGACCGTAAAGTTCAGAACCCCAATAGGAATTTATGTGCAATTCTCCGTTAAATATTCTATTATCCGTGAATTTTATTTTATTCTGTTTCATATGCGTTCATTCTAAAATAGACTTAAATTAGAAAATTATGAATTTATGCTACTGTAATTGATTTTATTTAAAAATAATAATGTAATTGATTTTCGTATCATATCATATGTATTTTCTATACACACTAAATTGAAAAAATTTTCTTTTGATAATCTTGTGATATTAACATTTGGAGTTTTTTCTTTTTAGACTAATAAGACTTGTTAGAATATTGATATTTATGATAAGATCTCTAAATATTATATTATTCTTAAAAAAATTTTATTTTCTAATCAAATTTTTGTTTAAATATTTGTGTAGGACTATGTACAAAGAATAAACTACAGCAAAAAAAGTTTATAAACAAGAGATTATTGCTGCTCTGTGTGTGGTTTTTAAGTTGAAGAAGAGCAGTGAAATGTTGCAAGAAGATCAAGGGATTACATCGGAGAATTAATAGAAATTCAAGTCAAGGCATATTATTGGTGTGTTGTGAAGTGTTGGAGACTAGGTGTGTCAATTCGGGTGGGTCGGATCGGGTTGATCAATAATACTATTCAAAAATTGCTCAACCCGAACCCAACCCGAACCCGATCCAACCCGAAAACCTTCAACCCGATTAACTCGATTTTGAATTTTTTTTAAAAATAAATAAAATTAAAAAAAATAATATTTTAATTTAAAGACATAATAACAAAATCTCTCTCATATATATTATTTAAATTTGAAAGTCTAATTATAGAAAAATAAAGTACATTTACTAAATCAAATAAACAATTGTTTAAAAAATAAAAAATATTCAAAATAAATATTAAATTATGAAAATTTATTATATAAATATACAATAAAAATTTATTCAGACATACAATATATAAAAATGTAGGCAATATTTATTAATTATATATATATTTTAAAAAAATTAAAATTTTCGGGTCAACTCAGATCAACCCGGGTTGACCCGAACCCAACTCAACCCGATCATTTTTTTCGTGTTAGCTATCGGGTCCAACCCGATCTGACCTAAACCCGAAAACCCCACCCCAAACCCGATTTTTTTTGGGTTGAACCGTATCGGGTTGGTGGGTCGTGTCTAATTTTGACACCCCTATTGGAGACACCCGAAGATAAGAGTCATGTAAAGTGTTGATTGGAGAGTTATTTGTGACTCCGAGTTTCGGTGATACAGTTTTTGCGTCCGTGGTTTTGTTTTTTTGTTTATTTGAGAGTAATTTACTTCCTTGATTTGTTAAAAAAAACTAGTTTTTCGTAGTTTCACTGGTATTGGTCTTGTGTTATTTTATTCATTAAAGTTTATTTGTGGGTTTAATTAATATATTCTGTTGCATATTGTGAATGTGTTGCAACATTTGCACACAACACCTAAATCAGACATGCATAATCTCAGTATTTTTGTATTTCTATGTTAAACAAATCATTTCAATTAGCATCAGTGACTATTCTTGATATACTTAGTGTGATTTTGGTTATTTTTGTTTAAACATGTAAAAGTGCAATGAACGTGCTATTTGTCAACACTGCTTTTCAACTACCGGTTTTGCACAGATCTATTTATGCTTTAAAAGTTAAAATGAAGATTTACATTAAATCCATCGAAGAAAGAAAATGACAACGTGTATTTAGATGGCTGGTCTCCACAAAGAACTGTGGATGCGGATGGTGACAATCCATTAAATTAGAGTGTGCTTGAACAACTGATGAAGTCCAAACTTCAAATTTCAACAGGAAAACACTCAATTCAATTTTCACTTCGGTCGACATCAACATATTTATTCTGATCACCAATCGCTTCTCTGCCAAAAATGCATGAGATATTTTTCAAAAGCACTGTGTCTGAGAGTGTGCGTAGAACCAAGTTAAGAATACTAACATCTAAATTTGAAAGCTTGAGGATGTAAGAAAACAAGACAATCGTTGAATATGATCGTAGGCTGCGTGATACTACAAATGAAGCCTTCAGTCTCGACGATCCAACATCAAATGAAAGACTGATCAGCAAGGTCTTAAGATCTCTTCTAGAATGGTTCAACATCAAGATATGTGCAATTGTTGAGTCTAAAGACACTTCTACGCTTAGTTTGGAAGATTTGACAAGCTCTCTAAAACTTTTGAGATGGATCTGGACTTGCAGAAAAGAGATAAAGAGTAGACTATTATGCTGCAAGTTTATGATGACTTCGTCAATGACTTAATTCAATTATCTTAGCAAGTCAATGAGTCTGATTTATGTGAAAATTCCATTTCCTTGATTACAAAGAAATTTGGTGATTATCTAAAAAAGATGAGAGAAAAAGAAATCTGTTCAACCACCTAAACTGTAAACTTTGGTTGCTCCTGAGAAAGATAAAAGACTTGAACTTACTCAAGGGCAATTTAGTCTAAGGAATGAATTGATGATTCAAACAGATTTCAAAAATTAGAATCGATTTAGTGCAGAGAATGTTCTGGATTCGGTCACTACGCAAATTAATGTGACAACAGACTTCAAAGGAACAAGGGTATGGTTGTCTCCTTAAGTGATGAAGAATCTGAACAAGAGCAGGAATCCAGTAAAATTGAAAATCACACGTTTCTGTCTGATGTTTTGAGGAAAAAATGCTGGTTGCAAGTAATCCGATAGGTGTTTCTTCTGGTGATTCAACACCTGGTCGCAACATCTCTTCAAAATCAGTGTGTCTCAATGCAAAAGCTCTCGGTGATTCGATTTATTTGGAAACCCGAGAAATCGATGAAGATGAAATCACCCTAGATAATATGGAGACAATGTATGAAGAACTGTACGAGGACTGGATCAAAAGAACCAAGATAAATTCAATCATCTCAAAATAGAATATAGATCTGAAAAAGTGTGTGTCATGACTTGAAGTTATATTGAGTAAAAAGGACCATGAATTGCGCAAAGTCAAGGATGATATTGAAAAGGCTACAAAGACTCTAGCCAAATTTAACTCGAGTTCGGCAAATCTTGACTCGATATTGATGATGGGAAAAGACAACAAAGCTGGTCTTGAGTACATTAACAAGGTGTTTGAGTATAGAGAATCTTCCAACTCTGGGTCGCATTTTACTGTTTTTGTGAATGAAAGCAAAGATAGTTCAAACTCACCAAGAGACACTCCTTCTGTCAAAGCTTCATAATCTAAGAAGCAAGATTCTGTTCAAAGGCCAAATCAAAGAAAGTAACGTTTCATTTGCCACCACTGCTCTAAGTCAGGCCATATCAAATCTTTTTGCTTCAAGCTGAGAGATGATTATATGAGCTGGGAAGCAAACCGGATGTTAGCGCAACATTGTTAATAGGAAACCTCCAGTAAATAAAGTTTGGGTACCTAAGGCCGAAATTCTATGTACTGTTATTTATACATTCTTGAGAACTAACATTGCAGGTATTTGGTATTTCGACAATGGGTGCTCGCGCCACATGACAGGATCTAAGGACCATCTCACTGATTATGTTGAATTAAGAAGTGAACGTGTGATCTATGGAGGTGGGGAAAAAGAGATAATTGTTGGTAAATGGACGTTGAATATGGATGGACTTCTAGAACTTCACAACGTGCTCCATGTTGAGAGAATCAACTCACACTTAATAAGCATTAGTCAATTTTATGAAAATGACTTGCGTTAAGTTCGATAAAAATAATTTTGAAGTTTTTGACAAAGCTAATGTTTGTGAAACGTCCGGTACTTTTTAATTTTAAAATCCTACTATTTTTTTGGAACATAAAATTTCAAAATTATTCTTTTAAAAATAACTTAACAATTTCACAATCCAAACTAGTTTAACATCTAAAAATTCAAAGTGTATAAAAAATCCCTAACTCGTTAATTAACTAAAAATCCTACGTCGACTTTTAACAAGATCAACTAACATCAAAATAAAGCATAAAATCCCTAATACATCATTAACAAAATCTTTATTTCAAAACTTTCATTATCAAGCTAATGCGGAAAATAATTGTCCATCGGGAGTGTACTGCCGGATTCAATCCACTCAAGTGTCAGCACATCCATTAATCTCATCCTCACCTACAGCCATCCAAACCTAGTGAGTCTAATGACACAGCACGTTCTAACCATGAGTAACAAATAAGACATATACATGCACATGTATTAAAATCATATTTTTATATAAAATAGCTTGTAATCATAAATAAATCATGAATCATTTAATCGTAAAGCTTTCCATCCTCATATATCGTTTTAGGTGAAGTTTGATCCTTGAAAGTGACTAGCTGTGAAGGATCGTGTGCTGGGCACCCTGAAGTGCTTCAAAAACAATATTCTCCATGAGCTGCAGTAGCTCGTGTTCTAAGAATGTTAACATCGATGAATTAAATCGGGTTTGGTTAAATACCAAGCGGAAAATATCGAAGTAATCCTTCGTGAAGAAAACTGATATATTTGATAGCCTTTTAACTTATGTGAACTGAGTAACTGAAATAAGGGGGATCAGTTCTCGCATACTCAGTTCAGTTATGGTGAGAACTGAACTGATGACAACTGGAACTGATCAAATTAGTTTGAAAACAGAGGTTAATCAGTTAAGCACACAAGATATGTTTATGGATGTTCGGAGACTTCAACTGCTCTTACGTCACCCCTTCTACCACCTCGGGTAGGATACACTAAAAGACTTTGATTTATACAACACTTTGTACAAACCCACTCAGTTTAGGACTTACACTACTGCCTAATCTGAACTCCTAGCCTAGACTGAAGGCAGCACCTTTCAGCCAACACTTGTTTAACGTCTGTGTTTTAAAGACTACATGCACAAGTTTATTGTCTTTGTGCAAGACTTTATTTGAGTAGTGGTAGAGTGTGTGAGTGTGTGTGAGAATAGAATAATGAATACACCGGAAAGGTGTTCTCACACACTGAAGGAAATGAGCTTCTAAACTAAGTTGATATAACTTGAGTATTCCCTCTGGACAGATTGCTTCTTGTAAGCTAATAGGCAATAATCGTGCCCTTCTTCTTCACACACTCTTATTGTTCTTCTCATCAAGTCTTCACTGATCTTCATCTTCTAGTTATAGGCGGGAAGCTTGATCGAACAGTGAGTCTCAATTATTGTATACGTTGCATTTTGAATTCGTTCATTGAAATATGTGTCTCGAATTTTCCGACAACTCTTCTGAAACACTTTGTCTTTAAGCTCTGATGCAACGTTCATTATTGTCCTTTGACTGGACAATTGTTTTTGTACCTTTGTTCATAGCTGGATTCTATTAATGTTGTCTGTCGTGTTTCGAAACTGATTGCTCCTAAATGATGTTCTGAACTGATCAGTTGAACTGGTCTTGTTCTGGTGAGATGAGATCAGTTGACTCGTTAGCTGAACTGATTTCACTACTTCAGTCGAAGTGATCTGCTGGGATCTTCATCAGTTGAACTCTTTATCAGCTGACCGGGCTTCTGAAGGTCTTCTGTTGAACTACCTATCAGCTGGTCATTCAGTTGGACTGTTATATGATGCATCAGTTGAACTGGTTTAGTTCGGTTGATCAGTTGATGCTTTCAGTTGGCTTTTTTGACAGCTCCAGTTTTGGCTCATAATTGATTATTTCAGTTTCAGTTTTTTGCGCACTTAGGTAGATTTAATAGCAACAAGATAACAAGTTTTGTTAACATCAAAATCAAGCAAAGATTGCGAACATGAAATGTTCCAACAATCTCTCCCTTTTTGATGATCACAAAACTTGAGCAATAAACGCGATTAAACTGATTAAAAGAATTTTTCAGTTCGAGGGATGGTATATTTAAAATCAGTTAAAATTCCCCCTTAAGAACTGAATTAAAAACTGGTTTAAAACGTTTTTCAGCTGAAGGGATCTAATAAAGAAAGGGTTTTTTTTTAAATAATTTAATTTTTATATTTTTATTCAAAATTAATTAAAAAAAAAATTGTTTCAAAAATATTCCAATCCGTGCTTCGTAAGCACGGACTATTGTCCACGTTGCGAGCGTTCCGTGCTTACGAAGCGTGGACGACGTGGAGCCACGTGACTCTTATCTGCGTTGGATTCCTTCTTCCTTCTTCCTCTTTCCTTTACCCTCTCATTTTCGCATTTCTCTGTTTCTCCCCGCCTCACCGAAAAATTTTTGTGACGAATTTTAGAAGATCGACAACATATTTCAGAATGACAGTTAATCGCGGTCCAGAAGATCCCAGTGTCCTCTATTTACAAGCGACACATATGTCATCAACAATTTCTTCCTTAACCGTTGATGATATTGTCAAAGTGACGAGGTCAGACAATTTGATTTGGAAGTTATACACTGATAATACATACATAATCGTGTACTTGCATTTTTGAATCATATGGGTTTCTATGGAGTTTTAGAATGTGGCTCACAAGTTTTTGATAATCATTTGATTACTGCTCTTGTTGAACGTTGGCGACGCGACACACTCGTTTCATTTTCCATGTGGTGAAGCAACTGTCACGTTACAAGATGTGTCAATAATTTGGGGTCTAGCAATTGATGGTGGAGCAGTCACTGGAATAGATGTGTCACATAAAGTTGAGGAATGACAACACATCTGTTTGGATTTGTTGGGATTTTTCCCATCATCAAAACATTTGAAAGGTGGTCATTTGTCTATGACTGCACTTCACGATCATTGCATGTCTAACCTTGTTAATGATGATACCTTGAAGTAGATGTTGTGAAATATACCCGTTGTGTAGCGTTAATGATTATTGGAGGAATAATGTTCCCTGACTATTAAGGAGGGTCTGCTAGACTAATATTTTTACAATTGTTACGTGATATTGATAACGTGAAGTCTTATAGTTGGGGTAGTGCAGTTTTAGCATTTCTATACCGTGAGTTGTGTAACGCATTACGTATAGAGAAGACTACAATGGCTGGACCTTTATATATCCTGCAGGTATCTTTAATGTAATGTGATTATTTAACAAAATTTTTTTGTTAATTTTGTTTAACTATTTTTATTATTATAAGCAGATATGGGCATGGAGCAGGATTAAATGTGTTAACCCCGACCGAGATGGGTTAACATTAGGTGTATCTCCCGTTGATCCAGATGCTATTATTCCAGCTTCTCCATATGGTGCACGGTAATATTTAAAAATTATTGTGGTAATATCATATATATCTCGTATAAATTTTTGATATGTAATTGTTTTTTTTTAAATTGTATGTGGAAAATTGAATTTAGTTACACACATTCGCCAACACATGGTGTAAGAATTATAAGGGATTCTCTAGATCGTATGAATAATAATGAGGTATTATATAATTTTAATATTTAATATTGATTAAATGAAGATTATTTTGTTTTGATTAGATGAATTTCTAATTTGAACATTTTTATTTTTTACAGTTTAATTGGATCGTTTATCAGAAGAATGACATAGATGTGAAGACGATTATTGATTCATACGACAACGAAATATGGCGATGTGTTTGTCCCCTTATATGCTTTGACATTGTAGAGATGCATCGTCCTAATCGGGGGATGCGACAACTTCGAAGACGACAATCAATTCCAGGGACTGCCGTCGACAATGATGATATGCATAATATAACTAGAATAGGACATCGAAACACCGATTGGAGAGATTATCATAGAAATTCAATTGAGTTGTGGAATAATAGGCTGAGATATGTTGCTAAAGCGGTGCGACACGGGCGATCGATGCAAACTGACGAAGACTACTTCCAATGGTATAATCGAATAACTGTACACACCATATCACCTGCAGTTACTGCCGTTGGTTTTCAACCATATCCGTACAATACTTTTGTCGGACAATTTAATGTTCAACAAAATTTCAGTACGCCTTCTCCTTTTTCGCATCAATCATCATTCAGGTGGGGAGGTGACATGGTTAGACAACCAAGTGGGTTTGCAGGAACCTCTACTACTCAACCTGGTTTTTTCAGTGATTCAGGGTTTGCTGACTTTTGTTCGTTTGGTCAGCCGGATTTTCAGACTCCGTATTGGTCGAACACACACATTTTTACGAATTTGCTTAATGTTGGTCCTCAGCATCTTGTGCATGACACTCGACCACAGAGGAATGTTATTTCACCTATCACTTTTCCAGGTTAATCAAATGAGGAAAATCCTGAAGATGTAGGATTGCGTAGAGGGACGAGAAGACGCAATCCACCTGATTGTGGGACAGGGAGCCATTTAGTATCATTTTAATTATGACGATGATTCTTCTATTTAATTGTAACTATATAATTTCTATTGTTTTACCCTTTGCATTGTTGCATCGTACAAATTGTATTATTTCTACAGTGTAGTGATCATAAGCGAAAGATAAGCTGAAATCAAACTTATAAACAAACACATCCAAAAAATGTTTTAAAATGTAAACATCTCAACACAAGAAAATACACAAGCGAAAGATAAGATGAAAAAAACAGCAGTGACATCTCTGTCCTCAAATTTGTTGTTCTTCGTTTCGTGCTCATCTGCGAAAAGTCAACTAAAATTAAAGAACACGAAACTTTAGTACATGCAATGTCTCCACTGTACAGTAATAAACAAAGAAAAGCATTGGAGGACATACCTCATTCAGCTAGCATCAGGAATCGTTGATCACGGCTCATCTTCGTCATCTTCTGGTGGTGGCACTCCCGATGCATCCCCTTACTGCTGATAGTCATACTGAAAATGGAACGGGGGAATGAACGGCGGAGGTGGAGGGATGGTCCCTGGGTCAACACCCCCATGGACTAGCAATGTGCGCATCATGGACTCGACATAGGCGAAATGTTCATTGACGTTCGAGTTGACTTGGTCCTGATGAGCCATGAAGGCAAGAGTCTTGTAGGATCGAGTTCTTATCGCTTTACCAAAAACTATAGCTAGTGGTAATGGTGCAACTCAAATATTTTAAACCGCACAGCAGCTCAAGTACCACGGTTCGATCGCTCCACTAAGCAGGGACAATTATTGCACCCAACAATCTCCCTCCCAATAATTGCACTCCTTGCAATCAATGAGAATCGAACATGTGACCTTGGCTCTGATACCAATTTTAGGACCGAGTGCTTACCGCTTTACCAAAAATTGTAGCTAGTGGTAATGGTGCAACCCAAATCTTTTAAACCGCACAACAGCTCAAGCACCACGGTTCGATCGCTCTACTAAGCAGGGACAATTATTGCACCCAACAAGTCTCATCCAGTTTGTTGTTTAGGGACCTCCTACGGGGCTGTGGGCGACGCGGGGCTGCGGTGCTCGATCCACCTGTATCTCCCTCATGAGTGGGGAAGTCTAATTGTCGTCGTGTACTTCCACTGCAGGTCCTCTCCACAGATGGGCTTCATTGGTTGCAGCCACTCCTCATCATCACGGAACACAACCCCTGCCCTCGCACACAACTCTGATATGATAGTGGGAAAGAAAAGCCCGATGTGTCTATTATGCACACTCATCATGATTTGAGAATTGATGAACTTTCCCACATCGATGTTGTAACTCTCAGATAACACATATAGCACCACTGCCCGCTCCTTTTGTACTTCACTCTTGTGTGAGACCGACATCATTCTCCTTGCCAAAAACAAATACCAAAGGGCAATATCAGCCAGTAAGATATTTCTCGTCAAAACAACTTGGTGACCCCCCTACTGGTTTCCATATTGCCCCTGGATGACACAAGGTGTCTATTATCACAGCGTAATTCAGGGCAGCAACCAATGTCACTCCCCGAGCCCGCGCCTGCGCGACTGCACAATGGGCCCCTATAGCAACTACTTCGTATTCGTCCTCGCTTTACGAAAATGATTAACCCAAGTTGCTATAGAAGTCCATTGTAAGCTATTATAAACTCATTTTAAAGTCTTTAATTTTTCAGATGTGGGACAAGGGTATCACAATCACCCCTCCTTCAGAACACGACGTCCTTGCTGGTGACCGGCTCTGATACCATTCTGTTACGCCCCGAGCCCGCACCCGCGCATGCGCGACTGCACAATGGGTCCCTATAGCAACTACTTCGTATTCGTCCTCGCTTTACGAAAATGATTAATCCAAGTTGCTATAGAAGTCCTATGTAAGCTATTATAAACTCATTTTAAATATTTAATTTTTCAGATGTGGGACAAGGGTATCACAACCAAAGACTGGAAGGAGGAATCATCGACCTCGGGCGTTTCTAAAAATGGATTGATTGTACCCGAATCAAACGACACAAGTCTACCCCGAACAAAGGCCTTGTCATTCGTCCTCTCACCCGCATTTGCATAAAATTCTCGCACCACCGATACAACCGCCGCGTTAGGTGGAGCTCCAAATTTTTCCCATCCCCGCATCTCCAACCCCACTAGAGGCCCTACGTATCGATCCTCCCTTTGCCTACGAAATCCCCGTTCGGTAATCGGGTTTCTATGAATTTTCGCATGTTCATATCGAGCCCGAGCCGCCTCACTCATAAATCTAGTTCTATCAAAGGAAAAAGAAGAGGAAGAGCAAGGATTACCTTTCGCCTTCTTGGGAGCCATGGTGATAGGAGCTGGAGGTGGTGAAGTGTGTTGGAGAAAATGACTGGAGAATTAGAGTAGAGGAAGAGGATTTTTGAGTAAGGATTTTATATGAGAGGATTTGAGAAAGAGGATTTTTCAATTAGGGATTTTAGAGAAGGGGGAGGGGAATTTGGGTTTAGAATGAGAGAAGGGGGAGGGGCGAACCTTATAGGCTCGCGCACCCGAGCAGTAAAAGATTACCACATGAACAATCACTCGTTGAAAACTTGACGACCTGCATATGTTGGCCACGACTTGGTCTTCCTACAGTTGCAACTGAAGCAGTTTGGTCACGTACATCGTACTTGGCAACATGATGTTCACTAGATTTTATCGCCCATTTCTCATACTTCCTACATGCATAATCTGACCACAGCTTGTAATATCCCAACTTTTTATCATTTTATTGTTTATGATGTTATTCATGAGTTATTATTGTGCGGTATGGTAATGGATATTTCACATGGTAAGGGTGGTTTATAATGGTATTGATAGTTGTTATGGTTGTGAAGGTTTAATGGTGGGATTTGGATTGATGGTTTTGTTGGTTAAGTTGATATGGTTGGTTATTGCTTGTTGTGATGGTGTTTATAGATGATTTGATCATGTATTTGAATGGTAATGAATGGGTAGAATAGAAAGTTGATCTTGAGCCAAATAGGAAAGAAAGTGCAGAAACGGTATGAAAAATGTGGCAGTAGTTGTGGTTTTTAGCATAATGTTTTGTATATTGATCCAATTGATTTGAGGCTACTTTCATTAGAAAGATAAGATATAAGGCTATAACTTTCATGTTTTGAGTTTTGTTCAAGTCATTAGGGAAGACGTGCCAAAAGTGGCCCGAAATGTGTCGTGTGTATTGTTGTTCCTGCACTGACACATGTTGAGAGAATGAGCATAACGTTTTACACAAATCTTCAAATGACATGAGGCCAATTGGAGATGCAAGAAAAGACATAGAACCACAACTTTTATGTTGACCACTTTTGCAAATTTGAAAGTTATAAATGCGTTTTTCGGCAGAACAGGGCGCACATATGCGCCGGGTGCTGAAGTTTTAGTGTTTGGGCAGAGCGGGGCGCATATGCGCCCAACAGCCTGTTTTTTAAAAAAAACGTTTTTTTAGGGATTGAAGGGCATATTTATTGAAGTGTCTAGAGACTTCTACTCATTTCTTCTCCTTCCATTAGTTTCCAACGGTTCAAGCCCTTTCTCTTCAAGATTTTCTCTCCTTCATTTCCCTTCATTTCTCCAATACAAGGTTAAGGATTTTAGTGAGTTCTTAAGTTCTCCTACTAAGATTTCAAGTTTCAAGGTAAGAATTCTTTATTTTTGGTGTTGGAAGGGTTTGAGGTATTGAAGGTTTAAGTTGGATTTATTGATTCTTTTGACTATTGGTGATGATTTATGGTTGTTATTGTGTATATTGTTGTAGGATTTCCTTTGAGATCATCTAAGAAATCACTTGCTTGTTGGGTTGTAACAAGAAGCTTTTCTTTATGCTCACATGTTATATATATGTACAAAAGCCATGTTTATTGATGTCTAGCTCCTTCCATTGTGATGTTCTTGACATATTTGTTGTTATATATTCATTGATCAAAGAATTACCATTGCATTTATTGTTAAAGGAGCTAGAAATTATTGTTGCTTACCAAGTGTTTGTTCAATTGCCTCAATGAAGTTTCCTATGATTAAAGTCAAGGAATGACATGCATGTTATTGGCCAATTTCATGATTACGAAGTATCTCTCACAGCTTTGATATTTATATCAAAGAGATACTTACCACAGGTCACAGGTCACAAGTCACAGAACTATCAATTCCTTTTCTTTAATCCATGCCAAGAGATATCATCTATATTGCTTTGTTATCTATTGTTCATTGAAAATGGTATTATTCATTTTCATTGCCATTGCCATGTTTCAAGCCAAGCCTATGTATATGTATTTGTTATTTATAGCTTTCTACTTACTGAGTTTTATCTCATTCCAGTTAATATCATGTGATGCAGGTGACAAGAAAGATTGAAAGGGATTGTCCAAGAGAGAAGAAGTCATATGGCATGTTAAAGGGGAAAACTTTTGATCATGTAACTTTAATTTGATAAGATGAACATTAGTAATCATGAGTATCATGTATTTTGTAGAAAATGAATCACATTTTGTTGATGATATTTTGAGAATTGTTATGTTAAAAGTTTGATTTTTTTTTTTATAGAAATAGTATATTGTTCTTCCCCTTTAAAATGTAAGGCTTCCGCGTGTATTATTCCTTTTAAATTTAAATGTCATGGGAGTGGGGTGTTACACAGTTGATTTTCCTGAACCCTACGACCACCTCTTGTCACATGTTCAATGAAATATTGTGCGCACCTCAGAAATGTCAAGTGTACTATGGCAGATATAGGAAGTCTACGAGCACCCTTCAACACATTGTTTAAATACTCCGGCATATTGGTTGTCATAACCCTACGTCGCCAACCACCGTCATGAGCCAAACTCCATTTTTCTTTTGCAATTCCAGCCAAATATCGGTGCGCCAAAATGTTTTTTTGCTTGATTGCCTCCATTATTGCTTCGAAATTACAAATTTGATTTTGTGTGCCTGCCGCCCAACATAAATCTTTCAAATGCACGTCTTTGAATTTAGCGTTAAAGTTTGAACATACATGTCTCAAACAAAAACGATGCACACCGTAAGGAGGTTGAAAATATGGTAGATCTTCAGTTGCGCGCACGATTCTCTTAAGCCTATCAGAAATAAAACACACACCATTTTCACCACGAACAACATGTCTTCCTAGGTTCTCCAAGAACCATTTCCAAGAATCTGTTGTTTCTTCATCCACAATAGCAAATGCTAGCGGTAGAACCTGATTGTTCGCATCCAGAGTGACACCGATCAACATTTTGTGCTTGTATTTGGTATACAAGTGTGTACCATCGACACTAATTATTTTCCGACAATGACGAAACCCATCAACACATGGCCTGAATGCCCAGAAAACATAGTTCAGTGTCTTACTCATTTCAGTGTTGGCTTTGAGATGCTTCCACTCCACAGCTGTTCCCGGATTATATTTGGACAAAGCACACATATATTTTAAAAGTAATTGAACAGAGCTCTCCCATGTACCATAAGAAATTTCCATAGCATGTTTCAAACTTCGTCATGCTTCTGTGTACGAGATTTGATATCCATATTTATCTTTCACATTTTCGATGATATACTTAATCTCGTACGAAGGATCACAACGAACAACTCCCAATAGCGTATGTGCCACCATATCACTGTTCAAATTCTTATGGTCTATACCAACAGAGATAGATATACATGTGTGAGACCCGCCATATTTTGTTATTTCCAATAACCAGCCTTGGCCTTCAAAGAAGCGCGAAGTCCCCAGTGACAAATGACCGTAGAAGAATTATTTTTGCAACGTAACTTCCACAAACTGCGTGTGCTATCCACGACATGGTACTCACGCCTGACCACTCTGACTGAATAATCTTTCACAGATGCAATAAGATCTTTCTTATCTTTAAATAACATATTAACGCATAATTCACCTCTATCCGGATTGTAATAGCTTGTTTGCACTCCAGAAGGTACATCAACAGAATTAGGAGGCTCTTCACCAAAAAATTTATTGAAAAATGATGGCATTTCAGAAGTGTTTGGAAGAAATGGTACGGTCTGCCTCTGTAATGTGTCATGAGGTTGTTGTCGAGATGATGTCCCCTCATCAGGATTTGTAAAAGTATTCACTTCATCATCATTGTAACGCCCCGAAAATTTGAAGGTCCACACGAACCACATGCCTACGAGTTATTAAATTCTTTGTGTATTTTAATTAATTGTTTTAATTGCATTAAATTAATTATGTTGTGCATATTTGCATGTTTAAAATATATTTTTTTACATGGTTGCATTAAAATTTATTTTTAAAAAGTTATTCGAGTTGCGATCGAGGAACGGAGACCGAGGGCTGAAAAATAGAAAATATTTTTATTAAATAATTGATTTTAATTAATTAAAATATGGATGATGCCTTTTTAGTATTTTTGAAAATAAGGGATTTTGAGGTGATTTTATACGCCGGGACGTAAACTTTATCGGTGTTGGTTTTTCAACAAAAATACCAACTCTTCGGCAACCCGGCTATTAAATTCACAATCTTATTTTAACAAAACTATTTTTAATATATTAATTAAATCCTAATCAAGCACTAGTGGGCCTAATTTGGGGGCTTAATGGGCTTAAGTTTAATTAAGGATTTAATTAGTATATAATATATAAAACACCCACAACCCACCTACACAACTCACGCCTCAATTTGATTTTCTCTCCCAAGAAACACTCAAATACACGACACACACACACAATCACAATTTGGAGAAAAAAATCGAGAAAAGCTCAAGGAAGTCTAGCCAAGGTCTTGCCCCGTTCTTCGCCAATCGTCAACGAATATTCGTGCGTTTAAAACGCAAAGGCACGCCATAATCTCCTTTTCTCATCTTTCACACCATATTATTTGTTTGATACATGATTGCATGAAAAACATGATACAACTTTTATATTTTCGTTTTTATGGCTATATATGCACAAAACTAGTGTTTTCATCTTTTAAAACTCCTCATAATGATGCACAAAGGGGCTGCCATGGTAGGGGTACTTGAAGAGATGTTTTTCCACATGTTTGAGGGTCCCTAGATGTATGTTTAAAGGCTGAAAAAAATAGGGAAGGAATAAAAACGAAAATAGACTCCTTAAGGGAAATGACTCTTCGACTAGGAGTCTTTGAGGGTCACGGCTGCTAGATGCGATTAGGGAGGGTCCACTAGACTTAATTGGGCTACATAGGAGGGACTGGGTAGAGGCTGGACATGGTGGTTAAGGGCTATAGGCGAAGCTAGCCTAGGTTCGAATCATATTAGGACTAGGACTCTTGTGCAGAAAAATTCAGTAGCTTCCTAGGCTTGTTCAAGGGACTTAATGGGCTCAAATTTGGTGTATATGGTTTATTTAGGTGTTATTAAGCTTTGGTCCAAGTTTGGTAAGTTTTGGTTAAGTTTCGAGTTCATACGAGTCAAAACCGGGAAATACGTCTAAGTTTAAAAACGAATCGATGAATTTAACGAAAAGCCTAGTTTTAAGCTTCATAAAATCATGGAAAATTATATTTAAGGTTAAATAATTATTATAAGTCTAAGATTTTATATTGGAGATTTTATATTAAGGTTTGGTTTAATTCGGGATTAAAACGCAGTAATACGTCTTATTTAAAGATTAATTTAAAAGTCCTCGATTTATGCTAAATAAAAATATGAGAAAATTCATGTAGGCTTAAATAATTATTTGGGACATGTTAGAGTCAATGAATTCAAGAAAAAGTCAAAACCGAGGAATTTTACGTCTAGGGGTAAAACGGTCTTTTTACACCTAGAAATTAGTAAACGTCATGGCAGTGCCCTGAATGCTGTTTTATGTGCTAATATGATTACTTTCTATAGTTATGGACGTTTATGGAATTTTTTATGTTAAAATCATATTTTAAATGTTTATGGGATTTTATATGTTAAAATGATATTTTAAATGTTTAAGGAATTTTATATGTTTATGATTTAATATGTCAAAATGTTATTTTAAATGTTTTGAGGTTAAAATTTCATTTTAAATATTTATGAAATGTTCATGATTAAATTATGATTTTTAAATGTCTAAGGGATTTTTATGATTTAAGGAAGACATTTAAAAGACATGTTGCATGCTTGATTTCAAAAACAAAATGTTATGTTATGCATGATTTTTATAAAGTGATGAGAATGTAAATGTTGAAGGAAGTGAAGTAATTGTGACTAATTCGTTAATGTTGGCGACGTCGTGAGGGTTATGGTCCCAGTGGGAGCCCGACGATCGTGTTTCCATCATTGTGAATATGTGGTAACGGATATGTGGTAACGGTTTTGTGGTAACGGAAGAATGGGAATATCGTGAGGGGAAAAGGCCCCAGAGGGAGCCCATTTATGGGAAAAGGCCCCAGAGGGAGCCCCGACGATCGTATTTCTATTCGAAGCATGATAGGCCAGGGCCCAGTTGACCGGTGAGAGTGTTGTTGGTGTCCCCCGCCGCCCAGTACTGTGGTTATATGTAGATGGATCCATCGACCCTCATGATCATGATCAAGAAAGTCACAATTAACGATCTGAATTCAACAAATGAAAAGGAAAAGGAAAAGGAAAATGTTTATGATCATGTTAAAGGTTTTATGTCATGTCATGTTGAGGAAAAGGAAAAAGTTAAGGTTTATGTTATGCATATCATGAAAATGTTTACGAAAATGTTCATGTTTAAAGTTTACGCATCTTCATGAAAACGATATTTTAAGTACAAGTATTTTTCACTGTTGCATGTGATTTTGTACGTATTACTTGTTATCAAGATTATGGTGTGTTGAGTCTTTAGACTCACTAGGTGTGATTGATGCAGGTTATCATGATAATGTTAATGGAGGTCTTGATGGTTGATCTGACTGGACTGAAGGTGCACATAACCCGAGGACCGACGCCAGTTTTTCGCACTAGTTATGATTTATGATTTTAAGTAATGTTAAAGATATTTTATGACTTTTTTTATTTATGTTTTGAGAGGTTTTTGAGAGATTATAGTATGGGCTGTATTTCTCAAATATGCAGTTGGTGGTTTTAATTTTAAAAGGGCTCTAAAATATTTTTATGCAATGTGTATGGTTCGGCCGATGCTATGTAAGGTTTAAAAAAAAAATTTCTAGTACTTTTAAAGAAAACGAATAGGCAGACGTTTCAATCATGATTCACTTCTTCTTCTTCAGACTCGCTATATGACATATCGGGTTCAGAATCAGTCCTCCAAATATCATCATTAGTGGCCAGATCCGGACAACGAGCACTCGTATCTAATGTTGGATTCGGCCAATATGGAGCATGATTTTATTCCGACGAGACATTGATTTATTGATCCCAAGACCCACTTACATCATCGAAATTTATATTACCGAGTCCTTCAGTAACCTGTGGAACATAAGATTCTTGACCCTGGAAACCACTATATGTAGAAGTACCGGGTTGGTTATTGAAACCTGAATCGGATGCATGTGGAACGTAGGATTCAGGATCATCAAATCCAACATAATGCTCAATTGAATTTGCTTCCACGTATAAATGCAACATATGCATATTGTCACATTGCATTATAAACTGTAAAGCATCATCATCAACGAGATTGACTTGAATTTCATGCCAAGATGATCTCTCCATGAATGAATATTTTGTTGACAACTTCAGAGAAAAACTCGTTGGACTGATTCCTAACATTTTATGCACAACTTCAACCAACTCCAACAAATTAATAGATCGTAACACTCGTATCGATCTAACAAATGGAATGCTATATTCAACCAATCCATTATCGATAACTACATGACCACCAAAATGAGTTCATCGATGTTAGACATTTTGCCACTGAAATTTCAGAGAAAAATTAAGAAGAAATTGATAACTCATTCGTCGAAGTTATGATCAATTATATAGACGAAGAATGGTGAAAACTATTTACATTTCAATTATTTAACTTCACGTGAAAATTCAAAATTTCAGACTTCACGTGAAAGCGTCAGGAAATGAACGGACGGTAATGAAGCGAATAAAGAGAAACAAAAAAAAGAGAAACAAAAAAAAGAGAAACACAAAAATATAATATGCATAGTCCGTGCTTTGTAAGCACGGACACTGGCTCACGTGGAGCAACGTTCGTGCTTCGTAAGCACGGATTGCAGTACAATTTCAAACCTTTTTTTAAAAAAAATTAATTTTGAATAAAAATTTAAAAATTAAATTATTTTAAAAAAAACCTAAGAAAGAAAACTCCCCCTTAACAGCTGAATTAAAAACTCTTTTAAAAACAATAACTTATGTAAGGAAAAGTTTTACAGCCTTTAAACATCCAAGCAGTTAGGCAAGAAATCCGGATATATCAGTTTAGTCACGATGAAACATAACTGGATAAACATAATGTTTATTTAATCAAATAAAATTCCTCGTATTTTTCATTCAAGTACATCAACAGTTGTAAGAAAAATTGCTACTACAATAGCATATTTTATACAACACTAAATATCAGCCAGTTTATTATTTGCGATAGAACTAAATATACCAACAACTGGTTGCCTTGAGTGCTTTGAATGCTGCATCGATCTTGAGTCTTTATGTCAGAAGAGCAGCTAATTTGCCTTGAACTTGATCTCTTTGCTGGCTAACTGGTCGAGCTGACTTAAACTAGACTCAAATGATGCTGAACCGCATTGATCATCTACTTTGATATGATGGCAATTAAGCGACGGTATGCTAATGATTAAGCTCCACTTTAATCATCCAACATCTCAACATGGCTGGGTTTCGTTTGATGATAAGCTAAACTGGTAGGCTTATAACTGAAATCTTGTTCATCGATCAGCTTAGCTGAGCGTCTTGGTAGGTAGAGCTCAAAACCCTACGGGCTGATTAAAACCCCAAAGCTCAGAGTCGAGAGAAGTGGCGAAAATGTTAGTTGCAGAACCAATCATCTCTACTCTTCGCAATGAGAGATATATAAACTGTAAAGGCCCGTATTTCGTATTTATATTTTTGCGAAATTATTAAAAATTTTCTAAATAAATAAATAGCTTGCCTCATTTATAAAATAACCATGTAAATAATTTTAACTTTGAAATAACAGCGGAAGTAAATAATATTTTCAAACAACAATTTAAAAATAATCCAACGACTTAAAACTGAGTTTGAACATAAGAAAAATGCATAAACTAAAACATGAGGTCCTCGAGTTCCTACTACTGCTGACCCAAGCTAACTCACTGGTCCCCGCCCTCAGTCTCGACCTCATCAATACCTACAACATTCAAGTCTAGTGAGTCTAAAGATTCAACATGTATATATCGTGAATAACAAGTAAATATATCATAAAATCGCATGCAACGTAAAAATATGGTATCGTAAAGCGTACAGTGAAAATCGTATCATGAATAATTATAACTGCGTGCATATCTGAAAATCATACATAAAAGCTTTGCTCAATAGAGCTCTGTCATATCATATCAAAATTTTCTGATAGAGATAATGTTTCTAAGCAAGTGGCCCATAACATAACGTGAGCGCCTGATCAGACTAAACCACAATATACTGGGCGGTAGAGATCACCACAGCCCTTAGACTGGATGTCTGTACCCATACATAATCGTAAACCGGTCGTAAGTCACCGGGTGGAGAGGTCCTCGGTTGCGCATACCGTCTTCCAAACCCATAAACGTAAGGTGACCACAAGACATATCGCATATATCTCAAAAATAAAACATTTTTATATTTTATGCACGTAATATAATTATAACCTTGTTTTTATCGAATGAGTTGGGTCGCTCCCAGGCTTGCTGCAACCTAATTCTATTATGTGACACATGAAAATAATCTTATCTTGACCAAAACTTGACAATCGAACCAAAAACGAGACGATTAGGACCAACAACTTAATTTTTCAATAATGGCTTCGTACCAAACCGAACCAACATTAAACCGACGTTTAACCATGATTAAAAATACCCCTAACATACCGAAAAATATTCATGAGGACTGGAAAACACGAAAATTGGTGAATGGAGGCCAAAATCATGAAACGCTCTTTCGAAAGTCACTTTGGCACATTGCACCGTAAATTCTCGTACGACCTCTAAACTTAACCAAATCACAAACGGCAAAAAACATGACTTTCGTAACTCATTGAGATACTGTCCAGTTTAAGGCCATGGGCTAAAAGCCAACCAAGAACTCAAACCACCTCCTGAACTGCAACCCAAAGTTGCTGTCAAGAACAGAAATTGCAGCAGCTGCTGCTGTGTGTGCGTGGGGTATATATTTGAAACAAATGGCCATTGGCTTGAACCACTGACCAGAGACTCTTACCAACATCCTAAGGCATGGCTTGAACCATGGCTAAGGGCTAAAAGCCAGCCACAACCCAAGCAAACACCTAGGACAATACCAAGCCTCTACCGAGAACACCCATTCTGTGCAGTGGGATGTATTGCATTGTTTTGTCATCTTAGATCGTTCCAGTGGCTACATGATCAACCATGGCTCGATCTAGATATGATGAAGTGTTGTATGAACCATGGCTATGGGCTAGGAGCCAGCCACAGCCCACCCAAACACCTCAAAACCGAACTCACTCACACAAAGATCAGAATTTTGAAAACCGAGGGGCACTTGTCATGTTTATGTAAAAATCTGAAGGATCCGTGAACCAAGCTTGGAAAAACTGATTTGGACACATCCTAGACATGATCAGGAAGGGTTCTAACCATGGCTACAGTCCCTAGGACAGCCAAGATTCGAACACACCCCTTAACCAACCAAGAACAAAAACCGTGGCTCAAATCTGTATCTTTGGAAAAAGTTGTTGTCATTTTTTTATTTGTGAGTGTATGGATGTAAACCAATGGACCAATAACACACTAACACACTCTAAATCATGTCTAGAAGAAGCCTTGAATGCCTGGAACCGAGCAACTCCCTGTAAGCAACAAAATACAGTAAACCGTGAAGTACAAGCCATTGGCCGAGAAGGCTGTACAGATTTTTCAGGAACTTTGCTGTCAAATTTCGAGTTGTTGCTTAAATCATGAACATATAATGGTTTAAAATTATCTATATGACTTGATTGAAGAGACAAGAAACCATATATACATGCCTGGAATTTGTTTTGAAGAAAACAAATCAAAACGACAAACTCGACGCGGCGGAACGGAGTTGGATTTCTTTTCTTGAATTTTCTGTTGCTGCTACACGATTCTAAGCTGTAGTTTTCCTTCTGATTTTTTCGAAAATATGGGTGGAGAAAGGCTAGGTAATGAAGATGAATGATACTAGAGGTGTTAAATGAGTCATAACATGCATTTAGTTGAGAGTTACAAGTGAGAATTTGAATGGGTTTTGAATTGTTTCTCATTCCCTTGCTGTCGTTGGTTTCTTCCTTATTATTCCTACTGCACGTGCACGTTAATCTGCTAAGATAATGGTTTGAGGAAAAATTATGTGAATTATAGTATTTGAATGTACTAATAACTAGTGAATTAAAGGTGGGGAATTGTATTTACTTTAAAGACCAATGAGGTGATTTGAATGAGATTTACTACACCTTTGAAATATCTTGACCGAAATTGTTACTCATTTGCATGGTATATTTTTATTTAAACCTTTCATTTTAATTGTTTAAGATTTTTAAACCTCCATTATATATATTTTAATGCATTAACAAATTAATTTAGTTTAGAATCTTGCTTAGAATCTTGCATGGTATACATGACCTCAAATTTAAATATTTAAATGCTATGTTTAATTTCTTGAATATATTATACCTAGATTAATTCATCCTCCATTGTTTACACATTTTGCTTTAAGCTTTATTTAAATATTAAACCTAAAAGAACTTATTTAATTCTATTTTTTAAATTAAATTATTTTTTGACTTAAATTAAATTTAGGAATATTTTTCTTATTATTAATCTTATCTCTATTCTCCAAACTCCGGTCCGGCCTCGCGTATTTATCCTTAAAAGATAAAACTAAACATCTACTTTTAAAATAAATAATCGTGATTTAAAATTATTAAAATGAATTAACACTTCACATATATAAAAATTCATATTTAATTTAAATAATGGCAATTATGCATGGCTTATACGTAATCTGATTTTCGGGTTCTACATAAACTTTTTCAAACAGTTTTGAAAATTGTATAAAATACTTTTAAAAAGCATTTAAAATTATTTTAAAATAAGACAGTTTTCTTCAAATGTTCTTAGAATAACTAGCTCTGATACCAATTGGAGGATCATGTGCTGGGCACCTTGAAGTGCTTCAAACACAATATTCTCCATGAGCTGCAGTAGCTCGTGTTATAAGAATGTTAACATCGATGAATTAAATCGGATTTGGTTAAATACCAAGAGGAAAACACCCGAAGTAATTTTTCGTGAAGAAAACTGGTATATTTGATAACCTTTTAACTTATGTGAACTGAGTAACTGAAATAAGGGTGATCAGTTCTCGCATACATCAGTTCGGTTATGGTGAGAACTGAATTGATGACAACTTGAACTGATCAAATCAGTTTGAAAACAGAGGTTAATCAGTTAAGCACACAAGATATGTTTATGGATGTTCGTAGACTTCAACTACTCCTACGTCACCCCTTCTACCACCTCGTGTAGGATCCACTAGAAGACTTTGATTTATACAAGACCTTGTACAAACCCACTCAGTTTAGGACTTACAAAACTGCCTAATCTGAACTCCTAGCCTAGACTGAAGACAACACCTTTCAGCCAACACTTGTTTAAGGCATGTGTGTTAAAGACTACATGCATAAGTGTTGGAAACTAAGTTTCGGAGTTTGACAAACTGAAGGAACCAACTGATCATACAATAACTGAACACACGAAGCTGCAACTGAACTGAACATGCGATTTACGCAACTGAACGCGCAGCCTATTACAATCAACTGAAGCCAGCTGAAATGATTTTACGAAGATAACTGGTCAGTTGGAAACTGATCAGTTGACATATTCAGCCATGTGCTTTTCAGCTAGCATCTTTCAGCTGAACACATCATCAGTTATCGGGAAGGACATTCAACCGACAATAGTACATAACAGACTGCAACCGGTATTGGAACGCCGCATTTCAGAGTCTGCAGTGTACGGATGTCAGGAATATCGACGTGAAAAATCAACGGATATAAAATTCAAATAATATTTAATGTTACCGTTGAGAGGAAAGCCTATAAATAGGCTAGCAGAGCAGCTGAAATAAAACAACGATCAACTATTTTATTCAAGCTTGTTGTTACGTTGTTAAAATCACAACTCGTACTCAAGAAATCAAAGCTCACGCTTATCAGATATATCAGTAGCATCTGAGGCTACATTTCAAGCTTGCTAGCACTTTGTAATTCAGTTAGACTCTATCTGTTGTGCTCAGATCAGTCACGAACTGATAAAAGTTGTTGTAAACTAAGAGTTTCAGCTTTGGCAGTGTTAAGTCCAAACTGAACTGGGTCAATACAAGTGTTTTATTCTATCAAAATCTTTTAGTGGATATCCTATCTTCGTGATAGAAGGGGTGACGTAGGAGTTATTCTATTCTCCGAACATCCAGAAACAAATCGTGTTCATTTTATTTCTGTCCTTATTTTCAGTTACATATTCTATCATTCAGTCAGTTTATTTTCCGCAACTGTTTCCATCAGTTAAACTGATTGTTATTGACATACGAGATACTGAGTGTCAGTTTGTAACAAAACTTAACCTAATCTTCGAAAAGAATTCAAAATCCTTGAGTGTTTATTCAACCCCCCTTTCTAAACACTCATCGCCTTTTATTCGATCCTATCAAGTGGTATCAGAGCAGATTGTATCTCGTCTCAGAATATTTCTACTCAAAACTATTCATTATGTTTTCTTTCAACAAGATCCCGATGTTTTCCAGGGAAGATTTTGACGATTGGAAAATCAGGATGCAGGCTCATTTAGCTGCACATGATGATGATATGTGGTATGTAATTACTGACGGACCAATGAAAATTCTTAAAGCCAACATAGCTGTTGCTATAACAGAAGGGGCACCTCATCGGATAGAAAAGCCCAAAGATGAGTGGACGACAGAAGATAATAGAAAAGCTAATCTGGACAATGTGGAAAAGGATATATTTTACAAAACACTGGACAAAGTCACGTTCAGTAAAATCAAGATGTGCAAGACAGCCAAAGAGATTTGGGAAAAGTTGATCCAGCTTTGTGAGGGAAATGAACAAACCAAGGAAAACAAACTCTCTGTTGCTGTTCAGAAGTTTGATAACATCAAGATGAAAGTTGGAGAAACGATGCATGAGTATGATGAATGAGTTAGTTGCATTATCAATGAACTAAATGCAATTGGAAAAGTGTATACCAACAAAGAAGTTGCACTGAAAGTGATGAGAGGTCTTCCCAAGGAGTGGGACGTTAAGACCATGGCGATGAGGGAATCCAAGGATCTACACAAGGTTGAGCTTCATGACTTATTCGCTGATCTAAAGGCTTATGAGTTTGAGCTGCAAACTCGAGAAGGTGAACCTTCAACTCCAGCAGCCACAACTGCCCTAGTTGCTGTCACAACGGAACCAACTGGTTCAGTCGAGAAGTCTGCTGATCAACTGAGCAATGATGCTATGTCATTGTTCATCAAGAAATTCGGAAGGTTTATGAGGAAGAACCAAGGGAACTTCCAGAAGCAGTACCTGAGGACCAATCCTAAAGAGGAATCAAATGCCTGCTACAATTGTGGCAAACCAGGTCACTTCATTGCTGACTGTCCTAAACCCAAGAAGGACAGTCAGGGCTCGACTGAAAGAAGGAAGAAGTCATACGAGCACAAAAAGAGATCCAAGGATGAGAAGAGATCTTCCAGGAAGAAGCATGAGGTACTCTTAGCTGAAGAAAGCAAATCCAAATGGGCGGAAACTGACAGCGAAGAGTCAGAGCCAGAAACCTCATGCAGCTCCAGTGACAGTGAAGAAGAAGTGAAGTGTCTTATGGCTGATGATACTGAAGTTGAGTCAACTAGTCAACAGGTAACAGGTACAAGCAAGGAATTAATCTGGTACTTGGATAGCGGATGCTCACGACACATGACAGGAGATGCAAATTTGTTATCTCAACTGATTAAGTACAATGGTCCAAAAATCAGTTTTGGAGATAATTCCAAAGGTAAAACTGTGGGTAAGGGTAAGCTTATCCATGGTAACTTCATAATTAATGATGTTTTATTAGTTGAGAATCTCAAGTATAATCTGTTTAGCATCAGTCAGTTATGCGATAATGGATTCTCAGTTCAGTTTGAAAAACATTCTTGTTCAGTCAAAGATTCAACTGATGAGGTCATCCTAACTGGCAAACGTTGTAGAAACACTTACAAAGTCAGTTGGAATGATCAGCCTTGTGCACCAGTTTGTTTTATTGCTTCCAATCATTCTAAAAACTGGTTGTGGCACAAGAGATTGAACCACTTGAATTTCAAATCTATTGCATATCTGAGTAATTATGATCTTGTAACTGGTCTGCCCAAAATGAATTTTTCCAAGGATAAAATTTGTTCAGCATGTCAGTTTGGTAAACAAGTGAGATCTTCTTTTAAAAACAAGGGTAGTAAATCTTCTTCCTGATGCTTAGAGCTGTTACATATGGATCTATTCGGTCCTATACCAGTCATGAGCTTAGGGGAAATGAAATACACCTTGGTGGTTGTCGATGATTTTTCAAGATTCACTTGGGTTATATTTCTCAAATCAAAAGATCAAACTGATGCCCAACTGATCAAGCTTTTCAAAATATTATCAAATGAGAAATCAGTTGGAATTGATAGAATAAGATCTGATCGAGGAACTGAATTCATCAATCAAATTCTTTCAAATTTTTAGAAAATGCTGGAATTAAGCATGAGCTCTCAGCAGCTAGAACTCCTCAGCAAAATGGTGTAGCTGAGAGGAGAAATCGGACCCTCAAGGAAGTTGCTAGAACGATGCTTGCTGATTCTGGTATTTCTCAGAGGTTTTGGGCAGAGGCAGTAAACACTGCGTGTTATACTCAGAACAGATCGATGATTAATAAGAATCATCTGAAAACACCTTATGATATCTGGCATGGAAAGAAAAGTGTGGTTTCATACTTTAAAATATTCAGCTGCAGATGTTTTATTCTTAATAATGGTAAAACTCATTTAAAAGCTTTTGAGGCCAAATCTGCAGAGGGAATAATCTGGAGAGGGAATATTTATCGGATATTCATCAGTTAGTAAGGCTTATAGAGTCTTCAACAAAAATACCTTGAATGTTGAAGAATCTATTCATGTTGTTTTTGATGAATCTGTGATAACTGATAAGCCAACTGATCAAGTTGAGCTAGTTGATAGATTTACAAATATCAGTTTGGAAGATGATGATGAAGAAGAAGGTCATATCAATCGAAACATTCTTCAAACACCTGAACCGGAAGTATTGGATCAACCAGTTGAACATGAAGATGCTCCTGACAATCAGTTGGCGGAACCTATTGAGAATATTCAACTACCAACTGAAGTAGCAGCAACTGAAACTGAAGTAGTTGCTGATGCAGCTCCAACTGAAACTGAAGCAGTTGCTGACCTGAACGCTACTAATATTGAGTACAGATGGAAGAAATCCCATCCACCAGAACTGGTGATAGGTAATCCATCTGATCCGGTGAGAACTAGAAATCAGATGCTCAATTTATTTATTCATTCTGCTTTCGTATCACAATTAGAACCAAAGAAAATTGATGAAGCCCTTGCTGATCCTAACTGGATAAATGCAATGCAAGAGGAGCTGAATCAGTTTACCCATAACAATGTCTGGAACTTAGTTCCAAGACCAATTTCAAAAACTGTTATAGGTACAAAATGGGTGTCCAGGAACAAGCTAAACGAAGATGGTACAGTCGTACGCAACAAGGCAAGATTGGTAGCACAAGGATATAGGCAGGAAGAAGGAATTGACTATGATGAAACGTATGCTCCAGTTGCAAGACTGGAAGCTATCAGAATATTCCTTGCCTATGCATCATTCAAGAATTCAAAGTCTACCAGATGGATGTAAAGAGTGCATTCCTGAATGGCTAACTGCAAGAAGAAGTTTACGTTGAACAACCTCCAGGTTTTGTTAATCATAACTTTCCTGATCATGTATATCATTTGAACAAAGCCTTATATGGTCTTAAACAAGCTCCCAAAGCTTGGTATGAAACTCTTTCAAAATTCCTAACTGATCATGATTTTTCAGTTGGATCAGTTGATAAGACCTTGTTCAAATTTTCTAAGAATGATCACATTTTACTAGTTCAAATTTACGTTGATGATATTATATTTGGGTCAACTAACCCAAATTATGCGAGAAGTTTGCTAAGTTGATGCAGGATAAATTCGAAATGAGCATGATGGGTGAACTGACATTCTTTCTTGGACTGCAAGTGAAGCAATTGGAGAATGATATCTTTATCAGCCAAACCAAATATACAAAGGAGCTGCTGAAGAAATTTGGCATGGAATCATGTTCAGCTGCAAATACTCCCATGAGTTCATCAGTTAAACTAGACACTGATCAAGGGGGAATATCAGTTGAGGTGACACTATATCGAGGTTTAATAGGTTCATTATTGTACCTAACTGCTAGTCGTCCTGATATTGTATTTTCTGTCTGTATGTGTGCTAGATTTCAAGCAAATCCTAAGCAATCGCATTTTTCAGCTGCCAAACGTATTTTGAAATATCTTAAGGGCACGCAAAATGTTGGGTTATGGTATTCTAAAGACTCTACTTTCAATTTAGTTGGATATTCAGATGCAGATTATGCAGGATGTAAGCTTGATCGAAAAAGTACAAGCGGATCATGTCAGTTTCTAGGAGACAGACTGATCTCTTGGTTTAGCAAGAAGCAGACATCCATAGCTACCTCAACAACTGAAGCAGAATATCTTGCTGCTGGTAGCTGCTGTGCTCAACTGCTCTGGATCCAGCAACAACTGAAAGATTGTGGAGTAATTGCTAAAGAATCGCCCATCTTTTGTGACAACACAAGCACGATTGCTATCACCTACAATCCAGTTCTCCATTCACGGACCAAGCACATAGATGTCATACATCACTTCATCAGAGATCATGCATTAAACAAGGACATCCGACTGGAATATGTCTCGACTGAACAACAAGCAGCTGACATATTCAACAAACCATTGCCCGAGACTAAGTTTTCTTACTTTCGCAATATACTTGGTTTAATTGATTTATCTTAATCAGTCTTAATTGCTAAATATATCGGTTGTTAAATACTCTTTATTATTCAACTGTTGTCAAATTATCAGTTCTTAACTGATGACAGCTTGTCAGTTTGATATTCTGTCACTTTATTACTTATCAGTTATTAAGTTTCAACTGATTTCAGTTCGTCGTTTATTTATTACTCTTTGTCAACTGATGTCAGTTTATTATTTATCAGCTATAATTTATAGACAGGTGTCATTTATTGCTGGAGTTGTAGAGTCTCAAGACACCCGAAACATTTTATCATTTATTCCAGCTAGATATTTATCAATTGTTCATTCTCAACTGATATCAATTTGTCATTTGTCAATTATGTTATTCAGTTAGTAAAATTTGTTAATAACTGATGAAATTAAATTTTTGCAGCAAAATAAACAACAGAGACAAACTAGAAGAAACGTTCATATTATTCATTTAACAGAAATTAGCGCGGATTACATCAAAATATTCATCCTCTACAGCAGCTCTCCATTTTCTCAACCAACCGGTTAAAGGTCCGGTGGAAGTCTTGAGGAAGCTGTCTGACTCAGCAATTTGCTGAAGGATCTTCCTTTCCTTCCGCAGCATCAGCTGGTAGACATGCTCATCAGTAAAGATGTCTACCCACTCAGCAATGTGCAAGTGCTCCCGAAACTTCTTCAGTCTCGCCACCAGTCTGGGAGTGGTAGCTTCTCCAGTTTCATAAAGAAACTTCAGTCCCTGCAGCTCTTCCCAGTAGAAGAGAATCTTATGAAAGATTTCATCTTCCATAGCAGCTTTTCGAGTCTCCAAAGCAGACTCCTTGAGAGCTTCAGCCATATCCGGAGTCTTTGAGCTACTTGCACCTGCCATTATATTTCTGAAATGTTATCTGCTGATATGATTAAAGCTAACCAATCCATTCTTATTTATAGCCAGGGTTATGGAAGCTGAAAGGACGCAATCATCAGACGTCTAATCTTCTGAGCATAAGATTTATTTTATTTCGTCGCTTCATTCATTAAATTCCCATAATTTATACGCACTTATTAAGGGGGAATATTGGTTTTAAGAGGTTAACTGAGAAGACAGCAGTTAGTCAATTTTTCAACTGAAAAGACACAGTTTCACAACTGATTGTTCAGCTGATTAATTTACTAATCTTCTCATATAAGTTAACTAATTAACCACATTATATTCCATATCAAGTGATGTGACTGTTATTATCACAAATAGTAGATTTGAAACATGGATCCACTTGGGCCATTAAAATTGTACACACGCTTGCAGTACACGTACACACGTTTTTAATTCAAATTTTTCATGGACTAACACGTGTCCAGAAATTGAACAGTCACGTACACAAGTACTTTTCCCCGCCTCTATTCAGTTTCTCTCTTATGCGCACAAAAATTTTCAGAGCAAATTCTTACTCAGAGCGTATTTCTTGCAATATCTCAGGTTTTCTAATTGTCAGCAATGGCAAATCAAATCCCAGCACACATTCTGAATGTTATGGCCATTAATTTTGATTCCGTTCTATCTGTCCAAGAGGTCGATGTGAAGAACGTCTTTCTGAAGCTGGAAGCAGCTGGTCTGAAGACGTTTTTGGGGCAATACTCTCAGGAAATCTACCCGAAGGAGATTCAAGCCTTCTACTCAGATGGATATGTTAATCTTGACGGTAGCATCACCATCACTGTCAATGATCAGCTGCTGATCATTTCTGAAGAATCTTTTGGGGAAGTGTTCTTATTGCCTACTGATGGGCTCAACAGTTTTTCCGAGTTCAGAACCTCCGATATTGAAGAGATGCAGTCATTGTTATCTGCTGATGGTCTGAAAATTAAGGTTTCCGATCCGAAGAAGGAGTTGAAGCCAGAAATTCAACTTCTGGCTGATATTGTGGCTAAGGGCATACTGGCTAAGGCTGGTTCATTTGCTGCCCTGACTCTTGAGAAATTTTAAGCTATGACCGTGATTATGGCAGAGCAGAAGGTGAACTGGAGGCGCATCATCTTCAACATTCTGCGCAACATGCTCCAATCAACCAAGCAGTCAAGGGGCTTTGCAGTTCAACTCAGTTACTTTTTGAAAGCCAAGGGGTTGGTTGCTGACACTGCCAAAAAATCTTCTAAATTCAAGGTTTTCTCTGCAAAGAACATTCTACCACCCAAGCCTAAATTGGAACTCTCTCCTGATCAGTTTGTGAAGATCAAGAAGGAGATTGGGACGCAACAAGCTGCTCCCAAATCAGTTAAGAAAGCCAAGACTTTGGCTCAACTGAAGACAATCAAGAGGAAGTTGATTGTCAGTGAATCTGATTCTGAGAAGACACCTTCACCCAAGATTGCAAAGAAACCAAGGACTCAGAAAACCAAACCTATAGCATTGTTGGAATCCGTCCCAGCTGAGAGGCTGAAGCAATCAGGTGCTCAACAGCCTATTCAGGCTATTCCTCTTAAAGCCATTCCAGCTGAAGGTTCAGTCAAAAATCAGTTACCTTCATCAACTGATTTATCCGAACAGGTCACCACCTCAACTGGTGAGAAGAAGGCATCAACCAGAGTTGCAGCTCCTTTGATCGCTACAAATCGTCCTACAATCTTTGCTCCTGCTCGACCCAAGGGAATAAAGATTCAAGAGCTAGTGGATACTACTCACTCTGGTCTCAACATTCCACACATTCTCACTGATGAGATAGGCAAGGGCAAGATGATTGAAGAGCCCAGGCCATCGAATGCGATTCAGACTCACATTGACTTGATTTGGGAATAGGTCAATGAATTTTCTGCATCTAAGCTGAAAACCTATGATGATTGGGTAAAATTCCGAGTTGAGGTTTTTGCCAAAACGTTGAAGAGAAAATCTCAACTTAACAAATTCATCAAACTGGAAGCCGTTGTTTTGAGAGTAGTCCAGTAGCAGCTTTAGGACGAAAAAATTATTTCTTTGATCTCATGAGAGTCAAAAAGTTGACTCAACTGATTGATGAACTAAAGGTGAACTACATTCCTACAAATCCAACTGCCTACAATGATCGAGCTGTGCAAACTCAGTTGGACACCGATCTCATTTCCTTACAAATGCAGATAAAGAGTTGGGAAATGGATCAGGAATTAGTTCTTCCTGAAGGAATTTCAGAAGAAGAAGCAGAAGCAGAAGCAGAACCATCATCATAGCAAGAAGAGCCATCTTCTGAACAAGCTGCTGCTACAACTGTAGAGCCAACTCAGGATGTGCCACAATCCTCTACTGCTGATCCTCAAATGTATTCTGAAGCTGACCTGACATTTGCTAATATCGATGAGATTATTCAGACAGTGGCCCAGGATATTCAGATGAGAGTACCTTCAACAGAGTTAGTTGACATCCCAACTGATCACGCAGTTCAAAACGTCACTATCTCAACTGAAGAACCAGTTCAGCCTAGTGTCTCTGCTGAACCAGATGATCGAACTGATGTGCCATCTCAGTCACCAGATCAAGAAATTGCTGCCACTGTGAAGGCTCAGCTGCCCATTATTGAAAATATTACAACTGACGAGCCAGTCCAAGTGTCAGCTGATCATCAATCAGACGCACCAGTTCATGATTCTACAACTGAGGTTGCCACAGATACTATTATTCAAGGGGACAGTGCATCTACTGCTCAGAATCAGCCTTCATCTTCTCAGATTCAAGAAGAAGCAACTGAAACTGATGGCACTATGATTGTCTTTACTCCACCTGAACAAGTGCAACATCCTGACAATCTTGGAGCTATGTCTCTTGGAATTTCAAGTTCTGAAGCCCTGTTCGATGAAATTCAGACCATTCAAGAAAACATGGATAAGATGATGGATGCCATCAAATCCATACAGTCAACTCAGTTTTCTCATTCTGTCAAGCTAAATGCTTCTGAAGATTTTGTTTTTGCGAAGCTGAAGAGTATTCAAAACGTTGTAACTGAGCTTTCAGTTACAGTGGACCATATCAAGCAACACAAAGGCATAGCTGCTAGTCTTTCCACTACTCAAGATGTGATAAGCAAACGAGTTGAGTGACTAGAGACGTCTGTTGCAAACAAAATAGATTTACTGCAAACTTCAGTAGTTACTGCCATCTCCAGTATCTCAGCTGATGTCGGCGTCTTATCAACTGATGTTCGACGACTATCTTTCAAGATGGATCAGTTTGACAAAAAAGGGGAAGATATTAAGGCTCTACTTGAACAACAGCAGAAGAACCGTTGAAGAGCAGTTAGTTAGAAGCAGTTAGAAGTTTGTTTTAAGAAACAGTTTATTGTATTATGATCAGATTATTATTATTCTCAATTCAAGAAGAAGTTCAGTTATGCGAATTCTTATTTTATCTACAATAAGTTCAGTTGTTCAGTTATTATTTGCTTAGTTTTGTCAAACACCTAAAAGGGGGAAATTGTTGGAAACTAAGTTTCGGAGTTTGACAAACTGAAGGAACCAAATGATCATACAATAACTGAACACGCGAAGCTGCAATTGAACCGAACATGCGATTTACGCAACTGAACGCGCAGCCTATTACAAGCAACTGAAGCCAGCTGAACTGATTTTACGAAGATAACTGGTCAGTTGAAAACTGATCAGTTTACATATTCAGCCATGTGCTTTTCAGCTAGCATCTTTCAGCTGAACATGTCATCAGTTATCGGGAAGGACATTCAACCGACAATAGTACATAACAGACTGCAACCGGTAGTGGAACGCCGCATTTCAGATTCTGCAGTGTACGGATGTCAGGAATATCGACGTGGCAAATCAACGGATATAAAATTCAAATAATATTTAATGTTACCTGTAGAACCCGTAACTTAGACTACGTATAAGCCATGCATAATTCTAGTATTTTAAATTAAATTGACTTCATTGCATGAATATTTAAATGCTTTTCTTTGAAGTTAATTATTTTAGCCAGCAGTTTAATTTTATTCTTTCAGTTATTTCAGTGAAGGCCGGACTGGAGTTGGAGTTTAGAGATACAATTTAAGATTTAGAAAATATTTTCAGGACTTAATTTAGCTAGCAAGTAAGTTGATTTAAGTTAAAAAGGAGGTCGAAGATTTATTTTAATTACTTGAGGTGAGTAGGAAATAAATTCATTTGAGTTCAATTAATTAAGGGATTTATTCACTAAATTATTCAGGGGATTAGTGAGGCTTTTAAGGGTTATAAATTTACTAGCTAGAAAACATTTTCCCTCCATTTATTAGTGAGATTTTCGGCCACCCTATGTCTAGAAAACTCCTTTGCCAACTCATTACCTTTAATCCTTTCTTTATATTTAATTAAGTAGGATAATTCTTCAATCTTTTTTTTTAGCACCATTTAATTAACCAATTAGTATTATCCTAGTCTAGTTATCATGAAGGATAATCGTCCACCCTATCCAATCCCTCCAACAATTCATTTGATAGCAAACAACATTTCAAAATTCAAATAATGGTAGACTTGGTCACCCCTTTGTATCCCTTTATTATGGGATCTCCCCTCACTCCCCCAACCACTTAATCCCCTCCTCCATCACCGAAAACAGCAGCCATTTCAGATTAAAAATCGTGACCCTCATAGCCTAGAACAAGAGAGAAAAGAAAAGGAAAGAAAATCACTCCACCTCCTCCGCGCCGAGTCGTCGTATTCTTTCGTTTTTCATTCAAACGAAAACCAAGGCATGTCTAGATTTCTTTCAAACCTCAATCAAGTCCTACTATTATTTTAAACATCACTTTTACATGATTTTTATACAAGAAAACCGAAATTTACATCAAGCATTTTCGAAATGCATGTGCAGAATTTTTCGACTTTCATGATGCTCTTCACGGTTTTCTCTTGTTTCAGTTGCTACAGGTTATGGTTCGACTCCAGGCTCTCAAGGCGGCTCCTAGACATGTAACAGGATGCATTAGGACCATGTTGGTCCATTCATTCAGTCCCCATGCTTGCTGGAAAAACCGAAATCACAGCAAGCTCCCCATAGGTGCAGAATTGTGTTCGAAAATTCAGTTTGCTGTCATAATGGAAATGGATCTGATCATGGCTGCCACAAGGCCCATAGCCATGGTTGGATCACTTCCCTAGCATGTCTAAGACGTGACTAAGTTTCCCTTTTGGTGGCTTGGTCCATGGTGCGCCGGTTTTTAAATCAAATGCAAGAACAGCCCCTCCCCTCTCGGCCCCTTCGGTTTTTGACAGCATGTGTGTGTTCGAGTTTTGTGTATGGGTGTGGATCTTGGTTGGCCTATGGCCCTTAGCCACTGGTTCATACCCTACCACTGGATGTCTAGATCATGTCATGGTCAATAAAATGACCACCGGAGCGATCCGTGACAGCAAAAACAAGAACAAGAGCCCGACGAGCAGAATTTGTTCTCGGGTAGGAACTTTCGGTTGGTTACTGGAATGAGGCGAATCTTGGCTGGACTAGGGCCCTTAGCCATGGTTCAAATCATTCCTTGGGATGTTGTTGAGAGGCTATGGTCGGTGGTTCAAGCCCCAATGGCCAAAAGTCTTGCAAACGACGCGATGCAAGCGAAGTTGCTGCTGCTGGAATTTGACAGCAACTTGCTGTGACGGTTCGGAGGCTCGTTTGAGTTCTTGGTTGGCTTTTAGCCTATGGCCTTGGACTGGACAGTGCCTCATCAAGTTAGGAAGGTCGTGTTTTTGACCGTTCGTGATTCGGATCATTTTTGAGGTCGTACGAGAATTTACGGTGCGATGTGCCAAATTGACTCTCGAAAGAGCGTTTCTTGTTTTGGCCTCCATTTCACCTAGATTTCAACCCTCATCATTTTTGGAGCATTAGTTCATAATTTTAAGCGTATTTTAATCATGACTATACGTCGGTTCAGTGTTGGTTCGGGTTGGTTCGGAGTCATGATTAAATACGAAGTCGTTAGACGTAATTGTCGCATTTTCAAACTTAATTGCATAGTTTGGTCAAGTATAAGCTATTGCATATTTTTCATGGCATATTTAGGTTGCAACGAGCCTGGGAGCGATCCAATCCAGTTGGTAAAATATACAGGATTTTTCATTATGCCATTTAATTATATTACGTACATGAAAATAGAAAATACTTATTTTTGAGATTTATGCGATATTGCTTGTGGTCAATTCACTATTATGGGAGCATTATGTTACACGGTCGTCAGTGACCGATCAGTTCAGTTTGGTACCACCCGGTCGCCAGTGACCGGTCAGTTCAGTTCAGTTTGATACTCCCTGGTAGCCAGTTACCGATCAGTTCAGTTCAGTGCAGGGGCCACAGGCGTAGACCATAATCTCAACAGAAAATTATTACCAGTCATTTCAGTACAGGGCTCCAAGGAGCAAACATTTTTACTATGATATTTAATTCAGTCATGCACGTATTATATTGCTCAGTGCAAGTCATTTTCAGTATGCCTCATGACATGATATTTTATCCCATGCAAATTTTACTTTAGTATTTAGTCGTTACCTACGATATTTGCATGCTGAGTCTTTAGGCTCACTAGACTTGATTGTTGTAGGTACTGATGAGCATGGGGCCGAGGGCGGGGACCAGTGAGCCAGCTTGGGTCGGCAGTAGTGGCACCCGAGGACCTCATTTGCAGCATGTTACCATTTTATGCAAACATTTTTATCCGTTGTTGAATATTCTTAAATTGTTATTTTTTGGCAAACTTTATTTTCTTCCGCTGCTATATTTCTAAACATTGAACTTGATTCATCAGTTGATTTTATGAATGAGGCAATTTAAGTTCTTTAAAAAGAAACTTTTTTAAATTTTCCTTAAAATTTTCAAGCAAGGATTTTCGGGCTTTCACATTACCGTTGAGAGGGAAGCCTATAAATAGGCGAGCAGAGCAGCTGAAATAAAACAACGATCAACTATTTTATTCAAGCTTGCTGTTACGCTGTTAAAATCACAACTCGTACTCAAGAAATCAAAGCTCACGCTTATCAGATATATCAGTAGCATCTAAGGCTACATTTCGAGCTTGCTAGCACTTTGTAATTCAGTTAGACTCTATCTGTTGTGCTAAGATCAGTCACGAACTGATAAAAGTTGTTGTAAACTAAGAGTTTCAGATTTGGCAGTGTTAAGTCCAAATTGAAGTGGGTCAATACAAGTGTTGTATTCGATCAAAGTCTTTTAGTGGATATCCTATCTTCGTGATAGAAGGGATGACGTAGGAGTTATTCTATTCTCCGAACAATCAGAAACAAATCGTGTTCATTTTATTTCTGTCTTTATTTTCAGTTACATATTCTATCTTTCAGTCAGTTTATTTGCCGCAACTGTTTCCATCAGTTAAACTGATTGTTATTGACATACGAGATACTGAGTGTCAGTTTGTAACAAAACTGAACCTAATCTTCGAAAAGAATTCAAAATCGTTGAGTGTTTATTCAACCCCTCTTTCTAAACACTCATCACCCTTTATTCGATCATATCAATAAGTTTATTGTCTTTGTGCAAGACTTTATGTGAGTAGTGGTGGAGTGTGTGCGTGTGTGTGAGAACTGAACAATGAATACACCGGAAATGTGTTCTCACACACTGAGGGAAATGAGCTTATAAACTAAGCTGTTATAACTAGTATTCCCTCTGGGGAGATTGCTTCTTGTAAGCTGATAGGCAATAATCGTGCCCTTCTTCTCCACACACTCTTATTTTTCTTCTCATCGAGTCTTCACTGATCTTCATCTTCTATTTATAGGCGAGAAGCTTGATCAAACAGTGAGACTCAATTATTGTATCTGTTCCTTGAAATATGTGTCTCGACTTTTCCGACAACTCTTCTGGAACACTTTGTCTTTAAACTCTGATGCAACATCCATTATTGTCCTTTGACTGGACAATTGCTTTTGTACCTTTGTGCATAGCTGCATTCCATTAATGTTGACTGTCGTGTTTCGCAACTGATTGCTCCTAACTGATATTCTGAACTGATCAGTTGAATTGGTCTTGTTCTGGTGAGATGAGATCAGTTGACTCGTTAGCTGAACTGATTTCACTGCTTCAGTCGAACTGGTCAGCTGGGATCTTCATCTGTTGAACTCTTCATCAGCTGGCTGGACTTCTGAAGGTCTTCTGTTGAACTACCTATCAGCTGGTCATTCAGTTAGACTGTTCTATGATGCATCAGTGGAACCGGTTCAATTTGGTTGATTAGTTGATGCTTTCAGTTGGCTTCTTTGACAGCTCCAGTTTTGAGAAAAATAACCCAAGTAAATATTGAAAAATAATCAACGATTACCAATGTGTATTTCACTCTCCATAAACTCATGACTAGTATAGGACCAAAAAGATCCATATGTAACAGTTTTAAGCACCTGGAGGAAGATTTACTACCATTGTTTTCTAAAGAAGATCTTACTTGTTTACCAAACTGACATGCTGAACAAATTTTATCTTTTGAAAAATCAATTTTAGGCAGACCAGTTACAAGATCATGATTACTTAGATGAGCGATGAATTTTAAATTTAAGTGGTTCAACCTTTTATGCCACAACAAGTTTTTAGAAGCTACAAAACAAACTGGTGCATTAGGTTGATTAGTCTAACTCAGCTTGTAGGTGTTACCACAACGATTTTCGGTTATAATGATGTCATCATTTGAGTTTTTAACTGTGCACGTGTATTTGTTGAACTGAACTGAAAAATTATTATCGCATAATTGATTGATGCTAATCAAGTTATACTTCAAATTATCAACAAGTAAGACATCATTAATAATAATGTTAACATGAATAAGCTTACCCTTACCCGTAGTTCTACCTTTAGAGTTGTCTCCAAAACTGATGTTTGGACCGGAGTACCTCTGTCATGTGTCGCGAGCATCAACTATCCAAGTACCAAATTGATTCTTTCTTTGATGTACCTGTCACCTGCAATCACACACAATGAATAATTTTGGTACCCACTAGTCCTTTAGGAATCCAGACTTGGATCAGTCTGACTGACTTTTGAGTCGTTGTGTTCCAAATTATTTTCTCTGGCTTGTGTGTATTAGGTATGTTGTGTGTGGATGAAACAATATAATTTTTAACCTTTTTCAACTAATTGTTCCTCCGATATCTCTTCTGAACTGACTTACAGTTGTAATAATTATAATACTCATTCTTTGAGTACTGATTTTTGTAGTTGAACCGTTTAGGTGATCAACTTCACGAATCAGTTGAACTCTCAGGGCTATATCCAACTCCATACCGTTTAGCCTTGTTCTTGTTTTCAATCGGTGGTACAATAGGTTTACATGGTTCTGAGAATTCACGTACCAAAGGTGATTTCACAAAGTTAATATACTTCCCTTTGTGCGCGTTCAACTTTGACATTGTATCACTTGCAGAGGTTTCATCATTGCTATTAGATCCCAAACCAATTTTATCAGTAACTGATTTTTGTAAACCTTACATTTCAGTCGGTGTGACTGATGACTTGTTCCATGCATGAATCAGATCAGTTTGTTTTGAAATTTCAGTTTTTAACTGCTGAATCAAGGTTTGGTTCTCTATCATTTCAGCTTTCTGCTTCGCAATCTCCCTTCTTAGACTCAACACTTCAACTGACTCATCAGTTTCAGCTTTGTTTTTTTGGGGATCAGTTTGCTTAGCTTTGGCTTTCTCAAATGTCAAAGCAAGCTTGTGATACTCATTAACCATGTCATGTAATGTGAAAATGAGTTCTTCTAGTGTAAAATCACTAAAACTGAAATCAAATACATGTTCACTTGTTGATTCCAGTTTTGCATCATTCGCCATTAAGCATTTTACTTCGTCTTCATCGCTGGAGCTGCTCAAGCTCTCAGACTCTGACTCTTCGCTGTCAGTCTCTGTCCATTTGGATTTGCTTTCCTCATCTAGCAGGACTTCATGTTTCTTCTGGAATGATCTTTTATCATTCTTGTCTCGTCTTCTGAATTCAAATGACTTCTTTCCTTTTTCAGTTGAGTGTCGACTGTCCTTCTTTGGTTTATGACAGTCTGTAATGAAATGTCCTGTCTTGCCACAGTTGTAGCAAGAATTTGGTTCTTCCTTTTAGTTGTTCTTCTGATATTGTCGCTGGAAAAAACCTTGATTTCTTCTCATGAATTTTCCAAATTTTTTGACAAATAATGATATTGTGTCATTACTCAGTTGTTCTGCAGTTTTCTCAAATGAACCAGTTGATTCCAGTTTGATGGCACTTAGAGCAGCTGTAACTGTTGGTGTTGAAGGTTCTCATTCTCTCGTTTGCAGTTCGAACTCATAGGCTTTGAGATCAGCAAATAAATCATGTAAATCAACCTTGTTCGGGTCTTTTGATTCTCTCATAGCCATCGTCTTTACATCTCATTCTTTGGGAAGACCTCGAACTACCTTTAATGCAATTTCTTTGTTTGAATACACTTTCCCAAGTGCATTCAATTCATTTATAATGCTGCTAACTCGTTCGTCGTACTCATTCATTGACTCTCCAGTCTTCATTTTGATATTGTCAAATTTTTGTACCGCGACTGAGAGTTTTTTCTCCTTTGTCTGTTCATTTCCTTAGCATAACTGAATCAGTTTATCCCAGATTTCTTTTGTTGTTATGCACATTTTGATCTTACTGAATGTAATCTTATCCAGTGTCTTGTACATAATATCTTTAACCACATTATCCAGGTTGGCTTTCATCTTATCCTCAGCTGTCCACTCTTCTCGTGGTTTCTCTATGCGATGGGGTGCTCCATCAGTTATGGCAACAGCTGTATTTGCCTTCAATATTCTCATTGGCCCACCAGTTATGACGTACCACATATCATCATCATGTGCATCTAAATGAGCATGCATTCTGATCTTCCAGTCATCGAATTCTGCTCTGGAAAACATGGGGATCTTATTGAAAGAAGACATGGTAATCAGATTTATATATGGAAAGTATTCAGGAACAAGATTGACACTGCTCTGATACCACTTGTTAGGATCGATTGGGTGAGTGAAAGTGTTTAGAAGTGGGGGATTGAATAAACACTACAAGATTTTAAAATCTTTTCGATGGGTTAATCATTTTGGTGATAAACTGAATTCGATAATCTTGTTGTCAATGTCAATCAGTTAACTGGTAAAGTGCGGAAATAAACTGAAAGACAGATTGAGTACTTGAGAATAAAGAACACAAAGATTTATGGATGTTCGGAGACTTCAAATGCTCCTACGTCATCCCTTCTATCTCAATGATAGGATTTTCACTAAAAGACTTTGATTAATTACAGCAACTGTAATAACCCACTTCAGTTTGGACTCAAACACTGTCAAACTGAAGTTCTTCGTATCTTTACAATATTATCAGTACGCAACTGATATGTTTTTCTAAGCACAACTGATCTAAAATAGATCGAATATAACAACAATAAGTGCTTGTGCTAGTGCTCAAAATATAGCCTGAAAGCTATGAATATATATGATAAAACATGAGATTTTTGTAACTGAGAATGATTTGCTTGTTTTTGTTCTTGCTAACTCGGTAACTTGTTGTGTAACTACGTAACTTCTCAGCTGAACTTCTCGGCTATTTATAGGCTTTGCTCTCCAACAGTAATATTAAATGCGTTCAAATGAATATATCCGTTGATTTGTCCTGTCTAGACACGTCATCATTCTTCTGAAAATCGTACATCGTAGCACTCTGATATGCGACGTTCCCATTACTAGTTTCAGTATGCTCTTGTACAATTTTTCGGTTGTTGGCTACGCTCTTTAACTGATGACGTTCCAAGCTGATTTATCAGCTGACTTTATAGCCGATTAGATGGACTGGCCGTGTAACTGATCAGTCTCAACTGACCTGTCCAGTTAGCTACACAGATTCAGTTAGCTTTGCTCAGTTCAGTTGCCTTCGATTTTTAGCACATTAATTATCAGTTCGGGCAACTTCAGTTACATGATTTTAGTTACATTACATTCAATTGATTCGATCAGTTCTGTAATCTTCAAAAGCTCAATTTGTCAAACTCCGAAATTCTGAATCCAACAAAAACTATTGTTCGACCTGCTATGCTTTATGCCTCAGAGTGTTGGGCCACTATAAGACTACATCTCTACTATTTTATTAAAGGTGAGATGCTCATACTGCTCTTGCGGACACCAAGTTTTTACTGACACTTTTGCCCTTTTGCTTCACCTCAGAAATATCTCTTCCAAAATAACTCCACGTCCCCAACAAACCGTTCCCAACATCTACTCTGCACATTCTCCCAGATATTGTTGGTTTACCTTCACAAATATTCCCTCTCGAAAATCAATTTATACTTGAAAAAATCCACGATCGATTTGTTGGTTCCGACCTCCATTCTTCCTGCGAGCAGTAGGATCTTTCCTTGCATTTCTAAAACCACCACCACTATAATATTCTGAGTTCTCAGCAGAACATTCCTTCTCATCTTCTTCAATAAAAGTTCTGCCTGCCTTTCGATGAGCGGATGGTGCAAGTGATCTTTCCATGGTGGACTTCGAAGTTTGTCCGCTCTTTGCTGAATATCACAGCTTTACATCACTGACGTTCACGTATCAGGAGAAAACACAATTTAACACATTCAATACCGTTGGATTCTCCTATTCTTCGCCCTCTTCGTATATATGCGCTTTAATCTCCACAGCATTTCGATTTCGGTTCGCTCCTCGGGAAAATTAACAGAGGGAATATAGCGAGAGAGATCTGTACAAGTGAGAGGTAGGTTAATCTCTCTCTTTGTTACCGTCGAATTCATTTGATTTTATATATTTATGTTTCGCATATTTTCGGTGAATGTGAATGTCCTTATTTTTGTCTTCAGATGCTATCAATATCTTGATTAATTGTTGATGTTTGATATGAGTCTCTCTTTGTTCTAAACGGGATGTCTGTGTTTACTCAAGTTCATATCATCGTTCAATTTTTATTTTCTGAAAATTGAGCCTACAACGTGACAGAGTGGGCTAAGGAGCATCCTGGCGGAGATATCCCGCTGTTGAATCTGGCTGGACAGGACGTGACTGATGCCTTCATCGCTTTTCATCCAGGTACTGCGTGGAAATAAAATACCTTGACAGGTTCTTTACTGGGTATCACCTGGAAGATTTCCAGGTTTCTGATGTTTCCAAAGATTATAGAAGCCTGGTTTCCAGGTTCTCGAAATCGGGGATGTTCGAGAAGAAAGGGCATGGGGTGAGTTATTCCCTTCGTTTTGTTGCCTTATTGATTTCTGCTTCTGTTTATGGTGTTTTGTTGTCTGATAATTTCTGGGTTCATATGCCTTCTGGAGCATTATTGGGATTTTCTTGGATTCAGGTGGCTTATTTGGGTCACTGATTCTGGTCACTATACCATAATGTCAAGAAAAGGATTTAATAAAATGGCGCAGATTCTCATCGGGAATTGCCTCACCGGCATCAGTATTGCCTCCTCGGCCCTATTTAAATCGTTGACTAACCGTTTCTACGGGAGAGAGCTGACGTTCGATCCCCTGTCTAGGTTTTTTGTAAGTTACCAGCATTTCACATTCTATCCGGTTATGTGCGGTGCAAGAGTCAATCTATATCTACAGACTTTTTTGTTGTTGTTTTCAAAGCGTGAATTCGATCAATTTACATACTTTTAATCAACCTTCTTTGCGATCCTCTGGATAATACGTGCTCTGTAATTCCTTGCACTAAATTTCTAGATGATTGGTTGAAATGTTATTGATTGTGTTTTTTCTATTGTGAGTTGCGGATTTAGTGCAACATTACGAAGAACGTAAGTTGAAACATGTTCGCTTATCAAATTCTTCCTTCCTCAGTGTTCAGGTTTTATGGAGCTTCGGAATTTACAAAAACAGTAGTTGCAACAATTGAATATTAGTTAGAGTATAATGTTTGGAGTTTGTTGATTATTCTATAAAAAGAATATAAAATTACAATGCCGGATGCTGTAATTAAAAATACCAGGAGCATTACTTCATGATTGACAGAATTAATCAACAAAATAATTTAATTTTGATCGATTTACCTGTCTTATCGGCCTTAAACCTGAAATTATTGACGATATATGGGTAAATGTTGGATTTATGTTTCGAAACTAAGCTTATTTGTGCATATGGCTTGAATTTATGCTGAAACATGTAATCATACTCTGTAGCAGTAGGAACAGAGCATATTGGGTCTTTTTTCATGTTACTGCGACTTTTACATATAGAATTTGAAGTTACGGTCCTATTTTATTAAGGTTGAGGGCCTTATATACAAACTGATTTGGTAGGTCATGACACACCAAAAAATTTGTTCTACATATACCCCCATTATCTTCTCTACGTGTCAAAGGCAAAGGGAATGTTAATTTTTTGATAACTTCCAAAATTCCATGTCTCTATGTTTCTCCCTTTCCCACGTTTCCCAAACAAAATTTTTTTCCCAAACAAGAAAATAATGGAATCATCATGGGCATTGTACTCTGGAAAATTGGAAATATGATTCCAATGAAAATTGTAGAGAATTGTCTTCTCTTCGAAATCGAAATGACACCGAAATCACGTAATTTGGTTTAGTGATGAATGATATTTACCCAATTTCCAATATAATATGCATTCTCAAATAAATAGGGCATACAAGATTAAAAGTGTGTTCTTGCGGACAAATTTAGGTCAGTTATATGATTTTATTTGGCATAACTCTGAGATGATGAGTTGGACTTTGAGATGTCTTGCACTTCCAATTGGAATAACTCGATTTTGATCAAGCATGAGAATGGTATCAATTTCATACCAGTATGTGTCGAAGAGGAAAATGCTTCCACTTTGCTCTGCATATGTGTGCTGGTATGGGTTATTTTTGGCATTGTTAATCAATTAATTCACTAAGCGTTGAACAACCGAAATGTGATAGAGTTTGTTTGCTTTTCAACAGAATTAGAAGAATGAAAATTTGGTGAGATTTGGTAAAGTTATGAGAAACATTCTGAAGGCATGTAAACTGAAATTTTATTAGTTGTTATAGACTAAGCAATTAGGCAAAATTTTGATATTGTTAAGGTATTTGAATGAATTTATGATATTATTGTGGATGTATCTCATTGATAAAAGCTTGATGTGAGGATAGTGGAGACGAGCTATCTTGGTGTATTACTCCATTTTGTACTTGAATCATACTACTCAGGTACGTGTTTTTTTAGAGTTTTTAATGATCTGGCATATTTGAATCTTTGCTGCATATGTATTTAAACCTGGCGATTCATACATGGAAAACGCGGATGATGGAGGCAGGAATCCAATCAATAGTCTCCATAAATAGCCAACGCCACAGGTTTTTAAAATTCTTAGTATACAGTAATAAACTTGACCTTAGCATGGATTAACAAACTTATTATTTCGATTGTTCTATCTACTTAAATTGTTGCTTTCTATTTCAACTTAAGCAAATCATAACATGTGTCTTCCGGAAATGATTTAATTCTACCACTATTGCTAGAATTTGTATTGTTCATCTTTGTGAAATAATCTACTTACAATATTTTGGTTTTTTTGGAAAATAAAATGATTTTTTCAATTTCTACTTTATTTTTCATGTATTTAGCGAAATCCTTACAGTAGTTTACATTTTGTTATGTCATGTCAATTTTTTATAGAACGCTTTAATAGATTGCTCTATTTCTTTTGTACATTTATGTTGTACTTGGGTATGATTCGATAAAATTAATATTTTATTAATAAGCTAGAACAGAGAGGGTTTAACTTATGCATATATTTGTTCAATTTATTAGCTGAATTTAGGAGACAAATGAGATATTTTTATATTCAATAAATTTTAGTTCGACGATATTATGATATTTTTTGGAAAATCATTTGACTATTTGTTTATTTCTTTTACGTTGAAATTTATCATTATTTCACATGAGATGATATTGCGTTTGATCAAAACCTATATCATGTAAGGTAACAAATTGAGTTTGACAAATTTATTTAAGCTTGGAATTCATTGCTTTTCATGATTCACGTACAAAATGTTTCGGTGTTATGTTGTTGTAATATCATGAGTGTTTAATATATTAACTCAATATATTCATGACACACGCAACGCGTGTACATCGGTGGCTAGTATGCATAATATGGCGGTAGCAGAGATGCTTACGTTAAAACGTATGCGTGGTAAAACCCGCAAGGATAAAATTAGGAATGAAATTATTATAAGCTATTTATGTATAGCCCTCATAAATGATAAAATTAGGAAGAAACGTCTTACATGATTTGATCATGTGAAGAAAATAGAGATCAAACACGACCTCAATCCGACATATCATTGACAAGTTAATTAAAACAATAAAATGAGAGGTAGGTCATTGAAAACTTGGATAAAGATAGTTAATCACAATGTTATCTCTTGATTTAAAAGATGAAATTTTAGAAAATCGTTTATTTTGAAGAACTAATATACATGTAACTTATCTTACAAATTAAATAAATGTGTTATGATGACAGTCATTGGCACACAATGCGTGCATACGAAAATTGTAAATAGTTTTAAAATTATTTAAAATAAAATTATAGATTATTTTATGTGATTTAAGTATTGTAATAACAGAGATGATAAATTTTATATAATAGACTTTTTTTCTTGAATAATTAATGTTAAATCAAATAAAGGTAAAATTGGCATTGAAAAAAATGACGGACCACGACACCAGAGTTAGTAAATGGTCATCAAGTTTAATAATATAGTACATATATAATATCAAATCAATCCATTCTACAAAAATCAATTTATCCATCAACTCAACCAGACAACACTGACGGCAAATAACAGCATGCATGAGAAGCTAGCTAGCTCTATTCTATATCTGCAACAGATATGCCATTCTTTGGAGCAAGGACAAAATGAACTCTTCACTTCTCTCAAACAATAAGCACAAGTACATGAAGGAAATTGAATTCCCCATCATCGCAACTCAATTCTATAACTCGATATTAAATATAACTGAAAATCTTGCATAATGTTAATATCAAGGGAACTGGAGTTTGGAAATTGAAAAAAAAAAGAAAAAAAAAATTCCGTTACAACATATGAAGTAAATCTAATGACACAAAAAGAAAAACACAATTCCTGATGCCTCGTCTAAATCTTGATGCTAAAATAATCTGGATCAAAATGGTGCAATCTCACATATCCATCTTCACCTCCACTTGAGAAACTATAGACAGAATCAGACCAAGAGCCAGAAAAGAAATTGCATTAAACATAGCACAAAATGACGATATTTTGGGAGGGCCAGATAAATGTAAAATCAATTATTAGCAGTGATCTTAAAGAAAATATTGAGTAGAAACGCAGAGAAAAACATAACAAACCTAAAGATTTGTTTTGCACTAAAGATGTGCTAAAACCTTAACCTGCTTAACAATATCAGATTGTTCCTTATTTTTGTCCATAGCTAATTAATTTTGGAATAGTCCACTTTGGGTTGGCCTCACCCATTGGGCATTGCCCAGCTGAAGTATTGAGTTATCAGACATAACTCAGAAGTCCATGTTACTTGTAACTAATGACAATCAAGAAAAAAGGATATACTAGAAGGAAAGGGGATGAAGGATAACATGTGAAGAAACATATAACAATGAATAAAATCACGAGCATGCAAAGTCACAGATCATGATAACATGTTTAATAATAAAAAGAGTCACTATTTTACTATTTATATGCGACTGGACATTGGATTTGTTCGACTGGGATAAGCAGGTTCCTGTAGATCATTAACATGCAGTGGGAGCTCAAACAAGAAGTATTAGAAAGGGAATAATATTTCAATCTCACCTTTTCCCATCTGGATTAAAAGCCAGTGCATTTATTGGTCCAAAGTGACCTTTTACACCTCCGATTTCCTCTTGAAGGATCTAGACAAATGCAAATAGAGGACAAATATTTCATCAGAGACCTGTACATCCTCATTCTCTATTTGCATTATTTACATGTTTTTGTTCAAACATCAAAAGAAGGATATTACCTTGTGATAAAACTTGGCCTCAAATTTTCCAGCACGATGATCAGTGGTGGTGACAGCAGATGCATCTTGACCACCTCCAAGGACAACCTAAGAAATCCATGAAACAAAAAAAAACAAAAGAAATTTAAAGACCAGTTAGCTCACATAGGTAGCCATATTTCAGAGCATGCACGTTTCATCTGCATCTGAGAGTAAGGAACAAAGAACAAGAAAAATCTAAGTCAAAGAACAACCAAAATATATGACCGCACTAGATGGTCCACTTTATGGCACTTACATGATCAAGAAGTGGAGACATCGTAACTGCGTTGACTGGTCGCTCAGTCACATAGGTCTTGATGAGCATCAGAGTCCTCATATCCCAAAGCTAATAAGTAGCAATCAGTTATCAGCATTGAAAATAATATATACGTGTGCGCGCGTGTAAGGGGTGGGGCATTAGATAAAAAGATCGAAGGGAGATGAGACAAAAAAACTAGCATACCTTCGCTGATTTGTCCAGAGAACCGGTCAGGAAGTGTGAGCTATCAGCTGATTTTGAAAGGGATGTAATAGCTCTTTTGTGGCCATCCAACTTGTCAGATTCCTCTAGTAATTTCCCTGTCTGCATTTTAAATGGGGAATAAAGGAATGGGCTGCATATTATTCAAAGAAGTACCCTTGAAAGTAAACAATAAGCAAACAAAGATTTGAAGAGGAATTGATCTCTTGGCATTAGTTTTCTGTAGTATATTTTGATTTACCATCACAAACTACAGATTTGACCAATATAAATCAGACACTTTCAGGAAAAATCAACCTCAGAATCCCAAATCCGTATTACTGAATCTTCGCCAGCACTAACGACAGTCTTGTTCACAGGTCCCCAAACTGCTCTGTTAATTCTTCCTGTGGGTCCCTTGAGAATGAGAATGGATTCGCCAGTTTCTGCATTTCCGCATAAGAATAAGTTTTCCGGTTAACCAATAAACTGTTAAAGTTGGTTTGGAAACGCCAAAGGTGTTGAGCCTTAAAAAAAAGAATAAGATATACTCACGATCATCAGGGTCTCTTGCAATTCGTTTGATGTGAATAGCAGATGGCAATCCCATGAAAGGATCGGTCGTTATAACTGCAAGTTTATCACCAACTGCAAAATCAACTGACCTAGCGGGTGAATCAAAATTGAATGTGAAAAATGGAGTTCCTGATTGGATATCCCATAGCTTTGCAGTCTGATCCGCACTTCCAGTGACAAGCCTGGTTGAATCCCCTACAGATAATAGAAACAATATTTAATTGTGTCTCACATTACACCAAAAACTTCTCTTAAACCAGTGTGGTATCTCTAGCTGAACATATGATATAGTATATTATCCAGCTAAAGAAGAAATATAGACCTTATTTCAGTACGTGGATCGTCAAATACAATATAAGTACAACGCCTCTCAATCTCGTTCTCATGTTCCATTTATTTCAAGATGTACATAGCATATAAACTCAAGTTACTTATGGGGTTACTAAGACAGAGATTAGGCAATGAAAGTCTAGAAGAGAAAACATGCTCAGTTGAATACACAACTCTCAATCACATCAAGAAAAAACTAGTTTAAAAGTTATCATAATGGTATATTTCAACAAATAACAAGAACATTAAATTTTCCCTGTAAATGTCTTGAACTTCAAACTGCATTGGCGTGCTTCTATGCCTTTTGATGTGTTCGGAAAAAAAAAAACAAGAAGCCAAATACCTCCACAATTCCTTCCAAACCCATATACAATCAATGGCTATTGGCTCATAATCGAGATCCGATAACACCCAGCTTGAAAACCCAGAAAACAGTCAACTTGCGACAAATCACTCTTACACACTCTCTCATCCTTGTGAACTCGCATGCAAGAAAATGGAAAAAGGCATACAAGATACAACATAATGTAAAATCCATAGAAGTAGAGAGAGACAAATAGCTAACTGGATACATCACAGGACCAAACAGCCCCATTATGGCCACGATAAGTGCCGAGGCGCTCGCCATTATCAGCAAACCACACAGTGGGATTGTGATCTTTGGCGCATGAGAAGAGCAAATCCCCCTCCCTGTTGTACTTCAGAAATATTAGAGGCCCTCTCGTGTCCTTTCATCAGAATCGGCCTCATATTTAGTCTTTCAAATTTAAATTGCTGCAAAAATGGGAAATTCTAAACAAAAAACAAACCCTAATAGTTGAAATTTATCATATGATGGCTTGATCTAATACCTAGGACACTAATTACGTCACTCTAATCGCAAGAAGAAAATATGGACATAAAAAAAGGTTTAGATTTATGCTCTTTCAAAGGTTACAGTTCTTTGAAAAATTGATTACATAATTTATGAGTCAGTCTCTAACTCACAAAGTCCACAGACCAAGATAATTTAAATAGGGAAATTTTCTTAAAAATCCCATAATAATATTTATAACTTAATTATGTCCCAAAGCTTATATTTATAATATATTTGGACATCACTGTTTCTAAATCCTAAGTTGTCTGTTTACAAAAAAAATTGTCATTGATTAATAGCCAATGTATACAACCCCCAATTTATGTAGTATGCACAAGTATATGTTCAAGTTAAAACAAAAAAAAAAAAAAAAAAACATTTAGCCTTTCAAACGTGGTTTGATTAGTACCTTGAACTTGTTTTTAAAACACAAAATTACAACATTTAAAATATAGCATTCATAGTAACTGACTCAGCTATATATAATTGAGTTTCAAACTTATATTAATCTTTTAGGATTGCAAAATAACTAAAAATCTAAGCTTGAAGTAAAATAAGAAAATTTCAATTTGAAAACATATATTAGCATGGTTCTCGTAACACAGAATTCAACTCTTTTAAAACTTGATTGAGGACTACTTTATTCCAATAACAAAAAATAAAATAAAATCAACGTTAATTCACCTTGCTATTATTACAGTATCTTATAACTGAAAAAAAGATGTAGAAATTTATCTGGGTTCTCGATTATACCTCAGGAATGGCCTGTATTGAGCCCTCGATCCTTGGATTCCCTAGGTTACTCTTGCTCCACAATCCCAAATGGTGAGCCTTGAAAGCAGCGAAATTGGAGAGATCGGACTCAGGGTTTTTAGTAAGAAGTTTTTGAACTTGTAATCGGGCCTCATTGGCAGGCCCATTTACTACCTAATAACATTAGTATTTTGTTTTAATTTAATCACAAGCTTGTGCAGAATTATCAAATTTATTTACTAGTAAAATGTACCATCTTTTTCATTTTGCATTTTAATTATTGAGGATATAGTAATTAAAAAATTATTTTTTGATACTTTCTCTATCATTATATGACATATCTTTTTATATGTAGTAACTAGAATATATAATATCACTGCACATCACATAAATTTTCTACGTTTATATAAAAAAATATTTTTATTTCTAATATCAATACATTAATTAAAAGAAATTTAAATCAACCAATTAAGGGGATGATATAAGAGTTTATTATTATTAAAATCATCTCGATCTCACACGAACATCAATCACTTTTCACATGAATTCGCCAATTCTAATAGTGTCCAAATGAATATCAACCACTTTTCACATTCATTAAATAATAATATTACGTAACTTTCAGATTTCAAAATAGTAATTTTGAAAAATTATTTTCACATTTGCTTGTAGTAAAATTTTTATTATTTTTAACTATAATAATTTTTTGATTAAATAATATTTAAAATTAACACTTAATAATAATCAAGAACATGATTTCTTTAAATATACAATGGAAACGTATGACTTGAAATATTTACAAAATAGAGTTTTATAAAATAATAAAATACCTAATCACTTATCGATTTCTTTCTTCTTTGGCCTAAAATAATCGTTCATCTAATTAAGTCAATAATATCAATGTAAGACAAAATCGTACAATTAAGAACCATCGATATAAAAATATACAATTGCACTTATTCAAGAGTGTTAATACGATTAAATAAATTCATGCATATTACATTATATTTTTTGGAAAATAATCTAATTCTGAATAAACTTATTATATACTATTACCTCAAAAGAAAAACCAAAAAATAATGTTGATAACATATAACAAATACAGTAGAGTTTAAAAATATAAATCATATTTTTCTTTAATTGAGGACCCCTATATTTCTATTATTATTTTTTTGAACAAAAGGATCCCCATCGTTTTAATAACATAAATTTGTAATATTCAGTTTACGGATTTAACTTAAGCTACCTCAGTAAATCATCAATAATTAAGAAAATTATTCAGTAGTAAAATAAAATTTTTTTGGCTGTGCACATTGGCAAGTAACAAGCAAGAAATTTCATCTGAAATCGAGTATTTAACTTATTGCAGGCTCTTACATTTCGTTATAAAACAACAACAAATCAATTTACTATAAACACAAAAATAAAGAAAGAACAAAAGAAAATTTGACACAAGCAAGTATGCGCCACTCGGTCATAAGCATCACCGTCCGAAGAGGCGCCTGAATGAATCAGCATTGGCAGCAACAGATTGCAACCATATGATCACTCGAAAATTTTGTTCATCTGTAACTTTTCAACACACCTAGTCTTGTACAGACAAGAAGAAATAGTTGTGATCAATGCCGCAACTACAGCAAGTCCAATAGTGGCTGCTGAAATTTCATTTGGCTGGATGACCCAACTTGCCATTCACTTCCCCTCCCACGTCCTCTAACTTTACCAACAGCAGCCGCAGGAGGAGGAGCAAGTCTTGGTGCAGCTTTCTCATTCTTGTTGACAGCAAAGATTGATCCCAAATCTGCAGCTCTCTCAGAGGATGAACCGATGGCTGAAATTCCATTATTTTGCTTCATAAACCCAAGTGAATTCTGTGAACTTGGGCCACCACCACTAAGATTACCTACATGTGCCGGTTTACTACTTCCCTGATTCTATCTTTCAAACTCGGAAGAAGATTGCAAGCTGGACGCCCAAGAAGCAGATTGTATGCTCAAACCATTGGTAGTTGCACTATTGCTGAGACCATAATCGTTAGCTGTAGATGCTGTGGTGCCATTGTTTAAAGAGCTTAAAACACTTGAAGTGCCACTAGGCCGTGGTGGCCAGTTAGCAAAAGGATCAATTGTATCCAAAGTTGAATTTGGTGATGCACCTTTATTTACATCTAGCTTTTCTATATCACCTAATTGAATTGTGACACCTGATAGAGATTGAGGAGGCCATTCAACATCAACTGCAGGACACGAAGAAGGTGGTTCCTGAGTGGAGGCGATAGATGATGTTGAAGACCTGGAATATCTAGAGTTAACTTGAACAGGCTGACTTTGTACTGAAGGTTGAGTTTTTGATGTCGTGGTTATAGATTGTATGGCTGTTGGAGCTACTCTGGCAGGCAACCAATCTTCATCCCATGATGAACTGCGCTTAGGAATAGATGGGATATTGGAAGCAGATTTATTCATTTGTCCTGATGGACGCCCCTCAAATGCTGGCAATGTTCTTACTTCTGAAACTCCAGCATCCGTCAAAGTTACTCCTCTCTTTTCTTCAATTTTCCTGTGCAGCAGCAGGTAAATTAATTTCTGGTGGGAGATGATATCAGACATATTTATAAAGAATGTTGGTAACTGAAGTAAATGCAACATCGTATATGCCCGATGGAAATAATGGAAACCAACATAGTTACTACCAAGGAACAAGATGATACCTCAGTGCATCCTTCACAAAAAGCATATACTTTGCGAACTGCTGAACATTTAGTTGCTGAGTAATGAGAAGAGGTATGAGCAATGGAAGAATATACTCAGCCACGAATTCAATGCCAAACTGGTAGAAAGAAACAAAAGAAGCCACTGTAAGTTCAGAGCAGGAGGTAAAGTGACCGTGCAAAACCATTCATACTGCCAACTTGGTTGAAACATCACAAACCTGCTTCAAAATGGAGTTTGCAACCCCGAGAGTACACATCAGTGTAGGAGAAGAATGATCAACAGCAGTACACTGATGGATAGTCTGCAAGATATCTAAAACAGATTTCTTATCCACTATGTGAACCATGTCGCTAAAGCATAACAAAGCATTCACTCTCACCTGCAAGCAGAATAAAATCAGGATAGACTGATCACTTCTGGTTAATGTTGTGCCTATAAGGAAGGAGAGGGAGAATCTGAGAAAAATAACAGAGAATTCCAGAACTTATCCAGACGAGAACATGTTGCGAATGCAAGGACAGAGACGTTGACGCATCTTTCTTCACAAGAAGAAAATAAATCTGCCTAAGATATTAATTTACTTAATAGCCATGATAACAGCTCTTTACAACAATAAGCAAAACCACTACCGTTTCCCTGCTTCCTCCAGCATCATATCACAATATCAAGGGTGAAACAACAATACCAATTATAAGATTCTCGAATGATCTTCAATGGACACTTCATTACACCATTAATTAGTAAATGAAACACACAAGTACTCAGATTCTCTCTAAGGTAGCTTTGGCCAGCGACTACCAAATAGGAATGACATAACGCTAGCATATGTAGAAACATCTTATAGTCAGGATAGGCATGATGTCGCCCACACGTGAACTTACAACTATATCTCAATTTTATTGGTAAAGAAAGAAACATAATAAGTTGGAGAATCATAGTTGTCATGTTACAGACTTTACAAAACATTGATTTCTTTGTGAACCATAAGTTGGAAACCTGAAATCAGAATATCACGTACCGCAGCAACAGTTGTTTTAAGTGCCAAGCCATGAACACGAGGCAAGACAACCTGCTTGACCATCCTGCAAGAGAAAATTTAATGACATAAGGGACCAATGGTTCCTAAAACCAGATAATCCTTTTCAGGTGTTGGATAAAATTAAAGCTCAATTCACAAGCTGTCTTCCAGATATTCCCAGTAACTGTTACCAATCTCCTTCCACTTAAATGATATCGAATGAAATGGTGGGAAAAGAAAATTTGGAAATGGTGTTTGGATAATATCCACTATCAAAGTTGATGTAAGAAGCAGTAACTGACGTTGTAATGCAGTTCTTTGAAAAAGTAAAAAGAAAAATAGTTACTGGGTAATTAGTGAGAGGTCCCAACTGAACACAGCCTTAACTTCCACTCAACAAATCAGCAAATATAGAGCTTTCAATATAACTATATACTACCTGAACATCCAGTTGTTTTGCAAGTACGATAGTCTTTTTGAGTACTTCCTCTTGCAAGCGGGCATCGGTATCATCATAAGCTCTAACAAGCATGGGCAATATGTGAGAAATAAGGTGCTCCTGGCTAGCCTGTCAGAGTCAAAAAATCCTGCCACAGACTCAAGCCTCAACTATAGAAACACAAGAAAATACTAGTTCAAGAACTGAAGATTTCTGATACTTCCATTTCAAAGTTCAAATTTTCTGAATAAACAATATGCTGGTAACCACAATATTTACGGTACACAGAACCACTGATGCAGTTAAGTTGTATACACAGGATGCATACAGATGATAATGTTTTCATTCTTAGACAAGAAGAGTTCATTTCACACAAATTCACATGCACAACCTAAAATGATCCATACGAGCCTCATTTTTGTTACATAACTCCATTAAATTTTGCTCAAATTTTAACACAACTATTCAACCCATGTTCATGCATAAACAAGAATAAAATAAAATTAGAACGGATAAAACTTCACAGCTGCAACTCTTCTTGTGACATAATTGTCTCTCTATCAACTTCAAAAAATTCAAATATCTTAAAGTAAACATTGTTCTGTTGAAAATTGATTATTATTCAGTTATAATTTTTCATAAATTAAAAATTCTGGCAATTGAACTGTTTTTGTTATTTTGTTGCAGCTATAGACAAATTTGTTAAATAAAATTATTTGTGTGCACCATTCACTCATTCATTATTCATCAAATTTGTAATATATTAACAATTATAAAAAAAAATCTTGTTCACGTTTTTATATATAAAAGAGTAGCTTACTCTGAAAAGCTTGTTAAGGTTTTTATATATAAAAGAATAGTTTATTCTGATTTTATTTCCAACCACTTTTTATTTCTACTGCTAAGTTAGTAACCGTTTCATCATTTAGTTGTTACAGTGTCTCACTCTATTTGTTTGAAGTGATCATAAATACCAACACACCCAAAGCCAAACTACGCAAATGGAAGTCAGATAACATGCAACTGCGTCTAATTCCTAACAACGTTGAACATATGAACATGAAACGAAAGACTTTCTCATTGCTCACATCAGCTATCCATAAACTTCGCTCAGATCTAAACTGGAGTAATTGTTCTTCATGTAACTTCATAACTTAGGGGAAAAATATTTTCATTACCTTGTTGATAATAAGCTCAGCATGCTTCACGAGTAGCAATAATGTCTCACCTGAGGCTGTATTCAAGACTGGAACAAGAGCTGGTAGGCTCGATATCTCAAAATCACTTTTATCCTGCAGCAGTTTTAAGATACTGGCTTTTAGGTCTTGTAGAATCATTAAAAATTATGCATCGTAAATATTAGCAAAACATCAGAGTGAATGATCCAATTATGGCATGAGATCAGATCACAGTGAACCATCTCATGCATAATAAGAAGCACATTTATATTTTTTATTCTAAACTAAAATTACTCACAATCATCTAATCACCAAGTACCATTAAGCACAAAATATTACTCCGCTATCTCCATCACAGTTCAAATATGTTGACATTCATGAGCATATATTTACGCATTAATATGCCATAATCCATTATGGAAAGCATATAAATGCAGAATTATTCTGCCCGCATATATTTAAGCATTAATATGCCATAATCCATTATGGAAAGCACATAAATGCAGAATTAATCTGGCTAGCAGGCACAGCAAGTCTCATTTGCTACAGTAAATATAATCAAGCCAAGAGACTTACGAATACGAAGTTGAAGTACCTGAGACTCTGCTATTGTAAGAACCATTGGCAGAATAATTGGCTGCCTAACCAAGTTCCGAAGTTCTGCACAAAGTGGAGGGAGAACCTGCATAAAAAATAATAGAAAATGCAGTTCAATTTACAGTACTACTCCCTAAGGCAAAGATTTTTGAAAAAAACTTGATAAATCGTTGCATCTTCAAAGTTGTCATGACCAGTGTCACGAACAAAATTTCCAAACAACTAGAAAATAAGAATTTCAGAATTTAATACTAAAATTTGGATCTATAAGCTGAGAATTTCTACCCAGCCAAGGAAATAATTCATTTCACAAGAGAAAAAAATACAATTCTCCTGCCCTAACTTCCGCTAGCAAACAACTGAAAGAAAATAACACCTACCCAAATAACTATCTCATGCCCCCTTTTTATTCCCACCCACAAAATAACCAACCCAGCCCATTTTAATTCTAACACATGTCCATTATTACATACATACAAACCCAAACCTACTAGTATAACCCATAAATTCCCATAACAATACTCCCTCCTAAAATTAGCCATGTCCTCAAGGCTAAGTCTAATATATTGGAACATGACTATTTATCGGCTTCTCCACCAAAGCCTGCTGTACTTCCTCAAGGCTAGGTCTGACCTCGTTGGGTAATTCATCATCCTCTGCCAAAATAGTGATCCGTAAGGATTTGGCCAGACATTGATGTTGTGGACTGTAATTTTGCCCACAACGAAAGCATAAACCCTTCTCTTTACTAATGAGAAACTCCTGATAAGAATAGGATTCGTTCTCTCTTGGATTTTGCCCATTGCTGCGCCAGTTGTTGTTGCCACCGCCTGGACGGATTCCGGCAGTACTCAGGATTCATTGGGTATGGTCATCGTCTTTTACCCTTTTAAATTTCCCTTCTTCCATGCGCAATTTAGATTTGTGTACACCGGTCTGAATTGGCCACCCACAATGAGTGTAATGGGCTCGCTTTGGGCTGTAATTTGTGGGCCATGCATTAGTCAATAAACCCTTACTCTCCCCTTTGGACATATTTCTCCACCCAACAACTCTTCCTCTATCAACCGGGTCAATTCTGTTGCCCTGATTATTGCCATAGGCCCATGTGTTCTCGCCCTCCTCAAATCATCGTTCAACCCACTCGAAAAATACCCCATCGTTTGCTCTTCAGAAAGTCCTTCAACTTGCGCCATCAGTTGCTCAAATAGTTCCACATAATCATTGACGTACTGCTGCCGGCTGCCCTGGCCCTAAAGATGCCAATAATTCATATGGATTTGCTGATTTCCTGACTCCAAAGCGCCTTATGAGTTCCTCAGTTTTTAACCAGTAATGTTTCGTATTCTTTTCTTCACCCAGCGGCACCAATATACTGCTGCTCCTTCCATACAAATTAGGGCTATTGGAACCTTATTGATTGTTGGAAAGTTCCATGAGAGATTTTATTTCCAAAGATATCAATGTTTGGCGCATGTCCTCTATTTTACCCTCCATAGTTAGTAAATCATCTTGGGTTTTCTGATCCCTTTCTTCAATGCTCCCCACTGCTTTCTCTAATGATTTAAGTTTTGCTTCATTGCTCGTCGTGGTAGCCATGTGGTTTCTCCGTCTTTCGCAGGCAGGCCAAACCAATTGTTACAAACAAAATTTCCAAATAACCAGAAAACAAGAATTTCATAATTGAATACTAAATGTGGATCTATAATCTGAATATTTCTACCCAGCCAAGGAAATAATTCTTTTTACAAGAGAAAAAAATACAATTCTCCTGCTCTAATTTCTGCTAGCAAATATTGAAAGAAAATAACACCCTATGTAACGTTCCGAAAATTTGAAGTTTCACGTAAATCACATGCATGCAAGTTATTAAATTTCTTATGTATTTTATTAATTTGTTTTAATGCATTAAATGAATATTTATTGCATAAATATGTGTTTTAATTCATGCATATTGGCTTTTAAGTTGCATTTCGCGTTCGAACGAGTAACGGAGACCGGAGATATTAAGGAAAAATATTTTTATGGAGTAATTATTTTTAATTAATTAATATGAGGTGTTTTTAAGTATGATTTTTGAAAATGAGCCTTGGTTGGGTATTTATACCGACAGGGGGTTAAATTTTAACGATTCAGGAGACTTTTTGAGGGCTCGGGCAATATTTTCTAAAACGTATCAAAACGAAATATTTTTCGAGAGTGTTATTGGACTTGATGGATATGTTTTAATGCATAATGGGCTCAAAAACCTTTAAAACCATTTAATTTTTAATTAGGGTCCATTAGTGCTTAATTATATCCTTTAATAACCCTCATTAGCAACCCTAAACACCCCTTAACCTTCAGCAGCCGCCCACCCCATTTCCAGCAGCATTCTCACGTTATTTTCAGCAGCAAGCTTCATCATCCATTGGCCCCTTGGTTTTCTTTCAAGCAAGTCTTCTCCCCGCTCCTCCGACGCTTCCCCGACGCGCGTTTCTTCGAGTTTTTGAGCATCTACACATCAAGGCACGCCCAAAATCTTGTTTTTCTCATCATTCATATCATAATATGCTTGGTTTGTGTGTTTATGTATGAGAAATATTTTGATCTATTATATGGTATCGTTTTTGTATAGTTTTGACATGAAATACACCTACACTTTGATGCGATTCACGCTTTCTTGACTTCTTTTGTAAGGGGCTGCCGGTTTGAGATGTTAAGGGGCTGTATACGTTGGGAGTTAAGGTGTCAAGGGGCTGGAGTCACCAGTTAGTCATGTTTTGGTGAGGGCCGATGATCGGTTTTCTTGAAATTTCTGTGTCACAAAACCCGTCACCCTCGGTTATTTTGAATCCTGCGACTTATAGGTTGGTTTTCTGAAAATGTGTTCAACATATGGTTTGTAGCACTCTGTGTTATCTTCGATTCGATAGCAAATTCGTAATTTTATGATAAGAAACGAGGGAGATATGATTTTTATCGTAAATCCGCGCAAGCTGTGAAATTTCTGTGTCACAAAACCCATCACCCTCGGTTATTTTGAATTCTGCGACTTATATGTTGGTTTTCTGGAAATGTGTTCCACAATGATTTGTAGTACTCTGTGTTATCTTCTATTCGATAGCAAATTTGATTTTTTCTGATAAGAAACGAGGGAGATATGATTTTTATCGTAAAGCCGCGTAAGCTGTGAAATTTCTGTGTCACAAAACCCGTCACCCTCGGTATTTTGAATTCTGCGACTTATAGGTTGGTTTTCTGGAAATGTGTTCAACATATGATTTGCAACACTCTGTGTTATCCTCGATTCGATAGTAAATTCGTAATTTTCTGATAAGAAATGAGAGAGATATGATTTTTATCATAAAATCGCTCAAGCTGTGAAAATTGTGTGCATACGCTGGATATTTCCAGCAACCTTTGGGCTTGTTTCGTGGGTCATAAGTGGTCTCGAATGGGTTGTTTATAGGCTGATCATCTAGGTTTAAGTCACGGTTTAAGTTGGGAAAATTTTGGTTAAGTTTCAAGGTTGATTCGGGCTAAAACCAAGACTCCGGTCCAAGTTTTAAAACGAATCGGTTAAGTTTTGAAACGAGCTCGATTTTACGTCTAAGCAATTCTTATAAATATGTTTTAGAATGTTTTAAGGAGTTTAGTAAGCTTCGGGTCGAAATTTAGAGGTCCAAGGGTAAAATGGTCATTTTGGGTTTCCAGTGGCAAAATGGTCATTTTGCACAAGGGGTGAGATTTTAGTCCTGACAGCGCTCTGAGCACAAATTTATCATGTTTTTAAATGTTTATGCATCATGATTATGATTTTTATGTAATTACGAAAAATACGGTGCATGCTTGGTTTCAAAGAAAATTTACCTATATGCATGTTTTTATTAAGTGATGAACATGATGACATGTTTTTGAAGGATGAGAGTTGGTTGTGACTAATACGATGATACGATGATATGATTGGAGATATCGTGAGGGAAAAGGCCCCAAAGAGAGCATGTTTACGGGAGAAGGCCCCAGTAGGAGCCCGACGATCGTATTTTCATTGACATGATATGATGATATGATAGGCCAAGGCTCAGTTGACGGGTGAGAGTGTCGCTGATGTCCCCGTCGCCCGGTACCGTGGTTATACGTAGATGGATCCATCGAATAGAGCTGATACGAAAGTCACAACTAATGAACTGAATTCAAATAAAGAAAATGTATACGTATACGATGATTGGGATGAGACATGTTTTGACACGTTATGCTTTTATACGATATGTTTACGTTTACACTTTTAAGATCATGAAATGTTTATGCTTTAACAGACCATGATTATGCATACGATTTTATAAGATCATGAAACGTATCTTTATTACAGTACTTTTCACATGTTGTCTGTTATGTATATGTATTTGTTATAACGTTACAGGTGTGTTGAGTTTTTAGACTCACTAGGTGTGAATGATGCAGGTAACCATTTTGATCAGGAGACTGGAGGTGATGATGACTGAACGAGCGGAGCTGGTGGCACATGTTAACCCGAGGACCTTGTATTCTTCCGCAAGAATATGATTTTATGGGAACACGTTTAAACAGCTTTTTAAATGGTTGATGATTATATTTTGCTGAGGGTTTTGACAAATTTTAATATGCTTGACGTTTTAGGGAGGTGTATTGGTTATAGACTTTTAATAATTTTTATGGAGTTTAAAAGTGTGGGGACCCGGACGCTAATCAAGTTCTTAATCACTTTCTGGGAATAATTAATCAATTAGTAATACAAGGTCTAAATTTTTTTTTAAGATGCGGAACGTAGTGACATAAAACATATATACATCTCAGTATAAAAGTACAAATCCTGTACTACATACATTTATTCAACTAAGGTTTAACAGCTAATATCAAGTGTCCAACCATATCTCTAATCCAATTCCGGAGCCTCCACTCTAATCACGATCTTTCCTCATCTCCTCGACCCTGAGCCTGTCCCACCTGTTGTCATGCATACATACAAAACAAGACAACAGCCGGATAACTCCGGTGAGAATAAATCCCAGTATAAACAATGTAAACATGCAATCATATAGAAACATATACAAAAGCATGTAACAGTTATCATTAACATGTAGCAAATCAACAAACATGAATGATATAAAACTGTAAATCAACTAGTCATCACATACTCGACTCAAACAACGCGTCGTCTCAGACTCGACTCAACTCTAACCTAGGGATCCCAATGTCTGGATATTGATAATTATATCGAATCTCAGTCGATAGGAATGAATCAACCCTAAACGGCATCGATATAATTCATATATCCAGTGTCTGGGCGAAACAGCCGCAGAATTGACGAATCAGCCAATAACTAAGCGAATCAACCAATAACTAGACGAATCAGCCAGTAATTAAGCGAATCAGCCAAAGTTTAGACGAATCAGTCGATAACTAGACGAATCAGCCAATAACCAGACGAATCAGCCGGTGACTAGGCGAATCAGCCAATGACTAAACAATCAGTAGTCAATACATGCAGTGACTATAAATCAATAGACTACAAACATCAATCTCATCAATTACAAATATCAATGCAATAAACTAAGTATGTGATTTAGGGAGACTCGAGTCAAACCTCACTCGAGTTGTGCAATCCCAACTCAACATTAGTTTATACCTTTCTTTCTGATACTCTGACTCTGTCGAAGTCTCGAACCCCAAGCCTGTCACTACTCAATCTGACAACAATATTGAGGGTACGATATCAATACACCACTCAATCAATACTGGATATAATCAGAATTTAATCAAATTCTGTTTCAACAACATAACATCATAATTTTAATATATCCAGCACTACCATATCAGTCAGATATCAATTCTAACATCTCATATTTGATAACAATTAAATTCTGATATCAAATCTCAATCAACTCAACTCTGAAAATCATAACAATCCCATATGGTATCTATTCTTCAGTCCGGTTTCGATTATACGATGTCTAACATGTCAAGAACATCATATATAAATCCTATCAGATTCTGACAATACCATAATTCCAAATCATATCAAAACGTAGCAAAACTTACGTCCAGTTGTAGCCTACGTCGATAGGAACACAGTACCGAAGTCGGATTCAAAATCAGACGGACGGATCAAACTATAAGGCGTAAGGATTTCTTCCAAAGCTTTCTCGGTTCTTTCCTTCTGATTTCCCTTCTTTTCTTTCGTCCCTTTACTGAAGGAATGATATATATATATATCCATTTGCATGATAAAGAAACGTGTCTCGTTTTTCTTAACTTTCAGTCGGCGCTCGGGCGGTCAATCTTTACCGCTCGATCGCCGAACCCTCTGTCCGTGACTTACATTTGTTATCCACTGGCGCTCGGGCGGTAATTTTCTACCGCTCGGGCGCCACAGGTTCTGCCCGAATGATATTCTTATTGAACACTGGAGCTCGGGCGGTCATTTCCTACCGCTCGGGCGCCAACAGTTATGTCCAAACATTGTACTTTTCATATGTTTTGCCCAGTCTAATCTCGGAATGGCCCGACTATAATCACCTCAGTTCATAATCAATAAATCATCTCAGATTACAATAGTCAAATTCTCGGGCATTACAAAAAGTCTAGAGATATTCAAACTAGACTTTTATATACTCTATAAAAGTTTAGTGGTATTCAATGTAAACTTTTGTAGAATTTTAAAAAGTCATGTGGTATTCAAACTTGACTTTTAAAAACTCTACAAAAGTCTATATGTATTCAAAATGTCAATAGACTTTTAATGGCTCTATGGAATTCTATTAAGTACAAGAATTATAGCCTAAGGTGCAACAATAAAATGTCAAAGATTTGGATGTACATTTAATTGAAAAATCTTCCAAACTCACATACTCAATACAAACTTTCATTCTTTTCTCATCTATTTATTTTTCTTTTTATTTGTACTTTTTAAAAACATAATTAAAATTTAATTTTTTATTAATTATTATATAACATTAGATTTTTAATAATAGTTAATCTATATCTTAAATTATTGTATAAACAAATTCATACCGATAATATACTGTAATTTTCGGTATACCGAACCGAAAAAACCTTATATTTTAAAAAAATTTATAATTTATTGTTTTAAAATATTATATATTTTAAAATTTTTGTATACTTTTTCGGTATTTCAGTTTATACCAAAATTTTCAAATTGCATACCGTTACCGTACCGAAAAATTCGGTATTGTTACTGTACCGAAATTTTCGGTATACTTAAAATTTGATAAATTCAATATTTTTTTGTTACGATAATCTCGGTATACCGAAAATTCGGTATTTTTTTCCTACCGCTAACATGGCTTGTATTGAAATGTGCTATATTACAAAATTTTCTTTGAAAAAAGTGTCAATTTGATGAATTTCAAATTGAACCAGATAATAAAGCACAATTGTCTTCATCAGCACAGTTTTATGAAGGTGACGACTTTGATCAGTTATTTAATACTCAAAAACAACAACGAGCAAATGCTAATGCATGGAGGGAATAACATAGCAAATGGAATGTGAAACGATGTTGATCAAATTGTCACTAATGATTAGATTTTTTTTATAAAAGACTACTCATTATTTTGAGTGTTCTTTTAATAAAATTTTATTATGAACTTATAAAAATATTGTTCATTAATACGTAGAATTGATATAAAGAATTTAAATTTTAATTTCAATAAATTGGATAGTTCATTTGTCGTTTTTCATTATTTTAAAAAAATTAATAAAAATAAATCACAATTATAAATTACAAAATTCACATAATTCTATGAAAAAGTTTACAAAAGTCTACAAAAATCTTGAAAAAAAGTCTATAAGAGTCTATAAATTTGTTTTACAATTCTATGAGATTCCATAAAAGTCAATAAAAATCCATCAACTCCACAAAAGTCCATCATTTAAAAAAAGTCATTAAAAGTCTTTGAAAGTATAGAATGAATACACCCCCCTTATATTTTTAAACGGGTAATTGTTTAGATTGGTTGCGCTTTTCATAATTTTAACTTATTTCGAATTTTATGTATTTATGTAGACATGGTTTCGGCCATTGCATTTAAAAAAATGATCACTAGAATTTTAAAATAAGTAGACGTTTCAACCTACCTAAATAACTACCCCATGCCCCCTTATAATTCGAGAGCACAAAATGACTAACCCCAGCCCATTTTAAATTTTAACATGTCCATTATTACATACAAACCCAAACCCAAACCCAAACCCAAACCCTATTATAACCCATAAAAGCCCATAACAACCAGAGACCACGAACAGAGAAGGCAGAGCTAGTTTTAAGTCATCCTTTTGGGCTTTAGTGAGAAAGGCTGCTGAAGTCATCTTGAATAGAAAAGCATCTTGAAAGCCACAACTAAACAATATGAAATATGGATACTGAACAGAAACTGTATTGTGCCAGCAAAAACACAAGTGACAAGAAATTACTAAAATTTGAAGTGCATTGATGAAATACGCAAAATCTCAAACCTTATACCGCAGCACACGAGAGTCAAAATCTTTCCACATGTCAGATAATGCTTTCAGAAAATCAGATTTCTGCATGTTGTCTCTCTCCTGCAAGCAATCATTTCCGGTTTCATTTCATACAACTGTATCATGTAACATTAGAAAAAGCATGTCACAAATATGCAAGTGAAGAATTCCGTACAAGCAAGTGATCCAGGAAGCGAAGAGCTCGCAACCTGGTGTCCTCCCTGAAAAAAGATGAACCGGCAATCAGGAAGCATGTATAGTAAAGTTATAGTCTGCAGAGTACAAGAATCTCACTTATATCATGCAACACAAATCTAAAATAACTTATTAAACGCAACACAAAATAAAGCTAGTGATTGTTCACTCTCAATTATTTTAACTACAAGTGAAACAAAGCACACACGCTGCACTTTCTTTGTCACAAAGTTATTTAGAACATATTATTCGATCAAGTCCAAGAATGGTAAATGAAATTAAATTACAACAATTTTGACTGATACTGATTCATACAACGGCAAGAAGAAATGATACAAATGATTAATTAAAAAAAATATACGAAAACTTTAATGTTTGTGTTTATCACGAAAATTGTGGGGCGTGCCAGACACGTGATCGTAGCCAAATATAGAAATGATCCGACTTCTTTGTCAAGCGATGTGTGTCCCGATTCGACCGTTAGTTCTAATTCTCTCGGCTATGACTTCAAAACTAAGAATTTGGTCGAAAAATGTAATTGAAATTAAAGAAGGAATCCATTAATAACATCAAATCTAATTATTTTGCTATGTACTTGATCATCTTTTTTACAAGGAAGATTGGTGAACATATGGAATATTTAGAAGACTTTGCTACTGGAACTAGGAGTTGAAATGAACAGACATAAAATTGACATAGAATTCTGCAGAGTTTTGCTGTAGCTTGTTGTGTTGATTTGTCGATCCCTCTTCTGATTATTTTCCTTGCTTTTTGTCATATTCCGCATGTTAGTTTAGGATGTATTCCACGATCTCTCCACGATCTTTCATGTTGGTTAGTGGCTTTAACTCGTCGCGTCGTGCTTTTCCTAGGCCAACTGCAACTCTCCTGGGCTTTCATCTGTTGGGCTTTTGCTTATAGGCTTCCAAGCTTTTGTGGGTTTCTGGATTTTTTTTTAGGCACAACAATTGCCCCCTAACCAATTTGGGCCAATGGAGAATTTGGCCCATTTTGGCTATTTGGCTAATTTGACCAATTCGGCCCAGTGGGCTACGTTGGCTATGTCTTTGCTTTGTTCGATCTTCTAGCTATTCAGAGCTCAGCGTAGAATCATATGGTTGAAAGGAATGGTTCTACACATGTTCTTCCTCCAACAAGTTATATCTGATTGTGCATTCCCTGAACCCCATCCTTATCTCTTTCTTCCTCATTTCCTTCCCCCAAATCTCCATCGACACCTACCGATCTTTCCGAAGAAACCGTCGATTACATCGCCTTTGTGATGCCATCCAAGTTTCTGAAAATTGTCATCATCAATCTTCTTTACATCAAGTCACATCTGCTCAAGGTAGGTATATTTCACCATTTTTTCCATTCCTCCATCACAAAACATTTTAGAATATGTCACATTTCATGTTGCACTCAAGGTGTTTGTGAATATGTCCGAATGAGTTTTTGATGAGTAACACCTCGTAACACCCACTGCTTGCACCTCAACAGAACGGCTCCCTTGGTGTGCATATTCAGAGCTTGGTCCATAGCTTGTGCAATTATGTAATCTTTCATATGCTTACAAGAAATGCACCAACACAAAGAATTGTGATGCTTCACCAAATTCATTGAGGATGAGATCCCATTTTCTTAAAAACCAATAGAGATGGAAAATCCTCATGGTAGTGCAGCTGGCCAATCCGAAAGAAAATTACCAAGCTTTGATAAATATTTCTGCAAACGGCTGAGCATATACGTATGGAGCGCCATGCACATTGAAAAGAAATAAAATACGTAGGCTAGGGATAGTAGGTGTACTTTTTTGCACTTGTTTGCCATGATTTGGCTTACCTTGTTTTTGTTTCGTGAATGTTGGAAAGTGGCTAAAAAGCCAACTTTGCTGTTAAAATACATTGTTGTCTTTGTATCTGTTGCTTGGGATTTGTTTGCAGGCATTTATATTTTTGGCATGTTACATTTACAAAGGAAACTCTGCCAAAATTTTATAAAAGTTGAACACCTTCAATATTGACGCAAATAACGCAAGTCAACATTTGTCACAAACCAACAGCTAAACAACATTTTTCGAATAATGTTCACTGAAGTTTCAAGACATGCACTAAATGAACTTCACTTTGTCATCGATTTGCCCAACTAACACAACAAACATTCTACCAAAAATTTATTAACTACAGCGGACTCCATGAGCAAGTATTTTTATTTATTCACAAATGCTTCATCATTATTTACAAACTTCAGCAAGGAATGGCTTAAAAGCCTATTCCTTACATATTTACAGAAACTTCTTAGGAGTCAATATGACAAAACTAACCAAAGTGGTCATCCAACCTACTTTGTATAATACTTCTCATCTATTCCATCTTTATGAACCATCTGTCTCCGACTGTCGATCTAAGATTAAATCCTCCATTTATAACTCTTCTTCCTCGTTACCTCCACATTCCTCCTCAAATATTACTTAGCTCCATCGATATCCCACAACTTCTGAGACTGCACTTCGTTCACCAGCTGCTGCATTTTGGCTTTCCACTCGGAAGTTGTGGCGGCTTCCATCTCTTCTTTAGTGAACTTAGTCGTTCATCTCCTTGCTAATAGGTCAGACCATGCACAAGGAATTGTGATGCTCCACCAAATTCATTGAGGATGAGATCCCATTTTCTAGAATTTTGGCAAGTCATAAACTCAAAAATGGCAAGATTCATTCCATCTCACAAAGAAGTGACAAGTGCCACATCAATGACAACATATAGCGCACAGGAAGAAGAAACTAAAAATGTTCTATGATTGGATCGTAGATTCTCAAAATCCTCGACAGGCCCTGGATTTATCGGCTACTCAGAACGATAAAAAGGGCAAGGAGATGAAGCAAACCTCCGCCCAATCTTGATAGTGGAAAATGATGACTCCTCCTCAGCCTATGGCCCTTCGGCTGATCAAGAAATTGAGTCAGATGATTATGTCCATTTGGCCACTCTTTTGGCCTCACTTAAACGTAGGAAAGTCCTCATGGAAAGTCATTCTGATGACGTGGAAGAAATTCCCATAGCGACTGGCTCTCATTCTCAGGTAATAACCATTTTATTCCTCTTTTAGTTATCATTTGGATCTCACTTCTCCCCTGTCATTGTAGGATCTATCAGCACGACGAGCAATGGTCTCTTTGGTCGAAGAAACCTTGAACTTCGATTTCAGTTTCCTGGATTCAGGACCATCTCATGCGGCCTCTTCTTCAAATCTCTCTTCTGGCTTGGAGCTAGCCACTCCAAAAACTTCACTGCGGCATTTCTTGAATATGAACCTTAATGCACTAGGGGCCATGGAGAAAGCCACTGTTTTATCCGCCGCATCCATACTGAAAAGCAGTCAAGTAAAAGGGCCATTATGTCGAATTTATGCTGAGCAAGTTCGGCCTCCAATTTCTTTACCAGCTCTTCCTTAGAATCAAAGTCCGCATTTTTCTGTTGGAGGTTCGTTAAAATAGCCTTTCTCTCTGTAAGCATACTGTCCAACTTCCTTTTTTGCGCTTTGAAGTCTGCCATTCGGATCAAAGTTTCCGAGCAAGTGAGGCTCGAATCTTGGAAAGCTGAAAACATGGAAGGGAGATTATTTAAAATATCATAAAGTGGGGTTTGAGGAAAATCAGGACTGCTTTTCAGTATGGATGCAACGGATAAAACAATGGCTTTTTCCATGGCCCCTAATGCATTAAGGTTCGTATTCAGGAAATGCCGCAATGAAGCTTTTTGCAGTGGCTAGCTCCAAGCTAGAAGGGAGATTTGAAGAAGAGGCCGCATGAGATGGTCCTGAATATAGGAAACTGAAATCGAAGTCCAAGGTCTCTATGACCAAAGAGACCATCGCTCGTCGTGCTGATAGATCCTACAATGACAGGGGAGAAGTGAGATCCAAATGATAACTAAAAGAGGAATAAAATGGTTATTACTTGAGAATGAGAGCCAGTCGCTAGGGGAATTTCTTCCACGTCATCAGAATGACTTTCTGTGAGAACTTTCATGCGTTTAAATGAGGCTAAAAGGACATAATCATCTGACTATTTTCTCCCACTGGGCGTGCCAATTTGTTTATCACGAAAATTGTGGGGCGTGCCAGGCACGTGATCGTGCCAAATATAGAAATGATCCGACTTCTTTGTCAAGCTATGTGTGTCCCGATTCAACTGTTAGTTCTAATTCCCTCGGCTATAACTTCAAAACTAAGAATTTGGTTGAAAAATGTAATTGCATTACAGAAGGAATCCATTAAAATCAAATCTTATTATGTTGCTATGTACTTGATCAACGTTTTTACAAGTAAGATTGGTGAACATATGGATTATTTAGAAGACTTTGCTAGTGAACTAGGAGTTGAAATGCACAGACATAAAATTGACATAGAATTCTGCAGAGTTTTGCTGTAGCTTGATGTGTTGATTTGTCGATCCCTCTTCTGATTCTTTTCCTTGCTTTTTGTCACATTCCGCAAGTTAATTTAGGTTGTATTCCACGATCTCTCCACGATCTTCCATGTTCGGTAGTGGCTTTGACTCGTCGCGTCGTGCTTTTCCTAGGCCAACTACAACTCTCCTGGGCTTTCATCTGTTGGGCTTTTGCTTATGGGCTTCCAAGCTTTTGTGAGCTTCTGGATTATTTTTTAGGCACAATTGTTTGATACTTGTATATTAAAAATATTATATGCATACCTGCTGTATGTTTATTCATACATGCCAAAGAATCAAGTTAAATAGTGGTAGAATGATATTTAACATATAATAATTTTTAACTGACTGACTTATGCAACGGCAAAGATGAAAGTGAAAAATTTAATTATCAAAAGAAAAATGATAAAACCTTTAATGCTTAATAACTATTTGAATTTTGATTGCATAAACTTGATAGTGTTTAGTTCAAAAATGCACTAGATCTCATATGCTCTAAAAAAATAAAAAAGATTGTATCTAGATTTTCTGCGTCATTAAACTATTATAATTAGAGTTAAAGCTTTTCCAGTCTTACACCTTCACCAAAGTAGTTTTTTTAGACCCTAATATATATACTGGCAGCAGGGCCTTATGTAATACGTATGATAGGTATCGTTTTTGCATATTTTATTGTGTTGTTTTTAGTCCATTTTTCCATTAGTTTATCGTGTTCAGTCCGGGTTTCATTTATTTTAGACATAATTTATGCATATAGGTCGCCCTTCACATCGGTTAATTGATTTGTAGGAAAAAGAGTAGGAAAAGATGGAATTAAGAGAAAACTGGAGAAGTTGGACAGAAGAAGTCGTCCTAGGACAGGCATTTTCGACCGCCCCAGTGCGAATGCATGAAAAGTGAAAAGTTAGAGTAGTGAACATCGCGCTAGGGCAGTAAGCGCGCCGGGATGAATCTTCGAGGATGCGGACAGTGGAAGTCGCGCTAGGACTGTTACTTTCGAATGCGCGACTCGATATGGAAAGATTTGTTGGATGATTTTGTTTCCTACTTTGATGGATTTTTAGATGCATTACTGAGGAGTAGCCCTTATTCATCAGATTGACAAGAAGCAGTAGCCGTAAGAAAAGGTTTTAAAGCGAGAGAAGGGGGGGAGCACAAGAATTCGAGCGAAACTCAACAATGTTTTCTCTTCTTTTCTTTTAGCTAGGATTCAAAGGATCATACCCTCAAACATCTATGTTTAGAATTTTTTTTAAGATTGCTACTTGATTATGTTATTGATTTTTATTTATCTTTGGAACACGATCAATTTCGAAGTGATTTTATATGTTATAATTGTGACATAACAAGATTGGTAACATAATTCATGAATTTAGAACTTACATAGACATTTGAGGTTGGATACATGTTGATAGCCATAGTTCAATAGGTTGTAAACTAGAGGACTCAACGGTTCGTTAATGTTATTGCAATTGTTAATAACACAGACACTTGATTATTGCATTTGTCAACTAGATTAATATAGTTCCACATAGTATATTGATAAATTAGAGAATCTCGTAAAAAACATGGCTTATGAATTGAAATTCAATCACTAGAGAAAATTGAGGGATATGTGAAACCATATCCTAACAATTGTTCGTTCAGTATTTTAATTTATTTATATTGTGTTTGTTAAATTTTTTTATTTGACTTTCAATTTCGTTTATTAATTAATTCACTTTTCGTTTCAGTTAAATTTTTCTAATCAATATATGTGAGAACGATACTCGTACTTTGTACACTATATTATAACTTGATTCGTGTACTTGCGATTTATTCCCAGCATAGAAGATTTACTTTTATTGGGAATTTTACATTGCAATAAAAGCTCAATCAACGTGTGCACGTTTTGTGTTCACTAAAAAGGCCATGCTGGCCAATATAAGATCCTCCGATACTATATATAGTGATATATTTTACAGAGAAATCACAATGAAGTGAAGAATTAAAATTAGCAAGGTTAATATACAGCAAAGAGAAGAGAATGGCAGTACTGCAATTTCATATATTTAAGGATACATTTGTAGTTTATAACATTTCTCCTTGCCGTTATAGATGATAACAGAGTTTAAGATACAGTAACAGATACAGATAAATATTTAAAGATGTCACATTTCCAAAACTACCACCAAGTACTCTTATTTTACAGTACATATTAAAAATAGGACACTTGGAATCCGAAAATTAGTTCTTATGACTTGCTCTCTCTTAGTGCAGATAGATATTCAAATAATCCGAACATGCACCAAACAAAACAAGGGATTCAATTATACAAATCTTGAATTGAAAATATCAAGAACAGACAAGGCACCAAACCTAACCTGTAAAATCCATCGCGGTTGGCCTCAAAGCTTGGTTTGTAGAAAGCATCCTCAGTAAATCAGGAACTAGCTCCTTTGGAATGGTGGAGAAGGCCTCACTGGTTAGGTAAGTCAAACTATTCGTATACTGCAGCAAACAGTCGGCCAGAAGTAATTAATCTCAAAGCAAGAATATGCTTGTTAGAAAGAATTTTCCCAACATGAATAACGACTCAGTTTTTCACAAATAAAATATATAAATGCATCAAGATTAGTTCCTGAAGGTAGATATTTTTCCAAAATTTGTTTTGTTTTTAACTGAAACTAAAATGTTTGGCACCTGCGTCTAATGAATTCCACCTTAACTGCCTTAAAACAGTGAAAAATTACAGAATTGATGTTGAGACTAGTCAATAATATTTGGTGTCTTATAAGCTACCTGAACCCACCAAACTCAACAAGAACAAGACGGTGTGGACCAATGCTAGTAACAAGAGGAAATTGGCTTTAAATAAAAATGCAAATAATAGTAACAAAAAAATTAAGAAATTCGTATATGTGCTTCCATACAGTATTTTAAGCTAAATTAAAAACCCTATTGGACGACCATAAGTGCATTTCAAGACCATATCATTGTCGAGATTGTTTTACGCAAAATTGATTATTCCAAAACCTAGCTGACAAGCTCCCATATAAATCTCTCAACAGGAGCACGTGAAAATCTTGATCAAACTCAACTACATCTAAACCAAAATCAATAGAAAAATGTGAAGACAAATAACTGAGAACACTAGCATGTACTTCAGTAAAAGAAGTAAAACAAAAGAATTAAGAATAACAACAAAAAATCTGCACTAAGTAATGAAGATGACACTAAAATTGGCCTAGGAGATGAGATGACCGGAAAAAATCCAACTTGACCAGACACAACAAAAGCAGGAGATCATTCAGTAGCGTAGCATAATAAAAATTAGAGAGAAAGAACAAGAAAATACCATCTTCACATTGTTGTGACAATCAAATAATGGCTTCCAAGCTATCAAGTGGTAAGCAAGGCACGCGAAGCTGAAAATATCAGATGCACAACCAACTGAAGATGTTTTACTTCGAACCAATTCAGGGGCAGTGTAATTTATTGATGGCTGCAGGGGAAGAATAGAATCTTCTACATCGTATTCCTATTGAAAAATAATGATCAGAATAATATATCATGCATTATTCACGTTCATATCAAAACAAATTGACTCACTTATGTAATAATAACAGATAATGATTAGCAATGACTGCAAAACATTGTGATTGACAAAATAGAACCCTATCAAATGGACAAATACCTTCAGAGCCTTACCCAAGTATGTGGATAGAATATAAAAACCTCTCGCTTAAATGGTAGACAAAACTAGACACTCATCTCGCTCAAGAATTTTTTTCCAGAACTCAAGACCAGACAGCCTCCAACATGCTAAGCTAATTTGAAAAACTCAGAGTTCTTTTATATATATATATACTCTCTCTCATTGAGTCACAAGTCTTAGTCACCCAATCAGGTATAGAAACAACATTTGGTTCTTAATTTTACTTTTTCATAAGTATCACCACAAGATACATATATACATGTGCTTGTGCGTGCAGACACAGGCACAGAAATTGCTTTCTCAAAGAGCAAAAAGAAGAATGCACGGATATATTATCCCCTAAGTCACAAGTCTGGTACTCACAGCATAATGGAATGCCTGAATGTTGGCAGAATCATTGGACGACATATCAGTTGAAATTGTGAAACCAAAACCCCCAAGTTTCCAAGCTCCATTAGATGTTATAAGGACACTCTGTAATAGAGAAAAGCAGTGAAGGAATCAGCCACCCATTATCTAAGGGTAACACACTGTTTAATGCTTACATTGAAAATAATACCAAGGCAATATATAGTTAAACACAAATATCAGTTCAAATTGGTATGTGTTGAGAGATGGTTATGGACAAGAGCAGATAGTAAATTGACGCACCATTCCTTTTCTTCCAACATAAAACAAAATACTCAATGCCGAACCTGTTAAGGTGCTCCCTCATAGAATCATCACTTACTACGTTTTTTCTTTCCAAAATTCATTAGGTAAATAGTAAATACAGAGAATGACAAGTGGATCTTTCTATTAAAACCAAAGAGAACAAAGAAATGGCAAGAAAGAAAATGCATGAAAATAAAAATTCATCTGGAGACCAAAAATCATACCTCAGGTGCCAAACCCCTGTGGATAAGGCGTGCATTATTATGAAGGAAGTCCAACGTCTCCGCAATCTGGAGCAGACCATGTTTCACTTCCAGCAATCCCATTTCCTGCACGACGAAATAAATACAAATAATAGTAAATCCTTTGAAAGCTTTGTGAGCGAAATATGAATAGGAAAAAGTGCATTGCTTTCCCCTAAATTTCAACAAGTAGAAGTTGATGACATCAGACAACAACTAGAATTATAACTAATTGAACGAAACAAGCCCTTAAAACAGATAAAATAAAAAGGAAATTAGAAGTGCCAAGGTGAAAAGCCTTGTGACACATATTTCAAAGTCTATCTCCACAATATCTCTAAAATATGCAGGACAATAGGCAGATGCTTGAATCATAGAGTTATCTATTTGACAATTTGTGAATGTAAAAAGATATTTGAACAGGGAATTCCAATTGATAATCCTTATGCTCTTTATGCAATTATAGATCTCTTAGCTTGCCCTATTCTAAAGGCCATTCCAATAGAAAATCATGGCGTGGTTGAGACCTGGTTAGAGGTTTGCCTACAGTAAGATTCCAACGCAATCAGGATTCACAGTTTGCCAAATATCAACAAAAATTATAAATTGAAAGAACTACCAATTATCTTCTCTTTTCCGGTCGTATTACAGTTTACTAGTAGTATTAATTCATAGAATTAGCTAAAGAAGCCAAAATTGATGAGCAATATCATCATATTTATTTCTTGAGGCTACGGTGATAATCCATGCAAAAAGAAGTCACCACTTGTGCAGAATTACCATTCCCTTAAGCTCCTTTGGCACCGTCGAAATATTCTCCACATTCCCCAGTGCATTGGCGGCGGACGCAAAGAGAGGCTCGGTGACCATAGCCATGGCGTTTTTACTCTCATCCAGAGCCTGAACAACATGCACGACCCCAGGATGCCTCAACCTAACGATCCGGGCCGCATCGGCCCGTATGACATCCATAAAGGCATCTTCGGCGGCCTTGGAAAGGCCAGCCCGCTGCCGCGCGTCGGAGAGAGCTTTCTTATCCAAAACCCAGACGCATACGGGGTTGGGTAGACAGATGGCGCGTGGCCGTCACGCGACTTGGCGGAGTATAATTTCCAGGCGAGGGCGGGGCCGATCGGATCTAGGAGGAGGTAGTCCCGCATGGGCCTAGGTAGACCGGTGACTTCTTGAACGGTGGTTTGGACGGTCTTCTCGATGACAGCAGATGCATTGGCTAAGGCCTGCGTCAAGGTTTTCATGTTCAAGGACATGATTATTAGAGTTTAATAAGCGTCGGTGGAAGATGATCGGAGATCCCCCGCCCTCTCTCCCTCTCTCTTCAGTGGGCCGATTTTTAAATTTTTTTTTGCAAGATGTTCACAAAAATTAATTAGTATAGATCTACTCTCAGAGAAGTCGAGTATTTTAACGATTCTACCACTTCATCGTATATTCCTGTCAACAACCATGATAATTAGTTGAACTGATGAATTATTTTATCAAGATTGAACCTCAACTCGGATGTGAATATAAATAAAAAAATTTAATTAATTAAATGTTGTTCAAAATTTTTTTTTTAAAAAATACCCCGAATACAAAGATGTTGGCATTTGATTGACACCATATTTACCATTATTTTTTACCCAAAAAAAAAATACATATTGTACCAAATAATCAAATGGGCCCACGAGACAAGTAATTTGTGCAGTTGAACAAAAATAAATACCAGCAAACTGGGCTATATTTATGTTGGGCCCAAACCCATTAGTTAACAGATCCTGAGCTTCACTTCTGCGGTGGTTCGTCCTCTCTCCATCTGGAGATTATGCCATTGAATTGTTTGTTGATCACAATCTATTTGTCGAAATTCCTTTCTACATATATCATTTTCTTTCCTTTGAAATTCTCCCAAGGTGACGGTGAATTGAATCCAAGTTTTAATTTGTTGTACTATTTGGAATTTTGGCAGGATTCTTTTTCTCGGTCCAGTGGTTGTATCAATGCCATCATTGCTTGAACTTTGGTCGCTTCTGTTCAACGTGGAAAGCCTCAGGTGATTCAGCTAAATAGTGTCTGGTGAATTGAAATTTTCCCGATTTTTTATTTTCTTTGCCATTTTTTGCTGTTTACTGCACATTTTCTCTACTGTTATTATTTTGGAATTGTGTGTCTTTCAATGTGAGAGGTATTTGGCCAAGCTTTACGCAGTATTGCCTCTTGACATTGTGCGTACATTTCTACACATACACTCAGGAGTTTTTGTTACCAATCACCTTAGATGCACACACTTGTTACCAACTTTTTGGAGAATGGATGGATAGATTGTGTTTTCTGCTTTCTCAATGTTGATACCCTATAAATATTACCAAACAATTCATCTATCGATAAGTTGGAATAATTGTGATTTAGATAGGATTTCATAAATATTCCAATAAAGAGTGCTATAAGGATTGTGGCATTGGGTTGCAATTTGGATGAATTTCAAGGATTTGTTCTCTTTTGGTCAACTGGAATCCAATATTTCAGAAATAATGGAAATAAGAAGGAATAATGCATGGGTATAGAAGTGCAAAATCTCACAGAACTAAATAATAAAACACCACTTAATTAGCCAAAAGTAGGGAATAGCATACCTGTTAGCTAGTGTAAGCTAAGTTGGGTCATCACAATAAACGTGTTTTGCCATATTACGTTTCTAGTATGTGTTCAGCTACTATAAATAGTTGTGGGTTGTCTTTGTAAAGGCTAATGCATAAATAAAAATGTATTCTCAAAATCATTCCTTCTACACTTCAACAATACCAGAAATAACCCATATGATGGAATAATAACCTTGGCATACTCTCCAAAAGACGAAAACTCGATTAGTCTTCAACAAATGTATTTAAGAGTTTGAAATTATCTCCCTTTTGCAATATATGCTCCATCACTCTTGTCACGCCCCGGGACGGGGGTTGGTTGACACCGGCGTTGTTCTCAAATTTACATTCGACAACAACAAGCCTCAGAGTACAGAATTCAGAAATCAGTTTTTTATTCATAATACGAAATAAATCAATTGTCTGTTACAACTCGGATACTGATGTTTTATAGCGGAAATGTAAAACCAGACACAACATTACCTTAACAGATACAGCGGAATTAACGTAACATAACATAAACTGAAAACAATAATCTTCTTCACCAGCCCCAGAACTGGATCTGCTCTTTCTCCTCTAATATTTCTTCCTCGTTCTTATCTGAGATGGGTTTAGTGGGTGAGTGATATGGTTGTCACTCAGTAAGCAGGGGCGGGAATAACTCCCAGTTTTCGAAACCATTTTCAACAAAAATAGTAATACCATAATATACAGAAACTCATCTTTTCAGAACAGAAATCAGAATCCAGATATCACATGTTTCAGAACAGAAATCAGAATTAGTAAGCACTGAGCACGTTAGTGAATTTCATGGCTAAACTGATATCAGTCCCTTATATGTTCTCTCCTCTAAGGGGTGATGCCAGAATCAGAATTCAGAATCAGAATTCAGAAATGTTCAGAATATATATTCTACCATTAGTTCACTAGGGAGTTTCAGTGCTTCAAAATCATATATCAGAAATCAAACATACAGAAACTGAACTTAGAAACAGAAGTATAAAACGGGTTTCAAGATATTTATACATAAGCCCACTTACCGTAATTTGCTTAAAGAATTTCGGTTGAAGTCTGGAAATCTGCTTGCCTTGTTACTGGATTTTACAGCTTCGAAAATGTACTCTCTTAGCTCTAATCTCAAGTGATAACTCCAGATTTTTGGTAAACCAATTCAGAGGTTTGAGGGTGATATTTATAGGTGAAATTATGACTGTTAGCCTCCCAATTAAGGCCATAATCTGACATTAACAATCTTTATTACGCGTTAAATGCTTCAGTTACAAGCTATGGTCTGAATTAGTAACTGTCTGTTGGGATTTCGTGCTGCTGCTGCTGGATTTTATCTGTTGTCTGCTGCTGGATTCCAATCTGCTGGAAAAATACCAGCTTCTGAAATATTAGCTTCTGCTGGAATTTTTAGCTTCTGCTGAAATTTGCTAGCTGCTGCTACTGCTACTGCTGGAATTTCAGGTTCTCACATCCCTCCCTCCTTATGAGAAGTTTCGTCCTCGAAACTTGGCTATGCATGATCTTCAAAAAGGTAAGGGTATTGTTCTCGCATCTTTTCTTCCAACTCCCAAGTAGCTTCTCTTTCAGTGTGATTGGACCATTGTACTTTTACATATGGAATAGTTCGTCTCCTCAGTACTTGGTCTTTGTTATCCACAATTCGAATCGGAATTTCTTCATATTTCAGCTCTTCGTTTAAATTTCCCTCAACCAACAGTGGTCCAGCTTCAAGAATATGACTAGGGTCAGAAATATATCTTCTCAGCTGCGAAACGTGGAATACATTGTGAATTCTTGACATGTCGGGTGGAAGTGCTAATCTATAAGCAAGTGTTCCCACTTTCTCGAGGATTTCAAATGGTCCGACGTATCTGGGATTCAGTTTCCCAGCCTTATTGAATCGGATAACACCCTTCATGGGTGACACTTTCACATATGCCTTCTCTCCAACTTCGAATTCCACGGGTCTTCTTTTAAGGTCAGCCTAGCTTTTCTGTCGATCTTGTGCAGCTTTTAATCTCTCCTTGATCACGGCAACTTCATCCACTGTTTCTTGGATCATTTCGGGTCCAACAATGGCTTTTTCCCCTACCTCATTCCAATACAGTGGTGATCGACACTTTCGTCCATACAGAGCTTCGTATGGTGCCATTCCAATGCTGCTGTGGTAACTATTATTGTACGCGAACTCGATTAAGGGCAGATGTTCGCTCCAATTACCACTGAAGTCTAGAGCACATGCTCTCAGCATATCTTCTAGAGTTTGAATTGTCCTCTCTGTTTGGCCATCGGTCTGAGGATGATAGGCTGTGCTAAGAGTAATTTTGGTCCCCATAGCTTGTTGAAAGCTCTTCCAAAAACGGGATGTAAACCTCGGATCTCTGTCTGACAGTATGCTAGCTGGAACTCCATGCAATCGTACGATCTCATTCATGTACAATGTGGTTAGCTTGTCCAAATTATAATTCATGCGGACAGGTAAGAAATGTGCAGATTTTGTGAGTCTATCTACGATTACCCAGATGCCGTCATGACTTTGTATAGACTTTGGTAACCCGACAACAAAGTCCATGGAGATATGTTCCCATTTCCATTCTGGAATTTCTAGAGGTTGCAGAAGTCCTCCAGGTCTTTGGTGCTCTGCCTTGACTTGCTGGCACACGTGACACTTGGAAACAAATATTGCCACGTCTTTCTTCATTCCACTCCACCTAAAAATTTTTCTTCAAATCTCTGTACATCTTGGTATTTCCAGGATGGACTGAAAATTTCGACTTATGTGCCTCAGACATTACTTCTTGTCGAAGGTTATCGATGTCTGGTACGCATAATCGTCCTTTCATCCACAAGATTCCTTTGTTATCCGTCTCGAAATCTTGTGGTTTCCCTTCTTTAACTTGCTCTTTTAGTTTCACCAAAGCGGAATCTCTATCTTGACTCATCTTGATTGTCTCTCGAAGACATGGTTGTGCTGAAAGTGATGTCAGGATCACCTTACTCATATTCTTTCGACTTAAAGCATCTGCTACTTTGTTGGCTTTGCCTGGATGGTAGCTTATTGTCAAGTCGTAATCCTTCATGAGTTCGATCCATCGTCTTTGTCTCATATTTAGTTCTTTTTGTGTGAACAAATATTTGAGACTTTGGTGATCGGTGAAAATCTCACACTTGGCTCCATAAAGATAATGTCTCCAAATCTTTAGTGCGAATACCACTGCAGCTAGTTCGAGATCATGCGTTGGGTAATTTTGTTCATACGGCTTCAACTGCCTTGATGCGTATGCAATCACCCTTCCCTCTTGCATGAGTACACATCCTAAACCTTCTTTAGATGCATCACTGTAGATTGTGAAATCTTTGTCTTCCATCGGTAATACCAACACTGGCGTGGAGGTAAGTTTCTTTTTCAAAGTCTCGAAGCTTTGCTCACATTTTTCATTCCATTGAAACTTAGAGTTCTTCTGTGTGAGCTTTGTGAGGGGTATGGCTATTGAAGAGAATCCTTCAACAAATTTTCGGTAATAGCCTGCTAATCCCAAGAAACTTCTAATTTCTGTCACAGTCTTTGGTCTAGGCCAATCTGAGATTGCTTCGACTTTCTTAGGGTCCACAGATACTCCTGCTGCTGATATTATGTGTCCCAAGAATGCGACGCTCTCTAGCCAGAATTCGCATTTCTTGAATTTGACGTACAGTTCCTTTTCTCTCAGTGTCTGGAGGGTGAGACGAAGATGTTCTTTGTGGTCTTCTTCACTTGATGAATATACCAAAATATCGTCGATGAATACCACAACAAACTTGTCAAGAAATGGTTTGAACACCCTGTTCATGAGATCCATGAATACTGCCGGAGCATTGGTTAAACCGAATGGCATTACCATGAACTCATAGTGTCCATATCTTGTTCTGAAGGCGGTCTTCGGAATATCGTCTGTCTTGACCTTCAGTTGGTGGTAGCCTGACCTTAAGTCAAGCTTGGAAAAGACTGAAGCTCCTTTGAGTTGGTCAAACAAGTCATCTATCCTTGGAAGCGGATACTTGTTTTTGACTGTGATCTTATTCAGCTCTCTGTAATCAATACACATTCTCATGCTTCCGTCCTTCTTCTTTACAAATAGGACAGGAGCTCCCCATGGAGATGCGCTTGGTCGTATCTGCTTCTTATCCAACAACTCTTGAAGTTGCTCTTTGAGTTCTTTCAATTCTGCTGGAGCCATTCGATACGGTGCTTTTGAGATTGGTGTAGCATTGGGCACTAAGTTAATCTCAAATTCCACTTCGCGATCGGGAAGTTCGCCAGGGAGTTCTTCAGGAAAGACATCCGCAAACTCTTGTACCACTGGAATCTCTTCTAGTGTCAGTGTGGTTCCTTCTTTCTTTACCTCGCTTAACATAGCTAGGTAAACTTCTTCTCCACTTTTCATGGCTTTCCAAGTTTGACAAGCAGAAAGAAGAGTCTTTCGTTCTTTTGTCTTGCCATGAAATAAAAGTTTCTCTTGGTGTGGAGCTTGGATGGTTACCGTCTTTCCATGACAGTCCACTAAAGCATGATTCTTGGCTAACCAATCCATCCCAAGAATTACGTCGAATTCCACCATGTTTAGTTGGATTAGGTTTGCCTTGAAATTCTGATCTTCTATGAGAACACCAATATTCCGATATAAAGTGCGAGTTTCTAAAATTCGATTAGCAGGAGTTGCTACTCTATATGGTTCTTCTAAGTTATCAGGCTTAGCTCCTAACTTCTTGGCAAATCTCTTAGACATGAATGAATGCGTAGCACCACAATCAAATAACACATAAGCAGTTATATTATTGATTAGAATGGTACCAGCTACGACATCATTTGAGTTGTCGGCCTCCTCTTGAGTGATAGCATAAACTCGAGCATTTGGCTTGTTCTCCTTAGGCTTGTTTGGAGTTGTTCCTCCTGCTGGTCCGTTCCTTGGGTCTGGAAGAGGACATTGAGCAATGCGATGGTCCATCTTTCCACAACGGAAACAAGCTCCAGAATTCCTACGACATTCACCAGTGTGTGTGAATCCGCAAGTTTGGCACTTGACTCCTTCTTTGTTTGATTGAGAAGAAGTGGTTCCTTTAGATGGAGCACTGGTAAATTGGTTGCTTGAAAACCTAGGCCTCTTGAATTGCTGGCCCGATTGGTACTGGCTTGGCTGAGGACGTTTTAGTTTGTTCTCGTCTTCACGCCTCTTGATGTCATTCTCAGCCCTGTTGGCGGCTCCCATCAATTCATCAAAACTATTGGGCTCGATAACAGCAAGGGCAGATTGAATACGTCTGTTCAATCCCTTCTTGAAGCGATGCATCTTCAAGGCTTCGTCTCCCATGATGGTTGGGGAGTAAGTTCCCAATGAGTGGAACTTGGATGAATACTCCACCACTGTCATGTTTGGTTCTTGAACCAAGCTTTCAAATTCTGACAGCTTCTGCACTCGAACTGCTGTTGGAAAGTACTGCCTCAGGAATGCCTCTTGGAACCTTTGCCAAGTGATAGGTCCCACCTCTAACATAGCTGGTGAGACTCCTTCCCACCATTTGGCAGCTTTATCCACAAGAAAAGGTGTAATCACATCTACTCTGATCCCTTGTGGAACCTCAAGTAATCGAAGATGATTTTCCACCTCTTTCATCCAATTCTGTCCGACCTCTGGATCGGAGCTTCTATCGAAGTTAGGGACTCTTGCTCTTCGGAGAGCCTCATAGTGCTGCTTAGTCCCATTCTGAGCAGGAGGTGGTGGCGGTGGCTGGTTAGCATTAGGATTCACTGACCCTTGTAGCGTGGTTGCCACAATCGTGGCTATAGCCATCAAGTCCACCTGACTGAGGCCAACTGCTGGTTGTGGTTGTGGTGGTTGTTGCTGTGCATCCTCATCATTTCGGTTATTGTTGCGGTTGCCGTAGCGAGGATTGCGATTGTTTCTAACTGGTTGTCCGTCCATTTCCTACAATTAAGAAAGTTCTAAGGTTGATGGCAGAATAGAGACTAAACAAATGAAGCACGATGATAGAGTAATTGCTCAAAGTTTAAATATGAAACCAATAGATTGAAATAAATTTTATTGATTCCTCAAGAAAGTGCAATTACAACCAAACATCGAAAATGAGAACATAAATGCAAATGGAACACGTGGTATTACAAAGAAAGCCACTACTGATGTTCTAATCTATCACTTCTCCTAATCCCAAATCCATAGGATCCTCTTCGATTTCTTCTTCTTTTTCGGGATCCTCCTCGGGTTCATCTAGGTTGGCTATTACTGCTTGTAGGTGTTCAATATGACCATGCAGAACTGCATTCTGGTCACTAAGAACTTCAACAGTACTCTGCAAGTACTCTGCAACTCATGAATATGTGCATCAGTCTGTTCACTATACTGATTATGCTGGTGCACGAGTTGGTGATTCTGATCCTTGAGTATTTGGATCTTCTCAACTAGTGTATCACGTAACTCGATGAATTCTGCCACAGTCTCTTGGGAGGTTTAAAACTCTTCTCGAGCCTTCCTACTCCTCTCTTCTGCCTCATGCAGATAGTGAGCATAACGTTGAACATCACACCTCAAATGTTCTGTTCGACGCTCTAACTCATCTTTGTCCAACTCTAGGCAGTAGTTATTCTCTTTGAGTTTTTCTAGCTTCCTCTCTAAGCTCTTAATGTAGCTACTTTGGTCCGCCATATCCTACATCCAAAACATGAGAGCGAAGGTTCAGAAACGATATCAAGAATACAAGTCGAACTATAGACAATAATTACTGGAATGAATAGAATCAGTATGCCTATAATATTTAGTAGAAGAAAATGGCTCAAAAAATTTTCGGTCTCAGAATGACGTGAAAAATTTACTAAAAATCCTTCACATCAAGAACATGAATGGTACCAAGTTTGGTGCAAAAATACTAAGCCGTTTGAAAATGAAAATTCCTCAGAGTTTCAAAATTTTGGAAATTTTTACGGAAATGATGATATCACTATCTTAAAGAAGGATTTTGGGGTTCGTCGGCGGTGCTAGAACATTAAATGGTTCTAGTTAGGTTTTCCTCGTCGAGAGCTTTCCAACGCCTACTCTTAATAGTAAAAATTCCTTCTGGATCAAAAGTTATTGCCGTTTGAAGTTTGCGCGAAAAACACCTCAACTTCCATGCCATTAACAAAGTCTACTGCATTCGTTTGCTGGAGTGCACTGTCTACTGAAATTCTGCAGCTACTGCAATCAATCTGCTGCTTTTTCAGCACTGTCAGAATCAGTCTGCTGCATTCCGAGTCTACTGACTCAGTCTTCTGCATTCAAACCTACTGATTTCGTCTACTGGTTCTGGTTTCGGGCTACTGGTTTTGGGTCTACTGATTTCCATCTACTGGTTCTGGTTTCCATCTACTGGTTCTGGTTTCAGATCTACTGGTTTACTGATTTGTTTCCCTACTGATTGTCCTACTGTACGTATTCAGTCTATCATTTCAGTGGTCTATTTCAGTAGCTTATTTTCAGTAGTCTATTACAGTAGCTTATTATCAGTAACTTTCAGAACTTATTTTCAGAAGTCTATAAGAACTTATTATTTCTAGTTCCTCCTCCCCAGATTATGAAACCCGGTTTCGCTCTGATACCACTTCAATGTCACGCCCCGGGACGGGGGTTGGTTGACACCGGCGTTGTTCTCAAATTTACATTCGACAAAAACAAGCCTCAGAGTACAGAATTCAGAAACCAGTCTTTTATTCATAATACGAAATAAATCAATTGTCTGTTACAACTCGGATACTGATGTTTTACAGCGGAAATGTAAAACCAGACACAACATTGCCTTAACAGATACAGCGGAATTAACGTAACATAACATAAACTGAAAACAATAATCTTCTTCACCAGCCCCAGAACTGGATCTGCTCTTTCTCCTCTACTATTTCTTCCTCGTTCTTATCTGAGATGAGTTTAGTAGGTGAGTGATATGGTTGTCACTCAGTAAGCAGGGGCGGGAATAACTCCCAGTTTTCGAAACCATTTTCAACAAAAACAGTAATACCATAATATACAGAAACTCATCTTTTCAGAACAGAAATCAGAATTAGTAAGCACTGAGCACGTTAGTGAATTTCATGGCTAAACTGATATCAGTCCCCTATATGTTTTCTCCTCTAAGGGGTGAGGCCAGAATCAGAATCAGAATTCAGAAATGTTCAGAATATATATTCTTACCATTAGTTCACCAGGGAGTTTCAGTGCTTCAAAATCATATATCAGAAATCAAACATACAGAAACTGAATTTAGAAACAGAAGTATCAAACGGGTTTCAAGATATTTATACATAAGCCCACTTACCGTAATTTGCTTAAAGAATTTCGGTTGAAGTCTGGAAATCTGCTTGCCTTACTACTGGATTTTACAGCTTCGAAAATGTACTCTCTTAGCTCTAATTTCAAGTGATAACTCCAGATTTTTGGTAAACCAATTCAGAGGTTTGAGGGTGATATTTATAGGTGAAATTATGACTGTTAGCCTCCCAATTAAGGCCATAATCTGACATTAACAATCTTTAATTCGTGTTAAATGCTTCAGTTACAAGCTATGGTCTGAATTAGTAACTGTCTGCTGGGATTTCGTGCTACTGCTGCTGGATTTTATCTGTTGTCTGCTGCTGGATTCCAATCTGCTGGAAAAATACCAGCTTCTGAAATATTAGCTTCTGCTGGAATTTTTAGCTTCTGCTGAAATTTGCTAGCTGCTGCTGCTACTGCTACTGCTACTGCTGGAATTTCAGGTTCTCGCAACTCTCACTTCTCGACTGCTAGATTTCAATCAATTTTCTCATTTTGCTACAATTCAGACCGTCTGTAATGTATGTTGCGCTTGTATTTCATTTCTGTTTGTGTTATGGTCCTGGAGTTTGTGTCAGAATCGAAATGCAGAATTAATCAAGCAACAATAGAACGAAAATAAGAATTTTGTATATTGATATTTAAGTAGATAACAAGAAGATTATCCCAGAGATTTTCCTCAGTACACGACACCTCTCCCTAGCATTAGCTAGCAAACATCTCTCAAAAGGTTAAGAACTGAATGACAGTCTCCACGCCTCTCATGCCTTTTATTCCTTCGGTGTACACAATTTTAATTATGGGCTTATCTCCTTTGTTTGGGCCTAAGATTGCTGGGGACCCCATAACAGTTGGCATGATGTTCACACTTACATTCATGATTTATGGTGTTTTTGAGATAATATTCATGGTGTTGAGAAATTAAAATGTGATAATCTTTGTATGACGAAATTCTCATTGTTTTTATGTCGACATATATTGGTGAATTTCGTTAAAGAAGGGGGAAATGAACAGATATTCAATTAGTTGGTTGAATTGTTTATCTGGTGCCATATATCCTTAGTTGGCTATCTTCTAATATATGGAAGATTTTTATTATAATAAGCATTTAATTCTGTCTTCTTGGACCACTGAATGAAGCCATCCTGTGGTGCAATCCTTGAAAATTTTTGTCCTTCATGGTCATTAGAGAATTTGTAACATTTTAATGTCATTTTCAAGTTAAAAAACTATATGGATTTATAACTTAAGGTAGTGCTTGGTTGAATTGATGGGATTATAGAGTGACTGATTATGAAGTGATAAATAATCTGATTTGGTAGTATAAATATTAAGATAATTATTAAACTGTTTGGTCTATGTTAATATTTTGGGACAAGAACGTGTATAAAGTATGAAATGAAATTATTACCTTAGAGATATTCTTAAAAAACAAGGTCTCCATTGGATTTTTTTCGCCCTTTTTCTGGATAATATTTTAACCATTTTCAGTCTAGTTTTCATATTCCAATCTATTTATTCTTCTGTTTAGAACCAAAATCAATCAGTCATCCTCTTGATCCAAATTTGTGGAAAGCAAGGGCCGAAGCTCCAATAAATACAACATTCAAACATATATGGCATATTTGTGCAGACCCAGACATTTGAGATCATTCTTTCCTATACAATTTCAACCTTTATGTTATGATCATTTATTTCTTTTTTAATTCTATCGTACAAATTTTTGGGAAATATTTAATTTTATTTTTAACTACCCTTTGCCTGTGGAGAGCTGATCTTCTGTGCTACCTTGACTTTCATGTTAGTTGCGAAATTTGGAACTGACTATTTTTTGTATTTCATAGCCAATACAAACTGGAGATGTTAGCTTTTGTGAAAGCATGATTAGTATATTGGAGAGAAATGATGGTACATAGTTTAGTCTTCTGTTTTTTAGTTTGGGTTAAGGGGTAACAAGGATATTTGCAGTTAGTCATCCAAGCTACTCCCTTTATGAAGATAAATCATCACACTTCTCGTGAAGAATACTCATTCAGCACCTTTCTGAAATAGTATTAAGCCTGTTGCTTCAGAAAAGGGTGTCAAGAGGTAAACAAAACGAGGGATAATTGATAACTCAACATTCCGAAGGTTGTCAGACCTACCAATTACCATACACCGATTAGTCGAAATTTTGAATGCATTTAAACTTGTTCAAGCCTTCCGTGAAATTATGGTATGAATTTGTTGGTTATTACAATTTGTTCCCTTCAAATTATTCTGAAAATGGAATGTAGAACATCTAATCTTTGTTATCCTAACATTGCATAAATTGAATACGAAGGCAAACTACGTAGTCATTTTATGCTTTCTCGGTCTGGTTGCAAGTTAATTTCATTAGTAGCTTGAAAAAATTCATAAACTATAATGCCTTAAGTACATACAATGCAGGTAGTTCCGATCTTTAGCTAGGTAAAGATAAACTTTGCTGGGTATCGCAATGGGAGGAGGTTCCAGCGGGCCAAGGCTTTCAGGGATGCAGAAGCAAGTGCTTGCTTTATATCGAGGATTCTTGCGTGCAGCACGCACCAAATCTCCTGAAGTAAGAAGCAAAATCGAGTCAATAGTTTCAGCTGAGTTTCGCTACAATTCCTCTCAAATTGATCGCAAGAATTTTCTTCATATTGAGTACTTGCTTCGTCGAGGCAAAAAACAACTAGATCAGTTAAATAGCCCTGATACAGTTGGACTGTCATCCTTAAATGTTGAGGTTCCTCAAGTCTAAAAGATTTAACTGAAATTTATTAGATCACCATCAACCATTCATTTTTAATGCCTAAGAATTTTGCTGTACACTCCAAGTCATATTGCAGGTTATTTATGAAAAGTGCTTTCAAATTTTATACTACACACTTCACTACATGTTGCTGCCTGTCACAATTTATGCAATCAATGTTATTTAGTCATATATATCCCTTAATCGACAGAAGAATATTTGGGGAGCAGTGAGCACTTCTGACTAATTGTTAATGATAAAGTTTGTAAATTTATATGATTTCACTGTAGGACATCTTTTGATTGTATGTATATATAAGTTGAATTGTGAATCTACAAACGTGTTCTTGTGCTTTTTAATGACTTTAATTAATAACTTTATTTAATAATTTCATTAATTGTTCTTTTTTAAATGATTTTAATTAATAGTTTTATTTAATGAAGTCTTTAATCAATAAAGTTCTTTGTGTTTTTTAAAGAACTTTAATTTTATTTTTATAGTTTAAATTTCTAAATTATTTAAATAAAATATGATACAAGAACTTATTGCAATCTATCGTTTTTCTGTTTAAAGTTTCTAATTTATTTACTCTCATGTGGTTGTTAGCTAGAAATTACATATTCAAATAAAAGTTGTCAATTTTTCTTAAAAATTATATTTAAATACACTAATTGGCCCAACCAACATCTATTTAATGGTTTAAATTTATAAATTACTTAATAAAACATGGAAAAATGATTGTGGCCAATTTTTTTTTTAAGTTTATAATTTTTAAATAAATTTACTCTACTTCTAGATGTTAACCAGAAATTATATGGTTAAATAAAATTTATCTACAATTTTTATTAAGAGATCATATGTTTAACCAAAATTTGTTTACAATTTTTTTTATCATTAAATATGTGTGCAGCCAAACACTCCAACACTATTTAATCAACATAAACAAAAAATATATATAATAGATTTATGTTTAAGTTCCTGGTTTAAAGCTAATCAAGGGCAAATTGGGAGACAGTCCCTAAACCAAACTTATTTTGGTTTCAACTCCCCGGTGAGAGAAACGTTTGTTAAAAATGTTAAAAAAATGCCAAAACTACCCTTATTCCCTATTTAATGTTAATTGATCTTCGCGCTTTCGAAAATGGTATCAGAGCCGAGGTAAATTTATTTCAAACACAAAATTTATTATTACTAAGAAACTAAATGTTTGAGGAGGAGAATTTTAGAAAATTATGAATCCGAACGCAAGTTCGAAAGGAATAATTTACAAGAAATATTCCAATATTTTGGAATATACACAAGAACATCTAACCTTGGTTAAATATCATGAGCATCAAAGGAGGTTACAGCATACTCAGGTAAACTTATGATTCAGTCTAATAAGTTTATGAAAATAGTACCTGATTCCTCTAAGCTCTCTTTAGATATTAGAGAAATCCAGAAAACAGTACAAAATTATGGCAATATGCTATACTTTGTACCTCAACGAGTTGAGAAAATCCTTGAACATCAGGAAGAAATTCTTGTAATGTTAAAGGATATTTAAACAAGAGTTCAAAGACTAGAACAAAACCCAAGTTCTAGTAAAAGAAGTTCAGGAGGATGGTTACCACCATCATTTGGTACTGAACCTTTGTTACATCAACAAGGTAAAGCCAAAGTGGTGTCGAAACCTCTAACTGAAGAAGAAAAGATGATCAATCTTATTAAATCTGTCTCAGAAAAGAAATAGATCTGATGACAACTTTAGAAAGGATTGGTCTCGAAGATCTACAAGAACTTGCAGAATCTTTTGCAAATCTCAAAGTTGTAGATCTAAAGATGAACACGACGGGAGGTGAGCAACCTTCCATAACATGGTCATCTTCACAGGAACCACCAAGAGAAAGTGTGGGATCTCAGAATACAAATATGAGAGAATCCCAATCAGACTTTTACACTGGTGGAGGATCGCATCCAGCGGGGACAAGGTCAAGGAAGAATCAAATTCCTTTGAATCAAACACCCTATGGAAAAATTGTTTTAGAACCTATACATCCTTATGGGGTTATGCTTAACCTGGATAAACTGGATTTCAAAAACAGAGAAGATCTCATAGATGATTGGACATCTGCTATGAGAATTGCAGCAGGAACACTAGATCTCAACAGAGAAGGATTCATTAAACTTTTAGAAATAAGTCTGATGGGATCAGTAAAAATAGGTTGGGATATGACTTCTCTAGAAACAAAAGAGTCAGTCCTAGCGGGAGAATCTCTTAGTGAGATTACTGGAAAAATGGCTACCCTTTTTAAAGCACAGTTTATAGGAGTAGACTATTTTAACAGTCAAGATATAGAGAAGAGGAAGAAATACACTCAAGCTCTGTACAGTCTGGAATTACATGATATCTGTTTAGTAGATGAATATATTATGTTATTCACAAAATACAGATAGAATTCCAGGTGTTGAAGAAGACATAGCAATGCAACTCTTCTTCGCCAAGATGCCAAGTCCCTGGAGAGAAATGCTCATAAGAGAATATGTACCTGGAAATCTAGATACATTAGCACGAAGAGCCTCTTTCCTTAAAGGAAAATTGGCAGAATGGTGTCATATGACAGCATTACAAAAGAATTAAAAACTTTAAGGGGTATCAACAAACGAACTCTTTTGTGTTGTAAGGAAAATGATCTTCCAACAATTATTGGAAGTCAACCACAGAAGCATAAAAGGAAAAGTTTCAGAAATCATCCTTATGCTAGAAAAGGAAGAAGTTCTTGGAAACCAAGAACAGTATGGTCTAGACAAAAGGCCAGATCTTACAAATCTGGGCAAAGAAGTGGACCATCAAGAAATAGGATATCTTCTCAGGCATCGAGTACATCTCGAAGCACAGGAAGAACACCTACAAAGAAAACTTTCAGAAGAGCTCACACCCGAGCTAATGAAAGTTTTAAAGATTGTAATTGTTGGACATGTGGAGCAAGAGGTCATATCTCGACCAATTGTCCAGAAAATGAAGAAAGAGGTATTAAACGCTTCGAACCAACTCCGGATATTGAAGAAGCAGTTTATTACCAAGATCTTATTCAAGTATACCGGTTTGAAGATATTGCTTCAGACGAAAGTAGATATGAAGAAGAGGAAGTCTTAAGCCAGGAAGAATCCGATGGAACTGAATCGGAATCTGACTGAAGACGAATTGTTTCGACACGAAACACATGAAGATTTGTCTGGTTTCTTTAGTCAGACAACAATCTCTAATAACATGGTTCAAAGAATCATGAGAGAAAATCCTATCCTTCAGAGATATCAAGGATTCTCTGCAGGACAGGTAGAAAAATTCTTAGGAAGTCTTGGCCTAAGAAACAGAAAGCATCACCTTATCTACAAAGTTTCGAAAAGGAAAATGGCAATCCCTATGGAACTTACAGGAAATAGGATGGAGATGCAGTTAATTTATTCCGAAGAAATAAAGGAGGAATTACAAAAACTCAAGATAGAAGTAGCAAGGACTATGTCCTGGATTCATATTGGAGCCATCCAAATTATGATAAAAGCTACTTTCAAAGAATGAATAGATTCCCCTATTGATATCGCTATATGTGATAAAAGAATGAGAAATCTTCAAGATTCAGTACTGGGAACAATCTCAAGAAATCTCTGTGCAGGAAAAATTGTAGGAGTGATTTATCCAAGAATAGCCTACAACCTGGCAGATCGAGATTTTAGCCGAGCCTTGACATTACATCAGAATTTCAAGGAAAAAAGGCTAATGAAAGAAGGTAATAGACCATATTCTATTACCTATCATGTAACATACCGTACTTTTCATACTCAAAAATTTGCGGAAAAATTAAAAATTTTCTTGAATGTAAAAATACTTTCAATGTTTGCCACAAAAATATCACAACCAAATCCCCCATAAGAAAAGGTTGACAAAAACATCGTTCTCCACTTCATCAAAACAGAGTAATAAAATATTCAACATGCTAAACATTTTAAAATAAACGTGGGCGGTCCTCGGGTCTAGCCTCTCGCTCAGTCCAAGCCTGCCCCTTGGTCGCCACCTCCTGTCTCCTCATCAACATACTCACCTGCATTGATCAAGTCTAGTGAGCCTAAAGACTCAACACGTATAAACTGGAAATAACGAGTACTACATAATAAAACCACAAGCAGACTTTAAAATAAGGCGTATATACTTGAAACTTGAACTTGAAATAAACTTGAACATACACATACACATAGACGTGCCATAACGTGAAAATTTTCTTAAACATGCTTGCATACTTGAACATACTTGACATACATGATTTCATTTTGCGTAGATGATGTTTCAAAGCAAGTGACCCATACATAATAAACGCCTGATCAGACACACCACAATACTGGGCTGACAGGGACTTATCCACTGCCACATACATGAGATCCCCGTTCATAATTTAACGGGCTGGTTGGTCCCCGTTCATAATTTAACGCTTTTCAACCTCGATCTAACCCGTTCATAATTTAACGGGGTGGAGAGGCCCTCGGCCACGTTCACCGACTTTCAAACTCATTCATAAATTGGTCACAAGACATTTAGCATACCTCAAAAACTTGAAAATATTTTCTTGCACGTCATACATACTTACTTGGCGTTGAGGGATTCGTTGGACTCCGACTGGGGCCGTTGCTGCACATAATAACATGAAATTTCATACCTAACTTGCATAACTTAGACCTCGAAATCATGCTTACTCACAAGCTCATTCTATCCCTTAGGACGTTCTAGATTTTCCCATGACTCGACCTTGTAAAACATCGTATTAAACCATAGCATAAAACCTCGAACCGAACCTTAAGTGATAAAAGAATTTAACCCAAAACTGAAGGTACACGGACCCCGTACCAAGGTCCGGCCCCGGGTCCGTGTAGGTTCTCTAAGTTATGTGCGTGAAGAAGAAGAAGGCACGGACCCCGTCTCTAGGTCCGGGTAAGGGTCCGTGTAGGTGCTGGAAAAATGACACTCCTGAAGGAACAAAGGCACGGACCCCGTGGAGAGGTCCGGGTGAACATCCGTGTAGGCACTGCAAACATACATCGAGTGAAACACAAAGGCATGGACCCCATGCCCTCATCCATGTAGGGGTCCGTGCTGACTCGCAAAAACTGACACTGAAGGAATAACAAAGGCACGGATCCCGTGTCAGGGTCCGTGTACGGGTCCGGCTAGACACTGAACGACGAAACCTGCGTGCAAAACTTAGTGTGATGTTTCCTTCTCCCCAACCAAACCAAATGACCACGGATCGATACCCCGAGACACATCCTTGTACGCTAGGGCATTGTACCAACCCAAGTAAGCCATTAAAATTGTTCCCATGAGCAACAATCAACAACAACAACGACACGACCTGAAATTCGTCACCATTATTCTCCCTACGACTTTTGATTCAACCTGGTGCCTAACGACACGAACGGTGATCCAAATACCAACCCAACATCATAAAAATCATACCTAGACGCAGCAACGATCGCCCGTCGATCCCCAACGAAGCCTGCAACAAAAACTTCAAGAAACGCATCAATAACAAAATTTTCTGGAATTCACAGTTTGAGCAGTCTCACGAAAAGTATCATAACTCACTCATTTTTCGTCCAAAAATCTCGAATTTTATATCAAATCGAAGGCATCGAAAAGTTCTACATTTTTTGTGTTGAAAGTTTCATCAAAATCCCGACTGAAAAATCGTAATATTTGAAAAGATAGTAAAAAAGAATTTTTGAGATTCAAAACTACTTCAAAATACGTCCAATACAATTTCTGCTCAAACTACTACGAATCATTCACATGTTTTCACACAAAACGCATTAAAATTCATACTATGACAAGATCGATGCAGCAAGAACAGAATATACGTGCCTTTTGATAATAAACGTTACCGAACCGGCGATATCGAAGCGGAAACGGTGCGAGGCTTGATCCGGGACGACCATGGCACTAAAATCCTTGAAGAATTCACACGAAAATTGCTGGAAGATGGAGAGGGGAGGGGGCGGCTGCTCTATGAGTGAAGAACCCTAGTTTTCTTCTCTCAAAATTAATAAAAACTGAATTGTTATAGTGTGTGTGTGTTTTGCCGATATCAGTGTGTGAAAAAGTAGTGTAAAATGTGTAAGTGTGTGTGTGGCGTGGGTTTAGATAGTAATTAGGGAATAAATTATTGCTATAATGCGTAATTAACATGTAAATAAAATGCTAATCCTCCACTAATTAAATAAAATCTCTAACTTTAAAATAACTTGCACAAAGCCAACTTTAAAAGTCTTAAAATTCACTAAATAAATAATTTTATGCATAAAGGTGCTAAGGCTAAATAAATTATTTAGAACGCCCCATCCTCGACTAAAATAAAATTACCACATTTAAAAATTGCCAAAAATCGTCACCGATCTTTTCCTCAATTCCGCCTCGAATTATCGCCTGAAACATGAAACTCGAAAAACATTTTAACGTGCATCACTAAGTCATAAATAATTTAAAATAATGCATTTAATTAAATCATGCACTGCTAAACTCAGATTAAAATAATTTAAATGATTTAATAATAATTAAATAAATGCATGGGTTTTACGTGTATGAAATTTGGGCTCTACAGTTCCTCCCCCACTTATAAAAATTTCGTCCTCGAAATTAAGTCTTACCGAACAACTCCAGGTAGCGAAGTCTCATATCTGCCTATGACTCCCATGTGGCTTCTTCCACTGATTGGTTTAGCCACCGAACTTTGACTAACTTAGTCACTTTGTTCCGGAGTCTACGCTCTTGCCTGTCTAGGATTTGGATCGGTTTCTCCTCATAAAACAGGTCTGGAGCCAACTGCAACGGCTCATAACTCAGAATATGCGAAGGATTAGCCAAATATTTTCTCAGCATCGAGACATGGAACACATTGTGCACCCCCGGCCAGATTCGGCGGAAGGGCAACACGATAGGCTAGTGTCCCGACTCTGTCCAAAATCTCAAATGGCCCAATGAACCTCGAACTCAGTTTGCCTTTTTTTCCAAATCTCATAACACCCTTCATAGGTGCTATCTTAACGAAAACGTGATCACCAACGGCAAACTCAAGATCTCTCCTCCTCTTACCAGCATAGCTCTTCTGACGGCTTTGGGCAGTCTTCATTCTGTCACGAATTTTGACCACCACGTCTGCAGTCTGCTGAACTATCTCTGGACCAAGTTCTGCTCTCTCACCAACTTCATCCCAATGAACTAGTGATCTGCACTTACTCCCATACAACGCCTCATAGGTAGCCATACCAATAGATGCTTGGAAGCTGTTGTTGTATGTGAACTCCACTAGAGGTAGTCTAGACTCCCAAGTTCCTTGAAAATCAATCATGCAGGCTCTCAGCAAATCCTCTAAAATCTGAATCACTCGCTCAGACTGACCATCTGTCTACGGGTGAAAAGCTGTACTGAAAAGCAACTTCGTTCCCATGGCTGCGTGTAAGCTCTTCCAGAAGGACGAGGTGAACCTCGGGTCCCTGTCGGACACAATCGAGACTGGGAACCCATGCAAACGGACTATCTCCCGGATATAAAGCTCCGCATACTGCGTCATGGAGAAAGTCGTCTTCACTGGTAGAAAATGCGCTGACTTAGTGAGTCGGTCCACTATAACCCAAATAGAATTCGATCCTCTGACTGTCCTCGGCAACCCAACCACAAAATCCATAGTAATGTTCTCCCATTTCCACTCTGGGATAGGGAGTGGCTTAAGCATTCCTGCTGGCCTCTGATGCTCTGCCTTCATCTGCTGACAAGTGAGGCATTCGGACACGAATCTGCGGATGTCTCGCTTCATCCCTGGCCACCAATACAAAATCTGCAGGTCTTTGTACATCTTGGTACCTCCTGGGTGAATAGAATACGGAGATGCGTGTGCCTCTATCAAAATATCATGTCTGATCAAACCAACACTAGGCACCCACATTCTACCTCTGTATCTCACCATCCCGTCTGTCACTGTGTACAAAACACTGTCCCTTGGCTTTATCTCTCAGTCTCCATTTCTGCAACTTCTCATCTGCAGACTGTCCTGCACGGATGCGGTCTAGCAAATCAGATTTGACTGTCAGATTAGACAGCCTAGGAGCTCTGCCCTCACGATAAATCTCTAGACCAAATCTCTGAATCTCAGACTGAAGCGGTCTCTACACTGATAACTGAGCTACAACTGCCACTTTTCTGCTCAAAGCGTCTGCGACAACATTAGCCTTTCCCGGATGGTAGCTAATTTCGCATTCGCAATCTTTCACAAGTTCTAACCACCGTCTCTATCTCTGTCTCATATTCAGCTCTTTCTGCGTGAAGAAATATTTGAGACTCTTGTGGTCGGTGAAAATCTGACATTTCTCGCCGTATAGGTAGTGTCTCCAAATTTTCAGTGCGAAGACAACGGCGGCTAACTCCAGGTCGTGAGTCGGGTAATTCTTCTCGTGCACCTTCAACTGCCTGGAAGCATAATCTATGACCCGACCCTGCTGCATCAATATTGCGCCTAACCCGAGCTTAGATGCATCGGTATATAATACGAAATCTCCTTGCCCTGATGGCATGGCTAGCACCGGCGCAGAAATAAGAGCTTGCTTCAACGTATCGAAGCTCTTCTGACATTCATCGCTCCACACAAACTTGGCATTTTTCTTTGTCGGTGATGTGAGCGGCACTGCTATGGACGAAAATCCCTGAATGAACTTACGGTAGTAGCCTGCTAAACCCAAAAAGCTGCATATTTCTGATGCATTATTTGGCTCAACCCATTCCTTAACGGCTGCTACCTTCGCTGGGTCCACCTCAATACCACTGCTAGATACTATATGCCCCAAAAATGAAACTTTCTGCAACCAAAACTCGCACTTACTAAACTTTGCAAACAACTTACGGCTCTGCAAGGTCTGTAAAACTGTCCTCAAGTGCTGGTTGTGCTCCTCATGGCTCTTCGAGTATATAAGAATATCGTCAATGAATACTATGACGAACTGGTCGAGGAACGGCTGAAATACTCGGTTCATGAGGTCCATGAAAATAGCTGGAGCATTTGTCAATCCAAACGGCATCACCAAGAACTCGTAATGCCCGTATCTGGTCCTGAAAGCTGTCTTGTGGACATCTGCATCCTTCACTTTCAGCTGATGGTACCCTGATCGAAGATCTATCTTAGAGAACACGGTAGCTCCCTGCAACTGATCGAAAAAGTCTTCGATTCTAGGCAACAGGTACTTATTCTTGATCGTTACCTTGTTCAGCTCACGGTAATCGATGCACAGGTCTCATGCTCCCGTCTTTCTTTTTCACAAAAATACTGGTGCTCCCCACGGTGAGAAACTCGGGCGGATAAACTCCTTGTCTAAGAGCTCCTGAATCTGCTGCTTAAGTTCTAACATCTCTGCTGGAGCTAATCTGTACGGTGCCTTCGAGATTGGCAATGTGCCTGGCATGAGATCAATAGCAAATTCCACCTCTCTATCTGGTGGAAGGCCTGTGACGTCGTCAGGAAAGACGTCTGGGAAATCTCTGACTACTGGCACGTCTGACCTAGGAGGAGTGGGCACGTCAGGTGCTGAGATAACACTGGCCAAGAAAGCCTGACACCCCTTAGAAATTAGTCTCCTTCGCCTGCATGCACGAAATCATGCGAGGGAAACTCCTCCATCTAGCTGGCTCAAATAGAAACTGCTCCATGCCCAGCGGTCTGACCAACACCGATCTCTTCTGAAAATCGATCAGAACTCTGTTCTTAGTCTGCCAGTCCATTCCCAAAATAATATCGAACTCCGGCATCGGAAGTAGGATCAAATCTGCATACACTAGGTGACCATGCAATTCCAAGTCAATATCTCTGATCACACTGGTAGCTAATAGCTCTTCCCCGGATGAGACTGTCACTGGAAAAATTTATGTCTAGGCCAATGGACTTGAGGTCCAAATCATCAGCAAAAGTCTCGAGATAAAGGAGTGAGTGGCTCCTGAATCTATCAGTGCAGTTGTGGCTAATCTCTTTATGAAAATGTTTCCTGAGAGATGCGTTAGCACAACACAAACTTATATCCCAAAATTACTAACATAAACCTCAAGCATAATAGAACTCAATATCCCAAGGCACACAAAATATTACTAGCACACTAATAATCCCAAGTAAAAATTCCACATGCAAGGCAAAATAATACTGAGCTTAGGTAGAAAAGTCTACCAGTCAGTAAAGTGGTTTCTGGGTCCGCCTCCTGTGCATGCATGGCGAATACCCTGCCCTGGGTTGGCTGCTTCCACTGCGGGCACTCTTTCAGCATGTGATCCGTAGCTCCACATTTAAAACATTTGCCTGACCCATACAAGCACTGCCCCGGATGCTAGCGGTTGCATTTAGGACACACTGGGTAAGTAACGGGCTTCTGAGGCGCCCCCTGCTGCTGAATTGAACCCTTGCCCTTTGGTGGTCTATGATACGGCTTCTTCCCTGGCGGCCCCTGATACGGTTTCTTGAACTGGGGCCTTTGATGCTGCTGCTGCTGGTGCTGCGGCGCTTGATAGGGCCTCTTGCCTTGCCTGTCAGCCTTCAATATCTCTCTGGTCCTGCTCTGCCGCTAAAGCTCTAGATACTGCGACGGCATACGAAGTAGGGCCAGCTACCCTCACATCACGGCGCAAGATCGGCCGCAGACCATCCATGAAATGCTTCAGCTTTGCCTGGGCATCATTCGCAATGAGGGGTACGAAGTGACATCCCTTCTCAAACTTCCTGACAAACTCTGCCACACTACTGTCTCCCTGTCTCAATGTCATAAATTCCCTGGTCAAACGAGAGCGTACTTCTTCAGTGAAGTACTTGGAGTAGAAGACCTCCTTGAAACCATTCCAAGGCAGCACCTGCAAATTGACTGCCACTGACGCACTCTCCCACCATAGTCTAGCGTCTCCAGTCAATAAGAAAGTGGCACAACGGACCCTGTCAGCATCTGTCAGCTCTATAAAGTCGAAAATTACCTCGATGGACTTGATCCATCCCTCAGCTACCATCGGGTCAGTGGTACCCGCAAACTCCTTTGGGCTCATCCTCCTAAACCGTTCATACACTGCCTCTGGTTGGGGCCTCGCCCCTACACCTACTGCTACAGCCTGGTTCCACGCAAACTGTGAGAAGAACTGCGTCATATCCCACAAGCATCTGCGCCTGCATATCTGGAGGTGGTGGTGATGGAGGATTGGCCCTCTCCTCAACTCGAGGCTCTCTGTCCTCCTCCCTGGCTTCCCGGTTAATCACACGTTTAGGAGGCATTCTGTCCCATCAATTACCCAACACGTAAACCCACTATGCATGAACATGATATCAATGACATAGGATGCACGAAATCTAAACTCACAACATGGATATGCTGAATTCATGATTCAATGCTTACTACATACATAATGCAAAAATTAAAACTTACAAACTTGAGGTGTGACTTTGTGAGCATCTTGCGGCTGGCGGTAAGCGTAACCCTTTACAAGAACATCGCTCTGATACCAACTGTAACATACCTGTACTTTTCATACTCAAAAATTTGCGGAAAAATTAAAAATTTTCTTAAATGTAAAAATACTTTCAATGTTTGCCACAAAAATATCACAACCAAATCCCCCATAAGAAAAGGTTGACAAAAACATCGTTCTCCACTTCATCAAAACAGAGTAATAAAATATTCAACATGCTAAACATTTTAAAATAAACGTGGGCGGTCCTCGGGTCTAGCCTCTCGCTCAGTCCAAGCCTGCCCCTTGGTCGCCACCTCATGTCTCCTCATCAACATACTCACCTGCATCGAATAAAGTCTAGTGAGCCTAAAGACTCAACACATATAAACTGAAATAATGAGTACTACATAATAAAACCACAAGCGACTTTAAAATAAGGCGTACATACTTGAAACTTGAACTTGAAATAAACTTGAACATACACATACACATAGACGTGCCATAACGTGAGAATTTTCTTAAACATGCTTGCATACTTGAACATACTTGACATACATGATTTCATTTTGCGTAGAGGATGTTTCAAAGCAAGTGACCCATACATAATAAACGCCTGATCAGACACACCACAGTACTAGGCTGACAGGGACGTATCCACTGCCACATACATGAGATCCCCGTTCATAATTTAACGGGCTGGTTGGTCCCCGTTCATAATTTAACGCTTTCCAACCTCGATCTAAGCCGTTCATAATTTAACGGGGTGGAGAGGTCCCTCGGCCACGTTCACCTGACTTCAAACTCATTCATAAATTGGTCACAAGACATTTAGCATACTTCAAAAACTTGAAAATATTTTCTTGCACGTCATACATACTTACTTGGCGTTGAGGGATTCGTTGGACTCCGACTGGGGCCGTTGCTGCACATAATAACATGAAATTTCATACCTAACTTGCATAACTTAGACTTCGAAATCATGCTTACTCACAAGCTCATTCTATCCCTTATGACGTTCTAGATTTTCCCATGACTCGACCTTGTAAAACATCGTATTAAACCATAGCATAAAACCTCGAACCGAACCTTAAGTGATAAAAGAATTTAACCCAAAACTGAAGGAACACGGACCCCGTGCCAAGGTCCTGCCCCGGGTCCGTGTAGGTTCGCTAAGTTATGTGCATGAAGAAGAAGAAGGCACGGACCCCGTCTCTAGGTCCGGGTAAGGGTCCGTGTAGGTGCGGAAAAATGACACTCCTGAAGGAACAAAGGCACGGACCCCGTGGAGAGGTCCGGGTGAACATCCGTGTAGGCACTGCAAACATACATCGAGTGAAACACAAAGGCACAGACCCAGTGCCCTCATCCGTGTAGGGGTCCGTGCTGACTCGCAAAAACGACACTGAAGGAATAACAAAGGCACGGACCCCGTGTCAGGGTCCGGCTAGACATTGAACGATGAAACCTGCGTGCAAAACTTAGTGTGATGTTTCCTTCTCCCCAACCAAACCAAATGACAACGGATCGATACACCGAGACACATCCTTGTACGCTACGGCATTGTACCAACCCAAGTAAGCCATTAAAATTGTTCCCAAGAGCAACAATCAACAACAACAACGACACGACCTGAAATTCGTCACCATTATTCTCCCTACGACTTTTGATTCAACCTAGTGCCTAACGACACGAACGGTGATCCAAATACCAACCCAACATCATAAAAATCATACCTAGACGCAGCAACGATCGTCCGTCGATCTCCAATGAAGCCTGCAACAAAAACTTCAAGAAACGCATCAATAACAAAATTTTCTGGAATTCACAGTTTGAGCAGTCTCACGAAAAACATCATAACTCACTCATTTTTTGTCCAAAAATCTCGAATTTTATATCAAATCGAAGGCATCGAAAAGTTCTACATTTTTTGTGTTGAAAGTTTTCTCAAAATCCTGACTGAAAAATCGCAATATTTGAAAAGACAGTAAAAACGAATTTTTGAGATTCAAAACTACTTCAAAATACGTCCAATACAATTTCTGCTCAAACTACTACGAATCATTCACATGTTTTCACACAAAACGCATCAAAATTCATACTATGACAAGATCGATGCAGCAAGAACAGAATATACGTGCCTTTTTATAATAAACGTTACCGAACCGGCGATATCGAAGCGGAAACGGTGCGAGGCTTGATCCGGGACGACCGTGGCACTAAAATCCTTGAAGAATTCACACGAAAATTGCTGGAAGATGGAGAGGGGAGGGGGCGGCTGCTCTATGAGTGAAGAACCCTAGTTTTCTTCTCTCAAATTAATAAAAACTGAATTGTGATAGTGTGTGTGTGTTTTGCCGATATCAGTGTGTGAAAAAGTGTGTAAAATGTGTAAATGTGTGTGTGGCGTGGGTTTAGATAGTAATTAGGGAATAAATTATTGCTATAATGCGTAATTAACGTGTAAATAAAATGCTAATCCTCCACTAATTAAATAAAATCTCTAACTTTAAAATAACTTGCACAAAGCCAACTTTAAAAGTCTTAAAATTCTAAAATTCACTAAATAAATAATTTTATGCATAAAGGTGCTAAGGCTAAATAAATTATTTAAAACGCCCCATCCTCGACTAAAATAAAATTACCACATTTAAAAATTGCCAAAAATCATCACCGGTCTTTTCCTCAATTCCGCCTCGAATAATCGCCTGAAACATGAAACTCGAAAAACATTTTAACGTGCATCACTAAGTCATAAATAATTTAAAATAATACATTTAATTAAATCATGCACTGCTAAACTCAGATTAAAATAATTTAAATGATTTAATAATAATTAAATAAATGCATGTGTTTTACGTGTATGAAATTTGGGCTCTACATATCAGATTTCATATGCTCTATCTAATACACATCACTCAGAGTTGTTTATTAGAAATGAGTTTATTGAAATCCCTGAGATATTTGGAAAAGTTGCTCAGGCAATTTATCCAGAAAGAGTGGAGTTTCCTTTAATACAGGAAACAGATATCCAAATATAAGACAAACCGATTCTACAAATGAATCAAAGTCTTATATTGGAATCAAGAAGACTATCTTTTCAAGGAGATAGAATTACGAGCTATAGGTGGGGAAAAACACATATTCAAGAAATCCAACAGGAACCACAAAGCTTTTCAACAATAGGAAAGCTTAGGTGTCCCGAAGGATGGAAAGAGGTTAAAATAGTATTTGATATTACGAAAAATAGGAATCAATTTCCTTGTAATACAATATACTATTTAGAGCAACTCATGATAGGAACTTACCAAGGAATTATCCATATTGGAGAATTGGAAGTTCATATCAAAGGAATTCCAGGAAAAGAACCCGATAAATTGGTTCTTGGACTAGAGTTTCTCGAGGACCATAAGCCTTGGAAACATATAGATCATGGAATGAAATTCATGGCAGGGGACAGAATGTGGAAGATACAATGACCACAAGTCCTTTTTCAATATACATTCCAGTCGGAATGTTATATGAACAATATAAAGCAGAATATTTGGCTGCTTATATTGATTCAGTTGCAGGAATCTGCACAGCAAAAAGAAGAGTCTTTCCAAATAATTTGGAAGAAGAACTACCTAAGATTGCTGGAAGAGATTTCTCAAGAAGAATCTTAATTCTATGCAAAGGAATTAAGATGTCAGAAATCATAATTGGCGGTGCAGGGCAAACACCTTGGTATAAGGTGAAAACACCACCAATTTATTTTCATGATACAGGAGCTGACATTTTGTTAGGAAATAATTTCATACAGATGTTGAAATCCTATACACAAGAAAATGAGACTAGAAGATTAGTGTTTACAACATTTTGTAATCACAAAATCACTAGTCCAGCGATTAAGAGAGGCATTTTACAGAAAATTGCCAATCCAATTTCGTAACAAGCGTGGTGACGAAGGAAAAATTCTACACCCAAAAATGAAGGATTCTCGAAGGTTTGGAGAAACAATTGTTCCAGTTAAGAGCAGATGAACAATTCCAACCAGAAGAGATAGAATGCCTTAAGATCGCTCTACATAAAAATGAAGTAGAGTTTGAATCGAAGGTATCCCTAGAAGATGTCAAGAGAAGGATCAAAGAAAATTACAATGAAGATCCTATGGCATGGTGGGACAAAAATAAACTCAAAGTTTGCCTTAGAATTAAGGAAGGCAAAGAGTATGAATTTGTCCGTTGCAAGCCTATCCCAATAAACATAATTGATCAAAATAATATGCAAATTATAATCAAGGAACATTTGGACCTTGGTTTAATAAAAGCAGGAATGTCACCATATAGTAGTCCAGGTTTTTTGGTAAGAAATCATGGTGAGATAAAACGAGGAAAACCCAGATTAGTTATTAATTATCAAGAGATTAATAAAATTTTGGAGTTTGATGGGTATTTTATACCTAGTAGAGAACATCTGATCAGTTGCATACGTAATGCAAAGATATTCTCTAAATTCGATTGTAAGTCCGGATTTTATCAAATTCGGATGGAAGAAGGAAGCAAGAAATTTACGGCTTTCTCTACACCACAAGGACATTATATCTGGGAAGTATTACCAATGGGATTGGTAATTCACCTCAGATATTCCAAAGAAAAATGGATAATCTTTTTAAAGATTATTTCAAATTTATGTTTGTCTATATTGATGATGTTTTAATAGCATCTAAAAATATGAAAGAACATATCAAGCATTTAGAGATTTTCTCTAATGTTTGTAAAAAGAAGGACTGGTTCTCTCAGAAAGGAAAAGCAGTCATTGCTACAAGAAAGATCGAATTTCTCGGAATTGAGATCAATGAGTCTGAATAATTTTGCAAGAACATATAGTAGAAAAAGTGCAAAATTTTCCAAAAGAATTAAAAGATAATAAACAACTTCAAAGTTTTTTAGGAGTTGTTAATTTTGCTGGGATGTTCATTAAAAACCTAGCAAAATACAGGAAAGTGTTTAGTCCATTATTGAAAAAAGATGTAATATTTATATGGACAAAAGAACACACAGAAGGACTTATCCATTTAAATGAGATTTGTAAAAATCTTCCAAAGATGGTTATTCCTCAAGATGAAGATGATCTGGTATTATATACTGATGCCAGTGATTAATGGATGGGCAGCAGTTCTTACTAAGCTCACACCAAACGGAGAACAACCATGTAGGTATTGTAGTGGTCTATTCTCCGATTCAGAAGACATAAGATGGCATATCAACGAAAAAGAATTTTATGCAGTAAGAAGGGCTTTTGAAAAATGGCCATTGTTTTTACTTGCAAAGAAATTCACTTTGAAGGTTGATAATACACAGGTAAAATATTTTTTAAGGAATAGAATTGAATCTAAACCTGAGAAGGTAAGATTATTACGATGGCAGGCTCTATGTCAAAATTATATTTTTGATATAATTATTATTAAATCTCACGAGAATATTCTTGCAGATTTTTTAACAAGAGATGGTCAGCATTGACATCGATGCTATTATCAAGATGTAGAGGCATTTGAGGGAACACCTTGAAATGCTTCAAACTGAGTTTAACAAGTTAGCACTGAACGCAGAAATTGCGGGAAGGCTCCAACAAGCTGATAAGAGAATTGTCTCTGATCGAATCACATGATGTTTACATGCATATACTCAGTTATGGTCTGTAATGCAAAGGCCTATCCTCCAAGGCATTGAAAAACCATTGGTTTCCCAAATGGAGAGTTTTCGAGTACAGGACTCTATACCTGTAGCAGGGGATTCAAATACCCCTAGCACAAGTGTTAAGCCGGGATCAGTTCCAAATGAGTCGGCTGAAACAAAAATTGAGATTCCAGATCCTTATCTCGAATCATCAAGTCAACCCTTCACCTCGGAGATCGAAGAGGGAGAGATCAACCTTAGGCCTCATACTGACAAAGGCAAATCTGTGGGGACCCGGACGCTAATCAGTTCTTAATCGTCATCAGGATCGATTTACTAATCAAGTAATTAGGGTCATAAAATTTTTTTCTTTTTAATGCGGAATGTAGTGAAATCAAACTAATATACAACTCAGTATAAAATAAAGTACAAGTCCTGTACCGTCTACAAATCAGTAAAAACTAAGGTTCAACATCTAATTATCAAGTGCAAAAACCCTATATACATCAAAGTCCGAAGTCTCCACTCTATCACGATCTCTCCTCATCTCCTGGACCCTGATCATATCCCACCTGTTGTCATGTACACATACAAACAAGACAACAGCCGGATAATTCCGGTGAGAATATAATCCCAGCATAAATCAACGAAACATGCAATCATATAAACAAATATAAAGCATGTAACAGATAACAACAATATGTATCAAAATCTGAAACATAATCAATATCAGACTGTCGACAATACTCGTAACTCTACAATTCAGACTAGACTCAATCCTAGTCTAGGGATCCCGGTTTCCAGAAGTTGGCATTCCATATCGATCACCAGTAATAGAAGAAATTCCGATTCTATCCACATCGATATGGTATCGATTACCAGTAATAGAAGAAGCTCTGATTCTATCCACATCGATATAGTATCGATCACCAGTAATAGAAGAAACTCCGATTCTATCCACATCGATATAATATCGATCATCAGTAATAGAAGAAGTTATAATTCTATCCACATCGATACGGTACCGATCACCAGTAATAGAAGAAGCCACATTTCTATCCACATCGATAGCCAATCATCCGGTGACAGACTTTGGCACTATCGCCAATACACTATCTTGTGACATCGTGCAATGTGCCCGTGACGATCCCGCCACTATCAGGCACTTCTGTCACAAGATTACTCGTCTAATACCTGCTATCTATAAATCAAGAGAACAAGTACATCAATCAAATCAATGCAAATAAAGTAAAGTATGTGATTTAAGGAAACTCAAGTATAAACCGACTCAAGTCGATCTCCCAATACCACATTGACTTATACCTTTCGTTTGTAGTCTCGGTCTGCAGCAATATCAGTTCTGAACTCAAGACTGTCTCTGTAAATCTGAAACGACATATTGAGAATCATAATATTAATATTCCATTCTCAATTCAACACTGAATCTGATTAATCCGGATTTAATTCAAATCACAGCATAACGGCACAATCTCAGTATCCCCGTCAATACCATATCAACAGACATCAATTACAAATCATAACTCATATCCGATACAATTTTTAATCCATCCATAATCCAAATCTGTCCGATTTCAGATCAATATAATCAGAAAATCATAACAATTCCATAATCAGTCCGTTTCTTAATCTGACTTCGATTCTATGATGTCTAACATGTCAAGAACATCATATATGAATTCCATTCAATTCTGACAACAACATAATTTCAAAACATATCAAAACGTAGTAAAACTTACGTCCAGTTATAGCCTACGTCGATAGGAACACAGTACTGAAGTCGGATTTAAAATCGGACGGACGAATTTCTAACAAAAGGCGTAAGGATTTTCTATCACTTTCCCCTGACCCTTTTCTCGGTTTTCTTGCGAAAGAATGAAGGGAATTGCATTGTATATATATATATATATACATCAACGATGCATGCTGAAGCCAAGTGGATCATCCTTCATAAAACACGTCTCGCGCATATGCGCGACATCAACCGGCGCATATGCGCGAGACCTACTGGTCATCGCACATCACTTCTCGGCAGCTCGCGCATATGCGCGACGCCTTCCGCGCATATGCGCGAGGCTCTCTGGACGTTGGTAACATATGCTCGCGCATATGCACGCACTCACTTCGCGCATATGCGCGGGGCCTTCTGTCCATCTTGCGCATGTGCGCGCATTATGACGCGCATGTGCGCGAGAGCTACCGTCCTCGCACAACAAATCTCACACGCGATCTCATTTCGTGTCTCGGTTAGCCCTTTCATAATTGTCTCGATTAAAATCAATAATCGTAATTTAACACGATATAAAATCTCGGGCATTACAAAATCTAAGGTTGGTACTAACTGAAGTTACAATTTCTCCATTTCAGGTTTACCAACAGAATTGGGAGAAATTTAAAACAAGAATTGGCATTAACCCAGCCACCAATAGGGTTGATGTTTCAGGAAAATATCCTAGGGTATGGATGAAACCTAATTCATATCCCAAGGAGGTCAAAGCCTGGTACGAATTTGGGGCTCTTGCCTCAGTTTATACCACATCACCCAGCTTTCCGGAAATTTCAGGTCTACCAAAATGGATCCAGGAAGCTGTTCACGAAACTTTGGCGAATAATGATTATTTGTCCCAAGGAGATGTTTTGGAGCTATACTTCTTTAGTCCAGCACCAGAACCAGCAGGGAAAGGCTCTCACGAAGCCTTTCATTTCATCAAGTTAAGGAGGCCAGATAAAAATATCAAAAAATTTATCAAGGATCCTCCGATAGAAGAAACACCCCTTGTGGCTTCAATCACTGAAGACGACATCTCTACTAGGAGAGCATGGGGTCTATGGGTCTGTCTCACTGAGATGAAAAAAGTCAAGTTTCCGTTCAAGTTTTATAATAATTCAGTGAACAGATCATTCCTGTTAAACACTATGACAGGAAAAAACCACAAGTTTTGCAGAAGATCTATTTGAAAAGAAAAGAAATCTTCTGTGGAATAGCAAGCTTCCAGGGAGTAAAGAAACTCGAAGGAAATTCTGTAATATGGCACATGTGGGAAGATGGTCGGAGAACATTTGCCCAGAATGCCAAAACAAGAAAGAACCAGAATTCGGCAAGGGCTTCAAACCAAGAACAGACAAGAAGCATCTTGCAGAATCAAGTGGGGATGGACCACAGTCACGTTTTCCTCGGGGACACCGAAAACCAAAGATGCCCCGAAAAAGTTAAAGTAACATGTGACTATCCCACTAACCAAAAGGAAACTCACCATGTGAGTGGGAAAAACAGGACCACAACAGGACCACCAATAATGGGTGGTAAAGGACATAAGGACCACCAATAATGGGTGGTAAAAGACAAAAGAAACATTGGATACTATATTTAAAAATGGAATCCAATGAAAGAAAACAGAACAATTGGTCCTAAAATTCACCTATAAATAAGGACGAATGGGAACCAATAATACCAGAATGAAACTTTAAAAATGTTGTATTTTACAATGCTCAAAGTTTCGAAGAAAAGAATCAAGTATTACAGAAAGGAGCTAGAAGCTCTTAAATCGCTGGCAAAACATTTTCAAGAAAAAGGAGATGAAATTACAGTAGATCTGTTGATAACCCATAGCTACTGGATGTACCAGCAGATTAAGGGTGAAGAACAAGTGATTGCTAGATTCACAATCTAGTAGACGACAAGATGAAAAGGACCACCCAACCACTAAAGGGTCCAGATGCAAGCTGTAAAGGTTTATCAAGATTTGAAGTCCGAGTTTCAAATCCGAAGAAGCCTTCTATAAATGAGACAGGATGAATGAAGTTGGGATCATCAATCATTTCCTCAATTTCTTTCATATACAAGTTGTAATATTTTCGTTCAAGTTTATGTATTGTTCAAGTTCGGCTACTATTAGTAGCTAAAAAAGTTTCTCCTCCTCTACAAGAGGTTCTTATGTAATAATAAATGGTTGTGTTTGAATAAAGAAATCTTTGCTCTAGCCCCTTCATGTATTATTTCAAAATTTTATCTTTTGCTGTACACCCTAAGGTAGAAAACGAATTAGGGTTGTGCTAAGTGCTGTTGAACGAATCTGCGTCGGTACCCATAGTACGAGTTTGTATGGTTGAACTGTGAGGAGCAGTTTGTAAAAAACGGTGGATATAACCCGGTGGCACTCCGGTCAAAAAGATAAAAGATTTAATTTATTTTACGGAAGCATGATGGGCCTTTAAAATAAAAAGAAAAATCAATTAAATAAAAGAAAGGATTAAAGGGTATTTTGGGAAATATAAAGAGGTAGGGAGTGGAAGGAAAGAAGTTGGTCAAACGGGTACTGATTACCAATTTTCCCTTTAATGAATTCAAACCAAAAGGTGAATATAATAGATTTATTTTTAAGTTATTGGTTTAAGGTTTCAGAGGAAATAGTGATATTATAATGATATTTTTGTCTCCTACGAACATGAGATTAAGTAATAAATAGAGTAAAAAATGGATGCGAGTTTGAATTCGTTCTTGCTTTGCTTTTGAACTGATCCAATGGCTTTTTGTGTGCGTTTTGATTCTACACGTCTCCGCTATTTTTAGCCGACCAGACGCAAACAAGGGAGCTCCTAAAAATTAGATTTATGTTCAAATAAAAGGTTTGAAATGTTGAAATGACTTCCATTCCAACTATATTATATAGGTATTCAAAATAATATCTTGATATTTCATTTGCTGATTTATTTTACTAATATGATGTACTATAATCTATCTTTTTCCTAGTTTTTGGGTTTATGTCGTGGCTTTTATTTTAGCTATTTGATCACTATAATAGGTTAGGTGAAAATGAACTACCAAAAGTATTTTATTATATAATTATAAGAAACAAAAGTGACGTGATCGTGCATAATCAAGCTCCAAAGAAAGAATGAGATTCGCTAAAGTTGCAAGAATGACCAATAACGAGAGGGTGAAGCAAAAAGTTTAAGGAAATTCTTCAATAACTTATGATGAGCTGCCAAGAATGGCTACAAATATTTGGCTAAGATTAGAAGGGTTTGGATAGCAAGACAACCGAGTCGGAGGTCATTGCAACACCATTCAAGTGTTAAAGGACCAAAAGGACCAAGAAGACAGCAGCAACCGCGCACCTGCGCGTTTCGAGTGCGCAGCCGCGTGTGCAATATACAAAGGAGGGCCCCGGGACAGAACCCAACGTGCATCAGCTCACCCCCTTCTGCCCAAGATGACAAATTACAAAACGATGCACGAACCAGCACGACTCCGGAGCGCACACGCGTGTGACAACTCGTAGAAAAGATTTATTTGCCTGATTTAGAGTCCAAATTAATTAGGAAATATCAAGATTGTTTTCTTTTAGTTTTGTAAACATGTATATACTAATTTTTTTGTCTTTCAATATCATAAAGTTTTGATGCAATAATTCTCATCACATTGAAAAAATACAAATATTGTAATAAATCATAACATCTAAAAAACAACATATAAAATGTTAGGATCAAACGCTTACCACTAGGTTAAAAGCTATAGTTATCCAAGACACGACTTTAATTTCTTATACTTGTGGTGAAGAGTGCATCAACTTGGGTGATAAAAGGTCGGGTTGTTAGACCTATGAGTCCAGGTGAGATGTGTCTATCTGCTGGTGTTGTCTCCTATCTCTTAGAGATCGGTCATACTATTTTTCTACCGTCGGTCCTATCCCCAATAGAGATAATATTACCCGTAATATCTAGCGTCACTCTTTTACGGTCCATCTAGCTAACCAGATCAAGCGGCACGACGTCAGCAACTTGACGCGCGAGAACTATTCAGGAGGTCACTTATCACAGTAATACCCTTACGCATGCATGCTTAAGTCAACATTCCCTCTCCTAAGAAGTATAGAAATATGCTTTTTGGGGGCTTGAAATTATAACCTCCATCTTATATCAATTGTTAGGATTAAGCGCTTACCACTAGGTCAAAGTTATAATTATAAGTAAATGTGCAATTTTATTTTTTTATACTAGTGAAAATACAGAGTGCGCCTACTTGGGTGCTAAGAGGTCGGGTTGTTAGGTCCATGAGTTCGGATTGGTTGTGCCTATCTTACGGTGATGTCTTATATCCTTAGAGTTCAGTCTTACACTACTGTCGGCCCTGTTTCCAATGAGACAATATTACCCGTTAAGATCTAACGTCGTTATTTTATAGCTCATCTACCCAACCAGATCAAATGGCGCAATGTCAATAACTTTACACATAAGAACTTCCCAGGAGGTAACACTTCTCAGTACTACTTTTACTCATATAGATTTAACCAAACATAAACTCTTCAATTTTAAAATAAAAAATATATAATAAAGAAATAGCACCAAATCAAATTTGTGTTTAGAAGTATGTTTCAAACAAACAAAATCGAAATAAAGTTGGGGAAAAAATAATTTCAAAGGTTTCATGGAATAAAAATTGATATAAAAAGTACATATTTTAATCAATTGTAATAATTCAATTAAAAGTTTTCGATCAATATTGAAACACTTCATTTTCTCAAATTAGTTATTTAGATTTATGACATCACATATGTCTGGTTGAGATAATATGTTGCAACATTTCATGTTCGTAATCTTGATTTTGATGTTAACAAAACTTTTTATTGTATTTCTAACATATTTACTCATGTGTGAAGTTATTAACACAAGAAGCAAACCGAAACTGAATTTTTGGCGAGTTTCGGTATTTTGATGATATCTCTAAGCTGGATGACTCAAATGACAATCCGCCAACTCGAATGATCAGAAAACTCAATTTGGAACAAATCGTATTTCACGTCAGTTGGGCAAAATCGGATGTTATCATGGTCTAACTGATTCGCTGAATTATCGAACTGATTGCACGAAAACAGCAATCAGTTGGGTTTGAGCAGTTGCGGTATTTTGGTCATATCTCTCAGCTCGTTTATTGAAATGAAGCGATTCAGTATGCGTTGGAAATATACGACGATGATCTACAAATCATCTTCAGAAATCAAAGTCTGAATCAAAGCTTAAGATGCTGATAAATGGCGATGAAGCTACTGGTTTTGCACAAACTGAAATCAGCTAGGCTGATTTCAGCACAACAGCTGAAATTGAACCAGACTAACTGAACTGAACCAGTTGAACTGAACCAGACCAGCTGAACTGAACCAGACCAACTGAACCAGTTGAACTGAACCAGACCAGCTGAACTGAACCAGCTGAACTGAACCAGACCAACTGAACCAGTTGAACTGAACCAGACCAGCTGAAACTGAACCAGACTTGCTGAAGACCAGTTGAACTGAACCAGCTGAAACTGAACCAGACCAGCTGAAGACCAGTTGACCAGTTGACCAGTCGGGAAAATGTCCAGCAAGGCGAATTTGACCGTTGTAATTGCAGAAACAGTACAGAAACTTTTCAAACGGTCATATTCTTGTATTTAACATATATATCATTGTTGGAGCCTATAAATACAACATCTTGAAGATCAAACAAGAGCTTTTGGAGAGGATTCAAAGCATGGACAGTTAGCATGAAGAAATCAGCTAGTTGAGAGCACAAGCCCTTGTGTGAGGATACATTTGAGATGTACACTGTAAAGGATAAATTCCTCACACACAATCACTCACACATATACAAGAGAGTTGAACTTCAAATATTAGTTGAGTGAATCTTCACACAAAGACATAAAACAATGTGTTTGTAGTCTTTGCATATGAGACATTAAAAAATATGCTGATTGTGAGGTACTACCTACAATCTTGAGTGCTAGGAGTTTCAATTAGGCAATAGATAAGTTCTAAGTTTAAATGGATTTGTACAATGAGTTGTATAAATCAAAGTCTTCTAGTGGATCCTTCCCAAGGGGAAGAAGGGGTGACTTAGGAGCATTTGAAGCCTCCGAACATCCATAAACAAATTTGTGTCTATTTGTTTATTGCATTTACTAATCATTTCTGTTAGAGTAGGTGCCCGTCGAGCCAAGTGTTGGCCGAGGGTTCACATTGAAACTCTATGTATAAACAATCTTTATTTTAATAATATTTGAAATTATTGTTTTGGCACATATTTATCTATATACACATGCTTGTTGCATAGATAAAGCCCTTGAATATACAAATAGTAGAAAGAATATGAGATGCTCATATGATGAATATCATGAAACTCATATTTGGAATACTGTATATTCTAAACAGTTCTTAGTTGATTCAGCCGCTGCTAAGAAGGATAAAGGCCGCTCGAGTTTGAGACTAGTATCTGTGATGTGAGTACCATGTTTCATTGGTAGGGTACATTGTGATGTCCGAGCATGCAGATAGGTGCTCCTTGAAGAGTGCATTGAACAACCCTCCATAAAGAACTTTCCAAGTGGTTCTCATTTATCGAGTGGAAACATCCTAGTTTATGGTTGTACACCATTATTCCTTATGAGTCGGGACAACATTGAGACTCTATATGCTAGCATTGCACTTTGACTTGTTTACCGACTCATATGGGGTCATCGGGTGGCAAGGTTGGGTGATTTGTCGAAACATATAGGAGTCGATGCATTGTAGTCGGGGATTCACCGCTTACCTTCGGGTATGGATATCCTATGTGATGTAGTATGAAATCTCTGATCAGAGTGTTGGTGGTAATTAAGAAAAGGGTTTCTTAGATTACACCATCGATGCAACTACGACATGACACATTATCGATTCTTTGACAACTCTCGATATACCAATAGTTGTCGAATCGGTCGGGATATACGAGATGAAAGGATCGTACTGTACGCTAACCATAATAGAATGGTTCTTGCAGACACTATCATTTGATACCTAAGGAATCATGTAAACGATGCTGCTAGGCGTTTAACATGATTGGTTGGGTACTACCAGACTTGAGTTCTGACGTTCTTATTATCAAGGAGTTGATAAGTAAGAATGGAGCGATAGGGTATGCTCATATAAGGACATGTTTAGCCTCGAATCACATGGAGATGTGAACCCACTACTAGTTGTATCAATGAAGCATTGAGGGTCACATAAGTGCTAATTTTCTAGATCCCGTTGAGAATAAATTAGTTCAATGTGTTGAACGACTTATAAAGGAGTTTATAAGCACAAGGAAAATTAGAAGTATGACTTCTATAAAGGGGAACATAACTTTTAATTTGTGGAAGTGTTCCTAAATTAAAAGTTGGCCAAATAAATAATGTATTTGGAAAATGTGATTTTCATAAACATTGTTATGGACTAAATTAAATTAATTCAAGTGTTGAATTAATTAAACACTAGTGGACCTAGTAGAGTCCAAATAATTAAATTAATTAAAGTGTTGAATTAATTAAATAACATTGGTTCTTGTAGAGCCCAATTAGAAATAATTATTCAACTAGTGGGCTTGAGTAAAATCAAATAAAGTTTAAATGGTCTCAAATGTGTTTGAGATATTTAAATAAAAGTCCATGAGCTTTGTAAATGTTACATGCCCAAATAAAATGCATGCTTGGGAGGTGAAGGGTTGGAGGAAATTTTTTGAGTTAAAAGCATGCATGTCTTTGGAATACACAACAACTTTTTACACAACCAAGAAAATTTCCTCCCCTTCTCTCCACACACCTTATGGCCGAAATTTTAGTCCCAAAGATTCTCTCAATTTTGCTTCTTCAATTGTTGAGAAAAGTAAACACTTCTCAAAGAAAAATGCTCTAATTTTTCTAGTGCAAAATTAGAGTGGATCTACCTTATTAGTGGTGGACCTAATTTGAAAGAAGGAGTCCATTTCAGCAAGGAGTGCTCTAGGAAGCTTGTAGATTGGGTCATCCATTCAAGAGCTTAGTTGTTTGACAACTAAGTTGGAGCCAATAATCAATCTTTGAGATTGATAGGTAAAAATTTCTAAAACACCCTACATTATGGGTTTTTTTTTTTTTTGTATTTGCTACACACTAGTGAGAGGTGCCCGATTTTTATCTTGAAAATATGATTTTGAAACTTCGTTGCGCTTCCGGGCACCCGTGAACGATCCCCCATCAATTTCCATTGTTTTTAAAGATGCATTATTGAAGCATTTTATGTGTTCTTCAAATACCAAAATATTGCATACAAAGTGTTTGATAAAATACTTCAACTAAAATATTTTTACTCATTCAACTTGCATATATTTTAAATACTTTACAAAATATTTAATATGTTTCTAGGAAGGATTATTTCAAGTATCTTCCGCTTGGTTTGAATACCAAACTAGATTTAATTCATCGATGTTCAATATTTTAAGAACTGAGCTATTGTAGCTCAACGATAATCCCCCTAATCGATCCTAACATAATATCTCAATTAAAGGAGCCTATGGTTGGATTCAACCATGGTGTTATATTTGATAAGCTTTAATATACTCTTATCGGGTGAAGACTCAATTGGGAATTGTTTATAATAAAATATACTAGTGCTTGAATATTTAACCTTGAAATCTTGATATTATTTTATCATAGTTATTTTATTTCGGTATCACATTTTGAATTTTATATACCTACAAAAAAATATGACCACTTGACTGTTGGTTTTCAATATGATGATGTTCGGATAGAATGGGTGAGTTTGGGTGAGTAATCTACCGAACAGAGAATAATACTTTCTCTGTAAAGATTTTGACATGATGGGATGATTATGACCTGGCCTGATGGGATGAGCTCGAGTGGTCTGGCCTAATGGATGACCCGGATGGTCTGGCCAGGTCTCCCGGGTGGTCTGTCCTTGTCTGCCCGGGTGATCTGTCCTGGTCTCCCGAGTGGTCTGGCCCGGTCTTCCCGGGTGATCTGTCTTGGTCTGCTCGTGTGATCTGTCCTGATCTCCCGGGTGGTCTGGTCTGGTCTGTCCAGGTAATCTACCCGGGTTAGACAATCTGTACACACTCAACAAGATAATGGCAGTGGGGCGTCAGAAGGTTTCCGACGTATCCACTCCGATACTCAAGTCAGTACAAGATTCACCAAGTATAAAGAGAATTTATTGAATGCAGTAGATCAATCTACTGCATTCAATATATTTTGTCTCTACTTGGTGAATCTTGTACTGATTTGAGCATCGAAGTGGATACGCCGGAAACCCTTCCGACGCCCCACTGACATTATTTTGTTGAGTGTGTGTAGATCACCCGGGCAGATCAGGACAGATAACCCGGGTAGACCAGGCAAGACCACCCGGGAGACCAAGCCAGACCACCCGAGAGACCAAGACAGAGCACCCGGGCAGACCAGGACAGATCACCCGGGAAGACTAGGCCAGACCACCTGGGCAGACCATGACAGATCACCCGGGAGACCAGGCTAGACCATTCGGGCTCATCCCATCAGGCCATGTCATAATCATCCCATCGTGTCAAAATCGTTACAGGGAAATTACTCTTCTCTGCTCGGTAGATTGCCCACCCAAGCTCACCCAATCTACCCGGGCATCATCATTGGCGCCGTCTGTGGGAAATCAGATCTATAGACGTAGATATGATTTCCATTCAAAAATAGGCCCGACCAGCTCGACACTCAGATTTATCTGTGGATTTTCATATGGGCTCGAAGTTCGGCAGCTACTCCGGATTGGCGTGGAAGAGCATTTGATATACACTTAGTAGCATACAACTATATTAGTCACTTAATTTGGCTCAACTAAGAAGTTTCATTCTACCGTACATGAATTCGGATTCAGTATTTCTAGGTTAGTGATTTGGTTTTAATAAAACTAATATAGCAAGAGAAGCAGAAAAGTTAAAAGTCCGGGAGGCATGAGCTCCCCGACACTTTATCTAAAGCCCGGGAGACATGAGACCCCGACAACTTATTTTAAGTTCGGGAGACATGAGACCCCGACACCTTATCTTAAGCCGGGGAGACATGAGGTCCGACACCTTCTCTTAATCCCGGGAGACATGAGGCCCGACACCTTCTCTTAAGCCAGGGAGACATGAGGCCCCGACACCTTATTTTAAGCCCGAGAGACATGAGGCTCCGGCCCCTTATTTTAAGTCCAGGAGACATGAGGCTCCGGTACCTTCTCTTAATCCCGGAAGACATGAGGCCCCGTCACCTTATTTTAAGTCCGGGAGACATGAGGCCCATGCACGTTACTTAAGCCCGGGAGACATGAGGCCTGGCCTCTTATTTTAAGTTCGGGAGACATGAGGCACCGGCACCTTATCTAAAACCCGGGAGAAATGAAGAAATGAGGCACCGGCACCTTATCTAAAACCCGGGAGAAATGATGCCCTGACCCCTTATTTTAAGTCTGGGGGACATGAGACCCGAAACCTTATCTTAAGCCCGGGAGACATGAGGCCCCGACACCTTATCTTAAGCCTGGGAGACATGAGGCCTCGGCTCCTTATTTTAAGTCCGGGAGACATGAGGCCCCGACACCTTCTCTTAAAGCCCGAGAAATATCAGGCACGACACTTTATATTAAGCCCGTGAGGCATGAGGCCCCGGCCCCTTATCTTAAGTCCGGGAGGCATGAGGCCTCGGCACGTTATCTTAAGCCCGGGAGACATCCGATCCCTTATTTTAAGTCCAGGAGACATGAGACCCCAGCACCTTCTCTTAAGTCTGGGACACATGAGGCCCTGGCACCTTATGTTAAGTTCGGGAGACATGAGGCCCCGACACCTTATTTTAAGCCCGGGAGAAATGAGGTCCTGGCCCCTTATTTTAAGTCCGGGAGACATGATGCCCCGAAACTTTCTCTTATGCCCGGGAGACATGAGGCCCCAACACCTTATCCTTAAGTCCGGGAGGCATGAGGTCCCGGTCTCTTATCTTAAGTCTAGGAGGCATGAAGCCACGACACTTTATTTTAGACTCAGAAGACATGAGGCCCCAACACCTTATCTTATATCCGGGATGCATGAGGCTCCGACACTTTTTTCTAAGAAGAATTAATTATCTTTCCAGTGGAATCCAAGAATGACTAATCGGGACAGCGAGTATGACTCTAACTCGACTATTTAAGGAGGGAGTGATGATAATCTGGAAAGGGCTCGGGTAATTCTTGGACTTGGACGTAAAAAAAAACTTAAACGAGTCAAATTCTAATTTGCTCCCAGGAGTTGAGCATGGGTAAAATATGGCCAGGGTCCTCCAACCCGGACAAGGTCCTCTCCCCCAGTCAGGGCCCATGACAAGACCCGAACAGTATGAGTCACCATACATCATTAGCATAACAATCAGTGCACATGACAAGACCCGAACAATATGGGTCACTATACATTATTAGCATGACAATCAGTGCACATGACAAGATCCAGACAGTGTGGGTCACTATACATCATTAGCATGACACTCATTGCCCATGACAAGACCAGGACAGTATGGGTCGCCAAGCCTCACTACAAGAAAAATGATTTTCCCCAGCATATCATCAATAGCGTGCATTAAAAGCACGCTGGGAATATTACTTTTAACGGCGTGCAGGCGTGCAATTATTTAGCGACGGTTTAAATAAATCCGTCGCGATTTTAAGTTAGCTACGGTTTATTAAGACCGTCGCTAACCATAGCGACGATTTTAACGACACCGTCGCTAAATATAGTAAAACCGTCGCAAATTTTAAATCAGCGACGGTTTAATTAAAACCGTCGCTAAATATAGGTGTTTGTAATTCATTTTAAAACTTGGACGGTTATAAATATAGCGACGGTTATAAGAAAAACCGTCGCAAATAGTCTATAAATACCCCCACTTTCAATTCATTTTTCCACACCACCTTCGACACTTAAAATTTTTCTACGATTTTAGTTTTTAATTGCAATAATTTTTTTTTAGTATAAAACCCCTTTTCTTCTTTATAAAGTGCACATAAAATCAGTGTTCGTTGAATTTTTACTTCACAACTATACCTAGTTAATCAAATGGACAAGTATGCATTGCCCCAAGTGCTCTTCATCTCTTTCTTGTTGATAGGTGTTGGTTGGTCTCCGTCCCTTATATAACGATTTCTTGAAATTACACATCGCTCATAATCCATCGAGTAAACGTTTAAAAAAAAACCGTCGCTGCATGTCACTCGTAATTTTTTTTTATTTAAAAAAAGAAGTAACGACGGATTAAGTATAAGCTGTCGCTACATTTAGCGACTAGTTAAAAAACCGTCACTACATTTAGCGACGGTTAAAAAACTGTCGCTAAAGAGTTTAAAAAACCGTCGCTAATTAGCGACAGATTTTCAAAAACTGTCGCTAATTTTAGATGTTGCGGCCATTAATCAACGGCGTACACTGCACGCTGCAGCGTGCAATGTGCGCCGCGGAAAGCGAATTTGAGCGCTGCGAAAAGCCATTTTTGTTGTAGTGCCTACTGATAGATGACTGGACATGGGCAGTCGTCAGAAGATAGGGCATGTGCGTATGTCTAATCAGGAACAATGTACATGCACTGTAATCGAGGTCATCTTCTCCCCTATAAATACCTAGGTTTGCTCATTTGAGAAACATTGCAATCTACTGTATTCAATAAATTCTCTCTCTATTTGGTTAATCTTGTACTGACTTAAGCGTCGGAGTGGATACACTGGAAACCTTTCTGACGCCCCATTGACACTTGTTGAGTGTGTGGAGATTGTCTGACCCGGGCAGATCGGGCCAGACCACCCAGGAGACTAGGACAGATCACCCGTGAAGACCAGGCCAGATCACCCGGGAGACCAGGACAAATCACCCGAGCAGACCAGGACAGATCACCTGGGAGACCAGGCCAGACCACCCGGGTTATCCATCAGGCCATACCAGTCGGGCTCATCCCATCACGCCATGTCATAAGCATCACATCATGTCAAAATCTTTACAGGAAAAGTACTCTTCTCTGCTCGGTAGATTGCCCATCCAAGCTCACCTAATCTACCCGAACATCATCACAATGTATGGACAAAAAATATCTTATTGGTAACTATAAGGGCTAAATATGTTTTCACTAATATTGATACTTATATGTTATCATGTAAAAATAATATTTTTTATTACTAAATATCATGTTATTTTGATGCACTATGGTACAATATTAAGCTATTATGACTAATAAATATTAATTGATGGAACCATGAAAAAACTGAGTGATAAATAAAAGGAATTATATTGAGTTCAAATAAATGTTTGTGTGTTATTTGAGATAATTACTAAAACAATATCACAAAAACTCTTGTGAGACGGTCTCACAGATCAGTTTCGTGAGACGGATCTCTTATTTGTGTCATCCATGAAAAAGTATTACTTTTTATGCTAAAAGTATTACTTTTTATTGTGAATATCGATAGGGTTGACCTCTCTCACAGATAAAGATCCGTGAGACCGTCTCACAAGAGACCTACTCAAACAATATATCTAGTCAATAAAATAAATTGCATAAAGATAACAATGACATAGCAAGCAAAACTAAAATTATTGAAAGATATAACTTTAGTTTGCGCTATTGAGATAACACAATAGTCATTATAAAATTCAAAATTATATTTAATATTTTTTTGTTACAAAATGAAAATTTAATGTTAGGATCGATTGGGGGGAGCATCGTTGAGCTATAATAGCTCGGTTCTTGAAATATTGAACACCGATGAATTAAATCGAGTTTGGTTTTCAAACCAAGCGGAAGACACTCGAAATAATCATTCGTAGAAACCGATTAAATATTTTGTAAACTATTTAAGATATATGCAAGTTGAATGAGTAAAAAGATTTTCGGTTTAAGCATTTTATCAAACACTTGGTATGCAATATTTTGGTATTTGAAGAACACATAAAATGCTTCAACAATGCATCTATGAAAACAGTGAAAATGATAAATAAATGCAATAAACAAATAGACACGGATTTGTTTATGGATGTTCGGAGATTTCAAACACTCCTACGTCACCCCTTCTTCCCCTTGAGAAGGATTCACTAGAAGACTTTGATTCATACAACACTTTGTACAAACCCGATCCGGAAGGGCAGCACCCAACTAGAACTCCTAGCACTCAAGATTGTAGGCAGCACCTCACAATCAGCATATTGTTTAATGTCTCATATGCAAAGACTACAAACACAATGTTTTACGTCTTTGTGTAAAGACTCACTCAACTAAACTTGTAAGCTAAACTCTCTCGTATATGTGTGAGTGATTGTGTGTGTGAGGAATTTATCTTTTACAGTGCACATCTCAAATGTATTCTCACACAAGGGCTTGTGTTCTCAACTAGCTGATTTTTTCTTGCTAACTGCCCATGCTTTGAATCTTCTTCTAAAGCTCTTGTTTGATCTTCAAGATGTTGTATCTATAAACCCCAACAATGATATGTACGTTAGACACAAGAATATGACCGTTTGGAAAGTTTCTGTACTGTTTTTGAAAAGCTTCCTGGTCATTTTCCCGACTGGTCAACTCTAGTCAACTCAACTGGTCATTCAATACAACTGGTCAGCTGCTGGTTCAGTTCAGCTGGTCAACTGCTGGTTCGGTTCAGTTCAGCTGGTCAACTTCTGGTTCAGTTCAGTTCAGCTGGTTCGGTTCAATTGATCTGGTTCAGTTGGTTTGCTTCAGTTCAACTGGTCTTCAGCTGGTCTTGTTCAGTTCAACTGGTCTGGTTCAGTTCAACTGTACTGGTTCAGTTCAACTGGTTCGGTTCAGTTCACTTTCAGCTGGTGTGCTGAAATCAGCCTTGCTGATTTCAGTTTGTGCAGAACCAGTAGCTTCATCTCCATTTATCAGCATCTTAAGCTTCGATTCAGTCTTCGACTTCTGAAGATGATTTGTAGATCATCATCTTATCTTTCCAACGCATACTGAATTGCTTCATTTCAATAACCGAGCTGAGGGATATGACCAAAATACCTCAGCTGCTCAAACACAACTGATTGCTGTTTTCGTGCAATCCGTTCGTCACTTCAGCGATCAGTTAGCCCTTGATAACATCCGTTTTTGCCCAAATGATGTGAAATACGACTTGTTCCAAATTGAGTTTTCTGATTAGTATTGTTGGCGGATTGTCGTTTGGATCATCCAGCTGAGAGATATCATCAAAATACAGAAGCTTGCCAGAAATTCAGTTTGTGCAGAATTAGTTTTCAGCTTGCTTCTTGTGTTTGCAACTTCACACTTGAGTAAATATGTTAGAAACACAATAACAAGTTTTGTTAATATCAAAATCAAGATTGAGAACAGGAAATATTCCAACAATCTCTCACTTTTTGATGATCACAAAACTTGGATAAACAATCAATTCAACTAACATATTTCTCCCCCTTTTTGTGTGAATCAAAAAGTAACATTTTCAAAATTTTTAAACAAAATTTTCTCCCCCTCAATATTTAAAAATAATCTCTCTATTTAAAAATTATAATGAGCTCTCCCCCTATATTTTTGAAATTTTGAAAATTATAAAAGAAGAGGGATAACTAACCAATTTTTTATATGGCTCATTTTCTGCTGCAGCACATATGCTCTGCCTTCAATGAATAAAGTGTATTTTCTCGAGCATAACTAGGCTGCAAATTTTATACCGCTGTAAACCTCTACGAGTCTAATTTGCAACGCAAAAAACGGTTCGTCATTTGGACACTCGAGCAAAGAGATGCCATTTTTTTCACGGTCGCTGCAAGCTGCACGAAAATTCAGTTTTGCATATATATGTTTAAAAAATCTGAAATTTTCGAATTTTAAACATCAAAATCAGTTTCAATGTTCTTTCAAGAACAACCTGCTCTGATACCAATTGTTAGGATCGATTGGGGGGAGCATCGTTGTGCTATAATAGCTCGGTTTTGAAATATTGAACACCGATGAATTAAATCGAGTTTGGTTTTCAAACCAAGTGGAAGACACTCGAAATAATCCTTCGTAGAAACCGATTAAATATTTTGTAAACCATTTAAGATATATGCAAGTTGAATGAGTAAAAAGATTTTCGGTTGAAGCATTTTATCAAACACTTGGTATGCAATATTTTGGTATTTGAAGAATACATGAAATGCTTCAACAATGCATCTATGAAAACAGTGAAAATGATAAATAAATGCAATAAAAAAATAGACATGAATTTGTTTATGGATGTTCGGAGATTTCAAACACTCCTACGTCACCCCTTCTTCCCTTTGGAAAGGATTCACTAGAAGACTTTGATTCATACAACTCTTTGTACAAACCCGATCCGGAAGGGCAGCACCTAACTAGAACTCCTAGCACTCAAGATTGTAGGCAGCACTTCACAATCAGCATATTGTTTAATGTCTCATATGCAAAGACTACAAACACAATGTTTTACGTCTTTGTGTAAAGACTCACTCAACTAAACTTGTAAGCTCAACTCTCTCTTATATGTGTGAGTGATTGTGTGTGTGAGGAATTTATCTTTTACAGTACACATCTCAAATGTATCCTCACACAAGGGCTTGTGCTCTCAACTAGCTGATTTTTTCTTGCTAACTGCCCACGCTTTGAATCCTCTTCCAAAGCTCTTGTTTGATCTTCAAGATGTTGTATTTATAAGCCCCAACAATGATATGTACGTTAGACACAAGAATATAACCGTTTGGAAAGTTTATGTACTGTTTTTGAAATTGCAACGGTCAAATTCAGCTTCCTGGGCATTTTTTCGACTGGTCAACTCTGGTCAACTCAACTGGTCATTCAGTTCAACTGGTCAGCTGCTGGTTCAGTTCAGCTGGTCAACTGCTGGTTCAGTTCAGTTCAGTTCAGCTTCTGGTTCGGTTCAGTTGGTCTGCTTCAGTTCAACTGGTCTGGTTCAACTGGTCTTCAGCTGGTCTGGTTCAGTTCAACTGGTCTGTTTCAGTTCAACTGGTTCGGTTCAGTTCAGTTTCAGCTGGTGTGCTGAAATCAGCCTTGCTGATTTCAGTTTGTGCAGAACCAGTAGCTTCATCTCCATTTATCAGCATCTTAAGCTTCGATTCAGTCTTTGACTTCTGAAGATGATTTGTAGATCATCGTCTTATCTTTCCAACGCATACTGAATCGCTTCATTTCAATAGACGAGCTGAGAGATATGACCAAAATACCTCAGCTGCTCAAACACAACTGATTGCTGTTTTCGTGCAATCAGTTCGTCACTTCAGCGATCAGTTAGCCCTTGATAACATCCGATTTTGCCCAACTGACGTGAATTACGACTTGTTCCAAATCGAGTTTTCTGATCAGTCCAGTTGGCAGATTGTCGTTTGGATCATCCAGCTGAGAGATATCATCAAAATACAGAAGCTTGCCAGAAATTCAGTTTGTGCAGAATTAGTTTTCAGCTTGCTTCTTGTGTTTGCAACTTCACACTTGAGTAAATATATTAGAAACACAATAACAAGTTTTGTTAACATCAAAATCAAGATTGCGAACATGAAATGTTCCAACATTTAACACAATATTATAATCTATAATGTTCTAGACCAATAAACAAGATAATCATAAATTTCTTTTTAAACTACACATATGGTCGAAATGCACAGTGGATGTATTTAGTAATTATCATTACTGATTTCATTTAAAGTAAATGTCATATGAACGATTAACATTGATTATAAAATAAGCAATCATATTTTTTATTTATTGATATAATTAATTTTATTTTATCGAACTGTTTCGACATGTAACAAATACAGGGTTTTTTTATAATTAATTTTTAAAAAATATTTAAAAAATAATTCAAAAAAAATTATTTTGCAAAATTACTTTAATCCGCGCTTACAAAGCGCAGAAGCTCCAAGTGGATGAGCGTCCACACTTACTGACCGAGTGTTTCGGTTGGGAATAAATCTAGCAAGCGGACTAGGTCAAGTTATAGTAAATGGACGATAAATCCAAGTATCGATCCCACAGACACTATTATTTAAGTATTAAGATTAAACTATTCAATTTAATCTAGGCAAACAATAACAAGTGATTTGATGATAATTTAAACTACTTAAATTAAACTAATTTATGCTAAATAAATGACTAAGATCAAATTTGCAGAACAGGTTGGAACTCTGAGTTTTCGAATTCAACAAAATGATTGGGAACACACAACGGTACCAAACTTTGATTATTATCATGCATTGGAATTATTTAACCACAGATTTATTGATGTCATGATGAAATTCTCTAATTTAATTATAAATCTATTTCTAGACTTTACAATCCTATTTTCATTTAACAGTCCAAATATTTCAAATTGAATTTAATTAAACAAAAACGTATTATTCAACGATGGAATCACAGCTGTCGCCTAAAATCGCACATTGAAACCGAATACTATTTTTAGTCGTTTTAACCGTGTGTTAATTAATATTTTTGAAGCTAAAGTCAATCTATTCTCTTTCTAGTCAAGATCGAACAACGAACATGCAAATAATTGGCCAAATTAAAAGCACGAAAATTACGCAAACATTGATCAATAACGTAGAATAACCTCATAAATCAAATAATCCAACGAATAAACAAAATCAATAGTTTGTCCCTATCGTGGTCCCGATCACAAGAAAAAATACTCCATAAATTCAAAACTATAAGAAAATCTAATATTCGAATTCATGAATAACAATAAGAAAATAGAAGAGGAGAAAATCTCAGCAAATTGTCGAATCTTGCGTGTGAAGCGCGTTTCCCTCTCGTTTTCTCCAAGCCTTAGCCACCTCTTCAAAGTGTCAAAAAGTCCCCCTCAATATTTTAGGTTATCTCTTTTATATCCCCTTTCCAAAAAGCCCACCAACCATTGTTATTTTCGAGCCATCCTTAATATCTTCCAAAATCTCCAAACAAATCTTCGCCAAATCTGATGTTGATATGAAGGGCACGGACCTCGGGTACACATCAGGGTAAGGGTCCATGTATATTCTGTTCAAAATTCTTTTCCGAGAAATCATGGGCACGGACCCCGTGTTGGGGTCCGGAGTGAGGTCCGTGTAGCCACTGTGATTCTCATTATCGAAGGATAAATGACACGGACCCTAGATACAGGTCCAGAGTATGGTCCGTGTAGGCACTGTATTTTTTTTCCTTGGGCTTCTAAGACACGGACCCTTACACGGGGTCCGTGTAGGGGTCTGGAGACTCTCTTTGTGCTATTCCTTATTTTTCCGGGTGTTTCTGACATGGCATTGCGAAGCTTGACTTTCTTTCCCTTTCTTTGGCTTTTATCATCTTTTGGTCAAACCTGCAACTAGCAATAATAAAGCGAATTAAGCGTAAAACTCGGAATAAAACCGCCAGATAAGCACGAATACAACAAAATAAAGTCCCCAAAACGCTATATAATTCGTGCTTATCAACTCCCCCACACTTAACCTTTGTTCGTCCTCAAACAAATCAGACATGAAATGAGGATAAGACATATCTTAGATTCTGAACTCAAGTAATACAATCAAAACATTTTCAATTTATCAAATTCTATCACCCCCGGTCAAAAGATCATGCTACGAATATCACAAGATTCGTTTTCATCGCAATTTAAGAATCAAACATTACCCAGTAAAGATCAAGAGGATGAGATGTGTGTAGCGTGCAAGTCAGAACTCATACTCATCAACAGCTACTTGGTTTCAGGATCACTTATATTCATTTATTTTTTTCGAAACTCCCCATATGCTTGACTTTCATACCCTTCTCTACTAAATGTTGAACGATCATGACTTGGTTAATAGGTCTTTTCAAGCTTATAACGTAAGGCCAAGGTTCACGGCTACAATAAAAGGTACGGGAATGAAAAGTGAGAGAAAATAAACATATTCCTGCAGCGCATTCATTCAACCTTTAACTCGCCACCAATTTATTGTATTTTTATCATCTTCAGAGCTTTATTATCTCTTTATTTTTCATTGTCCTTCAACTTTCACCCACAGATTTTTCGGGTGTCTTCCATACCATACAATTTTCCCTCTTCTCTCTTTTTTTTTATAATGATTCATCGACTCTTTCAAACATATTTCTTCACTCATTGGAGAATCTCGAATATTTCAACGTGTACAGAAGGTTTATTTCTCTCAATCGTAGGTAGGATAAGAGTGTATAGGCTAAAATTCAGGTGGTAGATGTGGGACATTGAATAAATTACGAATGGGTTCTAATTGTGTGTCATTGACACACACCATTCGATTTTTATAGGCTCAAGAAGGGTTACTAGAGACAATAAATGATGTATTGGGTAGCCTTGAAAGGCTCAAACGGTCCAAAAATCGCCTAAATCATCCCAAAGTCACCATCGTTCGTATTTTCGCTTCGAGGGCTAATCAGACGAGTTCTAGGTTGTTTCTCTCTCTTTTTTTTTTAGTTCACCTTGCACCAATTCACCATCAATGAGCAAAAGTCTGACCATGTGCATGGAATGAAATGTCAATACAAAACTGGTTCATGTCTGACTCTCTCCTTGAAACTACGACTCCTCTCATTCAATACTAGTCATGAAACGATTTCCCGGGTGATCCAAAATCTAAGAAATTAATCCAGTTATCAAGTAAAACAAGAGTTCTTTCTCTAGATATATTCCCATCCTATATGAAAAGTGGTGTTAAGTGTTGTGCAACTGAAACTGGCCTAACCCACACTTTGAAATCGATACTGCTCTCAGTGTAAAGCGATGAAAAATGAACTAGCTAGACAGTTAAAGCAAAAACACTTCCCTGGAAAAATGTCGAGTAAGTGGTGAAAATGTGGTAGAAATCATCAACTCCTGAAAGAACGACATCGAATACACAAAGAAACATAAAAAGGAATAGGAGAAGCACACAAGCACACGAATAAACCCAAAAGATAATAATCACAAAGAATATGTCCCATAAAATCAACAACATATGAATGAAATGCTCAAAATGAAAATAAACCGATATAATCGTCCACAAGTTCTAAAATCATGAAACTAAACTACTCGTCATCGGAACCCATGTCCAAATCCTCAAGGCCATCGAGGGTGGATATGTCAAACGGTGGCACAAAGATTATCATCTGAATATGACTGCGTCCTAGCATGGTGCTCTAGTCGAGCCAATCGGGTGCGCAAGTCGTCCATGCAGTCAACAATGACGGAATTCTCATTAAGCGCCGAGCATCCACTCAAAATTATCTCAGCCGGTGAACTTAAATGCATCAAATGCCAACCTTGCGGAACCAGAAGAGGAGGAGGCACCGCCCCGGGCGCGATTACTAGTCTGTTTTCGGGGAAGCATTCTGACGCAAGCAAATATACCCCAACAAATCAATCACAACAACCCAACCAATAACCGAGATACATGTAATAATCAAACGGTTGGCATACAACACCAATGCGGATAATCGAATATGGGAATGGAGGTGTAGCCACGCTTATCGGAAAGAAAATGGGATGATGTTGCACGGTGGTAGTGAAAGGGGATCGGTTACGGTGACCGGAAGCGCAACGGAAGTTTAAAAAATCGAAATTTTGCTTAGAATTTTCGGCCACCCCACATTTTGTGTAGAAAATACAAAAACAAACACATGTCATACATAGGGTGTTTGAGAGATATAACTATCAATCTTTAAAAGATTGATTGTGGCTCCAACTTTGTTGTTAAACAACAAAGCTCTTGAATGGAAAGAAGATCTACAAGCTTCCACCTTGAGCACACCTTGCTCAAAATTAGGCCCACCACTTGCTAAGAAGATCCCCTCTTGTTTTGCACTAGAAAAACAAAAGGATTTTCAAAGAGAAGTGTGTATTATTCTTCAACAATTGAAGAGCAAAATGGAGAGAAAAATTTTGAGAGAATTTTCCCACAAATTTTGGCCTAAGAGATGTTAGAATGTGAGTGAATGTTGTGTCTTGGTGTTGCAAAAAGCAAAAGGCAAAAGTTGCATTCCATGCAATATTTTATTCAAAAGTATTCACAACTCTTCACCTCCCAAGCATGCAAACCCTAGTGGGCTTGTAACATTTACAAAGGGCCCATGGACTTTTTAATTGTCTCAAACATATTTGAGCCCAATTAGACTTTACTTGATTTTACTCAAGCCCACTAGTTAAATAATTATTTCCAATTGGGCTCTACAAGGCCCAATGTTATTTAATTAATTCAACATTTGAATTAATTTAATTATTTGGACTCTACTAGGCCCACTAGTGTTTAATTAATTCAAAACTTGAATTAATTTAATTTAGTCCATAATAATGTTTATGAAAATCACAATTTTCAAGTATATTATTCACTTGGCCTATTTTTAATTTGGGAACACATTCATAAATTAAAAATTACATTTCTCTCATAGAAGTCATACTTCTATTTTTCTCTACGCTTATAAACTCATTTATAAGCCGTTCAACACATTGAACTATTTTTACTTCTCAACGGGATCTAGAAAGCTAGTACTTGTGTGGCCCTCAATGGTTCATTGATACAACTAGTCGTGAATTCACATCTCCATGTGATTCGGACTAAACATGTCCTTATATGAGCATACCCTAATTGCTCCATTCTTACTTATCAACTCCTTGATAACAAGAACGTCAGAACTTAAGTCTGATAGTACCCAACCAATCATGTTAAACGCCTAGCAGCATCGCTTACATGATTCCCTAGGTATCAAATGATAGTGCCTGCAAGAACCATTCAATTATGGTTAGCGTACAGTACGGTCCCTTCAACTCATATATCCCGACCGATTTGACAACCATTGGTTTATCGAGAGTTGTCAATGAATCGATACTATGTGTCATGTTGTAGTTGCATCGATGGTGTAATCTATGAAACCCTTTTCATAATTACCACCATACTCTGATCAGAGATTTCAAACTACATATACATGAAAAACACATAGGATATCCATACCCGTAGGTAAGCGGTGAATCCCCGACTACAATGCATCGACTCCTATATGTTTCGACAGAACACCCAACCTTGCCACCTGATGACCCCATGAGAGTCGGTAAACAAGTCAAAGTGTAATTCTAGCACATAGAGTCTCAATGTTGTCCCAGGTCATAAGGACTAATGGTGTACAACCATAAACTAAGACTTTTCCACTCGATAAGTGAGAACTACTTAGAAAGTCCTTTTATGGAGGGTTGTTCAGTGCACTCTACAAGGAGCACCTATCTGCATGCTCGGACATCACAATGTCCCCTACCAATGAAACATGGTACTTACATCGCAGATACTAGTCTCGAACTCGAGCAGCCTATATCCTTCTTAGTTGCGGCTGAATCGACTAGGAACTGTTTAGAATATACAGTATTACAAATATGAGTTTCATGACACTCATCATATGAGCATCTCATATTCTTTCTACTATTTGTATATTCAAGGGCTTTATCTATGCAACTAGCATGGGTATACAGATAAAGAAGTGCCAAAATGATAAATTCAAATATTATTAAAATAAAGACTGTTTATACATAGAGTTTAATCATGAACCCTCGGCCAACACTTGGCTCGACGGGCACCTACTCTAACAGGTAGACGGCGGCCGGCGAGGGGAGGCAGCGGTTGTACGACGGTGTTGCTGTGAGGATATTGGTGGTTGTGGAGTGGTGTGGGAGTTGAGTAGTAGAGGCCACGGTGGTGGTTCTGTGACAGCAAGGGATGGGAGGAGGCGGCGTGATTGTGTGTGGTGGTGGTAGGCGGTGATGACTGGGGAAGGAGAAGGAACAAAATTTTGGGGATTTAGGGATTTGGGGTTGAAGCCTGAGGTTTATCCTGAATCTGTCAAAAACATAGAAGGCACGGATCCCATGGCGGGATCCGTGTATAGGTCCGTGTATATTCGCGAAGGAGTGTTATCTGAAAGTGGTTTACACGGACCCCGTGTAGGGGTCCGGATAATGGTCCGTGTAGTCTCTGTATATCGACAGGTTGTGAATTCGTGGACACGGACCCCGTGTAGGGGTCCCGATAAAGGTCCGTGTAGGCTCTTGAAGTTGGCATTTTCGGAAGTAATTGGACACTGGACCCCGTGTATGGGTCCGGAGAGGGGTTCGTGTCGACTCTGGAAATCGGTAATCACAAGATTGAAGAGTACCCTACACATACTACGAACCAGACAAATATTTTGAAACCAGGAGTTAACAATTCTATAAATCTACATATCAAAATTGAAACTCGATCAAGCGCACAAGATGCAAGAATTGTATAGAAACTTCCCTGGCTTATTCGACGTTCTCAGCCTGCTGGTCACAATAGAATCCCCACACTTGAGAGGTCTCACCGCTAGTGAATAACCTACATGCACAACCATTCACTGAGATTAGCTCACGAGATATGCATAAAACAAAAAGAAAGTAAACTAAATTAAAGATGAAAGAAAAATAAAACTAAACACTGGGTTGCCTCCCAGCAAGCGCTAAATTTATAGTCTATAGCCCGACTGTACTCCCTTATTCAATTTGGATCCTGCAGACCCACGGTGGTTGGCTCGTCGGGCATAGTACCACCATGATAAACCTTCAGCCTATTCCCATTCACCTTGAATGCTCCAGTTGCTTCACTAGTGATCTCTACTGTTCCGTAAGGAAAAACTTGCGTGATGGTGTATGGTCCTGACCACCGTGAACGCAACTTGCCCGGCATCAACTTCAGTCGAGAATTGTATAACAGCACCAGTTTTCCCACCACAAATTCTCGATGGACGATGTTCTGATCATGCCAACATTTGGTTTTCTCCTTGTAAAGCTTGGTGTTCTCATAAGAATCCAACCTAAACTCATCCAATTCATTTAGTTGTAGCACTCTCTCGTCACCTGTGGCTTTAGCATCAATATTCAAGAATTTGGTAGCCCAATAAGCCTTATGTTCAAGTTCTACGGGTATGTGACACGACTTCCCATAAAATAATCTAAAAGGAGACATGCCAATGGGGTATTTAAAAGCAGTACGGTAAGCCTAAATTGCATCGTCGAGTCTGCTAGACCATTCTTTCCTTGAAGCACCGACAGTCTTCTCAAGAATGCGTTTAAGTCCTTTGTTCGATACCTCGACTTGGCCACTAATTTGAGGATGATAAGGTGTGGCCACCTTATGCCGGACCCCATACTTAGCCAACAGACTGTCAAATTGTCGTTTACAAAAATGAGTACCTCCATCGCTAATAATGGCTCTAGGTGTGCCAAAACGTGAGAAAATATTTTTCTTGAGAAATTGAACGACAACCCTAGAGTCATTAGTTTTGCATGCAAGTGCCTCCACCCATTAAGACACGTAATCTACAGCCACCAAAATATACTTGTTCCCAAAAGAAACAGGGAACGGACCCATGAAATCTATACCCCATACATCAAATATCTCACACACCAAAATACTATTGAGAGGCAATTCACGTCTCCTGGAGATATTACCTGTGCGCTGACAATTTGGACATTTTTTAACATATTCATGCTGTGGGGACCCGGACGCTAATCATCTTCTTAATCATCTTTGGAATTTAATTATCAATTAAGATAAACATGGTCTAAAAATTTTTCTTTAAAATGCGGAAGGTAATGGAATCAATCTATCATACATCTCAGTATAAAAGTACAATAATGTACAACAATTATTCAAACTAGTCTAAGGTTCAACTACTAAATTTCAAGTATTAAACCAAGTCGACAATAAGTCCGGAATCACCACTCTAACTCATCTTCTCTCATCATCTTCTTGACCCCGATCCTGTTCCACCTGTTGTCATGCACACATACAAAACAAGACAACAGCCGGATACTCCGGTGAGAATAAATCCCAGTATAAAACATGTATACATGCATATACACAATATAAATCATAAAGCATATTATCATGCATAAAATTCATAACAATAGGTTTCATAGTCTAGGAAACCAAATCAAAATAAGCATGCAGTAACAATGGATTCCATAATCTCTGGAATCAAAATAAAATAAGCATGCAACTCAATTCAATTCATATCTTGACTCGACTCGACTCTAACTCTAGGGATCCCGGTGTGAATAAGACGTCACTGTCTGTCACCTACCCTCCCAATCGGGGTAACTGTACGTCTTATTCCTAGACTTCGGTCATGTCTGTATCGAATGTCTACAATCGGAGTGAATCTGATCCGAAGCGTCGATACTACCGAACATCTAGTTTGGCAAGTCTGCCAATGACTCTCCTATGTCAAATGCTTGAATATAAATCTATAAACAAGGCATCGTCATATCAAGAGATTTGAATATAATTCTATAAACAAATCAATTATATCAAAAGGTAAACAACAACCCTAGTATGTGATTTTGTTGGGCAACTCAAATTGAATCTCATTTGAGTTGTGTCTTCCCCAAAACAAAACATGAATTATACATTTGTCTTCCCGGTCTGACGAAGACGAAGTCTTGTATTCCAATCTTTCCATAACCAGTCTGGCAATGACAATCGTATAAATACAATATCAGTATATAATTCGATTCAAAACCTGTTCTGATCAATACTCAAATCAGTATATAATCTGATCCATATCTGAACAAGGTACAATCTAATTCATATCAACGATATCATCGAAATCATTACGGAATCTGATCACTCTAAATTAACTGATGTTTCGACGGCATAACAATACAGTTTCGATATCCCCGTCTATCTCAACATCACAGATATAATACCAGAATTCATAACCAGTATCAGTGCAACTCATAATCTGAATAATAACACAACTCTGATATAAAATCTCAACTAAATCAACTCTGAAATTCATAATAATTTCATAAACAGTCTATTCTTTAATCTGACTTCAGTTATACCATGTCTACTGTAGCAGAAACATCATATCTGATTCATATTCAATTCTGACAATATCATAAATACAAATCATGTCTAAACGTAACAAAACTTACGTTCAGTTGTAGCCTGCGTCGATAGGAACACAGTACTGAAGTCGGATTCACAATCGGACGGATGGATCTCCAAAATCTTCAATCACAAATTGGAATCCTTCCTCGGAGCCTTTTCTTGATTCCTCTCTGAATTGTGAAGAATGAATCGCTTGAATATCTATATATATACTGCATGCAACACCAGGAGCGTGGATTATTTTTCAAGCTGCACGTCGCACCGCGGGTGCGCTCATTCAATAACCGCGGGTGCGCTCAGTGTAATGATATACATCAACTTTTCCGAAAGCTTCGACCGTGGGTGCGCTAAGTCCTGTAACGCGGGTGCGCTGACCCTACTGGTACAACACCGCGGGTGCGGTGTCACTTCCGTAATTAATCTCCAACTCTCTGTCCATCAACCGCGGGTGCGGTCTTGTTCATAGCGTGGGTGCGCTCATGCTACTGTAATTCTTCCACAATTCATGAGCTCAACCGCGGGTGCGGTCCTTTCATTACCGCGGGTGCGGTCTCTATTTCATGCACCACTTCATAATCTCGTTTAGTGCTTCTCATTACATGTCATGCATACTCATATCTTCCGAATATCACATCAATGAAGACTAATAAATCTCGAGCCTTACATTTCTCCCCCTCTAAGAAATGATTTCGTCCTCGAAATCGCAAGTAATCAATTCAGACATTTCAGAAGAAACGTATACAGAGTTTAAATCAAAAACTCATTTCAATGAATCCATTCTTAAATCTTAATCTCATGACAAGTTCTGTCTTTCAGGTAGTCTCTCTGAGGCCCTGTCAACTTACTGTATTTTCAATAATAGAATAGTCTTCATTCTGAAATATCTTTCTTGTACGGATCTGCGATTCTAAATTGGAATAATAATTCAAGAGCATAATATCATAATACCCTTCGAAATAACTCTGACCGAATCAATCTCACAATACTGACTATACAACATCCGTATATATCAATCAACAGCTCATACAAATCAATATCATCAGCTATTATCAAATCTGTTTATCCCAGTCAAGGATATATTAAATCTTCGGCCCCAAATACCAATCGTCATCATCCGACGTTGGCGTATTAAGTCTGTCTGGTCTGAGCTATCTTCATTCTCTTCTGAATTAGTTACATTTTCTTTGTCATATCTCTGACCGTATCAAATCTTATCTCAGGCATCTCCGAGATATTATTCTTATATCAAAGAAATCTGCAGTACTCACTGTACAATGTATCGTCTGTAACTATTTCATTATCCATCCGGTCATCTGATAACTATGATCGTACAATAATTCACACAGCGACAATATGTCATATAAACTGGTGCTAGCATCCAGCACTGCCACTCCCTGGATATCTCTCAATATCCGGATAGTACATTCTGGCTATCTGCCAGTCGGTGGATAATATATGAATGAGTTCATGGTACGTTCTGCCACAATTACAAACTCAATCAAAATCACAATCTGATATAGTCTAGTTCTACATTCTGCTCAATCTGACCATTTCTTTGACATCGATCTTTGTCATCTGGTCATGTTTGTACGTCATCTTGTACAAACTAATAGATATAGATTGAACAATCTGTCAATCACAATCATATCATATCATAATCTGGAAAGTATTGCAGTGGTCTTATAACGCCCCATATTCGACGACTGTCCTCACTGTATCAAGACGTGTCTTTCCAGCGTGCTTATGTCCTCACTCACACGCACCCTGGGAAACGCACGCTGGAAAGACTTGTCTTGGTACAGTAAGGACAGTCGTCAAATCTGGGGCGTTACAGGTCTTATTACGAAATTCATCGAAATATACTCCCCATGTCTAGTCAAGAATATACAAATTCTGAAATAAATCTTCTGATCTCTATCTTTCTATCTTCATTTATTGGCGGTTCAGACATTTCAGTACAATTCTGCCAACATTTCAGCATAAATTCTGCCATAACTGATTTAATCTGTCTATATCAAACTATATGTTCGAATTATCATATACTCTCAGTCACCAAAATGAAAACTGAATCCACTGCGGTGCGTTTCGGACACTATCGATCATTTCAGATTCGAACTATTTGGTATGAACAATCAGTTAATAACATAAATTAAAGAAAAATACCTACCTGGTATTCGGTTCTGATTGTCGATATCAAATTCTGAAATATTTGATATCACAAGATAATCATTTTCATACAATAACAAAATCACATATCTGCTACTCTGATCGATGTTCTGCTCTGATTATCGAAATTAAGCTCTGAACATTCTGATTAAATCTCTGAACTGCCGAAATTCTCGAGTTCATCTCTGATTCTGTTTGAATAATCTATATTAAACACTGACTCAGAATAACAGTACTATCAAATCAGATTCATAATATCAATAATCTATACTGATCTAGTGAGTTTAGTAAACTCATAAAACTGGCAATTACTGGCAATATTGTCAATTCTGACTAATCAATCACGTCTTCATGTCGTTTTGATCAACTGCTATATATCATCTGCAAATACAATATGCCCTCAAACAATATAAGCTGTCTCAAATATAGTGTTAGAACAATAGCAATACTCAAGCAGATACAAAATAACAATCGTATACAAAAATCTGCCAATTCAGACCAAACATACATGTCTGACATCTATGACATTTATGAAATTTCTGATATTTCTGATATGTCTGATATCGGTATCATTCTCAGTCACTGATTTTGATCTCAACTGTGTCAAAATCAATCGGTATACTAACTTCAGATATCGCATATTCTGAATACAATCTGTTTCAAGCAGGATTTATATCTGAATAATTTCTGTATACACTAATCACAGTTCTCAGAGTATTCAATACAATCTTCAGATGTTCGATTCAATCAATCAGATGCTGCAATCATATCAAAATATCATAGATATAACAAGCATAAAATCATCAGAATATCTCTGAACATACTGAAATATGCCAAAGAGAAACATTAAATCAGATGTAACTCCTGGTCGGTACTCTTCTACTGATCTTTCAATTCTTTCAGTGTCATTCTGTACATTCAATATCATCCTGTACTGAATTCTAAAACACAACCAGTACCTGATATCAATTCAATTCTGAAATCTATCTTTCTGATATAAAGCAAATCTGAAATCTTATCTGGGCAAACATCAACCAACTCGTACATCATTGGCAAATCTGCCAATGCTAGACTCGATTTCAGTATGTCTACTGAATACATAAGGATGCCATCTGCTCTTTTCTATAACAATCGAGTCCCTAGACAACACAAATATCAAAGGAATTCTGAATCTAGAATCCTTACCGAGGAATTTCTACTCATCATTCCTATCTGGTCTGAATCTTATATTTTCCTGGCAGGAATCTACAATAGTTTTGTACTTGTTCAGCATATTAATATCAATAATGCGGTCAACTCAGAAATACAAGCACATCATAATCTAACTCGACCTCATTCTCATCTTACTGTAGTATACAATATTTCACAGAAATCTCTGATATCGATCTTTCTTTTTCAACAAATAAGGGAATCAATACTACAGTACAATCAGACTCAACAGGTACAGCATATCTCAATGCAACTCAGTCAAAGGTAATCATAGGGAATGCATTAGTATATATCAATACATATGCAATATAATCATAAAAATAGTACCTGCCACTCTATCATCAGGTGTGTCCGGTGTCTGTTCCTTGGTATTCTGCTCCCTAAAATCTTCGGGAACTTCTCTGAGGACAAACTCTAGCAAGGTGTCCTGGTTGTCTACAAATATGGCAACTACCAGTCACTCCCTGGCATTGCTCTGTGGAATGTCTCCCTCCGCAAGTTCTGCAATATACTCCAGTATGACTCGGGCTGGAACTACTGGAGCTAGACAAACCACTCAGTCCGCTCCCTAACTTCTTAAACTGTTTCTTTCGAGCTTTCAGCAAATCTTGCTTTCCACTCGTGCTGCCACGATCAAATCGGAGAGGGGATTGCTGTGTCTGGGGTTGCATCGCACACACCCTTTTTAGTTGTCTAATTAGACTCGCCTCTGCTCTCTTCGCTTTACTCAAGGCATCAGCAAAATGATAAGGTCGCTGCATATTCATCAATGCAATTATCTCCGAGTTCAATCCTCTGATGAACTGATCCGCTACAGCTTCATCATTCCCAATTACCTGAGGAGCAAAACGCAGTAGAGTAGAGAATTTCGCAACATATTCTTCAATATTCAGTTGGCCTTGTCTCAAATTCTCAAATTCTGCTTCCTTGTCCTCCCGGTACGAAACTGAGAAAAATCTTCGATAAAATTCAGTTCTGAATATTTCCCACGAAATCACTGTACCTCTCTGTTCTAGCATTCTTTTACTTGTAATCCACCAACTTCTGGCAGTCTCTCGTAACTGGTGGAATATCAGTTTAATTCTCTGCTCATCTGAATAATCAAGTAAATCAAACAGTATTTCTATGTCATCAAACCAGTTCTCACAATCTTCAGACGTCTCGACACCACTCAGAATCAGCGGCTGAAATAACTGAAATTCTTCCAACTGTATTTCCATCTGAGTTTCTGATACATCTATCTGCTCAGTCGAAGCACTACCCCTTTCGGGAATTCTCCATGGAGGTATATCTGCTTATCAAAACATTAGTACTCAAATACTACAAATCTGTTCCAATCTTTCTCTGATCATCTTACTGCTGATCATGAATCAGATCTGATTCATACTCAATAATACATATTACCAATTTAAATCAGATAATTAGATAACATGTATTTCAAAGCAGTAAGGCATACTGTCATGCTAGCACACACAATGTAAGTCTACATCAAAATAAATCTCATGCTAGCAATCACATGCAAGGAAAGAAAACTCAATCTACCCCGCTCATTCTCTTCTATCTCAGTCTAAAGGATCTATCGCTCTGATCCCACCTGTTGTGGGGACCCGGACGCTAATCATCTTCTTAATCATCTTTGGAATTTAATTATCAATTAAGATAAACAGGGTCTAAAAATTTTTCTTTAAAATGCGGAAGGTAATGGAATCAGTCTATCATACATCTCAGTATAAAAGTACAATAATGTACAACAATTATTCAAACTAGTCTAAGGTTCAACCACTAAATTTCAAGTATTAAACCAAGTCGACAATAAGTCCGGAATCACCACTCTAACTCATCTTCTCTCATCATCTTCTTGACCCGGATCCTGTCCCACCTGTTTTCATGCACACATACAAAACAAGACAACAGCCGGATACTCCGGTGAGAATAAATCTCAGTATAAAACATGTATACATGCATATACACAATATAAATCATAAAGCATATTATCATGCATAAAATTCATAACAATAGGTTTCATAGTCTAGGAAACCAAATCAAAATAAGCATGCAGTAACAATGGATTCCATAATCTCTGGAATCAAAATAAAATAAGCATGCAACTCAATTCAATTCATATCTTGACTCGACTCGACTCTAACTCTAGGGATCCTGGTGTGAATAAGACGTCACTGTCTGTCACCTACCCTCCCAATCGGGGTAACTGTACGTCTTATTCCTAGACTTCGGTCATGTCTGTATCGAATGTCTACAATCGGAGTGAATCTGATCCGAAGCGTCGATACTACCGAACATCTAGTTTGGCAAGTCTGCCAATGACTCTCCTATGTCAAATGCTTGAATATAAATCTATAAACAAGGCATCGTCATATCAAGAGATTTGAATATAATTCTATAAACAAATCAATTATATCAAAAGGTAAACAACAACCCTAGTATGTGATTTTGTTGGGCAACTCAAATTGAATCTCATTTGAGTTGTGTCTTCCCCAAAACAAAACATGAATTATACCTTTGTCTTCCCGGTCTGACGAAGACGAAGTCTTGTATTCCAATCTTTCCATAACCAGTCTGGCAATGACAATCGTATAAATACAATATCAGTATATAATTCGATTCAAAACCTGTTCTGATCAATACTCAAATCAGTATATAATCTGATCCATATCTGAACAAGGTACAATCTAATTCATATCAACGATATCATCGAAATCATTACGGAATCTGATCACTCTAAATTAACTGATGTTTCGACGGCATAACAATACAGTTTCGATATCCCCGTCTATCTCAACATCACAGATATAATACCATAATTCATAACCAGTATCAGTGCAACTCATAATCTGAATAATAACACAACTCTGATATAAAATCTCAACTAAATCAACTCTGAAATTCATAACAATTTCATAAACAGTCTATTCTTTAATATGACTTCAGTTATACCATGTCTACTGTAGCAGAAACATCATATCTGATTCATATTCAATTCTGACAATATCATAAATTCAAATCATGTCTAAACGTAACAAAACTTACGTCCAGTTGTAGCCTGCATCGATAGGAACACAGTACTGAAGTCGGATTCACAATCGGACGGATGGATCTCCAAAATCTTCAATCACAAATTGGAATCCTTCCTCGGAGCCTTTTCTTGATTCCTCTCTGAATTGTGAAGAATGAATCGCTTGAATATCTATATATATACTGCATACAACACCAGGAACGTGGCTTATTTTTCAAGCTGCACGTCGCACCGCGGGTGCGCTCATTCAATAACCGCGGGTGCGCTCAGTGTAATGATATACATCAACTTTTCCGAAAGCTTCGACCGCGGGTGCGCTCAGTCCTGTAACGCGGGTGCGCTGACCCTACTGGTACAACACCGCGGGTGCGGTCTGTCTAGCACCGCGGGTGCAGTGTCACTTCCGTAATTAATCTCCAACTCTCTGTCCATCAACCGCGGGTGCGGTCTTGTTCATAGCGCGGGTGCGCTCATGCTACTGTAATTCTTCCACAATTCATGAGCTCAACCGCGGGTGCGGTCCTTTCCTTACCGCGGGTGCGGTCTCTCTTTCATGCACCACTTCATAATCTTGTTTAGTGCTTCTCATTACATGTCATTGCATACTCATATCTTCCGAATATCACATCAATGAAGAGTAATAAATCTCGAGCCTTACACATGCGCATCCTTAAACAGAGTAGGCCAATAAAAACAAGACTGGAGGACTTTGGACGCAGTTCTAGTTGCCCCAAAATGTCCTCCAGCCGGACCAGCATGACAATCGAAACAAAATTTCACTTACCTCTTCCTGGGGAATACATCTCCGGACTATACCGTCTGCACATATTCTAAACAAATAAGGATCCTCCCACAAATAATATTTCAAATCTGAGAAAAATTTCTTCTTTTGCTGATAAGCAAAATGGGGAGGAATGAACTTACTGGATAAATAATTAACAAAATCGGCATACCATGGTAAACTGTTGACCTCAAAAATTTGTTCATCCGAGAAATCATCGCGAATAATTTCATTACCTCGACTTGGATTCTCAAAACGCGAGAGATGGTCTGCAACTTTCTTTTCTGTCCTCTTCTTATCGATTATCTCCAAGTCAAATTCCTATCACAGAAGAATCCAGCGAATTAGCCTTGGTTTTGCATCCTTTTTGGCCATCAAGTATTTCAAGGCTGAATGATCAGTGTGCACTACAACTTTCCTGCCCATCAAATATGATCTAAATTTATCCAGGGCAAAAACCACAGCAAGAAGCTCCTTCTCTGTAGTGGCATAGTTCAGTTGGGCAGCTGACAGTGTCATACTAGCATAGTAGATGACATGGATGCATTTTTTCCTCTTTTGTCCCAAAACTGCCCCTAGAGCTGTGTCGCTTGCATCACACATCACCTCAAATGGTGACCCCCAATCAGGCGCTATCCTCACAGGTGCGGTGATCAATTTATCCTTCAAAACCTGAAATGCCTGCACACACTCATCGGAAAAATCAAAGCGTACATCTTTTATCAGCAAATTGGTTAGTGGCCTAGCAATGCAAGAAAATTCTTTTATAAAGCATCTATAGAACCCTGCATGTCCTATAAAACTACGCACTCCTCTTATGTTTGTTGGGGGTGTGAGTTTATCTATTACTTCATTTTAGCCTTATCAACTTCAATCCCAGTTTCAGAAATTTTGTGCCCCAACACAATTCCCTTTCTCACCATGAAATGACATTTTTCCCAGTTTAAAACCAAATTTGACTCCTCACATCTCTCCAAGACTTTAGACAGGTTAATCAAACAAGTATCAAATGAAGTGCCAAAGACAGAGAAATCATCCATGAATATTTCAATAAAATCCTCAATCATGTCGTGAAAAATTGCCATCATGCATCGTTGGAAAGTTGCTGTTGCATTACATAGACCGAATGACATTCGTTTATATGCAAATGTCCCGTAAGGACAGGTAAATGTGGTTTTCTCCTGATCTTCAGGGTCAATGGGGATTTTCATATAACCCGAATAACTATCCAGGAAATGGTAGAAAGAATGTCCAGCTAACCTTTCCAACATTTGATCAATAAAAAGAAGGGGAAATGGTCTTTATTGGTGGCATCATTAAGTTTTCTGTAATCAATGCAAACACGCTACCCTGTAACAGTTCTGGTATGAATTAATTCATTGTTCTCATTTTTTACGACAGTGATCCCACCCTTTTTCGGAACAACTTGTACTGGACTTACCCACCTAATATCAGAAATCGGGTAGATAATACCTGCGTCCAGTAGCTTTATCACCTCTTTCTTTACCACCTCTTGCATAGCTAGGTTTAGACGCCTTTGAGGTTGGATAGATGTCTTGTGGTCGGCCTCCATCAGAACTTTGTGCATGCACATGGAGGAACTGATTCCTTTGATGTTTGTAATGCTCCAACCTATGGCCTTGATATTTTCCCTCAGAACTCGTAACAACTTTTCTTCTTCCGTTCCTGTCAAAGTAGAGGAAACTATCACTGACAGTTTATCATTATCAAGTAAAAATAGATATTTTAAGTACGAAGGAAGATGTTTCATCTCTACGATTGGGGCTTCTTCAATGGATGACTTTAAAGGTCTTGGGATATGCCCAAGCTCCCCAATCCTAGAGTTTACCGTTTTTGAAATCGGTCTGCCTGCTTCCAAATAGTGTATGTATTCCTCAATTTCTTTATTCTCCAAATATCCTGAACATGAATGAGTCAAACAAATCTCCAAAGAGTCCTCACAAATTAATTCCTGCATATCACACTCAACAAACTCATCAGTGGCATCAATTCTAGAACAATTTGAAACATCATTGGGATATTTGATAGATTGGAAAAGATTTAACACCACACTCTCATCATTTAATCTCAAAACCAACTCACCCTTGTGTACATCTATCAGAGCTTTTCCAGTGGCTAAAAATGGCCTACATAAAATAAGAGGAATCTCACGATCCTCTTCCATATCCAACACAACAAAGTCTACTGGAAAAAATAAACTTGTCAACTTTCACTAAAACATCATCTACAACTCCCCTAGGGTATTTAATAGATCTATCAGCTAATTGTAGGGAAATTGTAGTTTGTTTAACTTCACCAATTCCTAGCTTCTCAAAGCATGAATAAGACATTAAGTTTATGCTTGCACCAAGATCACACCATGTTTTGCTAAAGAATGAACTTTCAATGGTACAAGGAATAGAGAAGCTACTTGGATCCTTAAGCTTCGACGGTAATTTATTTTGTAAAATAGCAGAACATTTCTCTGAAAGCTTAACTGTCTCAAAGTCTACTAATTTCCTCTTGTTTGATAAAATCTCTTTAAGAAATTTTGCATAGGAGGGCATTTGAGCTAAAGCCTCTGCAAACGGGATATTTATGTGCAGCTTTTTGAAAATCTCAAGGAATTTTGAAAATTGAATATCCAGTTGCAGTTGCTTTGCTCTTTGGAGAAATGGGAGTGAATTAATATCAACAGTGGGGTTCGAGTTTAGAGACTTACCTTTCTCCCTTGCGTCCTCAGACCTTTGCTGGGATGACCCCTTTTCTTTCACATTCTTTTCAACATCAACTACTTCGTGCTTTATGGGAGATGTCACTGTGACTGCATTGACACCCTTCGGATTCTTTTCCGTGTCACTAGGTAGTGAACCCGGAGCTCATGTAGCCATTTGTGTCGCCAACTGCCCTAGTTGAGTTTCTACCCTTTGCATCATGGTGTCATGATTTTGCCATCTCATCTCATTCCCGGCTATGTACGTGGCGTGCATATCCTCAAGATTTGACTTGCTATCATGTGGCTTGAAACCGGGTGGCATAGAAGGTCCAGTACCTTGTGGAGGTTTTGGTGGTTGCTGAGGAGGCCTTTGTTGTGTAGGATGTTGTGGAGGGTTGAAATATGGTTGCTCAACAGAATTTTCTGATGGTCTCCACCCAAAATTCGGATGATTCCTCCAGCCCGGGTTATATGAGAAACTGTATGGATTATATTGTTGCCGACCTTGGTTTCCCACATAATTCACTGAGTCCCCTCCAAAGCACTGTATTCCCACACAAGACATATCTGGCATGAATTGCATGTCACTAGATGATCCCCCAACTATCTCAGCGTTTCCTTGAATCTGATTTACTGATTTGACTGGTATTGATTTATTTGCTTGTAACCGTGCCATTTGATGTGTCAATCCATCAAGCTTTGCTGTGATTGTTGTCAAAGCATCCATCTCAAGGAATCCGACTTTCTTCTCCCTTCTGTTGTCTTGCCATCCTACATTGCTTTCTGTTATATTAGATATGATTTCAACCGCTACGGTTGGTGTTTTCCTGTTTAAGCTACCGTTCGCTGCTGCATGAACCATAGATCTCACAAATGGATCCACCCCGTAGTAGAACGTCTCAACCTGCTGGCCTATCGAAAAACCATGTCTCGGGCACATTCTCAACATCTTCTTAAACTTTTCCCATGCTGAATTCAATGATTCCTCATCCCTCTGTCTAAACGATGTTATTTCATTTCGCAATTGAGTAATCTTGGTGGAGGGAAAATACCTGTGCATGAAGACCTCGATTAATCCATCCCATGTAGTGATAGAACCAACTGGAAGGTCTCGAAGCCACTCCATAGCTTCTCCTTCCAGGGAGAATGGGAATAGTCTGAGACGAATGGCATCAGTACTCACTCCATTGCACTTGATTGTATCACAAATCGACAGAAAATTCTTCAGATGTGCATTGGGATCTTCAGAAGGTGATCCTCCAAATTTGACTTGGAGTTGAATCATCTGGATGATGGTCGGCTTAAGTTCGAATGTATTCGCTTGAATTGTAGGGCGGACAATACTAGAACCATAACCTCCAAACGCTGGCCGATGAAGCTCCATTAAAGTATGATTATCCTTTTCCCCGCATGTCTTCTAATTATGGTTTAATGTCTATTTCAGATTCCTATTCAGATTCGGATTCAAAAACCAAGTTGTTGTTCCTTCTAGCTCAATGGATGCGGCGGAGAGTGCTTTCAATCTCTAGATCAAGTGGCACTAGATTTTCAAAGCCCTGAGCACGGCTCATATAACACGAGCTAGACTCCTGCAATCAAAATTCAAGTGCACAATTCAAGTTCCAAAAGACTGCAAAAATCTGAAACAAAATTAATTAAAATACCAAAGATTTAAAAATAACAATAAATAAATAAAAAATAAATTCCTAGTCTCAAATAAATAATTTATCCTAATATTAAACAGATATTCCCCGGCAACGGCGCCAAAAACTTGACCGAGTGTTTCGGTTGAGAATAAATCTAGCAAGAGGACTAGGTCAAGTTATAGTAAATGGACGACAAATCCAAGTATCGATCTCACAGACACTATTATTTAAGTATTAAGATTAAACTATTCAATTTAATCTAGGCAAACAATAACAAGTGATTTGATGATAATTTAAACTACTTAAATTAAACTAATTTATGTTAAATAAATGAGTAAGATCAAATTTGCAGAACATGTTGGAACTTGGAGATTTTCGAATTCAACAAAATGACCGGGAACACACAACGTTACCAAACTTTGATTATTATCATGCACTGAAATTATTTAACCACAGATTATTGATGTCACGATGAAATTCTCTAATTTAATTATAAATCTATTGCTAGACTTTACAATCCTATTTTCATTTAACAGTTCAATTATTTCTAATTGAATTTAATTAAACAAAAACACATTATTCAACGATGGAATCACAGCTGTCGCCTAAAATCGCACATTGAAATCGAATACTATTTCTAGTCGGTTTAACCGTGTGTTGATTAATATTTTTGAAGCTAAAGTCAATCTATTCTCTTTCGAGTCAAGATCGAACAACGAACATGCAAATAATTGACCAAATTAAAAGCACGAAAATTGCGCAAACATTGATCAATAACATAGAATAACCTCATAAATCAAATAATCCAACGAATAAACAAAATCAATAGTTTGTCCCTATCGTGGTTCCGATCACAAGAAAAACTACTCTATAAATTCAAAACTAAAAGAAAATCTAATATTCGAATTCAAGAATAACAATAAGAAAATAGAAGAGGAGAAAATCTCAGCAATGGTGCGCGAATCTTGCGTGTGAAGCGCGTTTCCCTCTCGTTTTCTCCAAGCCTTAGCCGCCTCTTCAAAGTGTCAAGAAGTCCCCTTCAATATCTTAGGTTATCTCTTTTATATCCCCTTTCCCAAAAGCCCACCAACCCTTGTTATTTTCGAGCCATCCTTAATATCTTCCAAAATTTCCAAACAAATCTTCGCCAAATCTGATGCTGATATGAAGGGCACGGACCCCGGGTACACATCAGGGTAAGGGTCCGTGTATACATCAGGGTAATGGTCCAGGGTATATTATGTTCAAAATTCTTTTCTGGGAAATCATGGGCAAGGACCCCGTGTAGTGGTCCGGAGTGAGGTTCGTGTAGCCACTGTGATTCTCATTCTCGGAGGATAAATGACACAGACCCCGGATACAGGTCCGGAGTGGGGTCTGTGTAGGCACAGTATTTTTCTTGCTTGAGCTTCTAAGACACGGACCTTTACACGGGGTCCGTGTAGGGGTCCGGAGACTCTCTTTGTGCTATTCCCTATTTTTCCGGGTGTTTCTGACATGACATTGTGAAGCTTGACTTTCTTTCCCTTTCTTTGGCTTTTATCATCTTTTGGTCAAACCTGCAACTAGCAATAATAAAGCGAATTAAGCGTAAAACTCGGAATAAAGCCGTCAGATAAGCACGAATACGAAAAAATAAAGTCCCTAAAATGCTATATAATTCGTGCTTATCACCTACAAAACGCGAACGCTCGTCCACGTAAGCACGGATATAAGTATATTATTATTATTATTAATCAATTTATTTTTAAATTATTGTTCCATTTTAAATTATTGTTCCAAGAAAACGTACATAAATTCAATTGGTCAAAAGGATATTTCAGGAAGACTCATTTCGAATTCTCTCAAAATTATATAAACACATATTTCATATATAAAATTAATTTTAAAACATATAATTATATATAATGGGTTTATTATGATTAATAGATTTATTAAATAAATCAATTTATAAAATTATTATTTAATAGATTTATTAAATAAATCAATCTATAAACGCAAAGGCACATTATTATTAATAGATTTATTAAAGACTACTATTTTTATTCTCCTTAATTTTCTCCCTTCAATCCTCTCATATCTCTAATTTTAAATCACCCAACCAAATAATACAAAATATTTAATAATTACCATATATTATAAATATTTATATTTTTCATTCGAATTAAATTAATTAATTAATAATAATAATAATAATAATAATATATTTATAATTATACTTTCACGCTGTGTGAGTTTTTATGTTGCGATTGAAATTAAATTAATAATAATAACTTAAATAGAAAATAAACAATGTAAATGAAAATATTATAATACATCGTAAGTTTTATCGATACTATATGCTAAAGTTAAACATCTTATTGGTGTATTGGTGAAAGATTACTATTTTTATTCTCCTTAAATTTTCTCCCTTACGTGGACGTTGTAATGCCCGAGAATTTTATCCTAGTAATCTGTAATTATTGAGTTACAATTTGATATGATTATGAGAGGATTAATCGGGACACGGTTTGAATTCAGCATGAAAAGATGTATGTGTGAGGATGAGCTCTCGCGCATATGCACGACATGAATCCGCGCATGTGCGCGAGGGTACCCGAGAGTTGGGCAAAATGACCAAGGGCCTCGCGCATATGCGCCGAGGAAGGGCGCGCAAATGCGCGAGGTGCTGTGCAGATGACACGCCGAGACATATGGTCTCGCGCATATGCGCCGAATGATGTCGCGCATATGCGCGAGACGTGTTTTGCAAAGAAATGGGCCACGTTGCTGAATCATGCATGATGTATATACATATATATATAAGTTGCTTCATTCCCAGCAAAAGGAGGAGGAAAACGAAAATACAGGGAAAGCTTTGATCCTTGATACTGGAATTTGATTCGCGAGAAATCCGCCCATCTGATTTTGAATCCGACTTCAGTACTCTGTTCCTATCAACGCAGGCTACAACTGGACGTAAGTTTTGTTACGTTCTGACATGTTTTGAAATTATGATATTGTTGGAATCGAATACACTTCATATATGATGTTCTTGGCATGTTAGACATCGTAGAATTTAAGTCAGATTGAGAAACGGATTGATTATGAAATTGTGATGATTTTTCAGAATATATCGATTGATATTGGACAGATTTGGATTATGAATGAATTACAGATTGTATCGGATATTAGTTATGATTTGTAATTGATGTCTATTGATATGGTATTGACGGGGATACTGAGATTGTGCCGTTATGCCGTGATTTGAATTAAATCCAGATTAATCAGATTCGGTGTTGGATTGAGAATGGAATATTGATATTATGATTCTCGATATGTCGTTTCAGATTTACAGAGACAGTCTTGAGTTCAGAACGGTTATTGCTTCAGACCGAGACTACAAACGAAAGGTATAAGTCAATGTTGTATTAGGAGATCGACTCAAGTAGGATATACTTGGGTTTCCCTAAATCACATACTTATTGTTATTATATGCATTGATTTGATTATTATATGTTGTTCTATTGATTTGTAGGAAGCATGTATTAGATGAGTAATCTTGTGACAGAAGTGCCTGATAGTGGTGGGATCGCCACGGGCACATTGCACGATGTCACAAGATAGTGTATTGGCGATATTGCCAAAGTCTGTCACCGGATGATTGGCTATCGATGTGGATAGAATTGGAGTTTCTTCTATTACTGGTGATCGATACCATATCGATGTGGATAGAATTGGAGTTTCTTCTATTACTGTTGATCGATATGGAATGCCAACATCTGAAAATCGGGATCCCTAGACTAGGATTGAGTCTAGTCTGAGTCGTGGAGCCACGAGGATAATTGATAGTTTGATATTAATTATGTTTCAGACTTTGATATATTTCTGATATCTGTTTCATGCTTTATATTGATTATATGATTGCATGTTCATTGATTTATACTGGGATGATATTCTCACCGGAATTATCCGGCTGTTGTCGTGTTTGTATGTGTGCATGACAACAGGTGGGACAGGATCAGGGTCGAGGAGATGACGAGAGATCATGATTAGAGTGGAGACCACGGACTTTGATGTTGCTCTAAATAGGGTTTGAACACTTGATAGTTAGTTGTTGAACCTTAGTCTGTATTGAATATATGATGTACAGGACTTGTACCTTGTTATATACTGATATGTATACTAGTATGATTTCCATTACGTTCCGCATTTTAAAAAAAAAATTAGACCCTATTTATTATAATTGATTAAATTGTCCTAATGATGATTAAGAATATGATTAGCGTCCGAGTCTTGACAACAGGTGGTATCAGAGCGATAGATCCTTTAGATTAAGATAGAAGCTAGTGAGCGGGGTAGATTGATGTTTTCTTTCCTGCTTTTGATTGCCAGCATGTCTTACTGCTTTAATACATGTTACTTGCTTATCTGATTTGATATAATAATATGTTTTATTGAGAATGATCAGCACCGATTCTGGATCAGCAGTAAGATGATCAGAGGAGGACTGAAACCGGTATGTTGTATTTGGGTTACTAATCCATTTGATTATCAGATATGCCTCCGAGAAGAGTACCAGAATAGGGTAGCACGTCGAACCCTCCAATGGATGTTACAGCCACTCCAATGGAGACATTATTGAAAAGATTTCAGTCATTCCATCCACCGACTCTGAAAGGTACCGAAACTTCGGTGGACTGTGAGAGCTGGCTAGACGATATCGAGATGCTATTTGAGTCCTTAGACTATACCGATGAGCGGAGGGTGAAATTGATAGGACACCAGTTGCACGATATTGCAAAGAACTGGTGGATCACGACGAAGAAGGCATTGGAGCATCGAGGTACGACTATTTCCTGGAATGTGTTTAGAACTGAATTTTATCAGAGGTTCTTTCCAGTGTCGTACAGGAAGGACAAGGGAGCCGAATTTGCTAATTTGAGACAGGGCCAGTTAAACATTGAGGAATATGTGGCCAAGTTCTCAACCTTGTTGCGGTTTGCTCCACATGTGGCTGAAAATGATGAGGCCGTTGCGGATCAGTTTATAAATGGCCTAAATCCTGAAATCTTTACCTTGGTGAATACCGGGAGGCCAAACAATTTCACTGATGCTTTGAACCGAGCTAAAGGAGCCGAAGCAGGGCTGATGAGACAGAGGGGAGCTTCGTTTATGCCTCCAGCCCCGAGACCAGAACAACCACCTCCTCGATTCGAGAGTGGCGGTGGTAGTGGAAAGAAGGATTTCTTGAAAGCTAGAGGAAAGCAATTCAAGAAGTCAGGAAGCAGTTCTTCTAGCTCTGGGAGTCCTCGACAGAGCCAGAGCTATACCGGACCTTATTGCGGCACTTGTGGAGGGAAGCATACCATAGAGCAGTGCCGAGGAGTTTTTGGCAGCTGTCGTATTTGTAGACAGCAGGGACATTTTGCCCGAGTATGTGCACAGAGAGGTGCCCAGGGATCCCAGGCAGCAAATTCATCTGGATCAGTGGCTCAGACAGGGAGAACGACCATCTGTTGTTCATTCTTTCCAGCCAGCACCGTCTACTCAGTCACAGCAGAGGCCATGAGGAAGCCAGTTAGTGAGCCAGCCTCCGAGACAGCAGGCCAGAGTGTTCGTTTTGACTGAGGAGCAGGCACAGGATGCACCTGATGATGTTGTGGCAGGTAACTGGTTTATTTCTGGTTATCCTGCATATGTATTGATAGATACTGGTGCATCACATACATTTGTATCTGAGCGATTTGCATTGAGTCATGCATTGTCTATTGAATCATTGTCTGCGGTAGTGTCTGTCTCTTTTCCGTTGGGGACAGGTTTGATATCAGTGAAGTCTGTCAGATCGTGTATACTGCAGTATGATGTGCATGAAATTGAGACTGTATTGTGCTTGGGATATGTAACGCCCCGAAAATTTAAAGGTCCACGCGAACCACATGCTTATGATTTATTAAATTATTTTGTATTTTAATTAATGTTTTAATTGCATGAATTAATTATATTTTATACATGGTTGCATTAAAATGTATTTTTAAAGGTTATCCGAGTTGCGATCGAGGAACGGAGATCGAGGCTGAAAAAAATAGAAAATATTTTTATTGGTTAATTGTTTTTAATTATTTAAATTAAGGGTGATGCTTTTTCTTATTTTTGAAAATAAGGGGTTTTGAGATGATTTTATACGCCAGGACGTAAATTTTATCGGTGTTGGATTTTTTAGTAAAAATGCAAACGTTTTGGCAACCTGGCTAATAAATTCACAAACTTTTCTACTCAAAATAATTTAAAATATTTTTTACTAAACACTAATGGGCTATGTGGGCCTAATTAACTTTCCTAATGGGCCCAAACTTTTGATTAGTGTTTTAATTCTTATTTAAACCTAAACCCACCCCATAATCTCAAGAAAACTCACGCCCACACACCCCAACAATTTACAAACTCTCCCCTCAACACCAAATACACGATACACACAAAATTTTGAAGGAAAAAGACATTAAAATTTGCAAGGATTTTCAAGCCATCGTTTTCTCGTCGTCGTTCTTCAATCGTCAACGAAAAATCGTGCGTTTTAGCACGCCATATTCTCCATTTTACTCATCATTCACACCATAGTAAATTTTAAAATTAGTTTGCATGGAAAACAAGGGGTAACTTGTGATATTCACGTTCTTTTCATTTGTTGGTTGTTTTTGGCTTGTTTTTGATTCCATATTCATGTTATTATGTGGTTATGAGGGCTGCCATGTTAGGAGTACAATCAAGGGGGTTTACTCGAAGCATTAGGGTCATAAAACTCAACCATAACACAGCACACGATCAAGGGAAATAAGCTGAACCACTTTTCTGTCAAGGGGGATGAGGGGCTCGTCTTTTTGAGTTGGGTTGCTTGGCTATTGTTCGGTTGGGACCATGGCTTGGCTAAGGTCAGTGAGGGGCCAGGGGAAGAGTCATAGCCATGTTAGGACTCGAAATCCAGGGGCTGGGAGGAGTCCTTGCCAACAAGGACTCCACCCGAGAATAAGCTGTGAAAGTTGCGCAGGTTGGCAAGCAGCTTGTGCAGGCTTGTGGCTCGGCCAGGGGCTTTGGGGCTGGGCTAGGTTAGGTCCTTAGGGTCCTAGTAAGGTGCTTGAGGGGATTGTTCAAGGGTTGGCTTGGTGGTTGGGGCCCTAGCAGCAAAAAACGTGGGCAACGTGAGTTGGCAGCAAGGGGGCTGCGTGAGGTTGCTGTCAGCTTCAGGGGTTCGCTGATCGGGTTTAGGGGCTTGGGCTGGTCTGGGTCGAGTCTGGGTGTGGTCCAGGGATGGTCAGGGTTAGGTGGGTTTGGTGGTTAAGGGTTGGGAGAGGTCTTAGACTAGTTAGGAACTCTTTTGTTCAAAGACACTAACACACGCACACAAGCATGCAATCGGGCCTTCTGTCCAGCAAGTTTTGAGCGGGCCAGGGCCGGGTTTTTGGGCTGGGCTTGCACAGTAGGGTCCCTAGGTGGGTTGGCTAGGTTTTGGTTCGAGGTGGCTCGGGCGTGGCTCGGGTATTTTGGGAGATGGCTCGGGTGGTTCCCTTAGGTGTCATATTTCGAAATTAAAGAACTAAAAATGAATCCAAGGGTCCAAGGGGGTGGCTCATGACTTGGAAGGGTATAATAAATCATAAAAATGTTATGTTAAAAATTTGGGATCAAAATAACGAGTTTTGGAATTATTCGGAGTTTAATCGTCGCACGAAACACTAATTAACGTATTAATTGAAACGCCTAGTTTTAAGCTTTATAAAATTATGAAAAATTAAGTTTAAGCTTAAATAATTATTAGAAATCTAAGTTTTTAATTTGGGAATTTTATATTAAGGTTTGGTTTAATTCGAGATTAAAAAGCGTTAATACGTCTTATTTAAAGATTAAATTAATAGTCCTCGTTTTAAGCTAAATAAAAATATGAGAAAATTCATGTAGGCTTAAAGAATTATTTGGGACATATTAGAGTCATGAAATCAAGAAAAAAGTCGAAAACGTAAAATGTCGAGTCCAGGGGTAAAACGGTCTTTTTACACCGGGAAATTAGTAAAGGTCATGGCAGTGCCCTAAATGCTATTTTTATGAAAATATGATTATTTTTAAATGTTATGAATTGTTCATGATTAAATGATGATTTTTAAATGTCTAAGGGATTTTTATGATTTAAGAAGACATTTAAAATACATGTTGCATGCTTGGTTTCAAAAATGAAAAACGTAATAATATTCATGATTTTTCTAAAGTGATGTGAATGAAAAATGTTGAAGGATGTGAAATAATTGTGACTAATTCGTTAATGTTGGCGACGTCGTGAGGGTTATGGTCCCAGTGGGAGCCCGACGATCGTGTTTCCATCATTGCGAATATGTGGTAACGGTTTTGTGGTAACGGAAGAATGGGAATATCGTGAGGGGAAAGGCCCCAGAGGGAGCCCATTTATCGTATTTCTATTCGAATCATGATTAGGCCATGGCCCAGTTGACCGGTGAGAGTGTTGCTGGTGTCCCCCGCCGCCCAGTACTGTGGTTTTATGTAGATAGATCCATCGACCCTCATGAGCATGATCAGGAAAGTCACAATTAACGATCTGAATTCAACAAAGGAAAAAAAGGAAATGTTCATGATTATGTTTAAGGTTTTATGTCATGTCATGTTGAGGAAAAGGAAATTCATGTTTGCATGTCATGAAAATGGTTATGTTTAAAGTTTTATGCATCATGAAAATGTTTACGAAAATGTTTATGTTTATGCATCTTCATGAAAACGATATTTTAAGTACAAGTATTTTTCACCGTTATATGTTGACTGTATTACGTATTACTCGTTATAAAGATTATGGTGTGTTGAGTCTTTAGACTCACTAGGTGTGATGGATGCAGGTGAGTTTGAGGGAGGACTTGACGGGTGATTTGACTGGACTGAAGGCACACACAACCCGAGGACCAGCGCTTCTACTTTTTCCGCATTATGACTTTTGACTAATTCTTTATGATTGAAGATTTTTAAGATTATTTATTTATGCATTTGAGAGATTTTTGAGAGGTTTAATATGGGCTATTCTTTTCAAATTATTTCTTTTTTAGGTTTGGTAAAATATGCGACGATTTCATTTTATGAATAGTGCACTTGATTTTAAAAATGCTAGTGGGTGATGTTTTTATATGCAAAATATTTTATAAAAATATTTATATGTGAGGGCCGAAAATTAGGGAAAAAAAATATTTCTAGTACTTTTAAAGCAATAGAAAGGGCAGGACGTTTGAGGATATCTGACTTTGATTGTATTATCGGTATTGATATGTTGACTAAGTACAGGGCTACAGTCGATTGTTTCCACAAGATTGTTCGATTCAGACCTGAGATGGCTGATGAGTGGAAATTTTATGGTAAGGGTTCTCGAGCTAGAATTCCTTTGATATCTGCGATGAATATTACTCGATTACTGCAGAAAGGAGCAGATGGGTTCCTTGTTTATTCAGTGGATTTACTGAAATTGAGTCCATCATTGACGGACTTGCCAGTGGTGTGTGAGTTTGCTGATGTCTTTCCAGATGAGATTCCTGGATTGCCTCCGATTCGAGAGATAGACTTCGGCATTGAGTTGATGCCAGGTACAGTTCCGATTTCGAGGGCTCCGTACAGAATGGCACCAATTGAGATGAAAGAGTTGAAAGAGCAGTTAGAGGATTTACTGGCCAAGGGGTATATCAGACCGAGTGTGTCCCCTTGGGGTGCTCCAGTACTATTCGTGAGGAAGAAAGACGGTTCGATGACACTCTGTATCGACTACCGGCAACTGAACAAAGCAAAGGTAAAGAATAAATATCCGTTGCCTCGCATTGATGATCTGTTTGATTAGTTGCAGGGTTCTTCAATGTATTCCAAGATCGATCTGAGATCTGGATACCATTAACTGAGAGTCAAAGATTCTGATATCTCGAAGACAACCTTTAGAACCAGGTATGAACACTATGAATTTATTGTCATGCCGTTTGGTTTGACGAATGCACCGGCTGTATTTATGGTATTGATGAATCGTGTCTTTCAAAGATATCTTGATGAGTTTGTAATCATATTCATTGATGATATTCTGATTTATTCTAAGAATATGATTGAGCATGCAGCACATCTGAGAACTGTGTTGAAAATATTGAGGGCTGAGAAACTGTATGCCAAACTGTCAAAATGCGAGTTTTGGCTGAGATAGGTTGTATTTCTGGGGCATATTATATCCGGAGACGGTATATCAGTGGATCCCAGTAAAGTTGAGGCTGTGATTTCTTGGCCGAGACCGACATCAGTGCCAGAGATTCGCAGTTTTATGGGTTTGGCAGGATATTATCGACGTTTTATCAAAGATTTTTCCAGCATTGCCAAGCCAATTACACAGTTGACTCAGAAGAATGCACCGTTTGTTTGGTCAGAAGACTGTGAATCCAGTTTTCTAGAGTTAAAGAAGAGGTTAACCAGTGCTCCAGTGTTGACGATTCCATCAGGTACCGGGGATTTTGTGGTTTATTGCGATGCATCTCACCGCGGGTTGGGTTGTGTCTTGATGCAGCAAGGGCATGTGATTGCTTATGCCTCAGGACAGCTGAAACCCCATGAGACTCGATATCCAATTCATGATCTTGAATTGGCAGCCATCGTCTTTGCATTGAAGATATGGCGACATTATCTGTACGATGAAAAGTTTGAGATTTATTCTGATCATAAGAGCCTGAAATATCTGTTTTTACAATCAGAATTGAATATGAGGCAGCGAAGATGGCTTGATTTGTTAAAGGATTCGATTGTGAAATCAAATATTATCCAGGAAAATCCAATGCAGCAGCTGATGCACTGAGTCGAAAGGTATGTTCTCTATCCTTATCGACGATTGGTGTTTCAAATTTGATAGAAGACTGCTGTTTGTCTGCATTAGCTTTTGAAACAGATCGTCAGCCTTTGAGATTATGTGCTATTCGAGCTGAACCAGAACTGATATTGAAAATTAAAGCGGCTCAGAAAGTTGATCAGAATGTTCAGAATTCGATTGCAATGATCAAAGCAGGACATCGATCAGAGTATCAGGTTCGTGATAGCATTTTGTATGTGAATAATCGTATTGTTGTGCCCAATGCTTCAGATTTGAGACAACGGATACTAGCAGAAGCCCACAACAGTCGTTTTAGCGTTCATCCTGGTGGCAGGAAAATGTATAGTGATTTGAAGACACAGTATTGGTGGAAACAGATGAAATCTGATGTTACGGGATTTGTAGCCAAGTGTCTGAATTGCCAACAGGTGAAGGCTGAAAGAAAGAAACCAGGAGGATTGCTACAGAGTTTGTCTATTCCTGAGTGGAAATGGGATCACATTTCCATGGATTTTGTGACACAGTTGCCACGATCCTCCCGAGGTTGTGATGCGATTTGGGTTGTGATCGATCGATTAACCAAATCTGCATGTTTTATTCCATACAAAATGACGTACCGGTATGATCAGATGATCGATATTTATGTCAGAGAGGTGGTCAGATTGCACGGAGTGCCGAAGTCGATTGTTTCAGACCGTGATCCTCGGTTTACTTCGCACTTCTGGCAGAGTTTGCAGCAGGCTCTCGGTACGAAGTTACATCTAAGTACCGCATATCACCCACAGACTGACGGACAGTCCGAGCGGACAATTCAGACACTGGAAGATATGCTGAGAGCTGTAGTGCTTGATTTTAGCACTAATTGGCAAGATGCATTGCCTCTCTGTGAGTTTTCGTACAACAATAGCTATCAAACGAGTATTGAGATGGCACCTTTTGAAGCGTTGTACTGAAAGAAGTGTCGATCCCCTCTTTATTGGGACGATATCTTTGAAGTTCCTGAGACTGGACCTGACATGATCAGAGATATGACGGAGAAAGTAAAATTGATTCAGAAGAAAATGAAGGCAGCTCAGGACCGACAGGCCAAATATGCCAACATCAGACGACGACCGTTGGTATTTGAGACTGGAGATCGAGTATTTCTAAAGATTTCGCCTTTCCGAGGAGTTGTCAGATTTGGCAAGAAAGGAAAGTTGTCTCCACGATACGTTGGTCCATATTAGATTCTCGAGAAGATAGGGGATCGTGCCTATCGACTCACCTTGCCGCCTTCATTATCGAGAATACATGACGTCTTTCATGTATCTATGCTGCGGAAGTATCTCCTTGATGATTCTCATATTATTCAGCCAGACGAGGCCGAGCTTGATGAATCGCTGAGTTACGTTGAAAAGCCGATTCGAATTATCGATCGTAAAGAAAAGCAACTCAGAACAAAGACTATTCCTCTTGTGAAAGTGCAATGGACTCGTCATGGCACTGAAGAAGCCACTTGGGAGACTGAATCAGATATGATACAAGAATTCCCAGCATTGTTTCACTAATGTAAGTTTCTATTCAGTTTCTATTACATGCCTTCTTATTGATATGATTAATTGCCTGTGATTTCGAGGACGAAATCGTATCTTAGGGGGGTAGAAATGTAATGCCCGAGAATTTTATCCTAGTAATCTGTAATTATTGAGTTACAATTTGATATGATTATGAGAGGATTAATCGGGACACATTTTGAATTCAGCATGAAAAGATGTATGTGCGAGGATGAGCTCTCGCGCAGATGCGCGACCCAGGCGGGCACAGATGCGCGAGATGTCCAGAGAACCTCGCGCATATGCGCGACATGAATCTGCGCATGTGCGCGAGGGTACCCGAGAGTTGGGCAAAATGACCAAGGGCCTCGCGCATATGCGCCGAGGAAGGGCGCACATATGCGCGAGGTGCTGTGCAGATGACGCATCGAGACATATGGTTTCGCGCATATGCGCCGAATGATGTCGCGCATATGCGCGAGACGTGTTTTGCAAAGAAATGGGCCACGTTGCTGAATCATGCATGATGTATATATATATATATATATATATATACGTTGCTTCATTCCCAGCAAAAGGGGGAGGAAAACGAAAAATACAGGGAAAGCTTTGATCCTTGATACTGGAATTTGATTCGCGAGAAATCCGCCCGTCTGATTTTGAATCTGACTTCAGTACTGTGTTCCTATCAACGCAAGCTACAACTGGACGTAAGTTTTGTTACGTTCTGACATGTTTTGAAATTATGATATTGTTAGAATCGAATACACTTCATATATGATGTTCTTGGCATGTTAGACATCGTAGAATTGAAGTCAGATTGAGAAACAGATTGATTATGAAATTGTTATGATTTTTCAGAATATATCGATTGATATTGGACAGATTTGGATTATGAATGAATTACAGATTGTATCGGATATTAGTTATGATTTGTAATTGATGTCTGTTGAAATGGTATTGACAGGGATACTGAGATTGTGCCGTTATGCCGTGATTTGAATTAAATCAAGATTAATCAGATTCAGTGTTGGATTGAGAAAGGAATATTGATATTATGATTCTCAATATGTCATTTCAGATTTACAGAGACAGTCTTGAGTTCAGAACGGTTATTGCTTCAGACCGAGACTACAAATGAAAGGTATAAGTCAATGTGGTATTGGGAGATCGACTCAAATAGGATATACTTGGGTTTTCCTAAATCACATACTTATTGTTATTATATGCATTGATTTGATTATTATATGTTGTTCTATTGATTTGTAGGAAGTATGTATTAGATGAGTAATCTTGTGACAGAAGTACTTGATAGTGGTGGGATCGTCACGGGCACATTGTACGATGTCACAAGATAGTGTATTGGCGATAGTGCCAAAGTCTGTTACCGGATGATTGGCTATCGATGTGGATAGAATTGGAGTTTCTTCTATTACTGATGATCGATACCATATCGATGTGGATAGAATTGGAGTTTCTTCTATTACTGTTGATCGATATGGAATGCCAACATCTGGAAATTATGATCCCTAGACTAGGATTGAGTCTAGTCTGAGTCGTGGAGTCACGAGGATAATTGATAGTTTGATATTAATTATGTTTCAGACTTTGATATATTTCTGATATCGGTTTCATGCTTTATATTGATTATATGATTGCATGTACAGGACTTGTACCTTGTTATATACTGATATGTATACTAGTATGATTTCCATTACGTTCCGCATTTTAAAAAATAAATTTAGACCCTGTTTATTATAATTGATTAAATTGTCCTAATGATGATTAAGAATATGATTAGCGTCCAGGTCCCCACAGACGTGGACGAGCGTAACTATTATAATAATATAATAATAATATACTTATATTTTTATAACTATAATAATAATATACTTATATCCGCTTACGTGGACGAGCGTCCGCGTTTTGTAAGCACGGACGCTCGTCGCGGACGTTCGTCCACGTGGAGCGTCTGTGTTTTGTAAGCGCGGATTAAAATAATTTTACGAAATAATTTTTTTTGAATTATTTTTGAAATATTTTGTTATTTTTAAATTAATTATAAAAAAACCCAACAAATACATATTTTTCTAGTATACATACGTGTGAGCGTGTGGGCCCACCCGTGTGCATAGAATCATCGGTTTTTTTTATCTATCCTGTCTGAAAGTATTTTTCCATGGAAAGCCATTAATATCCAAATTTTAGCGATGGGAGTTGGTAGGCATGGGATAGATGGTGGCTCAGGAATCAGAATCCAACTCTGCTTTTTTCAGCTGATTGAGGTTCTCGTTCATCCAGTTCAAAAACTTAAATCTTTTTTCCTATATTTTGTTATTCTCCCACCTAACTTAGATTTACTGCTGGGATAGATGGTGGCTCAAGAATCAGAATCCAACTCTTGCATACATGACTTGATTAAATAACGTATAGCTTCATTTTGGGAAAATAATTTTTTTAGTCTATTAACTTATCTCATTTTAAGTTCAGTTTATTAACTTGTTAGGATTTGATCATGGTGAATTAACTTATAATTTCAGGCTATAAAGGTTCAATTTATTGACATAGCGCGAACATGTCAATATTTTCTGACAACATATGAACAGTTTTTTTATATTATATTAGTATTTTTCGATGTCACGTTGATATTATCCGGTGTCAATTTGACGAAATTAGACTAAAAAAAAAAACAACCCCTTTGATTTCCTCGCCATGAAGTGAAGTGGGTACCAGTTAAAATCCATGAACTTGAAGACACTCAAAGCACATGTGATAAATGACAAGCCCATATAATATGGGTCCAGTAAACATTAGGATGAATCTAGATGAATTTATTGTTGAACAAATTGTAACAGAATTATGGATTAGATTCCAGGTGTCAATAGCTTGTATCTTGAGTCCTCTGTATAAATAAGTTATTGAGTGTAAATGGAAAGTAAGGAGAAATGTTTCACACCAGTATTGTACTTATTCTTAATCTACTTTTCTAACTGTACCCTCGCCTGCAGAAGGAGAAGTGGGGTCTGCAGATTGGTCGAATTACTTAATAAACCAAAATACAAAACAAGTCAAGATGGTTGACAAAAATATTATTTTCCCCTTCCTTTTAAAACGTGGCTTTGTTACACTTTCACGTCAAGGGAGTGTTTGATTTGATGGATAAGGTGAGTTTATTTTTTTTAACCCATCTTATCCCTCGGTTTGTACGCGTGATTATTTAACCAAGTCAATACCTCCTATGAATAATTAGGTTATATTAGGTGAGTTAAAATAATACCTCCTCAGCCCCTAGAATTATTTATCCAACTCTTAATCCTTCCTATTTTCCAATTTTACCCTTCTCCTATATCCAAACTCACTATCACTTCCCGCCACGACCGCCGACACCGACCACCGACCGCCGTCGACGCCGCCGGCCCGCCTCCGCCGCCGCCGTCGCCGACAACCGACCACCGCCGCCTTCGCCGGACCTCCACCGTCGCCGCCGGAGTGGAAGAAGAAAAAAAAAAGAAAATGCAATTTTGTCTTTTCATCAAAAAATTCAAAATTATCCTACATTTAAAAATCATATCCAAACATAACATCATATATTACATTTCTACAACAATCATTTTCTTTATCATTTACTTACTAATCATTAGTTTATTTTATACTCCAAACCAAACGCAGCTCAACTCAACAATCAACTATAAAAAAAAAACAAAATAAATCTTAGGGACTTTAGTTTAATTTTTAAGTTTGAGCCATTATTTTGAAATTTTTGAAACGATATTTTATATTTTTGAGGATCAATGAAAAGAACTCAAAAAATCTGGCATCGAGCTAATTATTGACTTATTTAGGTTCTCCATGTTAATGTATTCGTATGAGTATAGAAATTGGTGAGGTACTATTATCTTAAGAGCAAATGATTTTTTTAGTCCATTAACTTATCTAATTTTGGGTTTTGGTCCATTAAATTTTTAAATTTTTGTTTAGGTACACTAGCTTCTAATTTTCGACTATATTGTTCAAATTATTGACGTTTCAATCTGACAACTCCACAATTTTAGATGTCACGCCAGTATTTTTCGGTGGCACGTCAATAATTTCCAGTGTTACGTCAATATTTTCTGGTGTCACATCATCAATTGTTCCAAAATAGCCGAAAATTAAAAGTTAGTGTATAAAATCCGAACTTGGAAAACTTAGAGGGCCAAAACAAAAAATTGATCAAGTTAGTGGAACAAAACAATTATTTTCCTCTTACCATAACCAAACCATGGAATAGAAATTAATTTAAACGATTGGGTCTTCTAACAAATTATTCTTTAATTTATATTTGAGCTATACTTTTGGATTTCATGAATATGATAATCAATTACAAATACATGAAAAAAAGGAATAAACCATAGGTAGTAAATTAAGTATTGCTGGATCAATAGAGTAATCAGTAAAAGATGAAAAAAATAATTATGCAAAGTACGTAATTTTTGTAGAGATAAGAGTTTGATCAAATGATCTAGGCGAAGACATAATGATCGTCGATTGATAAATTAAATATATGCATATATATAAAGTACATTGCAGTTGAGGCTAAGGAGCTGGACCATTAAACCACATGATCTCCATGTGATGACAAGCGATCTTATATATATATATATATATATTTATATAGGGGCGGAGCCATGATTCAAAATTACCTGCGGCTGGCTCCGTTTCATGCTATATTTAATAAAATAAATAATTAACTAAAAAATTTAAAATAAAAAATTTGTAAACATTGAATTCATGAAAACATAAAACAAAAGTATTTAATATTTAATACATTCAAAAACATGAAGCTAAAACACTACTGAAGTTGTGCTCTTCGATTCTTCTTAGAATAAAACTCATTAATTATTAAATCGTTATCAATTTTTTCAACTAAATCTCGTTCGATGTAAATTACTATAGAATCTCCGAAAAACTCTGCTTCCATCTTGTTACGAAGAGTTGTTTTAACAAGTTTCATTGCTGAAAATGCTCGTTCCATTGTTGATGTAGAAACATGGAGAGTTAAAATATCATTTTAGTTTAATTTATTATGGCTAACTGAATCAAATCAACATTACCAACACTAAATAATTGTTACTTTAATCCAATAAACCTCGAACAATTATAATTATTCCAAAAAAATTGTGAAGTTAACATTTGACAATCTTAAGGCATAATATATTCGAACATAAAATTTTTACAGTCTTATAAGTTCGAAAATCTCATTAACATAATTCTGAATTTTTCAAAAATTCCTACAAAATTTCATAAATTCGCATTTATATTTTCTATAGCATCTAAACATCCAAATAATAAATAATCAATACTAAATTAAAATCGACAATCCCCAATATAAAATCTGGAAATTTGAAATAAAGCTGAAATAAATATTAAAAAATTATCAATACCATCAATCGGCTCAAATATAGTACATAAATCAACAATTTAATATATATCAATTATCAGAATTCAAAAAAATCAAAATAACCAGATTTCGAAACACTAAAATCTGAAATTACCTTTAAAATTCAAAATCTAACTTAGAACAACAAGAACGAGCGGTAGAAAATCTAACACTAAGATTTTCTCATGATTTTCGGTAAAAACGGCGACCGATGGGTGATGGCTGATTTCAAGACAACAAAAAAACTTCGAAAATTTGGTATTAAAAGAAAGCTTATACCGTGGGCTTTCCGAATCTACAATCGATTTTGAAAACTGACGACCGATGATGAAGTTACGACCATTTGAAGTAATGAAAATTGTAATGATTTGATACAGAAGAATAGAGATGCAGACAAGTGAAAGAGAGTGAAAAACAGATTAGGTCTATAAACAAAATTTTTAAAATAAAACATATTTATTTTTTTAAAAAAATAATTAGGTGGGACTGAAGCCCAACCCAGCCCCATATATGGCTCTGCCCATGATATATTGTATATCTCTACCTATTTATTCGTAATTTTGAATAAAGAAATTCACCATTGTAATAAAAAAAATTAAAATAAAAAATAAAGTTGTAGGTTTGGGGTGGTCCTGTTTTAGAACCGGAACTCGCTTCCATTTACATGCATATTATAGAGTCATACACAAGGACAGAAAAAATTCAAGATAATATTTATTACGTTGATTCTATATTCTATTGCAGTTTTCTTAACTACATATATTTGGCATTCTTTCTTTACAAAACAAATCAGCTTTAAATGATACATATAATTGAGTTTCAGTAGTAATTAAAAAAATTTCTCCAACCAAAGTCAAAAACAATGGTGGAGAATCTTGAGATGGTGGCTAGTAATTTGCATGCACACTGAATCGTTTGCCAATTGCATGCATCATCTTTAACCGACATCAACCAAGTCAAAAATATGCAATGGTGTTATATATTTCATCCATCGCTTGTTGTGTTGCCGACAGTACGTAACAGATGAATTGAGACGATATATATTTGCTATCCTAACTTAGTCCCAACTAGATACCTTATATGTAACCATCACCAATGATCCTCATCTTCATCCTTCTCCATCTCATATATACACACATGATCGATCATCTTCATCATCATTTACATGCATGTACGTGCATGATTCTTGATGTTGGGTAATTAGTTTTCTCGTGTCCAAAACGCAGCGAAAATTTAAAAAATTTTATTTGACATTCAAATAATGTCTTTGGACACTCGTATGGTTTAAGCAATGAAAACATTAATAGGACGTTTATGAAATTACTTTTAGTGAATAATTCACTCGACACCAACTATTTCGAGGTTAGCGGATATAGCTCTTATAGTATTCTCTACGAGCGATCTTCTTGAACCCCTTTCTTCAATCCTCCTATCGAGTCCACGACTAGAACAATGGTTCCTTTTATAAATTGCACTAGAAATTTAGAAAAGCTTTTAAAGTTTGAGAGCGAAGAATGAAAGGCGGCTTGGCTCAACCCCTAAGAATCCTAGGGGTGGCCGAAAATATTGGAGAGAAAGTTGAATGCAATTTTCGAAAATTGCAATGGTATGGTGGCTAGGGTTTGTGGCCTCATTCTTTAATATTGAACCATTAACCTAATTTTCATAATTGTAGATTTAGGTTTCTTAATTAACATTAATATACTTGATTAATTAATTAGACTAGTCCAACTAGTTTAATTAATCAAAGTTCATTAAAACTTTAATCATTTTGCATGTTGGACTTGTACTCCTACAAGTCCATTATGTATACCCTATTTTCATTAAATCTTTTATAAACTCAACCTTTGAGTTTAATAATTTAAATTCTCAAATTTTATAAATTCAACTCTTTGAATTTATTCTCTCCAAATTTTAAGTATCATAAATTCAACTCCTTGAATTTACTATCTAATAATTTTATATAAATTCAACTCCTTGAATTTATTCTATCAAAAAATGATACAGTGCTTGTGGGACCCTTAATGATTCAAAGATACAGCTAGCCGTGGGTTCACAACTCTTTGTGATTCAGGACATTTTTCTTTATTCATGCTTACCCTAATTTGCCCAATTCCATCATTTCTATGCACCAACATTTGATCATGAGAATGTCAGAAATCATTTTCTGATTAAACTCATCGAATCATGGTAAGAGCGTCTAGTAGCATCGCCCCATGATTTCCTAGGTATCACTGATAGCGCCTGCAAGAACCAATAAGTTATGATTAACGTACAGTACGGTCCCTTCATCTCATATATCATGATCGAATCTGCAACCATTAGTTCATCGAGGGTCGCATATTAGATTCGATAGTTATGTAATACAATCATGAAATATTCATAGCGTCATTGCATGTACAACTAGAGAACCTTTGTCCCTAATGTACATCTTACACTCTGGCCAGAGATTTCATGCACTATTATTTCTTTAGATCACATAAGATATCCGTACACGTAGGTGAGCGGTGAATACCCGACTACAATGCACTGGCTCCTACACATGTCACAATTGCACCAACATCGCCACCTTGTGACCCTCACGGAGTTGATAAACGAGTCAAAGCATAATACTAGTATATAGAGCCTCAGTGTTGTCCTAGGTCGTAAAGACTAATGATGTACAATCATAACCACATACTTTTCCTCTCGATAAATGATAACCATTTGAAAAGTCCGAGGGAGGGTTGTTCGGTATAATCATCATATGATTACCCATCTGCATGATTGGACATCTTTATACCCTCACCATGAAACACGGTACACAACATCACAGATGTTAGTCTCAAGCTCAAGGTCCTTATCTTTATTTTTAGGCGGCTGAATCGACTATGAATGAATTCATAATATACAGTGTTTACAAATGAGTTTCAAGATCGTATTACAATTAATTTGTATTAAAGTATAATCAATGACTTTATCTATGTCAATTGCTTGTGTATATAGATAAAGTGAAATGAAACCATGAAACATAAATTATATTAAAATAAAGACTGTTTATTACAACTGAGTCGATAAATTCCCTAGTCAACCGTTGGTTTACATGACATCTACTCTAACACGTGATAATTTAAACTAATTAATCAAATTAGTTTAGGAAAATCAAACGCACGTAAGTCCGTACTCCACACATACATGCTCAAATACAAATTTTTTATGCTTAATCCTTCAATTTTCCATTCGTGCCCATTCTGTTTTATTTTCTTGGGGAAAAACTCGTGATGTAAGGGTACCCTCCTAATTAATGATGTATAGCAAAATGGACCCGAATATATATATATATATATACACACATACATATATATATATATAGTTTATATTTGAATATATTATATTATCATTAATAATTAATGAAACGTTGAAGATATATAGAGTTGTACATATATATCAGCATCAGCCGTCTTTTCATCCCCTTGATATATCTTTTGTTTTTTGTGTCCCATTATATATATATGCATATAAATACCCCTTCATTCTCGCTTCTCTTTCACCACGGCCAGCATAGCCTCATCATTTCTAATGATTTGCTAACATATTTTCTTGATCATAAATATTAACTGATCATCATGTCTGGGATTTGGTTATTCAAGACTAATGGAGTGATACAACTCGTTGAAAATACATCTGCAGAGCATGGTGGGGATCATCGGGGAAAGGCCAGAAGGAAGGTGCTGATTCACTTGCCCACGGGACAGATTGTGTCCTCTTACACTTGTCTCGAGCAAATTCTGAGAGGCCTGGGGTGGGAGAGATATTACGGAGGGGATCCCGAACTCTTCCAATTCCATAAGCAATCTTCAATCGATCTCATATCTTTACCAAGGGACTTTTCAAGATTCAATTCTATTTACATGTACGATATCGTCGTCAAGAACCCTAATATCTTCCATGTCCGTGACGTCGTGTAATAAACACTATCCATCCAGTCAATTATATATGTAGAATCACTAATGGTTTGTCTCAGGGTGCTTTTATGTGTTGTTTCTATGAATCAGTTGCCTCACCTTTTTTGTCTTGTCTTTATCTTTTGGTTTCGGAAGAGCGTGCAGGTTATATATATACACGCTAGCTGGATATATAAGTTGTATATATATCATGCTTTTTTAATTTTCTGTATATGTTGCTTCGCCAGAGTACAAATGTGGTTTTCAATGATTAAACCAATTTAATATAATGATTTGGTTTTGTAAAAAGTTTACGCATGCATGCATGCATGCAGTTGCAAGTTTTATGCAGTAATAACATTTTTTCGTGCAAGAATAATTCAACATGCATCTATCGAATTATAACAATTAATTTGACCATTAATCCCACATATTAAGTACCACGTACCTAATAAAGAAAAGGTCCCAGCCAGTAATATAATGGAGAGGGAAAAGGGGCCACACCATTTGCTTTGGCACGTATATATGTGTATGTGTGTGTGGTGCCTTCCACAATTAATTAGATATATACCTTTAATTTGTAAGTGATCAACATCATACCATCACACCATCGATCACTTTCAGTCCTGCCCCATTCAAGAAATTGACACTAATCGTTTTGCATTATCCGTAATTTTGTCAAGAGTTTCGGCGAATGATTTCTAGAAAAACCTTTACGAGTGTCGTGTACATATGCGACTGCACACATATACATGTATACATGCCCTTACCTGACATGGCTTGGTGAATATCGTCTCAGGCCCAAGTCTAAGAGAGAGCCCAAAAAAAAAATAGTTATAAGACATTTTATGTTTGCATTTTCTCCTTCCCAACCCTCAAGTACTCTTGCCTCTGCCCTCTATCTTCTTACTGGATCGAGATTAAAAAATTATTCAAACGTTGATGATACCAAAATTTTACCCTAGGTTCGGTTTGGAGAGCAGATATTCAAATCTTCACAGTTGAATGGGTCGCGTTGGATTTCTGGGTTTTGCACAGACAAAAACAGGTTTAGGGGGCGCTGGAGAGTTTTCCAGCGTGACCCTTCCGATACTTACGTCAGTCTGAGAACAAACTTAAGAGTGGAATATAGTAGTACTAAGTGAATAAAAGAGTGTGAATATGTAAAACCACATCACATACTTGGTATTTATAGGGGGGTTGGTCACCTTGCTGGAGTAGGACTCCTGGCGAGATAGAGTCCTACCTGAGATAGGAGACTTCAAATACTAGGACTCTATCTCAATGGCTGCTAGGACTCTAGCCTTATCTTGATTGGATTTACCCGAATCCCGGATTCATCGGGATCCTTTTCTATTGATGATAATCTCTTCATATCCCTTAGTCGCATTAGGGCTTCGAATTTCCGACCCCTTGGTGGGCTTGGATTTCCCTGCCTTTTTTGAGCTTGGACTTCTGATAGTGCTAAAGATCATGTGATGCGAATCCTCGTACGAATGAAAAGCAAACACGATTATTGAAATTGAGCCCTCAATTCAATAACGAACAAGGATCGATTATGTTGTCCCGATCTTTTGAAACAAGTAACGATTTGTGATATTCACCTCTAAGCGATTAACACTTAGCAACAAACATCAACGATAAGAACAATTGAATTTCAAACGAACCTTCAAAGATCTTGTTTTGACAATCCGTACGAAAAACAATCGACAAACGCCACAAAGATGAAAATCTTTGATAAGTTTGATTTGGTTTTCTTCTTGTGAAGAACAAAGCTAAAAGCTTTGAAAATTGAGAGAACCTCAAGTTTTTCTTATATCATTCAATAATGTTTCGTTCATAGTCCTTACAATGCATTATATAAACAATAAAATACAAGAAAAGTAGTGTAAAAAGTCATAAAGGAAGTTGTAAACAAATTCTACACGGAAGTGCGCGCGGTAGCGCGTGTTCTCGCGCGGTGGCGCGCGAGTTACGGCCTTTGGCAACACCCTGCGCGCGGTGGCGCCGGAAGTCTCGCCATGGCACGCGCGCGGCCGCGCTGAAAGTGGCGCGGGTGCGCGTCGCTTGCTGGCCTGCTGCATGCGTCTTCATTGTCTTGTGCGCGGTTGCACGAAATCTTGTGCTGGGGCGCGCATGCTGCTGCACTCATGGCTTTTATCACTTGAATGACATTCCAAACACTTCCATTGTTGTGTCCATGTTTTCCAAGCTCTTTTAATTTAGACACCCAATTTGTAGAACTTCCTTGGTAACTCAACATTAATCCTTGAAGTGTTTCTTCTTTTAATTCCTTCAGAAACTTGAATATGTTTGATTCTTCATTATTAATCACAATCATACTTGAAATTCCAAAACAACAATGCCACTTAAATCTTCCCCCAAACATTTGCACACAGTGCCTAGCCAGATTCATATCATCGTGGGTTTGGACTTTTGATAGTACTAGGGTCCTTTTAGGTGTGGGCTTGGATCCGACCAGTTGTACCAAATTTAGGGGGCATCCATAGTACCTCCCTCCTCTATTCTATACGAAGTAAGAAATTTAGACTAAGAAAATCTGGTCGGATTCCGAGCTCGTCTTCCTGTGCTCCTCCTCCTTCTTTCTTCTCTTTTTTGATTGTGTTTCTTCAACCATGCGTGGCATATCGCATGGTCATAGAATCGATCCGTGTGAAGAATAGACGGACGACCAAGATTCTATGCCAGCTCGGTTCCCGAGGTGACTGTACGCCTGCCTGAGAAGATCCAGACCCTTGATTTTGGTTGATCGGACGGTTGTCCTGACCCTTCTGTTCCCTTTAAATATGGGGTCTCCGAAGCACATTCTTACTTTCCTCTCGCCGAGCTGTTACTCTGCCGAAATTTCAAGCAAATTCCCGACCATCCCACTTCCTACCCGAGTCCTTAAAATCCGACCCCTTCTTCAGTAAGTTTATCCATTCTAACTTGGTATTTAGGCTTTAAAATGTCTATTCCCGATGAGTCCAATATCCAAGAGATATCAGACTACCTAGACGAGACCTAGTCCCCTACGGGTGAGTCTAAACCCCCTAGATCCGAGCCAGGCCCCTTTGAGCCCCTAGAAACCGAGGAAGGGAGGGATGAGAGTGAGAACCCCGAATCCCCTCACCCTAAGACCCGAGCAGAAAATTCAAGAAGACTAAGGCAACTAAAGACCGATGAGGTCCGATTGAAGGAGGAAGGCCAACAATGGTATGAGCTTCTGACTTCCCACTTAGATCCTGACCTAGGGCCCGCCATTAGAAAGGGGTCTGGCATGCCTAGTAGATACCAAATACGCATTCCTGGTCGGACGGACCGAGCTCATCTTCCCCCCGAGAGTTACCACACGTTGTGCGTTGACCAAGTGGAGATGGGCCTTAGGTTTTACGTGCCCAAACTCATCCAAACCACATGTAGCTATTTCCAAATTTGCCTGAGCCAACTTAGTTCGAACTCCATTAGCTCTCTCTTAGCCTTACACTACAACAAAAACGGCATACGACAACGGATTTTATCCGTTGTCGTAGATATTTTAAAACTGTTGTAACTGAGGGTGTTGTTGAAAGTCCGTTCAACGACAACGGTTTTTATCCGTTGTGGTAGGTAGAATTTGCGACGGTTTTTGAAAAACTGTCGCCAATAAAATTAGCGACGTTTTTTCAAAAACCATCGCTAATTAGCGACGGTCTTTATTGCAAATCGTCGCTAAAATTAGCGACGGTTATAAATAAAGTTCGTCGCTAATTTTAGCGACGGTTATTTAATGATTTTCGTCGCTAATTTGTTTCGAAAAAGTAAAAAAAATACTTTTAATAATTTAATAAATCTAAAAGAAACTAACAATCGAAACTAAAATCGTGTAAGCGAAAAAAATTTTAAGTGTTGTGAAGTAGTAAAATCGTGTAGGAGAAAAAAATTTTAAGTGTTATGAAGTGGTGAGAAAAATTTTAAGTGTTGTGTGAAGTGGTAAAATCGTGTAAGGGAGAAAAATTTTAAGTGTTGTGAAGTGGTGTGGAGGAAAATGGACCGAAAATGACAGTATTTATAGACAGTCTGCGACGGTTTTTGTTTAAACCGTCGCTATTGGCGACGGTAATTGCAAAACCGTCGCATGTTTAAAAAAACCATTTCTAAATTTAGCGACGGTTTTTGTAAAACTGTCGCTAATTCTAAGCATTCTATGGTTTTATGTAAAACCGTCGCTAAATTTAGCGATGGTTTTAGAAAATCCGTCGCTAAATTTGGCAACGTTTTCCAGTTTGTCCAAAAACCACGCTAAACCGTTTAAAACCGTTGTCGATTGTTCAAAAAAACACGTTAATAGACAACGGTTCATAGAATAGTTGTCATTGACCCTAAAAAAACGCTCAAAGACAACGGTTTTATAGAACCGTTGTCTTTGACCTTAAAAACCGTTGTCTTTGACCCCAAAAAGACAGCGGTTTTTAAGAACTGTTGTCTTTGACCCCCTAAAGACAACGGTTTTTAAAAACCGTTGTCGTTGACCCCCCAAAGACAACGGTTTTTGTTAAAACTATTGTTAAAAACATACGACAACGGTTTTTCACAAAAACCGTTGTCGTATGTGCGTTGTTGTATGCAAAATTTCTTGTAGTGTTAGATTTTTTATTTAGGTTTTTGCAGGTTCTTCTTGGGATCGGGAACCTTTTATAATTTATCCAAATAAAGAAGACCATCCCAGGCTGTTTTTACCTATCCATTCTTCCCAAGCACAAATTTTTGAAAGGAAAGCCGGACTCCCACAAGGGATGACATAACCGTTATTTCTTTGTCAAGTCAACCAAGCCAGTGGCATTGTGACATGGAGTGTGTCATGAATTTTACAATCCCTACCCCCAACCACGCCCACTCATGACCTCACCAACTTTCTAGCAGTCGTGAGTGTTAAATGTCTTAATATTGAGAGTCTTGTAGAGGACGACCTGCTCTGTAGATATAAATTTTGAAAGAAAAAAAGTGGGACTAGAGGGGGACATAGGTAGGGTCCTTTGACCCCTTTCTTTTTATTTCCATTTTCATTTACTATCCCCGAACACTTACCATTACTTGTTTTATGTGCAGACGACCACATCATGAAGGCTGAGATGAAGGCGGAGATGGCTAAGTTGAAGAGGAAGAAATCTGAGCCTTCTTTCTGGGATGCTGGTCCCGAACCCACTCCCCCAAGCCTTCCAAGAAGAGAACCACCAAGGAGGGGTCGGGGTCTGGGCCCCAGCCCTCAAGCCAACCGGTACCCGAGTTGTCAAGCCCTCCCAAGGGAAAGGGCAGGGGAAAAAGCAAGGAGAAAATGGATGAGGCCCCCCACCCAACCCGAGTTGGTGATTCTGGAAGGGTCTGGTGCCCCCCGCAGCCCGGACGTGTCCTTTCTAGCTAAGCCTGATGGGCGCAGGCCTCTGGGAATCATCCAGAACTTGGTTTCTTCCCTGGACCTAGGGATTCTACGCTCTGCTCCGGACTTGTTGGTCGAGGAATCCCTAGCCCTCGAGCTGATACAAGTATATATATATATATATTTGTGTTATGCTTTGGGGCCTTCTCCCGCTAACTCGTGTTTTGTTTTTCATTTTTTTTTTCAGTCTGTTGCATGGGCTGGGGAGTATACCATCCGAGCCCATAATGTCCGAACTAAGGCTCGGGCCACCTCCTAGGAGCATGGACGAAATCCTGGGTTTGCACCGGGAGCTAACCCAGCCAATGCTGGTCCTTAAGTCGAGCACGATATGCCCGAGGAGGGGGAAGTGTCCGAGCAGGTGAACATGATCATGGGGAGGGGGAGGGGGAGGGGAAGGGGGAGGCAGTCGAGCCCCAATCTCCTTTAGTTTAGTTTAATTTGGGTTTTTTTTCCTCTCTTTTTTTTTTATAAGTCGTGCTCGGCACCTTTCAATTTGTAATGGATTCAGATATTCTCTTACCTTCTGCATTTCATATTCACAATTTTTAGTAAATGGCATAAAAACTCGACCAAGGTGGCTATCTGAGCCACCCTGATTTAAAAGCAAAATATGGCTAAGTAATGAATTAAAAACCCGAACAAAGTGGCTGTCCGAGCCCTTAAAACTTGAAACAAATTTTTTGGTTGTATTAAACATAAAAACCCGAACTGGAAGGCTGTCCGAGCCCTTGTACTTAAAACCAATTTTTGGATTAGTAATGAATTAAAAACCTGAACAAAGTGGCTATCCTATCCCTTAATACTTGTAACCAATTTTTGGCTGTATTAAACATAAAAACCCAAACCGGATGGCTGTCTGAGCCCTTGGACTTAAAACCAATTTTTGGCTATGTAATGAATTAAAAACCCGAACAAAGTGGCTGTCCGAGCCTTTAATACTTGAAACCAATTTTTGGCTGTATTAAACATAAAACCTGAACTGGATAGCTATCCGAGCCCTTGGACTTAAAACTAAAATTTGGATATGTTTTGTTTGCGTGAAAGCCACATTCATGGGCTTACATAGTGTCGAGCAGGGGTCGGGATTTTTGAAAATTTGCCCAATTCGTTGACTTTGTTTGCATGAATGTCACATGCTTGGACTTACATAGTGCCGAGCTGGGGTCGGGCTTTTAGAGATCTGCCGCATTCATGGACTTTGTTTGCATGAATGCCACATTCGTGGACTTATATAGTGCCGATCAGAGTTCGAGTTTTTTTGGAAATTTACCACATTCATGGACTTTGTTTGCATGAATGCCACATTCATGGACTTACATAGTTCTGAGCAGAGGTCGGGCTTTTTGGAAATTTGTCACATTCGTGGACTTTTTTTTTTGCATGAGTGTCACATTCGTGGACTTACATAGTGTCAAGTAGAGTCAAATTTTGGAAATTTGCCTCATTCGTGGACTTTGTTTGCATGAATTTCACATTCGTGGGCTTACATAGTGCCGAGATGGAGTCAAGCTTTTGGAGATCTGCCACATTCGTGGATTTTGTTTGAATGCCACATTCGCGGACTTACATAGTACTGTGCAGAGGTCGGGCTTTCAGAGATCTGCCACATTCGTTGACCTTTTTTAAATGAATAAAACATTCGTGGACTTACATAGTGCCGACCAGAGGTCGGACTTTTTGGAAATTTTCCACATTCGTGGACTTTGTTTCCATTTCATATTCGTGGACTTATATAGTGCCGAGCAGGGGTCGGGTTTCTAGGAAATTTACCACATTCGTGGACTGTGTGCATGCTTATAAATATAATTAATTTCATTAAAATAGCCTATAAATAAAACTACTCAACATACCAGAACTTTAGAAATTAATAACAGAAGTAGACATGTAAAAAGCGTAAAATGTGTAGGGTGGGCCTTTCTAAGCATAATATTTCTTCAAATGTTGAGCGTTCCATGGTCTTTTACCCTTCTTTCTTTCTGCATCCTCCAGATAATAGGCTGCGACCCCGGCCTTCCCCACTATTTTAAAGGGGCTTTCATACTTAGGATCAAGCTTTCCTCTCTCTCTGTGGTGCTGGATCTTCCTCATCACTAAATCTCCTTCTTCAAAGATCCGAGGATAGACCTTTTTTTTGTAAGCTCGGATCATCCTTTTGCGATAGGCGTTCATCTTTACTCTGGCTCTTTCCTTTTTTTCTTCCACGAGATCCAAAGCATAAACTTAAACATAACATGCCAAAGCATAAAAATGTCCATAACATATCTCATCATATCAACATATACGCATTCATTTTCTTATTTGAATTTATATCATTAGGTGTGACTTTCGTATCTCTAGTCGATGGATCCATCTACGTATAACCGCGGTACCCGGCGACAGAGACATCAGCGACAGTATTACCCATCAGCTGAGCCTTGGCCTTAGATGTTTGTGTTCGTATTAGTCACAACCAACTCCATTCCTTCAAACACATGTCATCGTATTCATTATTTATAAAAATCATGCATATACGTAAATTTTCTTAAAATCAAGCATGAAACGTATTTTTTAGTAATTTCCATAAAAAGTCATGTTCAAGATAACACATACATTTAAAACATGTAGTTTTGTGATCAGGGCGCTGCTAGGACCGCTAGCTCGTCCCAAGTGCAAAATGACCATTGCAAAATGACCATTTTGCCCCTGGAAGCCCTAATTGACCATTTTACTCATGTACCTCAAAATTTCAACCCGAAGCCAAAAAAACTCCTTAAAACACCTCAAAACATAATTATAATTATTTCCTAGACGTAACCTCGAGCTCGTCCTATTACTTTTGTGATTCGTTTTAAAACTTGGACAGGATTCCGGTTTTAACCTGAATCAACCCGAAACTTAACCAAACTTTCCCAAATTTTAATCACCACTTATTCACACCCTACCAGCCCATAAAGAACCTAAATCAGACCAATTAAGACCCTCGTGTGCCGCTGAAACCTTGCTGGAATTTTCTGTACATGTGCACCGAAAACCCTATTTGTATCTAACACTCAAGAACTCGATCCTGGCCCAAGCTAGACTGGACCAGCCTCGAACAAACCACTTATAGCCCACATCTAAACCCTCTTGGACCAACCTAAGCACTGCACTCAGCCCCATGCACGCGCACCCCTCGGTTCACCATGAAACAACCGATCTAGCCGCTATCTCGTCCTAATCCGCCTCCTCGCTTTGCTCCATGCATTTCCACCCTACCAGTCGATCATGGACCACTCCAAGGCCTTGTCATGGACACTCATGTCCTTAAACCAGCCTCTGGAACAAGCCATGCACGGCTACTCCTCCCACTTAACCCGATCTAGCCGCTATGTGGCTCCTAGGATTCGAGCGATCGGCCCCTTTCCCTTAGACCTGAACCGACATTCTCTCCACCTTATATACCATAGATTTAGACGTGTTTAGCCTCTTGGAACCAAGACCTAGCAGCCCATTGCACAAAACCAAAGAAAAACATGAAGTACATGTAGAATAATATGCATATTTCGTGACAAACCTTGCAAAACGGATGCAACACAATAGTTCTAAGAATTTCTCATGCAATTACACACAGAGCACCATACAATGATGTGAATGATGAGAAAAACGAGATTTAGGGGGTGTCTTTGCATATATACGCCTGAAATCTTAGAGATATTTGCGTAGAACTTGCACCAGAGAGACGGGGAAGGAGTCCTTTGAAAGAAGCTTGGTAAAATCGTAAATAATTTAAGCATGCAAAATGACAATCATTTTGTTATCATATATCATTTTTGGTGAAATTTGATCCTTGAAAGTGAATATCTTTTATCCTTTATCATTCATTCTCTGGTAGACTCATCAGTCTATATACACCAAGTACCTGGGGGCGGGGCGTCTGAAACGTCCACTACTCGTTTTTCTTTAAAATATACTAGAAATTTTTTTCCTTCTAACTCATTCGGCCGAACCGCAGACATATATATAAATATTTTGCACCATTTAAAAATAAACTTACCAACTAATTATTTGAAAATCCAAAACACAATTCGAAACATGAAATCATAAATTGTTAACCAAACCTAATTTTAACAATTTTCAAAATAAAGCATAAACTCCTTAAATCCTCTCAAAACCTCTCCAAAGCATCACAAGTCACAAAATCTTTTAAGTAACTTAAATCATAAACATAACTTTTTGCGGAAAACTAGCGACGATCCTCGCGTTGTGTGCACCTTTAGTCCAGTTAGCTCAACCATCAAGTCCTTCATCAATATCAACATCATGCACCTGCATCGATCACACCTAATGAGTCTATTGACTCAGCAAACCTTAATCATGATAGCAAGTAATACATATACGTTCACAGGCAACAATGAAAATACTTTTAAGAAAATAGATTTTCTTAAACATGCATAAACTTAAACGTTTTTCCTTTCATCATATAATTTTCTTTTTTTATCATATATGTATAAGTTTTCCTTTTTATTGAATTCAGATCCTCAATTGTGACTTTCATATTAGATGTAGGTCGATGGATCCATCTACGTATAACCACGTTACCGTGCGACGGTGACATCGGCGACACTCTCTCCCGTCAACTGAGCATTGGCCTTACATATCATCGTATCATCATATCATCGTATTAGTCACAATCAATTCACCTCATTCAAATTTTTATATTTCCATCATTTATAAAAATTCATGCACATATAAATCATTTTTCTTTTAAACCAAGCATGCAACATGTCTTTTAGCATTAACGTTTCATCATAAAATTCCATAAACATTTGAAATAAACATTTTAACATTTATTACAGCATTGCCAAGATGTCTAACATTTTTCAGATATAAAATGACTGTTTTGCCCCTGAAACCCTAACTTTCCCAATTTATCCTTAGACCTTAAAAAAACGACGACCCAAATCCCTCCAAACTTAACATAACACCTTAAAATACACCCATAAATATTTCTTGGACGTAAAATTAAGCTTCTCGACTAATTTCTTAATTCGTTTTTAAAACTTAGACGTACATCCCGGTTTTGACTCGTATTGATTCGAAACTTAACAAAACTTTACCAAACTTGAACCATAGCTTAATAACACCTAAATATACCATAAAACATCCAAATCAAGCCAATTAAGAGCCTTGAACCAGCCTAGATCAGCTACTGAATTTTTTTCCCTATATGGATCGAACCCTAACCCATGCCACCCTCAAAACTTTCGAACCTAGACCCTTACCGATTGGACCAGGCCCTGACCAACCCTCCTAGGACCTAGACCAAACACTTTAGGATACCCTTAGACCAGCTCCTATGGCCCATGCATGAGAACGTGCAAGGTTCATCCTAAATCGCGCGGCCACAGCTAGGAAGGGCTCTGGCCGTGCGCCTTCCTTATCCTGCCCCTCCTAGCTTTGCGTGGACCACCACGGCTTGATGCTAGGACCCTCATGAGCCCATCCCCTCGCCTGGAAAGCACCGCGCACAGCCTCCTTCCTAATTCTCCCAAAAGTCGAGCCCTAGCTATCCTTAATCCAAAAATCGTGTAGCCCTTATCCTCCCACTGTTCCATCCTTGAATCATGCTTCTATGGACTCTTAAACATGTGTAAAAAAATCCTTTCAAGTACTCCTATGATGGCAGCCCCTTTGTGCATCTTTATCAAGAGTTTTTTTTTTTAAAAAAAAACTAGTTTTGTGCATGTATAACCATAAAAACGAAAATACAAGAAGTGCATCATATTTTTATGCAAGGATAATTAAATATATATAATATGACGTGAAAGATGTTTGAAGAAAGATTAAGACGTGTCTTTGCGTTTATTACGCTCAAAAATCAACTTGTGATACAAGGAAAGTTGGCGGAGAGGGACTTTGCTGAATTTTCTTCCCAAAACTCGAGCACTTGCCTTCGAAAATTGGGTGTGTGGTCTGTGCTTGGGGAGGGGAGAGTCCTAGTAATTTTGTGTGATGTGTGCAAGTGTTTTGTGTGGGTTTTGGTGAGGGTTTTTCGCTTATATTTTAATTAAAACACATGGTGCAAGCTTAGGCCCATTAACCTAGTATATTAGGCCCATTAAGCCCATTAGATAATATTTAAAATATTTTGTTTAGGAAAGTTTGTGAAAATATTAGTTGAGCTCTAAAAAAGTCCATATTTTCATCGAAAATCGATCACCGGTTTAAAATACAACTCGACGTGTAAAAACACATCAAAACACCTCATTTTCTAAAATACATATTAAAATATATCATATATTAAATAATTAAAAATGATCATTAATAAAAATATTTTCCCTTATATAGTCACCTGGTATCCGTTCCTCGATCGCGTCTCGAATAACTTTTAAAACACAGTTTTATGCATTCTAATAGAAAATAATATTTTAAACATGTAAAAAAGCACACCATAATTAATTCATGTAATTAAAACCTTTTAATTAGTCATTTTCCATAGATTTACATGCAGTTGGATTACGTCACCGTATTTTGGACGTTACAGCGTCAGCAACTCTCGTCACTAGGTCGTGGGTAAACAGTAAATTCACCGTTCCTTCTTAAAATGGATCCCCCATCTATCTTTTGTGTCACAGTCAATTCACATTCTTCAAAATATTTTTCTTTTTCCATTTAAAATATCGTTACTTCCAAAACTCGTTAAAATAACATTTTTCGGGAAAATCGTTTAGCCTCAATATATATCGTAAATTATCATATTTTCATCATAAAAATTTTAAAATTCATTTAACATGTATTATGATTCCTCGGGACACTGCCACACCTCTCGAACTACCCGGGACGTAAAATGACCATTTTACCCCTGTACCCCGAACTTTCCGATTTTGACTTTTTCTTATTTTTCTCGACTCGAGCCTATATTGAACCATCATACAAGCTTAATTTTGAATTCTAATAATTTTCTTAAACGTAAACCCGAGCCTCTCAATTTAATCGACTTAATAGCTAAATCGTAAGCGTTTTAAACCCGAGTTAATTCAAAACTTAATATTTTCTTCTCAAATTTAAAACATAGCTTAAACGTTCCTAGTCTACCCTCGTGAGCCATGAACCAACCCCCATGGACCACGGTTAGAGCTCTTTCACCTAGCCTAAGCCATTGGTCGAGCCCTTTCCTCTTTTACAAGTCACGGCTCTACAAAACCCGAGCCACCTTGGACCACGGCTACACCAGACCACGTCCCAACCCATAGCCATCTTACCCAGACTCTACTGGACCAGCATAGCCAACCAAGACCAGCCACGCGCCCAGCCCAGCCCCAGCCCCAGCCGCGATCCACTCCAAATCCACGCCACTCTCGGCAGTCCCAAGCCCAGCCCAGGCCAGACCCCAAGTCGACTACCTAAGAACACGGTTGCTCCACCTGTTCGAGCCTACAGTGGGCATCTTCCTCTCCTGGCCCTCACGAAACCGGGCGCCCTCATGATCACCCTAGGACTCGCGCACCACGAGTACAGCTTTTCATGGAATCCTCCTAGCCTATAAACCAAGCCGCACACAGGGCCAAGACCGTGGCTGGCCGAGCCCTAGTGCAGCAGCCCCAAACCATAGCGAAGCCTCTTAAGAAAACACTTGAAAACCCTAGTCCACTTCGACCCTCACCCGTGCGCATCTCACATGCTACTGTCAGCCTACGTTTTTTGCTTAGACTACCCTTTTACTAGTCCTATAACGTCTCCCTATGGCAGCGATCTCCTTAGAATTCATAACACAACTCATACGGTAATAGAAACGTTAAAAACTTTTAAAATAAACATTTAAACATTAAATAATTAGATCTAAACATAATTTTCATGCTTCAAGACATAAAACACATATTATGATTTGAATTGTGTAAAAAGAAAGATTTAAAACATGTCTTTGCATTTAGAACACTCAAAATTCAGTATTCGACGTGGGGTAGCGAGGAGGAGCGATCGGGGAATGTCTAGGCTTCGAATTTTTGCTCTTAATTTTTCAAAAATCAGTGTGTGTGGTGCGGCTGCTTCTAGGTTCAAGAACCCTAGGTTGAGGCTTTATAAATTTCGAAATTTAGGATTCTAAAGGTTAGGGTTTTTAGGTTCTAAGTTTAGGAATGACTAGGACCATTAATCCTAAGTAAAATAGACCAATCGAGGCCTATTTAATCATGTATTAAAAGTTTATTAAAGAAAGGTTTAAAAATAATAACTTACGGGCCCTTAAAAGTCCACCGTTTAACCAAAACCGGATTCTCGAATAAAATAAGACTCAACTCGTACAATAATTTAGACTCCAGCAAATTTTAGAAATTTTAATCATATTATCGAGCCTTAAAAATATTTATCGAAAAATACTTTCATCTTGGTCGTCCTCAGTCTCCTTTCCCCGGCTTAATATCGAATATCCGGATGAAAATCCTTAATTTTATGAAATCATATCAAATAATGCAATAAAAAATTTAATCATATAAATATATCATTAAAGTATTTAAAATTAATTAAATAAAATAAATAAGCAATTAAATTTAATGCTTGTGGTTTACGAGGACTGATTTTCAGTCGTTACAGTATATTTGCAAAGGTGATGGATCGTGTGCGTTCGAGCACCCAATAAATATGGTGCATCAACGACACAATACTCGCAATGAGCTGCAATAGCTCGTGTTTTAAGAATGTAAACACCGATGAATTAAATCGAGCTTGGTTACAAACCAAGCGAAAAATACTCAAAATAATCCTTCGTTAAGAAAGCTGATGTATTTTATATCCTGTGCAACTGAATAACTGAAAATTACATGAGATCAGTTTTGGCTTAAATAAGTTCAGTTATGGACAGAACTGAACTGATATCAGTTGAACTGATCAAATCAGTTAAGAACAAAAACAAGTAGTGAAACATAAATAACACAAGATATGTTTATGGATGTTCGGAGACTTCAAGTGCTCCTACGTCACCCCTTCTACTACCTCAGGTAGGATCAACTAGAAGACTTCGATTTATACAACACCTTGTACAAACCCACTCAGCTTTGGACTTACTCTACTGCCTAACTGAACTCCTAGTCTAGACTGAAGGCAGCACTTTCCAGCCAACACTTGTTTAATGTCTGTGTGTCAAAGACTACATATACAAGTTTATTGTTTTTGTGCAAGACTATATTTGGGTGGTGGTGTGTGTGTGCGTGTGTGAGAACTGAACTATGAATACAACATGAATGTTGTTGGAAACTAAATTTCGATGTTTGACAAACTGAATGCCTAAATCGATTGAACTAACTGATCAAGAAGGCTGATAGTAACTGATCAAAAATAAGCGAACTGACGGTTGCCTATAACTGAAGATTAATGCGCAGAAAGGCAACTGAACCAGTTGAACTAAACGAGAAAGACAACTGACTGATCAGTTGGAAACTGATCAATTGCTACAATCAGTTGAGAGTTTTCAGCTAGTGATTATCAGCTGATCTTTCAGCTGTACACGTCCAGGATAAGGACATTTAAACGACAACAGTACAAAGCAGGCTGCAACTAATAGTGGGAACGCCGCATTTCAGAAAAGCTGCAGTGTACGAATGTTAGAAGAATGTCGACGTGGCAATAAACGGCTAAAAGATTCAAATTATAATTAATGTTACCGTTGAAGAGAAACCTATAAATAGCAGAAGAGAGAAGCTGATTTCACTCTTTCAGTCGCACTGGTCAGCTGGGCTGATCTTCATCAGTTGAGCTCTTCATCAGTTGGTCGGGCTTCTGAAGTTCTTCAGCTGAACCACCTATCAGCTAGACAATCAGTTGAACTGGTTTACAATACATCAGTTGAACTGGTTCAGTTCGGTCAATCAGTTTGTACGTTCAGTTTGCGTCTTCTATAGCTTCAGTTACTTTCAGCTAACTGCACAGTTAGGTAAATTTATCAGTAACAAAATAACAAGTTTTGTTAACATCAAAATCAAGATTGCGAATATGAAATGTTCCAACAAAAGGTCAGTGCATTTTTGGGGGTTATTTTTTATATGATTTTATAGATTCAGTTGCACATTAAAAAATTGAGTGTGATCTTTCTAGTCGAGCTTAAGTGTTAGTTACTTTATTTTATGGGGCCGAGCGGAGCTCATACAAGCTGATTCTATGAATTTTTGGCAAAGAATGAGCTTGAGCTGTTCTTGTAAAATATAAATACTTCAAGCTTGCATTTTAGCTGGTCTCAGCTGATTCAAATCTTGTTTGCATGGATGTTTTATTGTCTCATGGCATCAGTAAAGTCAAGTAGGATAATTGTTTATTTGAAAATTTTAAAATTATTTTGAAACGTCTCCTACTTTTTAACTTTAAAATCCTACTAATTTTTTTTTTAAACTTTGCAAAATTCATATTTAAAAATAACTTAACATTTCCATCAATCATTAAAAATAACTTAACATTTCCATCAATCAAAATAATTTAATAATTAAAATCTTAAGTGCATAAAAATCCCTAAATCGTCAATTAACAACTTTCAACTTCAACCTTTAACATGATCAAACTAACTTCAAAATAAAACATAAAAATCTCTAATTAAATCATTAACAAAATTTTTAAAACTTTGACTGTTAAGCTAATTTGGAAAATAAATGTCCCTCAGGAGTGTATTGTCGGACTCGATCCACTCAAGCGTCAGCGCCTCCCTCAATATCATCATCACCTGCATCATTCAAACCCAGTGAGTCTAATGACTAAGCACGTCATAAACATGAGTACAAATAATACATATACAAGCACATGCATTGAAATCTTATTTTTATTTAAAATAAGCTTGTAAGCATAAATAAATCATAAATCGTCAAATCGTAAAGATTCCAATCATTTATCATTTTGGGTGAAGTTTGATCCTTGAAAGTGACTAGTTGAATCCTTTGGTCGACTGATCAGTCTTAGCTCACCATTGTGCATGGGCACTGACGTAAAATGGAAATACGATCGTTGGACTCCCTCTGGGTTATTCTCCTGTAACCGGACTCCCTCTGGGGCCTTCTCCCTCACGATATTTCCAAAAATCATATATCATATCTTCTTTGTCACAGTCAATTCACATCCTTCAAAATATTTCTCGTTCTTTTTTAATCATAAAATAACGTGTCCTTTTCAAATTCGTAAAATATCATTTTAACAGCATAAATTGTACAGCTTTATTATAAATCATAAAATCTCATATTTTCCTCATAAGCATTTTAAAATATCATTTAGCATGTGCTATGATTCTTCGGGACACTTCCAACCCTTTTCGTACTACCCAAGTGTAAAATGATCGTTTTGCCATTGGACCCTAAAATTCTCGATTTTGATTTTTTCTCAGTTTTATTGACTTGAGAATATCCCAAATGATTATTTAAGCTTAAATTTTACTTTTAATATTTTTATTTAACGTAAACTCCAGCTTTTTGATTTAATTCCTTAATTATTAAACCGTGAAGCGTTTACTTTTCGAATTAATTCAAATTTAAATATTTAAACATGAAATTTTCCTTCCTAAAATACCCTCGTGAGCCACGAGCCACCCCCGTGGACCCACGGTTCTAGACCATTCCCTTATAAACCCAAAATTCGAACCCTAGACTATCAGCATTGAACTACTGCTCAAATCCATCGAGCCACCACCAAGCCATGATGGACCAGACCCTCACCCGTGCCTCCTGGACCCTTACTGACCTAGCCTAACCCAGCGCACCAGCCCCTAGCCAATAGCCCAAGCCGTGCGCTCCCTTCCTTGGTTCCCTCGGCCGCGACCCTTTCCTACCTAGCCACCACGAGCCACCACTGCACCAAACCCCAGCCTCGACCCTGAACCGTCATCCCTAGATCCTACTGCACCAGCCTAGCCAGCCTTAGTCGAGCCACGAGCCATACCTTCAGAATCCGCACCTACGCGTGCATGGGAAGAGTCCTTGTACTTGAGGACTCTTCCTTACTAGCTGTCCATGAATCCTAGCCATGCTAGGACTCTTCCTAACACTAAACCACGTCTAGCACGGCCCTGCCCAAGCCCTGGCCGAGCTGCATGCGAGTTCCCCACCTAGCCGAATCCCAAACACTACGAAACCCATGAGGAAACCATAGGTCTCCTCCTTCCTTGGCCAACTCGATTCCAGCCTTCGTGTGGTCCCTTAACGACTCTTTCCTAGCCCTTAAACACATCTATTGGCAGCGTGTCCTAGGAATTCATAACGTTTTTCAAACAAGCATAAAATTGTCAAACCTTTGAAAATATTCGTCAATACGTTGAGCGACTTTAACTCAATTATTTTTCATGCTAAAATAAACAAAACATGCATAATATGGTTGTTGGAAACTTAAGTTTCGGAGTTTGACGAATTGAGCGTGAAAACATTGCAGAACTGATCGAGTCAACTGAATGTAATTGAACTGAAAACACGTAACTGATAGTTGCCCGAACTGATAATTAATGCGCTAAGTATCGAAGGCAACTGAACTGATAAAAGCTAACTGAAGCTGTGTAGTTAACTGGATGATTAGTTAAGACTGATCAGTTATAAAGTCAGTTAATCTAGTCAGTTTATAAAGTCAGCTGATAAATCAGCTTGAACACATCATCAGTTAAAGAGCGTAGCCAACAACCGTCAAATTGTACAAGAGCGGTCTGCAAGTTATAGTGGGAGCGTCGCATATCAGAGTGCCACAACATACGATTGTAAAAAGAATGATGACGTGCCTAGACAGGACAAATCAACGGATATATTCATTTAAACGCATTCAATGTTACCGTTGAGAGCAAAGCCTATAAATAGCCGAGAAGATCAGCAAAGAAGAAGAGATAAAAAACCAGTTAGAAAGCTTACAACAAGTTACGAGCAAATCATTCTCAGTTACAAAAGCTCACGCTTATCATACACATTCATAGCTTTCAGGCTATAATTGGAGCTTTAGCACAAACACTTATTGTCGTAATATTCGATCTTTTTAGAGATCAGTTGTGCTTAGAAATTACATTCAGTTGCGTACTGATAAATGTGTATAGATACTAAGAGTTTCAGTTTGGCAGTGTTAAGTCTAAACTGAAGTGGTTTATTACAGTTGCTGTAATTAATCAAAGCCTTTCAGTGAATATCTTATCCTCGAAATAGAAGAGGTGAAGTAGGAGCATTTAAAGTCTCCGAACATCCATAAATCTTTGTGTTCTTTATTCTTCAAAGTATTCAATATGTCCTTCAGTTATTTCCGCACTACTTCAGTTAACTGATTGACATAGACTTCAAGATTCACGAATTTAGTTTATCACTAAACTGATTCAATCCTTTGAAAAGATAACAAGTGGTATCAGAGCAGTTTGAATCTTGTTTCTGAATACTTTTCATATATAAATCTGATTACCATTTCTTCTTTCAATAAGATCTCAATGTTTTCCAGAGAGGAATTTGACGATTGGAAGATAAGAATTCATGCTCATTTAGCTGCACAAGATGATGATATATGGTATGTCAAAACTGACAGACCAATGAGAATATTGAAAGCTAACACTGCCATTGCAATAACTGATGGAGCACCCCATCGAATCGACAAACAAAGTGAAGAGTGGACAACAAAAGATAAAAGGAAAGCCAACCTGGATAATGTGGCTAAAGACATTCTGTACAATACTTTGGACAAGATTACTTTCAGTAAGATAAAGATGTGCAGAACAACAAAAGAGATTTGGGAGAAGCTGATCCAGTTATGCGAGAGAAATGAGCAGACAAAAGAAAATAAACTCTCAGTCGTAGTTCAGAAGTTTGACAACATTAAAATGAAGACTGGAAATTCTATGAACGAGTGCGATGAACGTGTAAGAAATATTATAAATGAACAGAATGCACTTGGAAAAGTGTATTCAAACAAAGAAATTGCTCTGAAGGTGGTTCGGGATGTCAAGACCATGGCCATGAGAGAGTCGAAGGACTTGAACAAGGTTGAATTACATGACTTATTTGCTGATCTCAAAGCTAATGAGTTTGAATTGCAGACAAGAGAAGGAGAGCCTTCCACACCAGCAGTTACAGCTGCTTTAAGTGCCATCAACCTGGAACCAACTGGTTCATTTGAGAAAACTGCAGAACAACTAAGTAATAACGCGATGTCATTATTTGTCAAAAAATTTGGAAAATTCATGCGAAGAAACCAAGGTTCTTTCCAAAGGCCATATCAGATGAACAATTCAAAGGAAGAACCAAACTCTTGCTACAACTGCAAGACATGCCATTTTATTGCTGATTGTCCTAAGCCAAAGAAGGACAACAGACATTCAACTGAAAAAGGGAAAAAATCAGTTGAATACAAATAAGAGATAAGAATGATAAGAGATCATTCAAGAAGATGCATGGAGTCCTGCTAGCTGAAGAAAGCAAATCAAAATGGGCAGATACAGACAGTGAAGAGTCAGAAGCTGAGAGATTGAGCAGCTCCAGTAATGATTAAGAAACAAAATGCTTAATGGCAAATGATGCAGAGCTGGAAGTGAACATGTATTTGATTTCAGTTTTACTGACTTTACACGAGAAAAACTCATTTCCACACTACATGACATGGTAAATGAGTATCACAAACTTGCTCTTTCATTCAAGAAATCTAAAGCCAAGCAAACTGATCCCCAAGACAACAAAACTGAAACTGATAAGTCAGTTGAATTGTTATTCTAAGGAGGGAGATTGCGAAACAAAAAGTTGAAATGATAGAAAACCAATCCTTGATTCAGCAGTTAAAAACTGAAATATAAAAAAAAAAAACCGATCTGATTCAAGCATGGAGCTAGTCATCAGTCACGCTGACTGAAATGTAGGGTTTACAATAATCAGTTGCCGATAAAACTGGTTTGGGCTTTAATAGCATTAATGAAACCCCTGCAAGTGATACAATGCCAAAGTTGACTGAGCACAAAGGGAAACATATCAACTTTGTGAAGTCAAATTTGGTACATGAATTTTCTGAACCAAGTAAACCTATTGTCCAACCGATTGAACACAAGAACAAAGATAAACGGTTAGGAATTGGATATAGTCCTGAGAGTTCAACTTATTGGAAAAGCTGGTAATCTAAGCGGTTCAGCTACATAAATCAGTACTCTAAGAATGTCTATTACAATTACTACAACTGTAAGCCAGTTCAGAAGAGATATCGAAGGAACAATCAGTTGAAAAAGGTTACAAATCATATTGTCTCTTCTGCACACAACACACCTAACACACACAAGCCGGGGAAAATGATTTGGAACACATCAACTGGAAAGTGAGTCAGACTGATCCAAGTCTGGGTTCCTAAAAGACTAATCAGTTTAGGACCCAAATAGATGTAAGTACCAAGATTATTCATTGTATGTGATTGCAGGTGACAGGTACATCAAAGAAAGAATCAATTTGGTACTTAGATAGTGCATGCTCGCGACACATGATAGGGGATGCTGATTTGCTATCCCAACTGATCAAATATTCTGTTCAAAACATCAGTTTTTTAGACAACTATAAAGGTAGAACTGTGGGTAAGGGTAAGCTTATCCATGGTAACATTATTATTAATGATGTCTTACTTGTTGATAATTTAAACTATAACTTGATTAGCATCGGTCAGTTATGCAACAATAATTTTTCAGTTCAGTTCTGGTATGCTGTCGTTGAGCCACCAAAATTAAATTCCTACTCTCTAAATAGAATTATTGTAATGGTGAGCAGGGTCGAATCCACAGGGATTGGGGGATGATTTCTTTCAAGTAATAATGCAAATAAAATGGGAGTTTTTGTATATGAATTAAATAGAATACTAAACTATATTTATCCACGAAAGGAAAACAATAAATAAAAATGATCATTAATCAACTAGAATAAAATGAAGAATTTAATATGAGGAAAATCTGATTCAAGGGAGTTCTACTATTTAATTATATCACTGTTCATCGGCTAACAAATAATTTATTCAAGTTGTTCCAAGCAATTAACCTTAGAATTATAGGGATAAGCCGCTAAAATTCTTGTGTTTTCTAAATTAATTGACCGAACCCAGCATCCCGTCAAAACTTATCAATAACCAACTGGGCACGATAGCGTTCCATATTAATTAACGATAGCTTTTAGATTTGTGAAAACAGTTAATCCTCAAATCTAACAACCGAGATAGCTGCAATTGATAAATTCAGTTTTGTTGATTTATTTAGATTAAATATATTATGATAGCACAATATATCTAATCTATGCTACTTATGTACCAATCATTCATGACAATTATGGATAACTGAATTCATGGTTAGCAGTAGAAAATCATATATCAAATTAAATTGTCAGATTAATCGATATACAATATTCATAAAATTAAACCATAAATCGACAAATACTTGGAATAACAAGCATGTTAAATATGAGAATGAATACCTCACAGTGATAAATTAAACAGTAAAAATAACTCTTAAATCAGACTAAAAAATTAGCCAAGCATGGCTCGGTTTACCATCTCCATAAAAATAAATAAACAAAGAAAAGTACTAGAGCAGTGGAGAAAATCGGAGAGAAAATCATGCGTCTTTTTCTTCTCTTCACGTGTGATGATGGTGAAAGGAATTGTGAGTTGTTGGTTATTGGAGAATGTTGGGAGATTTATTTCTTGATTCTACCGCCTCTCTCTCCTTCTTCACGTTTTGTAGGTTATCAAAAGAAAGAAAAATGGGCCCAAAACATAAAAAAAAAAAAACAATAACCTAAAATAAAACCTAATCCCTAAAAATTAAAAGATACTAAGAAATATCAAATATCCACTAAAAATATAGAGTTTTTTTATGGAAAAAACTCTATCTTGTATTTTTTTTCCTTGATATAAAAATTTCTTATCTCACTAGGCAGCCGAAGATTAGTCACAAGGCGTGATCACACCTTATCAAAAAACCACTTCTAAATTTTTCTGTTCAAGTCTTCCACTAAGATCATATCGACAACTTTAATTGTGATATAAAGTCATCTTTTTTAGCCCAGATTTATAGCATGAACAGAAAAATTCCTCCTACAATAAAATCGCACAAAAATGTGTCAATTAAGTACGTTGGAAATGGTAACAATGAGATATATGACAACACAAATGCAAACTATTATGAGCCTATCAAGTTCAACAAACACACGTAAACTGTTAAGAACTCAACTGATGACATCATTATAATTGATAATAAGTGTGGTAACACTTATAAGTTTAGTTGGACTAATCAACCAAATGCACCAGTTTGTTTTGTAGCTTCTAAATCTTCTAAAAACTGGCTGTGGCATAAAAGGTTGAACCACTTAAATTTCAATTCCATCGCTCATCTGAATAACCATGATCTTGTAACTGGTCTGCCTAAAATTGATTTTTCAAAAGATAAAATTTGTTCATCATGTTAGTTTGGTAAACAAGTAAGATCTTCCTTCAAAAACAAGGGTAGTACATCTTCCACCAGATGCTTAGAACTGTTACATATGGATCTTTTTGGTCCTATACCAGTCATGAGTTTAAGGAGAATGAAATACACCCTGGTAGTTGATGATTTTTCAAGATTTACCTGGGTCATTTTTCTCAAATCAAAAGACCAAACTGCTGCACAACTGATTAAGCTTTTCAAAAGATTATTAAATGAAAAATCAATTGGAATTGACAGAATAAGGTCTGATCGAGGGACTGAATTTGTCAATCAAAATCTTTCTCAATTTTTAGAAAATACTGGAATTAAGCATGAGTTCTCAGCAGCTAGAACACCTCAACAAAATGGTGTAGCTGAAAGAAAAAATCGAACGCTTAAAGAATCATCTAGAACGATGCTTGCTGATTCCAGTATATCACAAATATTTTGGGCAGAAGCAGTAAACACTGCGTGTTATACTCAGAACAGATCAATGATTAATAAAAATCATTTGAAAACACCGTATGAGATCTGGCATGGGCAGAAAAGTGTGGTGTTCTACTTCAGAATATTTGGCTGCAGATGTTTTATTCACGATAATGGCAAAAATCATTTGAAAACTTTTGATGCTAAATCTGCAGAAGGAATATTTCTGGGTTATTAATCAGTTAGTAAAGCTTATAGAGTATTTAATAAATGCACTTTGAATGTTGAAGAATCAATTTATGTTGTCTTTGATGAAACTGCACTAACTGATAAGCCAACCGATCCAGTTGAGCTAACTGATCGCTTTACAGAAATCAGTTTGGAGGATGATAGTGAAGAAGAAGTTCACATCAATCGAAACATCCTTCAAACACCGGAACTAGAAGTAGCGGATCAAGCAGTTGAACAATAAATTATTCCTAACAATCAGTTGGTGGGACAACACGATGATATCAAAATGCCAACTGAAACTATAGCAACTGAAACTAAAAGAGATATTCAGTTACAAACTGAACCAGTTGCTGATGTCGATCAAAATAATCCCAACTACAAATGGAACGAATCACACCCACAAGAATTGGTGATAGGTAATCCATCTGATCCAGTAAGAACTAAAAAAAAAATGTTTAATTTATTTGTTCATTCAGCTTTTGTTTCCCAATTGGAACCGAAGAAAACTGATGAAGCTCTAGATGATCCTAACTGGATAAATGCTATGCAAGAAGAGATAAATCAGTTTACCCATAACAATGTCTGGAACTTAGTTCCAAGACCAATTTCAAAAACTATTATAGGTACAAAGTGGGTATACAGGAACAAACTTAACGAGGATGGTTCAGTTGTGCACAATAAAGCGAGACTGGTAGCACATGGATATAGGCGAGAAGAAGGAATCAATTACGATGATACATATGCACTAGTTGCACGACTGGAAGCAATCAGAATATTCCTCGCCTTTGCTTACTTCAAAGATTTCAAAGTGTACCAGATGGATGTTAAAAGCGCATTTCTGAATTGTCAGCTGCAGGAAGAAGTCTACGTTGAACAACCACTAGGTTTTGTAAATCACTCTCTTCCTGATCATGTTTATCACCTGAACAAAGCTTTGTATGGTCTCAAACAAGCTCCCAGAGCTTGGTATGAGACTTTATCAAAATTTTTAACTGATCATGATTTCACTGTTGGCACAGTAGATAAAACTTTGTTCAAATTTACTAATAATAATCATATTTTACTCGTGCAAATTTATGTTGATGATATTATTTTTGGGTCAACTAACCGCAAATTATGAGAGAAGTTTTCCAAGTTAATGAAGGATAAATTTGAGATGAGTATTATGGGTGAACTGACGTTCTTTCTTGGGCTGCAAGTGTAGCAACTAGAAACTGGTACTTTTATCAGTCAGACAAAATATACGAAGGAACTGCTGAAGAAATTTGGCATGGAGACATGTTCAGCTGCAAATACTCCCATGAGTTCATAGATTAAATTAGATAAATATGAAGGGGGAATATATGTTGAGACGGCACTCTACAGAGGTTTAATAGGTTTTTTATTGTACCTAACTGCTAGTCGTCCTGATATTGTGTTTGCTATTTGCATGTGTGCTAGATTTCAGGCATATCCTAAACAATAGCATTTTTCAGCTGCCAAACACATTTTAAAATATCTTAAAGGCGCACAAAATATGGGATTATGGTGTATGCTAAAGACTCATCTTTCAATCTAGTTGGCTATTCGGATGCATATTATGCAGGATGTAAGCTTGATCGAAAAAGCACAAGTGGATCATATCAGTTTCTAGGAAACCGACTGATTTCATGGTTCAGCAAGAAGCAAACATCCATAGCAACTTCCACAACTGAAGCAGAATACCTTGCTGCTAGAAGATACTGTGCCCAACTGCTCTGGATTCAGCAACAACTGAAGGATTATGGAGTCATTGTAGAAGAATAACAAATTTTCTGTGATAATACAAGAACTATTGCAATTACATACAATCCAATTCTTCACTCCAAGACCAAACATATTGATGTTAGACATCACTTCATCAGAGATCATGCTCTAAAGAAGGACATCAGACTGGAGTACATATCAACTGAACAACAAGCAGCTGACATCTTCACCAAGCCACTTCCCGAGACTAAGTTTTCTTATTTTCGCAATATTCTTGGCTTAATTGATTTTTCTTAATATTATTTGCGTTATTATATATTCTTGTTGTTATTCAGTTATTATAAGTTTGATTGCAGTATGAACAAAGCAATAAAATAATGAACTAGCAATGAACAAAATAGAAATTTTATTGATAAAATCTCTCTGCTAGTACACGATTTAGTTCTCTTTCTACTTCATCATGCCATAGAGACATCCAAAGGGATATCTCATCGGAAGAATTTCTTCTGAAATCTTTCAAGAAAGAATCTTTCCTAGAACTATATGCCCCTTCATGAGCATCATGTAGTAAAGACCTTCATCACTAGCAAGGTCTGAAGTATGAACGATGGTGAGCCGCCGCCTATACATAATTTCAGTTGCCCTCTATTCTCTTGTGGCAACTCGTCTCTCCTGTTGGATAGACTGCAGCTCTTGAACTTTAGTCCAGTTGGACAGTGTTTTTGCGAAGACAAGGTCTTCAATTTCCTTCTTCTTCGCTGTTTCAGATGCCAGACTATCCCTCTCTGTGCGATCGGATTACCTGGAACTGCTTGCCTTGTCCCTCTGCTCTTAATTAATATTATCTGAAAAATTTTGTGTCTAATATGTTTGATCCTATTTATAGAGACATTCAAACTAACTGAAGAAACGATCAGAAGAATATGAAGAGTCCTTAGTCAACCGACTACAATTAATTCTTCGAGGATGAGATTCTCTTACTCTCTTGTACTTTTATGCATTTATTTAGGGGGGATGTCGATTTTAAATTGGTTAACTGATAAGACAGTTGTCAGTTGGTCTTCAACTGAACTGGTTCAGATTTCAGCTGATCACTCAGTTATTGACCTAACTGATCTTATCACGTAGGTTAACTGATTATCGGTAAAATTCCACATTAAATGTTGTGACTGTTAAAATTACGTCATTAATTATTTTTAGTTCCTTGAATAATGATCGACAATGAGGCCCCACGTAGTCCGAGCGACTCCCTTACAGTTACACATCACATACACACATTTTTAATTCAATTAATCTTGGACTGACGCGTGTCCAAAAATTTGAACAGTCACCAACATAAGTAATTGTTCCGTTTTATTCAGTTCTTTACGTCATTTCAAATATTCACTCAGAGTTTTCAAGCATTAGAAGTTTCACACACATAGAGCTTTCTTCTTCACAGAAATTCGAATATTCAGCAAAAGGGGAAGCCAAACAACCGCTTATATTCTCAATGCGATGGCTATTTATTTCGAACAAGTCATATCTGTCAAAGACGAAGCCGTTCGAAGTGTCTTTCTGAAACTGGAAGCAGCTGGGCTGAAGAAATTTCTTGGACTGGCAACTCAGGCGATTTACCCGAAGGAGATACAAGAAATTTATGCCAACAGCTTCATCTCCGATGAAGGTAAAATCACAACAACCGTCAACAATCATTTGCTGACCATAGATAAAGACACCTTCAGCACCCTCTTCCAACTTCCATCTGATGGCTTATATCACTTCTCTGAAATAAAGCTTGCTGATATTGAGGAGATGCAGACGCTGTTATCTGCTGACGGGAGAAAGATCAAGGTATCTGATCCTAAGAAAGAGCTAAAGCCTGAAATTCAGTTACTGGCAGATATAGTTGCCAAGGATATTCTTATCAAGGCAGGCTCATTTGCTGCCCTCACCATTGAAAAATTTCAAGTAAGGACTATAATCTTGAATGGAAGGAGACTGAACTTGCCAGCTATTATTTTCAACATCTTGAAGAACATGGTTCAGTCCTCGAAGCAGTCCAAAGGTTTTTTTGTGCCACTCAGCTACCTATTGAAGAAAATTGGTTTGGTGGATGACTCAGCTGAGAAGTCATCCAAATTCAAGGTCTTTAATGCCAAAAATGTTCAGCAGCCAAAGACCAAGCTGGACATTTCTCTTAAATAGTTTGTGAAGATCAAGAAAGAGATTGGGATGCTGGAAATTCCCAAATCAGTCAAGAAGGCAAAGACCAAGGACTTGGCTCAGAAGAAGACCACCAAGAGGAAATTGATTATCAGCGAAACTGAATCAGAGAAAACTCCTTCCCCGAAAATCATTAGGAAGCCAAGGTCCCAAAAAACCAAACCAGTTGAAGTCATTCCAACAGAAAGATTGAAGCCAACTGGAGCTGAACCACCTCTCATTGCTATAACTATCAGGGAAGTTCCAGTTGCATCACCAACTGAACCTCCGCAACCGACTCCAATTGCTCCTCCAAAGAAGACAATCACCGAATCTGGTGAAAAACTTAAACTAGTTGGAGTTCGAGCACCACCCATCACCATAGCCAGACCAAATATTCTACCAATGGCTCGACCAAAGGGTGTCGTGATTCGAGAGGTGGGTGTCACCACCTCAGGGCTGAGCATTTCTCACGCCCTAGATGATCCTAAAGGTAAGGGCAAGTTGATTGAAGAGCCCAGACCTACCAACCCGATTCAAACTCACATCGATCTGGTATGGAACGAAATAATGAGTTCTCTAAATCGAAGTTGGAAACGTATGATGAATGGGTCAAATTTAGGACTGAAGTGTTTGTCAGGCGTTTGCAGAAGACATCAGTTTTGAGCAAGTTCATCGCCTTGGAGACAATCGTCCTGAAGACAGTTAATGCTATCACAATCGCTCAAGCGTTGGAGAGGACGTATTTTTTTTATCTAATGTGTGTAAAGAAGCTATCTGAAGTAACAGCTCAACTGAGAATGAACTATGGTCTGACCAGTCCAACTGCCTACAATGACAGAGCAGTTTTTCTGCAGCTGGACTCATATCTCTCAACTTTGCAGATGAAGATCAAAGTTTGGGAATCAAATCAACTACTGAATATTCAGTGAATTCCCAAAGCCCAACTTCAGAGGAGCAGGATGAAACTTCTACAGCTCAAACAGAGCCATCCTGCTGAACCAGTTTCTGAGCAAGTGACTGCTTCTATTTCTAAGGATGCTCAACCATCTTCTTCTGCTCCTTCTAAATCTCATCCAGCTAGTCTTCAGCTGTACACAGATGCTGAGTTGTCACTGGCAAACGTCGATGAAGTGATACAATCAGTTTCCACTGACATCCAGCTGAATCTTGTAACTGATGAATCAGTTGAAAACCAGAGAAAAACTGAACAACCAGCCTCAGAGGCTATGGTACAACAAGCTGAAGAAATAGTTCAGTCAACTGCCACGACTGAACAACAAGAACAAACTGAAACTGAAGTGGCTCAGTTGCACTCCGAACAGATAGAAGAAGTACAAGTGCAAACTGAAGAGCCAACAAGTTCAACTGCTGCTCAGACTTCTACTTCTACCCAAGAACCTCAACAGGAGGCGGCAGTTGAAGAAGGTATTACAGAAATAGTTCATGCTGAGACTAAATCACCAAATATGGCTTTGGTTATTTTCAATGATGAAGACAAGGACAAAGATCTAGATATACCTGAAGCCCTGTCTCCTGAGATACCTATAGCAGCTGATATTATGATAGAAGAAATTCAGTCCAGCTTGCACAATTTTATTTCAACTATTTCTGATATGAAGTCTACCCAACTACTGCATACATTGAAGATTGATTCTACAAAGGAGAGTACAATGAAGAGCCTCAACCAGGTTACCAAGGATATTACCTCTTTATTTCTCCTAGTGGATCAGTTGAAGAAGGACAGAGTGACGGCTCCAACCTTTTTCCAAACTCAGGACATGCTTATCAATCGGATTGATTTTATACAAACAAGCATGACAAAGAGAATGGATTTGATGTAGGAACAAATGTTACACGCTATAGCTCAAGTCACTTCAGAAGTCCGTGTTTTATCCAATAAAGTTGGTGGTGTTGACAAAAAGGGGGAAGAAGAGCAGCAACATCAATCTAAGAAGAGACCAAGTCAACCAACTGATCAAGAATCGGCTGATAAAAGAGCCAAGAAATGAAGATCAGTTAGAAGACAGTCTCTATTCAGTTATTATTTGATTTGACAGATTTTCAGTCAGTAGAAGATTCTTTCATTCTTTGATTTTATTCTTTCATTCTTTATAAGAATCTGTACAGTGAAAGATTATTTCAATGAAAGATTATTTAATCTACAATTTCAAGTTCAGGTTATAATTTCATGAATTCTAAGTTTTGTCAAACACCAAAAAGGGGAAAATTGTTGGAATCTTAAGTTTCGGAGTTTGACAAATTGAGAGTGAAAATATTGCAGAACTGATCGAGTCAACTGAACGTAACTGAACTTAAAACACGTAACTGATAGTTGCCCGAACTGATAATTAATGCGCTAAGTATCGAAGGCAACTGAACTAATAAAAGCTAACTGAAACTGTGTAGTCAACTGGACGATCAGTTAAGACTGATCAGTTAGACAGTCAGTTAATCTAGTCATCTATAAAGTCAGCTGATAAATCAACTTGAACACATCATCAGTTAAAGAGCGCAGCCAACAACCGACAAATTGTACAAGAGCAGCCTGCAAGTTATAGTGGGAGCGCCGCATATCAGGCTGTCACAGTATACGATTGTCAGAAAAATGATGACGTGTCTAGACAGGACAAATCAATGGATATATTCATTTAAACGCATTTAATGTTACCGTTGAGAGCAAAGCCTATAAATAGCCGAGAAGATCAACTGAGAAGAAGAGATAAAAAACCAGTTAGAAAGCTTACAACAAGTTACGAGCAAATCATTCTCAGTTACAAAAGTTCACGCTTATCATACACATTCATAGCTTTCAGGATATAATTCGAGCTTTAGCACAAACACTTATTGTCGTAATATTCGATCTTTTTAGATATCAGTTGTTCTTAGAAATTACATCAATTGCGTACTGATAAAAGTGTATTGATACTAAGAGTTTCAGTTTGACAGTGTTAAGTCCAAACTGAAGTGGGTTATTACAGTTGCTGTAATTAATCAAAACCTTTCAGTGAATATCCTATCCTCGAAATAGAAGGGGTAACGTAGGAGCATTTGAAGTCTCCGAACATCCATAAATCTTTGTGTTCTTTATTCTTCAAAGTATTAAATCTGTCCTTCAGTTATTTCCGCTCTACTTCAGTTAAATGATTGACATAGACTTCAAGATTCGCGAATTCAGTTTATCACTAAACTGATTCAATCATTCGAAAAGATTTAAAATATTCAAGTGTTTATTTCAGTTACCCAATTGATCCTAACAATGGTTTAAATGATCCGTCAAAGGAGTTTAGAAATGTGCCTTTGCTTTTTAGAACACTCGAATATACGACAGTTGGCGTGGGGGCACGAAGAAGAACGAACGGGCGACAAAGACTCCTTGTTTTCTCCTCCTCAAAATTTCCCAAAATATGTTTTTGTGGTGTGTGTGTGTTTTCGGTGGATGTGTTTAGAAAAACCATAGGATTTCTATTTTATAGATTTTAATTTGCATGATAATTGACTTTAGTTTTGGGCTTTTATGTTTAGGAGCAATTGGGCCTATTAATCCTAGGTAAATTCGGTCAAATAACACTACTTTTGATCTATTAAAATTCCCTCGTTTGCCCAAAACCGGTTTCCCGGATAAAATCGAGCTCATATTGTAAAATAATTTGAACTCTATTATTTTTAGAAAAATTTAATCATATTGAATCATACTAATAAGCCTTGAAAATATTTATTGAAAAATATTTATTTTATCTTGATCGTCTCAGTCTCCTTTCCCCAGCCTATTATCGAATATTCGGGTAAAATCTACAGTTTTCATAAAACCATGCAATTAGACCCTTAATCATATAATATGTATCATGTAAGCATTTAAAATCAATTAAATAAAGCAATTAACCAATTTAAATCATTTGCATGCACGTGGTTTACGTAGGTTGGCTTTTGAACGTTACATATTTATTCCATTTCAAACAAATTAATTAAAACAAAAACGCTTCATTGTCGTGCTTTTACTTGATGCATTGGGATATTTATTTAAATGCTAATTGGGTATAATGAATTCAGTACAACTAGAGCAAATAAATGCATCTATCTTGATAATTTCTACGGATTTAGCTTTTCTTACCATACACTTAGTTAATAAATAATATGGTTTCCTTGATCAATTATTTTGATTTTAAAAAGCCAAAAGTCTAAGCTCTCATTGTTTGGTTATTTGTCTTTTCGGATCTTTGTTTTAGCTTTTACTACTATTGGAGTATGTCTCACAAAGAGTTGGACGACTCAAACCAAATACAGAAGGACAAGAAACCTATCTCAGTTGGACACAATAACTGATAGGGAATCACAAGAACTCTCGGTTGGAAGGACTCCTTGTTGGTAACCTGTGCAGATAAACACAATAGCTGGACGAACTGATATATGGGAGCAAATCTAGATAAGCACAACATGGGGAAGAATCCATGTTTTGTGGGAACTATAGCCGAGAGTTATAAAATGAGAGCAATCACTGTATTTTTTGGAGTACTTTTCTTTGGTACAAACTCGTCCAAATAATTGTGGTGACATCAATAAAACAAGCTTGGTTATTCTCTCGTGTATGTAGGTCTTCGACCGAACCACGTAAATTCGTTTGCGTCTTGTTGCATATATATTTGTCCGTAGTATCAAGATTCATTGTCACCGATCTGATATCGAGTTCAATACTCGGTTTGAGCAATCGTGTGTTTTTCCTCAAGCACTAGTCCAAGCATATTTCCAGAATCCTAACCAAAGATAAAACCGATTCATAACAATTGGCGCTATTTGTGGGAAACGAACCCACGGTGGGCTCGATGAAATTTGATATCGAAAAGTTTACTGGAAGAAACAACTTCGGATTGTGGAGAATCAAGATGCGAGAAATTTTGATCCAACAAGGACTCATCGAAGCATTAAAGAAAGATGATGGATCATCTGGTTCAAACAAGGATGATGGAACTGACAAAGAAAAAGTGAAGACCGATATAATGGAAAAGGCATAAAGTGCTATAATTCATGCCTCGGGGATAAACCTGTAATAACCGAAAAACCAATATACGTAGATATGTGCATAAATTTTATTATTTAATTTTAAATGATTATTATTTTAAGAATTTGTTGATTTAATTGCATTTAAATCATTTACGTTATTTTTAAGGATTTTAAATCGCGTATTTCAAATTTTAGCTTTTAGATATTTATGTGAGACCGGACCGGAGATAGGAAATCGGAGATGAAGTTTATGATCCAAAAATATTCCTAAATTTATTCCGAGCTAAGAAATAATTGAATTTAATGAAATCAAGTGGAATTAAGTCTACTTTAATTAATTAATCATCAATTTAATTGTAGGCTTCTTAATTCATCAAGATTATGCTTAATTAACATTTTAATCAAGCTTATCTAACCTAAGATTCTATTTAGCAAAACTTAAACAAATCTTACACTAATTGGGCAGCCAACTCTCGGTCATTTCTACTCCACACAAATGAAAACCATTCAACTCCCTCAACCACACAAATGAAAACCATTCAACATGCATGTTCCCCCCAACTTGACATCATTTACTCACCCATGCACCACCTTATTAAACATCAGCTTTCACCACCTTCTCCACTCCACCTAGCACGAAATATTAGAGGTTTAGCAGCTCCCATTCTTGGCCAAGGCAGCAACAATAACAAGGTTTCTTCATTTCGTTTCCGTGTCTCTCGGTCCGACGTATCGTGTTGTTTATTGTAAAAACAACTTAAGGCATGTGTATTTTCTCCCTTTTTCTCATCAATCAAGTGTATTACATATTTTTAGTATGATATATGTTAATGGTTCCGATTTTATAGCAAGAAACCACAAGAAAATATTTTTGAGAACCATAGTCCATTCTCGGCCATCTTGTGCAGGTCACGGCCCTTGCTTGTTTTGTTGATTTTCAGGTTGGCTCAGTTCCTAGGCTCCCAAGGCTGCTTATGGTCATGTCCTAGGGTGTGTTAGGGTCAAGTTTGATCAAGGGTTCAAGCCCCAAAACCATAAGTTAAGTGCTCAAATTAGTAGGTAAGAAACAAGTGTCACATTTGGGGTTCATTTGCTGTCAATGGGTTGTGTAGGATAGTGTTCGAGCCATGGCTGGCCTAGGGCCGGTAGCCATGGATAGGACCCTTCCCTAGAAAGCATAAGATGTGGTCAAGTCGGCCCTAAGTGGCTTGAGCCATGCCCCAAATCGTTTGGACAGAAACAACTCAGGTTGGTCGCGTTTGACAGTAGCATTTGTGTGTGTGGTTCGTTGTTGGTTTATGGGTTTGTATGGTTCATGGTTGGCTAAGGGCCCTTAGCCATGACTCATACAACACCTTAAAATGTCTAGCATGGACCATGGTTAGCCTCATAGCTACTGGATCCATTATTTGACAACAATCGAACTAGGAAGGTCACGGTTCCATGACATTAAGCTCTCGGGTGGTTCTTGTTTTGTTCTAAGGTGGTTGGCTGGTTCATGGTTGGCCTAGGGCCCTTAGCCATGGACTAACCAATGCCTCAACATTTCAAGAAGGTGTTGTGACCACTGGTTTGAGCCATGGTCAGGTTTTAATAGCCATTTTGACAGCAAGTGACAAGATGCTCCAGTATGTGTTCTCGGCAGTATTGAGCTTCGGCTCTTGGGTCTTGTTCTTGGTTCTTGGTTTGCCTGTGGCCATTAGCCCTGGACTAAGACATGCCCAAATGTGTTACGGAAGTCCTGTTTTTAGCCGTTCGTGATTTGGTTAAGTATAGAAGTCGTAAGAGAAATTACGGTGCTAAGTGCCAAAGAAACTCTCGTAAGAGCGCCTTCACGATTTTGGTTCCTTTGCACTTTAATTCATATTTCCAGTAACATTTTGTGTAATTACAGTAAGTTTAAGCATATTTTGATAATGGCTAGATGTTGGTTCGATGTTGGTTCAGGTTGGTTCGGAGCCATGGTTGAAATTAGAGTTCATGGTCTAGTTTGGCTCGGTTTTGATGCATGCATGGCCGTATCTCATCAATTTCATTGATTGTGGTTCGGACATGATATTTTATTGTTGTGCATTACATTCGATAACTTATTAAGTTGGTTAAGTACGGTTCGAGTATCAAGTCGTTCGGAAGTCCCTAAGTCACCGTACTTCATTTGGGTGCATTTTAGGTCAAATTAGGGTTCCATAAGTCCCACGATAAATTACGTCGCAGCGAGCATGGGAAACGATCCAACTAAGCCAAGCATAAGGGTTGTAAGTATATTTACGTGCAAAATATGAAAATGCTTTATTTTTTTTGAGATATGCGATCTGTCTTATGGCCATTTATGTTATGGGTTTGGAAGGCGACGCACGCAGTCGGGGACCTCTCCAAGTAGTATGGGTTTGGAAGCCGGGATGCGTGACCGGGGACCTCTCCACCCGGTGACTTACGACCGGTATAGGATTATGTACGGGTACGGACATCCGGTCCAAGGGCTGTGGTGATCTCTACCGCCCAGTATACTGTGGTTTAGTCTGATCAGGCGATTATGTTATGGGCCACTTGCTTTGACACATTATTTCTACAGAAAATTACGATATGATATGATATGGCTCGTAGTGAGCAAAGCTTTTGCGTACGATTTTTATGATATGCACGTATCTATATTTACTCATGTTTATGTTATCATGTTACGATTCAGTTTACGATATTTTTCCGTTGCATGCGATCTTATTACGTATTTATTGATTATTCACGATATATGCATGCTAGGTCTTTAGACTCACTAGACTTGATTGATGTAGGTACTGTCGATGCAGAGGCTGAGGGCGGGGACCAGTGAGTTAGCTCGGATCGGTGGTAGTATGAACCCGAGGACCTCACGTTTAGTTATTCAGTTTTATGTTCAAACTCTTGTTATAACTTTTATTCATTTTAAGTTATTGTTTAAAACATTATTCAGTTTCCGCTGCTATGTTTATGTTAAACCGTTGGGTTATTTTACGAAAGTTTTTATACGTTACAAGTTTATTTATTTAAAGAGAAAATTTTTAGTAATTCCGTAAAATTATGAATACGAAATACGGACCCTCACAAAACCACTGCGGGAAGTGTCCAAGGAGACTACAGCCGCTGGGATGTGGCTCAAACTCGAAAATCTATATATGAACAAGTCCTTGGCAAATCGATTATACATGAAACAACGACTTTATTCATTTAAGATTCGAGAGGAGAAGAGCCAAGTGGATCAGATCGACGAATTCATAAAGATTTTGGATGATCTCGAGAATATCGAAATAAAATTGGAGGAGGAAGACAAGGACACTAATCCTACTAAATGCTCTCCCAAAGTCATATGAAAACTTCAAAGATGCCATGCTTTATGGAAGAGACCAAGCAGTATCTTTGGAAGAAGTTCAATCTGCCATTCAATCAAAGGAGCTAAAAAAGAAAATAAACAACAATGGAGAATCACATGGAGAAACTTTGCTTGCTCGGGGAAGGACAGAAAAGAAGATTAACAAGGGACTTAAAGGCAGGCCTCAGTCAAGAAGTAAAGGAGTGTATAAGTGATTTCATTATCACAAGGAAGGGCATTTTAAACGGGACTACCCTGACAGGAAGAAAAGGCCTCAAGAAAGACCCTTGAACGATGGAGAAGCAGGAGTAGCCTCGGATGGCCATGAGTCAAGCAACCACTCAAGCTAACACTGAAGCTGGTCCATCAGGAACCAAGGATACAAACACGAATGCTAATGAATGGACAGAGCATTGAATTGAGGATCACTTGAAACTCTTTATGCTCTGATGTTTCTTTTGAAAGTTTTCTCTTGTTAATGCTTCTACAGTTTTTGATTTGCATGTGTAGCTCTTATAGTCTGTTATTAGTCAGTTTCATTTCCCTGAAATGTTTTTGATGCTATGATTTAATGAACTATTTTTCTCCTGCAAGTGTTGTCTCACATGTTGCCAACACGCTTAACAACACCCATGCTAACTAGTTTTTATTCATGGGAGAAAAATTCTCGAATTCAGGGGGAGATGACTTAAGCTAATATGGATAAATGTGCTTGATCTCATTTTGTCCAGCAAGGCAAAAAGGGGAGATTGAAGGGAAATATAATTTCTTAATTTAATTTATTTCCCTAATATTATCTTTTTCTTGTTGATTTGATTGTGTATAATATTGAATAAGATTTTGCCTTTCTAGATAATAAGATAATTATGCAAATATTATTATGATATGGTATCAATGTTCAAAAAGAATTTGTTCCTAATTAAACTCCTACTTTCCTTGTGTAATAGGTTTCCTTATGGAGAGATGAAGTATATGAATAAGAGAAAGAAGGACGTTGTTGACGAGAGCTCTTCATTCACGCACTTTGCACGACAAAAACCTTTCAGAGAAAATTAATTCACAACGTCACTGCTGTTTTGAAGAGTGATGTTTCACGTGTTGCCTTGATTGTTAGAGACATCTACAGACAACATCCGTGACGAAGTTGGCTGAAGATCGTGTTTTGTTGCTCCAGTTTTTGGCTTCACGTTTTTGCTTTCTTAATTATGTTTTAGTGTTGTTAGTTATTTTAGAAATCATTTATTTTATCAACGTGTTGATAAAATTGATTTTAGTAATAATCACTATTGGTATTATTTTCGTGTAAACTCATTGGTTTTATAATGATTATTATTTTGCCCTGAGGCACCGCGCAAGTTGTTGTAATATTTAGAACAACACTTAATTTTGATAAAACACAAATTTACAATCTTATACTACTACTGTCATATTCGATATACTCATTTTTACTGTTAAACAAAGTAGGTTTCCCACCTTACAAGTAGTATCAGAGCCTACTCTTGATATAATAAGTGCTGATTCTGGTTTTTGTTTTGTTTGACAGAAATATTTAAATGGACACATCACTTGCAAATGCAGCACTTTGACCACCAGTCCTAGACGGAACCAACTACAGCCTATGGAAGGTCAAAATCAGATATTACATAAAATTCATAGATGAACGGGCATGGCAGCGTGTTATAAATGAGTGGACTCCACCGATGAAGATAGATCAAGATGGTGATAGCTTGCCAAAACCGGAAACTGATTGGACTGCCGATGAAGTATAGAGTTCGAATTACAACTCAAAGGCCTTAAATACAATATTCACTTCAGTCGACATGAACATGTTCAGTTTGATTACAAACTGTATTTCTGCTAAGGATGCATGTGATACTCTCCAAAGACATTGTGAAGGTTCTGAGAGTGTGCGACGAACTAGATTGAGGATGCTTACTACCAAGTTCAAGAATATGAGGATGGAAGAATATGAGAATATACTGGATTATGATCGTCGCCTATGGGTAATTGCTAATGAGGCATTCAGTCTTGGAGACCCCATCTCTAATGAACGATTAGTTAGCAAGGTTATTCGTTCTTTGCCCGAAAGATTCAACGTAAAAAATTGTGCAATAGATGAGGCTAAGGACACGACTCAGATGGCTTTGGAAGATTTGATAAGTTCACTTCGTACATTCGAAATGAAAATGGACATGCAGAAAAAGGACAAGGGCAAGACTATTGCATTCCAAGTTCTAATGACTCGTATAATGATCTTCTTCAACTATCCCAAGAGGTAAATGAATCGGACCTTTGTGAGGATTCTATTTCCTACGTTACAAAGAAATTCGGGGATTATTTGAAGAGAATCAGAGATAAGAAGAAGGCTGAACAACCATCAAAGTTTTCTAGTCTACCAGCCCCTGAAAGAGCACAGAAGCTTCCTGTTGAAGGCCAGTTTCGACCAAGAAATGAAGGTAAGGGCCAGCTTAATTCAAAAAGGTATGATTATGTACAATGCATAGAATGCAATGGATTCGGACATTATGCCAATGAATGTGCAAATAGAACTCGCAAGAATAAAGGGTACAATGTTTCTTTAAGCGATAAAGAATCTGATGAGGAGGAATCCAATGAAGAAAACAATCACACCTCCTTGAATGCACTTTTGGTAGAAAGACGTTGGTTGCAGGTGAATCCTTTAGGTGTTTCCCTAGGTGTTGACACTCCTAGATGCAATACATGCGCAAAATCAATGTGTCTAAAATCTACAACTTCTGGAAACTCAAGCGAGGATGATGAGCTGAAAGCTTGATGATGAAGAAATCACTCTTGAGAGTGTACAGAAGCTTTATGAAGAGTTGTATGCTGATTGGACTAAACGAAATAAGCTTAACTCAACTCTCATGAAGGAGAACACTGAACTGAAAGCTGTGATTGCCAAACTTGAAGTAATCCTAAGCAAAAAGGACTTGGAACTATGAAAGACCAAGGATGAGCTTCAGAAGAGAACTGAGACACTAACCAAGTTCAATTCGAGCCATCTAAGTTTGAATCCATACTTTTGATGAGAAGAGATGACAAGAAAGGGTTAGGTTTCAAAGACAACATCTTTGAAATTGGTGAATCATCTAAATCAACCATCTTTGTGAAAGGAAAAATTGATTCTTCTAAACATTCACATATCCACATTTTTGAGCAAAAGTCCTCCACCAAAAAGACAACCTACTGCACATGTTTCGAAGCAAAGAAAACGCAGGTATGTGTGTCATTACTGCTTTAATCCTGGACATATCAGGCCCTACTGTTTTAAACTCAGGGAAGATTGGATAAATTCAAAGGCGAATCGGATGTTCCCTCGAATGTTGCCCAATACTTACCGCAACACCTCCAACCGTCGACCTACAGTAAGACAAATTTGGGTACCAAAGTTAAAAACTCACTGTAATGTTGTTTATACATCTTTAAAAACTAACACTACAGGTCACTGGTACTTTGATAGTAGAAGCTCACGCCATATGATAGGATCACGAGAACATCTCATCGATTATGTTGATAAAAAAGGCGGTAAAGTAATCTATGGAGGGAGAGCTAAAGGAAGGATTGTTGGAAAGGGAACATTGAATGTCGAAGGACTACCAAAGCCCCACAATGTGCTTCATGTTGAAGAATTAAATTCAAATTTAATAAGCATAAGCCAATTGTGTGATGATAATTTGCATTTCAAATTTGATAAACATATTTGTGAAGCTTTTGATGAAACTAACTTGTGCATTATGACAGGTACAAGGTCTTCGGACAACTGCTACCAAATAGTTGAAGAACTTTCATGCAAACATGCACAAGTTAGTGAACTCGACCTATGGCATAAAAAACTTGGACATGTGAATTTCAAAACCCTGAAGAATTTATGTAAGTACGATGCAGTACGAGGTAAGCTTAATCTTTCATCTGGTGTACCATATGTTTGTGGCGATTGTCAAAAAGGTAAGCAAACCCGCGTGTCACATCACATGTTGCCCCACTTTGGGATAACACGTTGTCTTGAATTTCTACACATGGATCTTATGGGTCCTATGGAAGTAGAAAGCTTTGGAGGTAAGAAGTATTTGCTAGGTGTGGTTTTTACGTGTTTTATTGCATTAGTTTTATGTGTGTTTGCATTGTGCATGCGTACATTTCATTTACATTTTGTTCGTTTTAGAGTAAAGCATATGCCTATGATCATGCCTCACTTGTGCGTGATGAAAATGTGCAAGCCAAGAAGACTATGGGCAGAAAGGTTGGCGCCCGAGCGGTAATATTTTACCGCCCGGACGCAAGATGTAAATTGATGAGTTAATTTCCAGAAAGTGTGGCGCTCAGGCAGTAATATTCTACCGCTCGGGCGCGAGAAGTATCTTCCGAAGAGTTAACATACTGAAGAGTCGGCGCTGGGGCGGTGAAATCTTACCGCCCGAGCGCGAGAGGCTGCACTTCCCAAGCAGGATTACAGAGGGTGTGGTGCTCGAGCGGTAATTTTCTACCTCCCGAGCGCCACCTAATTTTGGAAAGATTTCTTGGCCGATTTCTACCCTTATTTCTGGATATGGAAGGAATTGGACGATTTGGAGGATATTATTCAGACATTATTCAGCAGCCAAGGAGTCTAAAAAGGGAGAAAAGCTTGGAGCAATTTCTTGGAGTTGAAAATTTGAAGATTTACGGGCACCGTTCTTCGCATATCTCATATCGTCTAATATTTTTTATTTTGAGTTTATCGTTTAAACACTTTGTTGTCTATTTTTACTATGAATTCGAGTAGCTAATTCTACATATTTGTTGGGATTTAATGGGATCCTATCCCGAACTTTGATTTGATTAATTCATGTGTTGATTTGTGATTTATTCTTGATTATACTATTGTTTTATCGTGTTGTTAGAGCGTAGCTAACTTTAACAACGTTTTTATATTGCGAGTGAGTTCGAGAGAATAGCTTGTGATAGGAACGAGTAGTATAATCCGTGGATCTACAATTTACATACACATATGAAATTGGATACGCGCCGATAGTTATTGTCCTAAAGGTCGAAAACTAGGGGATTTCATAGATCGATATGCGATTCAATCTTGATAAATAATTAAAAAATTTAATTACTTCACTGAATTGAATTAGGTTGGCATAGCTTGAGAGGGCGTGTTCAATTGAATAGGAAATACTGTCGGAGGCGTAGATCACTGTCGAACGAATTAGTTAATTAACGAGGGGTAGGTGAACCTAAATTCCCAACAAATTCATTTCTCATTGAAATTTATTTAAGTGGTCTAGAGTTTATATTTAGCATTTAAATTCTTGAACTTGTTCATTAAGTTTTTATTTAATTTTAGTAGTCATAAACAACCATTCAAATTTCGTTGCTATAGATTTGATAACTTGAAATAAATAATTGTAAAATACAGTGGAATGATACTCGTACTCTCGTACATTATATTATAATTTGACATCGTGCATTGCGATTAATTTTCGAGCATAAAAAACCATATTTTTATTGAGGATTCCACAGTGCAAGTTTTGCTCGATCAAGTTTTTGGCGCCTGTTGCCGGGAACTGTTAATTTACGATTTTATTTTTAGTTATTTTATTTAGCATTGTTTTATTTTTCTTGAGCTAACACTCGATATTCTATTCCAGATATCTTTTCCAGTGCATGCCAAAGTCACTTGACGTGGAACCTGAGCAGTTTGATCCTGAAATCGAAAGAACTTTCCACAGGAGAAGACAGCAGCAGAGGCTTAAAGAACTGATGGAGAGGCGCGAGCATGAGCATGAGGAGGAACACCATGACAATAGACATGTTGAGGTGCCACGCCACATACCGATGCTATAGTATGCCCAGCCTTCTTTGGATGGTGCACGCCCCAGCATTGTGAGGCCTATTGTGGTGGCAAACCAATTCGAAATCAAGCCAGCTATAATTCAGATGATCCAGAATACAGTCCGGTTTGGGGGATCTGCGTTAGATGACCCAAACACGCACATCGCAGATTTTCTTGAAATTTGCGACACTTTTAAATTTAATGGAGTTTCTGATGATGCTGTTAGATTACGTTTATTCCCTTTCTCCTTACGTGACAAAGCTAAAGCATGGTTAAATTGTTTGCCTGTAGGTTCGATCACCACATGGAAGGAACATGGCGAAAGCGTTTCTCATTAAATACTTTCCTCCATTGAAGACCATGAAGCTGCGGGCAGACATCACCACATTTGCTCAATTCGAGCAGGAGTCTTTATATGAGGCATGGGAGCGTTTCAAAGATCTATTACGGAGATGCCCACATCACGAATTGCCACTTGGGTTAGTCGTTCAAACCTTTTATTATGGCTTGCTTACTCCTAATCGTACTATGATAGATGTTGCTGCTTGTGGAAACCTATTGAGGAAGACTGCTTCTTGATGGAAACCTATTGAGGAAGACTGCTGAAGAAGGATATGAGCTGTTGGAGGGAATGGCTGCTAGCAGCTATCACCCTCAATCTGAAAGGAACAACCAGCGGAGGAGTGCAGGAGTTCACCAGGTAACTGACCTTTCTGCTATTACTGCGCAACTTGATGTCTTGTACAGGAAATTGGGCAGCTTGAATATGGGTTGCACAGCTATGCGTCTCCAAGAGATATTCTGTGATAAGTGTGGAGGTGAACACTTTGCGAAGGATTGTCGAGATGGAAATCCTTTCTATGTGCAAGAAGAGGCACCAGTGAATCAAGTGGGAGTCCAAAACCATCCAAGGAATGATCCCTATTCGAACACATATAATCCTGGATGGACGCAACATCCCAACTTCTTATTGGGTGGTCAAAACAATCAGAATCGACCACAAGGAGGACAACCGTATGGAAAACAACCGATGTACAGATCTGACCTTCCTATAGAAGAAAAGTTCAATTTGGAACGGATGATGTCTAAGTTCATCTCATCTACCGAAACTAGACTCCAAAACCAAGATGCATCAATAAAGGGGCTAGAGAATCAGATTGGGCAGTTAGCGAAGATGATAGCAAGTAGAGAGCCGGGCACCTTGCCAAGTAACACAAAGACCAATCCAAAAGAGCAAGTGAAGGCCATCGAGTTGAAGAGTGGGAAAATTTTAGAGTCTAGAGAAAAGAAAAAAATCAAGTATCGGATGAACAGGCTAAGACATCCAAAGATAAGTCTTCTAACTCTACACTAACACCCACTGCACAATCAAAAATTGTTATACCTCCTCCTTTCCCTGCAGCATTAAAAAAGGCAAAACTTGATGCACAATTCGGTAAGTTTCTTGAGGTATTTAAAAAATTACATATCAATATTCCTTTTGCCGATGCTTTGATGCAAATGCCTAGTTATGCTAAGTTTCTGAAGGACATCTTAGCAAACAAAAGAAATTTGGAGGATCGCATGACTGGTAAATCTTACTGAAAATTGCCCTGCTTTGGTACAAAACAAGATTCCACCGAAACTTAAAGATCCAGGGAGTTTTTCTATTCCTTGCATGATTGGTGATGTTGTTTTTCATAAAGCATTATGTGATCTTGGTGTAAATATTAACCTCATGCCTTTGTCTGTGTTTATAAAACTGGGATTGGGAGAACCTAAGCCAACGAGAATGTCTTTACAACTAGCTGATAGATCTGTCAAGTATCCACGAATAGTGATTGAGGATGTGCTAGTGAAAGTGGACAAATTTATTTTTCCTGCAGACTTTGTTGTACTTGACATGGAGGAGGACATCGAAATGCCATTGATATTGGGGAGGCCATTCCTTGCAACTGGCAAGGCCCTAATTGATGTGCAAGAAGGGAAATTGAGATTGAGAGTGCGGGAAGAGGAGATTACTTTTTATGTCTTTAATGCAATTAAGCACACACTTGCATTCTGATAGTTGTTTTAGAATTGATGCTTTTGATTCGCTTGCATGTAACTATTTGCAGGATGCTATCAAGGACCCTTTGGAAGTCACTCTCACTACTGAATTGAAGGAGGATGACTTGGACGAAGAAAAAGCTGAAATAGTGGCATACTTTAATGCCAACCAACCATGGAGAAAGCCAAAGAAGATGAAACTGGAGGATTTGGGAAAGCAAAGAGGTCTGACCCCTCCAAAGTCAAGCATCGAGGAACCACCGACGCTTGAGCTCAAGCCATTGCCTCCGCAACTAAAGTACATATACCTAGGTGAGAATAATACTTTACCTGTTATTATTTCTGTAGCCTTGACAGATACTATGGAGAGAAAATTGCTTCAAGTTCTCAAAGAGCACAAAAAGGCATTTTCCTGGAAGGTGGCAGACATCAAGGGAATAATTCCATCAATCTGCATGCACAAAATCTTGTTGGAAGAAAAGTACTCACCCCTCGTGCAACCTCAAAGACGACTCAATCCAAAGATGCAAGAGGTAGTGAAGGCTGAGACTATCAAGCTTCTCGATGCATGTATTATCTATCCCATTTCAGATAATGCATGGGTAAGCCCTGTTAAGTGTGTGCCTAAGAAAGGAGGGATTACTGTGATAACTAATGAAACAAATGAACTTATTCCCACGAGAACTGTTATGGGGTGGAGAGTGTGTATTGACTATAGGAAGTTGAATGATGCCACCCGTAAGGACCACTTTCCCCTTCCCTTTATTGATCAGATGTTGGAGAGACTAACGGGGTATGAGTTTTACTGTTTTTTAGATGGGTATTCGGGGTATAATCAAATCACTATTGCACCTGAGGACCAAGAGAAAACCACTTTCACTTGTCCTTATGGAACTTTTGCTTTCCGTTGTATGCCTTTCGGTCTTTGTAATGCCCCTGCTACATTTCAGAGCTGCATGACTGCTATATTCCATGATATGATCGAAACATTTCTTGAAATATTTATGGATGACTTTTCTATCTTTGGTGCAACGTTTGATGAGTGTTTGCAGAATCTGAGATCCGTGTTGAGGCGGTGCGAGGAGACGAACTTGGTGCTGAATTGGGAGAAGTGCCACTTCATGGTACAAGAGGGAATTGTCCTAGGGCACAAGATTTCGGAGCATGGAATGGAGGTGGATAAGGCAAAAGTGGAAGTTATCAAGAACTTACCACCTCCGACATCCATAAAGGGAGTTAGAAGTTTTCTAGGCCATGCCGGTTTTTATCGGCGTTTTATCAAAGATTTTTCAAAAATTGTCAAACCTCTATCTTCCTTAATTATGAAAGATGTACCTTTTGATTTTAATTCTAACTGTCTGCAGGCCTACGAGGATTTAAAGGAGCACTTTGTGATGGCTCCTGTCTTGGTGGCACCAGATTGGGATCTACTTTCGAGGTCATGTGCGATGCCAGTGATACTGTGGTTGGTGCTGTCCTCAGTCAAAGGCGGAACAAGGTATTTCACACTATATACTATGCAAGTAAGACTCTAGATGAAGCACAATTAAACTATGCCACAACTGAAAAAGAGTTACTTGCAGTCGTATTTGCACTTGACAAGTTCCATTCATCCTTGTTTTGTCGAAAGTAATTGTGTTTACTGACCACTCTGCCCTTAAATATCTGCTTGCTAAGAAACAGGCTAAACCACGATTGCTTAGGTGGATATTACTTCTCCAATAGTTTGACCTCGAAATAAAAGATAAAAAAGGTGTAGAGAATGTGGTTGCTGATCATCTTTCTAGGCTTGAGCATGTTAGTAAAAATTGTGAAAACGATGGGATAGATGATTGGTTTTCGGATGAACAATTGTTAGAGGTGAAAAATTGTCCATGGTATGCAAATTTTGAAAATTTTCTTGCTACAGGCTCAACACCCCCCCCCCCCCCCCCCACCCCCCCCAAATTTATCATTTCACTAAAGAAAGAAATATTTTTGGGAGGAACCATTTTTGTTTAAAATATATGCAGATGCCATGATAAGGTGTGTTGCAGAGGAGGAGTTTGGTCAAATTCTCAATCATTGCCATGACCGTGAGGTAGGTGGTCACTTTGCACCAACAAGGACGGCATCTAAGGTACTTGAATGTGGTTTTTATTGGCCAACCCAATATAAAGATGCTCGTTCTTATGTGCTTGCCTGTGATAAATGCCAGCGGACAGGTAACATCTCTAACCGTCATGAAATGCCATTAAATAATATCATTGAGTGTGAGGTTTTCGATGACGTTTCCCTGTTCGTTCAAGAAAAAATATATTTTGGTTGCGGTTGATTATGTGTCTAAGTGGGTAGAGGCAGAAGCATATGCCACTAATGATGCTCAGGTGGTCCTAAAATTTTTAAAGAAAAATATTTTTAACAGGTTTGGAACACCACGAGCAATCATTAGTGATGGCGGCACCTATTTTTGCAACAAACTCTTTGAAAAACTTTTGAGCAAATATGGTGTCACACATAAGATCTCTATTCCCCTATCACCCCTAGACGAGTGGTCAATTTGAGGTGTCTAACCGAGAAATCAAGCTGATTTTGGAAAAAGTGGTAGGTTTCAGTAGGAAAGACTGGTCTGTGAGATTAGATGATGCTCTTTGGGCGTATAGGACTGCTTTCAAAACACCTATAGGCACTACACCATATAGGTTATTGTTTGGTAAAGCATGTCATCTACCTGTAGAGTTAGAGCATCGGGCATATTAGGCAACAAAAGCACTAAACTTTAACTTTACTGATGCAGGTGAAAGACGTCTGCTTCAATTGGATCAGTTGGAGGAATTTCGTAATCTGGCATATGATCTCGCATTGTCATACAAGGAAAAGACAAAGAGGGCTCATGACAGACGAATCATTGAAAGGGAATTCAAAGAAGGTGAAAATGTTCTGCTCTACAACTCCCGATTGCGACTGTTTCCCGGAAAATTGAAGTCGCGATGGTCTGGTCCATTCGTGATTTCCAAAGTATACCCAACTGCACGAATGGAAAGGATGGGACGTTTACGGTCAATGCCCAGCGACTGAAGCACTACATGGGTGGCTTATTTGAGCCACAACTTGGGACCACCCGGTTCCAAGACAATCTGAACCGAAACCGACCGACAGTCAAGCTCTCGACTATAAATTGAGAACTACCTCTCTCCCCCTTATCTTGCATTGAATTCGATTTTATTATTTTCGTTTTTTTCTTATTTATATTTAGTCATTCTTATTGTTTTTAATTTTAGTTTTAATTATTTTAAATTAAAAAAAATAAAAATAAAAATCAAAAAATTTGGCAAGGTTCGCGACAGAGCGGTAAAATTTTACCGCTCGAGCGCGAAACGCCTCTGGCGGAATATAATTTCCAGAGAGGATCGGCGCTCGAGCGGTAATTTTCTACCGCTTGAGCGCGCCTGGACATAAATTCGGCCTCCCCCTTTCCCCTTTCTCATTCTGCGAATTTTTTTCCTAAATCCCTAATTCTCACTTGCACCCTCTTCTCGTTTTCTTGCAGCAATATTCTCCCAAAATCAGGACTCAAGTACCGTGGGCACACTCCTCCTTAAGAATCAAGCGGCTTCTTCCCTCCGGTCACCATCTCCATCATCAACCACCATGGCTCCCAAGAAACAAAAAGGTAATCCCGGCTTTTCCTCTTCATCTTCATCATTTGATAGACATCGTTTTGTGAGTGAGGCGGCTAGGGTTCGATATGACCATGCTAAGATTCATAGAAACCCAATTGCCGAAAGAGGGATTCCGTAGGCAAAGGAAGATAGATATTTAGATCCTCTTGTGGAGTTGGAGAGAAGTGGAGGCGAACAATTTGGTAATCAACCTAAGGCGGCGGTAGTCTCAGTGGTTCGAGAATTCTATGCCAATGCGGCGGAAGGGAAAGATGGTAAGGTTTTTGTTAGGGGTCGACTTGTACCATGTGACTCTGTTACAATTGATGCACTATCAGAGAGCAGCTGAAGTTGATGACTCTCGCTTCGAGGCATTGGTCGCTGACCCAAACTATGATATGATACTTGCAGCGCTGTGCCATCCGGGCGCGATGTGGAAAACCGTTGGGCGGACCGCCAAGCTGTTTTGACGAGAAGTATTTGAAAGCTGGAGTTGCCCTTCGGTATCTATTTGTGGCCCGAAGGATGATGCTGGTCTCAGCATAAGAGCGAGGTGCAAAAAGAGCGGGCGGTGTTACTGTTTTCTTTGACCGAGGGGTACAACATCAATGTGGGCAAACTTATAAATTCTCAGATCACAATGAGTGCTCACAACAGTCATGTCGGTCTCTTCTTCCCCACCATCATCTCGGAGTTGTGTGCGAGGGCAGGAGTTGTATTCCGTGATGATGAGGAGTGGATGCAGCCGATGAAGGCTATTATTGTGGAAGATCCCAGCGGAAACGTGCTAAGAGAAATAGTGATTTCCCCACTCACGAGGGAGATACAGGTGGATCAAGCACAGCCGCCCCACGTCATCTACCGAAACAGCCCCGTAGGCGAACCCAAAATGACAAAATGGATGAAACCCTCGCTTTCATGGCGCATCAGGATCAGGTCAACTCATACGTCAATGACCATTTGGCTTACGTTGAATCCATGATGCGCACTCTGATCGTGCAGGGGGGAATTGACACAGGAACCATACCACCACCTCCGCCACCCATTCCCCCATTCCATTTTCAGTATGACTATCAGCAGTAGGGGGATGCTTCTGGAGTGCCACCACCCGAACACGACGAGGATGAGCCTTGATCAGGGGAGTTTACTGTTTCCCCTTTCTTTTCTTTTCTTTTGTCTACTGCATTATTTCTGCGTTCGTATTATTATTCATTCTGTCATTTATTTTGCATTGGTGTCTATGTTTTGCATCTATATGTTCGTTTATGTGTTCAGTCCTTCTTTGTGCAATAGGGACATTGTACACACTTAGTATGAGGGGGTCATTTAGTTTGTGTCTTGCATGTGTGTCAGTTGATGGTGAAACCAGTGAGTTGGTAGCCAATGATGATTTCGGGCTAAATGAACTGCCTATTGCTTAGTCTTGCCACTCATTATGAATCCCCCGGTGAATTGTAAGTTTTGATATGCACACATAGTGGGTTTTGGTAGTAGTGTAAAAGACAGTCGAGTTTAAAAATCTGTGGGGGAAACTGTAAAAACATGAGATGTAAGTAGAACTTGAATGAATTTCTTTTAATAGTAGTGACTAACCGGTGGCATGAACTCGAGTAGAAAATCAAAGCATACCTCAAATCCACTTCATCCCAATCGTGCATAGAACCTCAAAAGTCGCCCCTAGTCTAGATAAATGAACATACCTTATATTCAGAGCCTAGGGAGTACACATGAGAAAATTATGCACTAAAAATAAAAGTGAAGAAAAAAAGGGGATGTAAGGTGTGGGAAAGCCAAAAAGGGATGAAATCCTATCCCGATGCTAAAAAGATGGAGATGTAAGGCGTTGAGGAATGTCAGATAAAAATTCTGACAAGTGCATAATGAAAATGATCAGTGTACTCCACATCTTTTTGAACCGTTTGAAACATTTATGGATATTGACTCCCTAATTCTTGTTGTACAACTATGAACTTCTGCCGCTTTGTGTTTACTTGTTGGTCACAAATAGAAACAGAACTCTGGATAGAGAAACTTGCGTTAAATTTTTGATTTGGTGACTCGCATGATTCGCGAATAAAACTATCTGAAGCACAAGCTAGTTAAACCCACAGCACACACACACGACCACACTTTCTGGTCAAATCAAAATGCTATAAGGTGCTTTGAAAGGGGTGTTAATAGATGTTGTGAGTTGACTAATTGGATGTAGTTTTTAAAAAAAAACCCCCTGAGGCAAGAGATGTCAGTTTGCTGTTTCTCCATCAGTTTAGTTGTTTTTAGTACTTTCACTTTGTGTTTTGTTTCATGTCTTGGTTGTGTTTGGCAAACTATTTTGCTTGAGAGCAAGAAAAAGATTAGTATGAGGGGGTTGATAGGTGTGGTTTTTACGTGTTTTATTGCATTAGTTTTATGTGTGTTTGCATTATGCATGCGTACATTTCATTTACATTTTGTTCGTTTTAGAGTAAAGCATATGCCTATAATCATGCCTCACTTGTGCGTGATGAATCTGCAAGTAAAATGACCGAAAAACTGAAATCGGAGCAAAATGTGCAAGCAAAGAAGAGTATGGGCAGAAAAGTTGGCGCCCGAGGGGTAATATTTTACCGCCCAGGTGCGAGATGTGAATTGCTGAGTTAATTTCCAGAAAGTGTGGCGCTCGGGCGGAAATATTCTACCGCCTGGGCGCGAGAAGTATCTTCCGAAGAGTTAACATACAGAAGAGTCGGCGCTCGGGCGGTGAAATCTTACCACCCGAGCGCGAGAGGCTGCACTTCCCAAGCAGGATTATAGAGGGTGTGGCGCTCGAGCGGTAATTTTCTACCGCCCGAGCGCCACCTAATTTTGGAAAGATTTCTTGGTCGATTTCTTCCCTTATATCTGGATATGGATGATATGGAAGGAATTGGACGATTTGGAGGATATTATTCAGACATTATTCAGCAGCCAAGGAGTCTAAAAAGGGAGAAAAGCTTGGAGCAATTTCTTGGAGTTGAAAATTTGAAGATTTACGGGCACCGTTCTTCGCAGATCTCATCTCGTCTAGTATTTTTTATTTTTAATTTATCGTTTAAACACTTTGTTGCCTATTTTTACTATGAATTCGAGTAGCTAATTTTACATATTTGTTGGGATTTAAGGGGATCCTACCCCGAACTTTGATTTGATTAATTCATCTGTTGATTTGTGATTTATTCTTGATTATATTATTGTTTTATCGTGTTGTTAGAGCGTAGCTAACTTTAACAACGTGTTTATATTACGAGTGAGTTCGAGAGAATAGCTTGTGATAGGAACGAGTAGTATAATCCGCGGATCTACAATTTACATAGACATATGAAATAGGATACGCGCCGATAGTTATAGTCCTAATGGTCGAAAACTAGGAGATTTCATAGATCGATATGCGATTCATTCTTGATAAATAATTAAAGAAATTTAATTACTTCACTGAATATAATTAGGTTGGCATAGCTTGAGAGGGCGTGTTCAATTGAATAGGAAATCTTGTCGGAGGCGTAGATCACTGTCGAACGAATTAGTTAATTAACGAGGGGTAGGTGAACCTAAATTCCCAACAAATTCATTTCTCATTGAAAATTATTTAAGTGGTCTAGAGTTTATATTTTTAGCATTTAAATTCTTGAACTTGTTCATTAAGTTTTTATTTAATTTTAGTAGTCATAAACAACCATTCAAATTTCGTTGCTATAGATTTGATAACTGGAAATAAATAATTGTAAAATACAGTGGAATGATACTCGTACTCTCGTACATTATATTATAATTTGACATCGTGCACTTGCGATTAATTTTCGAGCATACAAAACCATACTTTTATTGAGGATTCCACAGTGCAAGTTTTGCTCGATTAGTATTCCTTTGTGTGTGTCGATGATTTCTCACGGTTTTCATGGGTAAGTTTCATTAGGGAGAAATTGGACACTTTCGATGTGTTTAAACGGTTAGTCACAAGAATCACAAACTTCCATAATTTGAAGGTGAGAAGGATTAGTACTGATCATGTTAAGGAATTTGAAGACTCTTCATTCTCATCTTTTTGTGACAGAAATGGAATTTCACATGAATTTTCAGCACCAAAAACCCCACAGAAAAATGGCATTGACGAACATAAGAACAGGACGTTGCAAGAAATGGCTAGGGTGATTCTAATTTCGAAGAATATTTCCAAGCATTTTTGGGCATAGGCCCTTAATACAGCTTGCCATATTTCGAATAGGGTGTATTTGAGAAGTAGTTCAACCATGACTTCGTATGAAATAATCAGGGGAAAGAAGCCTAATCTTAAATATTTTTATTTTTTTGGTTGTGTTTGTTATACTTTTAATGACATGGATCAACTTGCAAAATTTGATTCAAAAAGTGATAAGTGTTTGTTTTTGGGATATACCACTAATAGTCGAGCTTATCGCATGTTTAATTTGAGAACTAGGACTATTGTGAAATCTATTAATGTTGTTTTTGATGACTGTGTAGATCTCAAAAAGAAAAAATCTGAAGATGATGTGGAAGACCTTCTGGAAATTCCAATATCACTGAAAAATGAAGGTGTTGCCCCAGATATTGCAACACCTAGCACAACACGTGACACTGAAGTCGCTGAATCTAAGGAAGAAACACACAGCGATGATGATGTAGTAGATGATGGACAAATATTCCAAATAAAATTCAGAAAAACCGTCCATAATCTCAAATAATTGGAAATATGCGTGGAGATGTCAAACTCGAAAGAAAGAAAAGGTGGACTACCACAAGATGGCTGGACTTATATGCATGAGCTCTAAGAACTCACAGGTCAGATTTTCATGTTATTTATCCAATTGTGAACCCAAAAATGTTGATGAGGCTTTAAAAGATGAATTTTGGATTAATGCAATGCATGATGAAATTGAACAGTTTGTTCGAAATGATGTGTGGTATTTGGTTCCACCTCCCGACCATGGTAATATAATTGGTACAAAATGGATTTTCAAAAATAAAACCGATGAGTCGAGAAACATCATTCGAAACAAAGCAAGGTTGGTTGCTCAAGGGTACACACAAGTTGAGGAGGTTGATTTCGATGAGACCTTTGCTCCTGTAGCCCGTATTGAGTCAGTTCGACTATTGCTAGCTATTGCATGCTATATGAAAATCAAACTTTTCCAAATGGATGTCAAAGTGCTTTTTTAAATGGAATTTTGTGTGAAGAAGTATATGTTAGACAACCTAAGGATTTTGAGGATCCACATCATTTGGATCATGTTTACAAATTGAAGAAAACACTTTATGGTTTGAAGCAAGCACTGTGTGCATGGTATGGAAGATTGACAGAGTATCTACTTGAAATTGACTTCAAATGAGGTGAGGTAGACAAAACCTTTTTTATTCAGAAATCCAAAGGTGAGATTCTTATTTGTCAAGTTTATGTTGATAATATAATATTTGGTTATTCATCTCAAAAAGCATGCTGATGATTTTGTTGAGTGTATATCATCTACTTTTGAAATGAGCATGGTTGGTAAGTTGAGTTTCTTTCTTGGTTTTCAAATTAAACAATTGCATGATGGCATATTTCTGTGTCAAAGTAAGTATGCTAAGAATTTCGTTAAGAAATTTGCAAATGAAAACACTAAACACATGAAGAAACCTATAGGCTCGAGTGAAAAATTGTGCAAAGATGATGTTGTCGAAAATTTTGACAACACTTTATACCGCGACATCATAGGTAGCCTCCTGTATTTGACAGTCAGTCGACCTGACATCATGTTTAGTGTATGATTGTGTGCTAGATATCAAGACAATCCTAAAATTTCTCTTCTAAAAGCTGTGAAGCGTATCCTACGTTACATAGCAAGAAGTATCGATTTAGGATTATGGTACACTCAAGAAACCAATTCGAATTTGGTAGGATTTTCTCATGCTGATTGGGCTAGTGACTTAGATGTCAGGAAGAGCACATCTGGAGGTTGTTTTTATCTTGGCAATAATTTGATCTCGTGGCATAGTAGGAAACAAAGTTGTGTTTCACTTTCAACTGCTGAATCTGAATATGTGGCAGCTGAAAGTTGTTGTTATCAACTTTTATGGATGGACCAAATGGTAAAAGACTATGAGATTAAGAGTGAAACTTTAGTTGTGTACTGTGATAATTCTAGTTCAATCGTTATTTCAAAAAATCCAGTACAACACTCTCGAACAAAACACATTGACATTAGACATCACTTTATTCGAGATTTAGTAGAAAAAAGATTGATTCTAATTGAATTTGTTGGTACAAATAACCAACTGGCTGACATATTCACACAAGCATTAGATTTTGAGAGATTCTCCAACCTTAGGAAATCTCTCAGCATGTGTTCTACCTAAACATTCATAGATGTTGTGTCAGATGTTACAACATCTCGGACAACACCTAACATGCATGTGCATATTTAGGACCTAGGCATTCTGCATTACATTATATTGTGATATGTTGTGTTAAACTGTGTTGCATTTCTGATGCACTTATAATTCCTTGTTCTATTTTAAATTTTCACACTTATACATGTGAACTCAGTCACAAAAGATTTAAAGAATGGTAATGTGAATACCAATGTGACAAGTGAATTTAAAAAAAAAATATTGGGTCTGTGTCTGAAAGAAAGATGGAAAAAGCTACCTAAAGGAGCCCAATGAAGGCTGTGCTTTTAGTGTGGGAGCTACCTCTTCTGAAATTGACAAAAAAATAGAAGAAAATGGAAAAAGCTACCTAGAGGAGTCCAATGAAGATCGTTCTTCTAATGAGGGAGCTACCACTTCTATGTTCAGAAAGTTGTTAAGTCATTGAGTGTGAAGAAAAATCAAAATTGTTTTTCTGGAATTTTATGTGTTGTCGGAAGATGTTGCCAATATTTGTGACAACACTTTATCTGTAAACATATCTCATATTTGTTTTCATGTTTCTATTTCTGTTACATTATGTTATTAGGCATAAATAGGTCATGCATAAACATAACATTTTGAATATTGTTGTGTCATGAGGACATGAGTATTTCGACAAAGAAAATTCGATGAAAATTCAGATTTTACAAAAAATTGAATATGTGTGATCTTTGATGTTTTAGTGGTGTTAAAATCGATGTGGGTTTCCAATTCTGACAATTATTTTGAAATCAAATTGAGCTGAATTAACATCACCATCCATGGCTAAATTTCCAGCGGTTTAATTTTTTCACCCGTTAACCTTTTTACCGTTAGAAGCAAATCAATTGATTTTGTTACCGTTGTGGTGAGTGCGCATTCTTATCTCTTAATCCACGCTCTTTTACTTCAAAATTCACGTTATTCGCATTCTTATCTTTCTGCAAATCTTCAAAAATTATCTATGTGCGATTTCAATTTTCTTTCTGTGATTTCTTACTGTTCTCCCTTACTTGAAATTCAATTCATAACAATGCTAGGCAAGGGTTATGATCATCATGATATTAGGAGCAAAATGGGCTATCAGGACGATGTTGCTCCTACACCTGCAACATCTGCCACAACAACTGCTGGAAACACCCACTATAGAACCATCCATGGCATTGATAACAGTTGTTGAACAGCCAGAACCGTTGGAAACCATTCTCCCAGGAGAACCAGGAAATGAATTTGATGTTAAAAACCCTCCTCGGGATTGGGAAGCTGTCAATCGTGTGGCTCCACTCCCTGCTCCAAAACGCCGATCAAAGAGAATGAGGGGATACAATCCTGAATTCACAACAAACGGTTTCGTCACAAAGGAGAACCATCAAATGTTCCTTCCCTTGCTGATCCTGAAAACACTTCTGGAGACGACTCTGCTGATGCTGATTACGAGTTTTTGGCTCGTAAGAAGACCTCTTCGCCTAAGAACAGTAATACTTCTTCCAGTGAAGCCACTGAATCCAATGACGAAGCACCCCCTGTTCCTCCACCAGAGCCCTCTCCATCCAGTGAGGAGGAAATCATGTTGGCCTAGTTTATGGACAACTTGAAGAGTCAAAAAGCTGAAATTCCGTATGTTCCTGCTGCTTCACGAGAATCTGATAGTGATCCAGACTCTGAAATAGCAGAGAGAATTTGAAGACAATCGACTCAGTGACTCATCATGCACTACTGGGTCTGACAGTTCTATTGACGAGTTTGTTGAACAAGATGACATTTCTGAAGAAAGTGAGTCTGCTGAGTAGGATTTTGCTGCAGATGTTTCCCACATTGCGGACAACACAGACCTTAGTGACTATGACTTGGCCACAGCCTTTAGTGATAAGTTCTATACTGAAGCAGCTGTTGTTCAGTGGTCTTTGTATGCAAATAGAGAATTTTTGGAGGAAATGAACGTGGATTCGAATGCCTTTACTAGGCAAAATCTGGTGTCCTTCTCAAGCACTGCCAGCTTTACTCAACTGTTTCTGCTGTTACTCCATACTGTCGCAGGCATGTACTTGAATTTTATGCAAATTTATCACCCGGCGTTGGTTATGAACGGTCTGCAAAATATGGAAGAGTGTTTGTGCGTGAGAAGATTTTCAATTTCAATGCTACTGTTATAAATCAATATTATCATACACCAGCAAACACTGAAGAGGGACTCCTCCCCGATATTCATGATGTTACGACCACATTCACCGACGGCCTTATTACACAATTTCCCGCACATCTGCAACTGCCTGTCGGCGTCCAATTTGACATTTTTTACTCTGTTCTGCACAAACTAGCCATTCGCAATTGGACTCCATCCATCAACTCAATGATCGTGACTTGCCACCAAGCCTTGGTATTGTACTCCATTGGGACTAATGGAGTGTTTGATTTTGGAAAGCTAGTTTTCCAGACGGTTCTTCAATATGCCGAGGGTGGGCTCAAGGCCTCAAAACTTCCGTTTCCATCCCTGATCTACGACATTCTTGCTTCTCAAGGACTTGTCCGTGACATTGCTGAGCCTCTTTCTGATACTAGAGATCTATTCAAGATTGCTCCTGCTTTTTTCAAGGGCAATAGGAAAATTGATCTACCCTAGTGCGCAGATAATGTTGCACCAAATGTTACGCCTAATGTTGCCCCTGAGACTACACAACATGTTGCGTCTCTGTTCTCCACATCTGAGTTTGTTCAGCTTGATCTTTATGTTCTTCAAGATCAAATTGATTTTGCTCTAAAGGAGATTGTACGTGCTAAGGACTTGATCGCCCATTATGAAGATCAAGTAGCTCATTACCAGGTCCTCCTGGATGTTGGTGTCCATTCTGGACAAAAAAGAGGGAGAAGATGAAGCTCAAGCAACCACTCAAGCTGACACTGAAGCTGGTCCATTAGGAACCAAGGATACGGACGCGAATGCTGATGAAGGGACATAGCATTGAATTGAGGATCACTTGAAACTCTTTATGCTCTGATGCTTCTTTTGAAAGTTTTCTCTTGTTAATGCTTCTACTGCTTTTGCTTTGCTAGTGTAGCTCTTATAGTCTGTTATTAGTCAATTTCGTTTTCCTGAAATGTTTTTGATGCTATGATCTGAGGAACTATTTTTCTCCTGCAAGTGTTGTCTCACATGTTGCAAACACGCTTAACAACACCCGTGTTAACTAGTTTTTATTCAGGGGGAGAAAAATTCTCGAATTCAGGGGGAAGATCACTTGAGCTAATATGGATAAATCGGCTTGATCTCATTTTGTGCAGAAAGGCAAAAAAAAAAAGGAAGGAAAATATAATTTCTTAATTTAATTTATTTCTCTAATATTATCTTTTCCTTGTTGATTTGATTGTGTATAATATTGAATAAGATTTTGCATTTCTAGATAATGAGATAATTATGCAAATATTATCATGATATGGTATCAATGTTCAAAAGGAGTTTGTTCCTAATTAAACTCCTACTTTCCTTGTGTAATAGGTTTTCTTATGGAGATAAACTCTAGGAGAGATGAAGTCTGTGAATAAGAGAAAGAAGGACGTTGTTGATGAGAGCTCTTCATTCACGCACTTTGCACGACAAAAACCTTTCAGAGAAAATTAATTCACAACGTCGCTGCTGTTTTGAAAAGTGATATTTCACGTGTTGCCTTGATTGTTGGAGATATCTACAGACAACATCCGACGAAGTTGGTTGAAGATCGTGTTTTGTTGCTCCAGTTTTTGGCTTCACGTTTTTGCTTTCTTAATTATGTTTTAGTGTCGTTAGTTATTTTAGAAAGCATCAATTTTCTCAACGTGTTGAGAAAATTGATTTTAGTAATAATCACTATTGGTATTTTTTTCGTGTAAACACATTGGTTTTATAGTGATTATTATTTTGCCCTAAAGCTCGCGCAAATATTTATACTTGTGAAAATTTAATCTTGTCCATCGTATTTATTTAAAGTCAATTTGTGTTACAAACTTTAATATTCCGTTGCATGTTGTCTGAAATGTTGCAACATTCAGCACAACACTTAATTCTGATAAAACACAAATTTACAATCTTATACTACTACTTCATATTCGATATACTCATTTTTACTGTTAAACAAAGTAGGTCTCCCACCTTACAGATACCAATGACCAATTTCAACCATGAAAGATAACTAAAACTTTAGAACAGACTCAAAGTCATTGGCAACGAAACATGTGCAAGATGACCCAGGAATCTAATGTTTATGATGGATTCGATATGCTCAGCACTATTATGTGAAAAAAAATCAGGAAATATAATCCTTACTTGATAACTGGAATCACTTGTTTTGTTTATTTGTCACAGTTCTCTTTTCAATAGAGATACCATCTACTAACTTTGCCTAGAAAAGAACATCGGCATTACTGAACATGCCTTCCTTTAATGAAGCCACAATAAACCGAGAGATAATCAAGGTCGACACGAAATGACACATGATCGTATATGGTAACAATGGGCATTAAGAAAATAGTATTGACGTCTTTAGCATCTTGAATGCGTTTTTATGCTATGAAGGAAAATTTCTTCCCCTTTTTATGTTGGAATGGCCATTTTCAAAATAGAACTAGGAGAAGGACAAGAGTGGACAAAGGAAGGAAAAAGACCAACTTTAGACTGCGCAAAGTGAGTTTTGATCATCTTTCCGATGTTCTGAGTGTGACTTAGATCAAGAGCTGCATCAACCTGGTGCATGTAAGAGAAATTTGTTTTCAAATTGAATTTGAATATACAGAAATTATAAGGTTTCACAACACAACCAAATAATTTTTTTTCAAGGTAACAATGTGACACACATGTATTGGCTCAATAAAAGATCATGGCGAACTTTATCGAGAGTCGTTAAATCGTAATAACTAAAAAAACTAGAATATCAAATTCGCCATCCTTAAATGTATCCTCCTTCGATGATTTTATAGGAATGTGTAATTCAATGAAGGAAAAGTATTTTTTGACAAATTTCTAAAGGTAGTTCAATCGTGCTTAACTAAGACATCTTGATGCATGCTTGCATTTCACATACCTCATATAGTATATAGAGTGGAGCTAGTTTAAAAGGAAGCAAGGAATTAAAGAGAGAGCAAGAAGAGATCATTCCCCTCCACTAAATTCAGATAAGGACTGTTTTCGGATACCCTCACAAGCAACCCAAACTTCCAAACCATCGAGGAAGCTGCATCTTCCAGGTTGTTCGAGTTTCGACATTGTGCCAAGAAGCAGAGTAGAAAATACAGATCCAAAATCTCTGGATAGTTTGAGCATTTGATAAGCATCTCTTTCACAAGTATGACCTTTGAAGGGAAATATAATTTCCAAAATTATTTCCAATATATATTTTTCTTATTAAATTTGAATATTTAATCATGGTTTTGCCTTTATAGATAATGTGATAAATATGATAAAATTTTTTTGGATATGATTTTTATGATATGATATTTTATTCTCTAATAGAATCCTTTTTTACCATATCTTGTAGAGTTTTATGGAGAATGAAAAATCCTAGAAGATATGACATCTATAAGAGAAGAGATTTTGGAAGGAATTGCGGCCTCTCTTTTTGGTGTGTTAGTCTTTGAAGAGTTTTCCGACGAAAAAGAGTTTTTGTAACAACCGAAAGTTTCAGAGAAATAAATTCACGAAGCCGTAGTTGATCGAATGAGTGGTGATATGCGTGTTGCTCTGAATGTTGCAAACATCTACAGACAACATCCGTAACGATATTGGCTGAAGATTGTGTTTAGCTGCTCATTGCTTCTCGGGATCACGTTTTTGCTTTCTTATTTACGTTTTAATATTGTTGGTTGTTTTAGAAAGCCGTTTATTTTCTCAAAGTGTTGAGAAAATTAATTTTTGTGTAAATCACTAGTGATTGGTTTTCGTGTAAACGTTTTGGTTTTCTAGTGATTAATTTTTGTCCTGAGGCACCGCACAAGTATTTATACTTGTGCAAATTTAATCTTGTTCATCTAGTTATTTAAAGTGAATTTGTGTTACAAACTTTAATATTCTGCTGCATGTTGTATTAATTGTTGTAACATTTAATACAACACTCAATTTTGATAAAACACGAATTTACGTTTTTATAATATGATAATCCTACTATCATACTTACATTCGCATCTGTCAAATAAAACATCATAAATTCTTACAAGTGGTATCAGAGCATCCACTTGATATACTAAGTGCTGATTCTGGTTTTTACTTTGTTTGACAGGAAAATAATTAAATGGACACATCACTTGCAAACGTATCACTTCAACCACCAGCCCTAGATGGAACCAACTACAGTCTATGGAAGGTTAAAATCAGGTTCTATATAAAATCCATAGATGAGCGAGCATGGCAAAGAGTGATAAGTGATTGGAATCCACCAAGGAGAGTGGACGAAGATGGTGACTATGGGGACCCGGACGCTAATTCATTTCTTAATCTTCTTTGGGGTTAAATGGATCAATTTTTCACAATGTGGGTCTAAATTTTCTGTGTAAAGTTGGGCCCATAAGAAACAATGGAACAAAGCTATACAACAAAATCATACTCCCTTTGATTTAACACAATATCAGTGTAAGATTTTCGACACAAAACCGAGTTATGATACATCATAGTAAACTAAAGTTCAACAACTACATGTCAAGTATTGAAAGCCAAATCTACATCAAAGTCCGGAATCACCACGCTATTTCGATCTCTCTTCCTCTTCGTGACCCTGATCCTGCCCCACCTGTTGTCATGCACACATACAGACACAACAACAGCCGGAAACTCCGGTGAGAATAAATCCCGGTATAAAACATGTGTACATGCATGTCATGCAATCAGATACAAAATCATAAAACAAGAATCAGTATCTATGACACATTAGTGAATATAGATAAAACTCTTTGACATGTATTCATTGACTCGACTCAAATCTTAATCTAGGAATCCCGATTGAATAAGAACATAGCAATCTCTCACCTACTCTCCCTCAGCTAGATGGAGATACGTTCTTATTCCCAGACTTTGGTCCACTATACCGAATATCCGCAATAGGAGCCCATCTGCTTCCTAAGCACATCGATATAAACCAAACGTCCAGTACGTGGCACCTCAGCCACATTTGGCATCCTCAGCCAAACTTGGCACCTCAGCCAAAGACTCTGACTCAATTCAATCATTCATGCTTTCTATAAATCAATAGAACAAGCATATCGAATCAATGAATTCAAATATATCAACAAATAAGTATATGGTTTAGGGAAACTCAAGTTATATCTCACTCGAGTCATTCTCCCGGTTCGACATTGATTTATACCTTTCGTTTCCTCGGTCTGAAGAAGTTGAATTCTTGAATCTGAAGCTGTCAATATCAAATCTGAAATGACATGTTCGATAGGCACAATATCAATATCCAATTCAAAGCAATACTGAATCTGATCAATAGTCAATCTAATGCTGTTTCGACGGTATAACGGTGTAATCTTGATATCCCCGTCAACTAAACAACAATAGATATCATATCATAACTCATAAGCATCAGCAATATCAGCTAATAATAACAAAATCTGTATCATTTCATTCAAGTCTAAGCTGAAAAGTAGCAACAATCGTATAAGGTGTCCGTTCTTCAAATCCGGTGTCGAAGAGACGTGACTTATAATCTCAAGAACACATAATCTCACTCATATCATAATTTTCCCAACATCTAACTTCAAACCATCTAGGAAATGAACAATACTTACATCCTTTTGAAGCTAGAAATGAGAGGAGCACGGATATGAACTCGGATAAAAAATCGGCCGGTCAAATCTTGCACAACCAACTCTTTAAGCTACAAAGAAAACTTGAAGCTTTTCTCCTGAATTCTCTCGGTGAGGATAAAGGGAAATGAAGGATTAACATATTATATATGCGTGGCAAAGCCAAGTGGCTTGTTCTTTGGTCTGCACGTCTCGCGCATATGCGCGTCCTCCACCGGCTCATATGCGCGAGACATTCTGTCTCGGCGCTTGACCATCACAGCAACTCGCGCATATGCGCGACACCTCCTCGCGCATGTGCGCGAGAATCCCTGTTCTCGCCACTTGGGAAAATATCACCTCGCGCATGTGCGCGACTTCCTTCCGCGCATATGTGCGCTCTGTCTCGCGCATATGCGCCAAGTTCTCTGGACTCGAATTATGGTGCTCGCGCATATGCGCGCCTTTCCCCGCGCATGTGCGCGACATTCCCTGCCCTGCACATTATCTCTTGCCTTTTCCTCATGCCTTCCTTCCACTTCAATAATCACTAAATCATCAACCCACAATCGCAACTACGATAATAAAATCTCGGGCATTACAATTCTCCCTCTCTAAGACAAGATTTCGTCCTCAAAATCTCAGGCAATCAAATCACATAAGATAAGAGAAGACATATACAGAAGCTAAAATAGGAACTCACATCATAGAAAGAACTCTGGATATCTCTGTCTCATTTCTGATTCAATTTCCCCAAGTGGCTTCTTCAATGCCATGACAACTCCACCGAACTGTCACAAACGGAATAATATTCGTTCTAAGTTACTTTTCTTTACGATCGAGAATCTGGATTGGTTTCTCAATATAACTCAGCGGCTCTTCGAGTTCGGCTTCGTCTGGATAGCTTCTCCAGAATCTCGTCTGAGAAGACGTCAGAAATTCACACACCACTGGCAAATCTGCCAATGATGGGCTCGATTTCAGTAAGTCTACTGAATATATACAAGGAACCCCTCTGTTCCTTTCGGTAATAATCAAGATCCGAGCTCTAGAACCTTTATCGTAGAATTTCCATTCATCAGCCATGTCAGGTCTGAATCGTACTCTGTACTTGGTCAGCATATCAATATCGATAATGCAATCAACATCAGACAACCCAAGCACCATACAATCTAACTCATTCTCATCAAACTGTAGCATAAACTGTCTAACCGAAGTCACGGATATAGGACCACTTCCCAACGGAGAAGAAACAGACACTACAGTAGATAATGACTCGACAGGCAAAGCATGCATCAATGTAAAGCGCTCAGATATGAATGTATGGGATGCATCAATATCTATCAATATAAATGCAGGTTAACTACAGAGAAAACTGTTACCTGCAATAACATCATCAGGTGCGTCCTGAGCCTGTTCCTCTGTCAATGCAAAAACTCTGGCCTGCTGTCTAGGAGGTTGGCTCACCGTCTGGCTTCCTCCTGGCCTCTGTTGTGACTGGATAGGCGGTGGCTGAAATGAGTGAACAGAAGATGCCTATCTCTCAGCCTGAGCCACTGATCCAGATGATCCTACATCTTTGGATCGCCAAGAACTCTTCTGTGGACAGACTCTAGCAAAATGTCCCTGCTGTCTACAGATATTGCACCTACCAACCACTCCGTGGCATTGCTCTGTAGGATGTCTACCTTCACATGTACTGCAATAAACCCCTGTATAACTCTGGCAAGAACCGGTCTGTCGTGGACCACTGCTTCCTGATTTCTTACACTGTTTCCCTCTGGCTTTCAGACTATCTTTCTTCCCACTGCTACTACCACCACTATCAACTCAAGAAGGTGGTTGGGAATTGGGATGGGGGTGTGTAACAGCCAGTGGATCAGTCGACGTACTGTCTTGTTCTGGTAAAGGACCTACTGCTCTTCGAGTAGGCATATCTGATTGTCAAAAGGATTAGTACCCAAATCTATTCAGTCTGTCTCAGTCCTCCTCTGATCATATACCTCTGATCCAGAATCGGTTTTGATTCATTCTTGTAATCAACTCAGATAAAAAGACAACATGTAACTAGTGAAAGCAATAAATCATGCTAGCACAAGTGTATGAAAATCAACAAACCACATGCTAGTCTTATAGAAGCAAGGAAGACGACTCGATCTACCCCGCTCACTAGCTTCTATTTCTGTCTACAGAACCTACTGCTCTGATACCACCTGTTGTGGGGACCCGGACGCTAATTCATTTCTTAATCTTCTTTGGGGTTAAATGGATCAATTTTTCACAATGTAGGTCTAAATTTTCTGTGTAAAGTTGAGCCCATAAGAAACAAGGGAACAAAGCTATACAATAAAATCATACTCCCTTTGATTTAGCACAATATCAGTGTAAAATTTACAACACAAAACCGAGTTATGATACATCATAGTAAACTAAAGTTCAACAACTACATATCAAGTGTTGAAAGCCAAATCTACATCAAAGTCCGGAATCACCACGCTATTTCGATCTCTCATCCTCTTCGTGACCCTGATCCTGTCCCACCTGTTGTCATGCACACATACAGACACAACAACAGCCAGAAACTCCGATGAAAATAAATCCCAGTATAAAACATGTATACATGCAATCAGATACAAAATCATAAAACAAGAATCAGTATCTATGACACATTTGTGAATACAGATAAAACTCTTTGACTCGTATTCGTTGACTCGACTCAAATCTTAATCTAGGGATCCCGATTGAATAAGAACACAGCAATCTCTCACCTACTCTCCCTCAGCTAGATGGAGATACGTTCTTATTCCCAAACTTTGGTCCACTATACCGAATATCCGCAATAGGAGCCCATCTGCTTCCTAAGCACATCGATATAAACCAAACGTCCAGTACGTGGCACCTCAGCCACACTTGGCACCTCAGCCAAAGACTCTGACTCAATTCAATCATTCATGCTTTCTATAAATCAATAGAACAAGCATATCGAATCAATGAATTCAAATATATCAACAAATAAGTATATGGTTTAGGGAAACTCAAGTTATATCTCACTCGAGTCATTCTCCCGGTTCGACATTGATTTATACCTTTCGTTTCCTCGGTCTGAAGAAGTGGAATTCTTGAATCTGAAGCTGTCAATATCAAATCTGAAATGACATGTTCGATAGGCACAATATCAATATCCAATTCAAAGCAATACTGAATCTGATCAATAGTCAATCTAATGCTGTTTCGACGGTATAACGGTGTAATCTTGATATCCCCGTCAACTCAACAACAATAGATATCATATCATAACTCATAAGCATCAGCAATATCAGCTCATAATAACAAAATCTGTATCATTTCATTCAAGTCTAAGCTGAAAAGTAGCAACAATCGTATACGGTGTCCGTTCTTCAAATCCGGTGTCGAAGAGACGTGACTTATATAATCTCAAGAACACATAATCTCACTCATATCATAATTTTCCCAACATCTAACTTCAAACCATCTAGGAAATGAACCATACTTACATCCTTTTGAAGCTAGAAATGAGAGGAGCACGGATATGAACTCGGATAAAAAATCGGCCGGTCAAATCTTGCACAACCAACTCTTTAAGCTACAAAGAAAATTTGAAGCTTTTCTCCTGAATTCTCTCGGTGAGGATGAAGGGAAATGAAGGATTAACATATTATATATGCGTGGCAAAGCCAAGTGGCTTGTTCTTTGGTCTGCACATCTCGCGCATATGCGCGTCCTCCACCGGCTCATATGCGCGTGACATTCTGTCTCGGCGCTTGACCATCACAGCAACTCGCGCATATGCGCGACACCTCCTCGCGCATGTGCGCGAGAATCCCTGTTCTCGGCACTTGGGAAAATATCACCTCGCGCATGTGCGCGACTTCCTTCCGCGCATATGTGCGCTCTGTCTCGCGCATATGCGCCAAGTTGTCTGGACTCGAATTATGCTGCTCGCGCATATGCTCGCCTTTCCCCGCGTATGTACGCGACATTCCCTGCCCTGCACATTATCTCTTGCCTTTTCCTCATGCCTTCCTTCCACTTCAATAATCACTAAATCATCAACCCACAATCGCAACTACGATAATAAAATCTCGGGCATTACAGTGACAGCCTGGTAAAACCTGAAAGTGAATGGACTAATGATGAAGTGCAGGTTTCGAATTACAATTCAAAAGCATTGAATGCTATCTTCCCGTCAATCGGCATGAATATGTTTAGTTTGATTACGAACTGCACTTCTGCCAAGGATGCATGGGAAATCCTTCAAAGACATTGTGAAGGCTCGGAAAGTGTAAGGAGGACAAAGTTGAGAATGCTCACCTCAAAGTTCGAGAATCTGTTAATGGAAGAAACAGAAACAATAACAGACTATGATCGACGTCTCAGGGAGATTTCGAATGAAGCATTCAGTTTAGGTTATCCAATATCGAATGAAAGGTTGGTCAGCAAAGTTATCCTATCCCTGCCCGAGAGATTTAATATAAAAATCTGCGCAATTGATGAAGCAAAGGATACAACTCTAATGGCACTAGAAGATTTGATAAGTTCACTTCGCACCTTCGAATTAAACATGGATATGCAAAAAAAAGACAAGGGAAAGACTATTGCATTCCAAGTCTCGAATGACTCCTAAAATGAACTTCTTCAAATATCCCAAGAAGTTAATGATTCAGACCTTTGTGAAGACTCCATCGCCTATATCACAAAGAAATTCGGGGATTATTTGAAGAGAATTAGAGATAAGAAGAAGGATGCGCAACCGTCTAAATTTCCCAGTCTACCAGCACCTAAAAGACCACATAAGTTTCCTGTTCAAAGCCAGTTTCGACCAAGAAATGAAGGCAAGGGTCAATTTAATTCGAAAAAGTATGACTCGATGCAGTGTAGAGAGTGCAATGGTTTTGGTGACTATGCCACGAATATGCTAACAGATTACGGAAAAATAAAGGCTATAATGTGTCTCTAAGCGATGAAGAATCTGATGAGAAGGATAAATCAAATGATGAAGATAACCATACCTCCTTGACTGCACTGTTGACCGAAAAATGTTGGCTGCAAGTGAATCCCTTATGTGTTGCCTTCGGTATTGCCACTCCTGGACGCAACACATGCCAAAAATCAGTATGTTTAAAATCTACCTCTTCTGGAAATCCGAGTATACATGATGATTTGGAAGCTGATGAAGAAGAAATCACTCTTGAGAGTGTGCAAAAGCTTTATGAGGAGTTGTATGCCAATTGGACTAAAAGAAACAACCTTAACTCAACTCTCATTAATGAAAATACCGAATTAAAAGCCGTGGTTGTCAAACTTGAAGTAATTTTGAGTAAGAAGGACTTGGAACTGGGTAAGACCAAGGATGAGCTTCAAACGACAACTGAGACTTTATCCAAGTTTAATTCAAGCACATACAAGCTTGAATCCATGTTTTTGATGGGAAGAGATGACAAGAAAGGCTTAGGTTTCAAAGACAGTGTGTTTGAAATTTGTGAATCCTCAAAATCGACTGTCTCTGTGAAAGAAAAAGCTTAAACATCCACACAGTCACAATCTACATCTCCACTCAAAAGATCTCCACCAAAAAGACCACCTACTGTACCTGTTCCCAAGAAAAGAAAACGCAGGTATGCATGTCATTACTGTTTTAAGCCTGGACATATCAGGCCCTACTGTTTTAAACTCAGGGATGACCGCATGAATCAAAAAATGAACCAGATGTTGCCCAGAATGTTGTCTAACATTTCCCCCAACACCTCCAATCGTCGACCTACAGTAAGACAAATTTGGGTACCAAAGGTAAAAACTCACTGTAAAGTTGTCTATACTTCATTAAAGACTAACACTGCAGGTCATTGGTACTTTGATAGTGGAAGCTCACGCCATATGACAGGATCACGAGAATATCTCACTGATTATGTTGATAAAAAAGGTGGTAGAGTAATCTATGGAGGGGGAGCTAAAGGAAGGTGTGGGGCCCTTAACTCTTAATCATGATTACAATGTAATTTGATTAGGGTTAATTAATTACAGCGGAAAACGAGTTTAAAATTTCTTTACAATGAGCCCAAAACATATCATTTTAATACTAAAAATAGTATTTCATATCACATCGTAACATATGCCCACATATGATCAAATCCAAATACATACAAACAACTCATATCCTAGAGAAATGCCCCGGTATATAGATACATATATACACTGGGATAACAACTAAACCTCAAATCAGACATGACTCCTTCCAGAAGTACCCTCTCCGTTCTCCTGATATCCTGGAGTACCTGCCATTGTCCACACACAAAGACAACAACAGCCCCCCTCGGGGGTGAGCAAAGCTCCGTATGGAACAAACACAATATATACAACAGATATCTACACGATGATATATGGTATGCAAATGCAATGCATGCATGTCGTAGAGATATCAGGTTAATGCCCATCCACTGAGCATGTATGAGAATCAATCGAATCTCTATCAAATCAATGCTCGAGCTGGCACACCGGCCTCAATCAGGGATACTCGTATGATAGCGTCAACGAAGCGCCATCAAATCCCAAATCTCAGTCAATCATCGGGGCCACAAATGACTATGCTTTAAGGGTCATGCAATACCAAACATAGCATCGTGTTCACAAACCCAAAATCAAATCAAATCATATCAGGGTATCCAAGGATCATAGCTCAACGTGCATGTCATGTATCGATGTATGCATCAAACGATGTGTGTTAACAAAATATTTATTTTATACATCGATATTCCAATCATAATGTCATGTATGCCTCATCAACTCAACAAAGAAGGCACATAGACACATATTTTCAATCCAATCAGTCAAACATATATCATAGGACACAGATACATGTCGTATGTTACTCGGTCGCAACATACCTCAATTCTTTGTTTCCAATCAATGTAGCTTGAAGATTGCAGTATAAAATTCTATCTACATCAATAACACATTCATTTCAATCAATAACATTATTCAAAATAAATAATATAAGTTTCCAATATCTTTTGAAACTTCGAAAAGTCATATCAAATCAAAATCATAGCATAATTCAATTCCGACTTTAAAACTTAGTTTCTTGTCGTTTATTCTACAGCATATATAATTAGAATTAATAACAACTGACAAACAATTCTTCACTCTCAATCCAACGATTAAAATTCTCTAATTATAATAAATTGAGAATAATTCAAAATAATATCATTATAATCATCTCTACTCCGTTAAAATCATACATTACTCTACAATTTTCAATTTCTGTATGATTTAATAATTTATCGGATTTATTCCGCAAATCGACGAATTTCAAACATCACCAAAAATATAAAATTTATACCTCAAATCGTAGACCTCGTGTCAACGATCCCAGAACTAAAGTCGGTTCATCGATTGGATAAACTGATAAGGCGCAAGATCTAAAAGAAAATCAAAAACCTTATCTCCTATTTCTCTCACCTCTCTTCTGATTTCTTTCTGTTTGAGACTTACGATTGAAAGTTTCTTATTTATCATTCTTTTTTTAAAATATTTTATTATATTATATTATATTAATAAAAGAATATAATATAATATACTATATAATATTTAACATTTTTAACATTGGTATATCCTTTTGGACCAGTCAAACGATCCAATTTTTCAACACTCAAAACATGGCAGTTTTAGCAATATGTATTAGCTTTCTAATCAACTTGGTCCCATTTCATTTGGACTAATACTCAGACAATTATGCTAAAAATCATAACATAATTACAATTTTGCCTTTAAAATTAATTCATTATTTTTTAATTTATTTACAAAAATGACATCAAAATTAATTGAATATTTTCAACTTATTTACAGAAATGTCATCAACACTATTTTACAAGTGTTTAGTCTCGGGGTCTCACATTTGTTCCCCACTTAAAAGATTTCGTCCCGAAATCTCAATGTACATAACATCGGCAAACATATTTTATATTACCAGTTATAGTACATATCAAAACTAAAATCAGTAAACGGATCACTATACATTGAATATAATGGAACAGATGGAATAAAATCAAACAAATGCGGATATGAGTCTCGCATTTTGCTTTCCAACTCCCATGTCGACTCTTCCACAACATATCGGGTCCATTGCACTCGAACTAGTGGAATCGATTTATTCCGCAATATCTTTTCCTTCCGATCCATAATGCAAACAGGTTGTTCAATATAGGACAGAGAAGGATCAAGCTCAACCTCATCAGGTTGAAGCACATGTGATGGATCTGGTTCATATGTTCTCAACATAGAAACAGGAAACACATCGTGAATGGCACATAAAGATGGCGGCAATGCCAATCGATAAGCAAGATCCCCAACTCGATCAAGGATCTCATATGGACCAACATATCGAGGAGATAATTTCCCTCGCATGCCAAATCGAACTGTGCCTCTGAAGGGAGATATTTTCAAAAATACTTTGTCACCTTTCTGGTATTCTAAGGGTCGTCTTTGTTTATTCGCATAACTCATTTGACGATCTTGAGCAGCTTTCATTCGCTGTCGAATTAACTGAACCTTATCATTCATTTCCTGTATCATTTCAGGTCCAGTCAATTGTCTTTAACCAATTTCATCCCAGAATAACGGTGATCTACATCGTCTCCCGTATAAGGCTTCAAACGGTGTCATACCAATACTCGTTTGGAAGCTATTATAAGAAAATTCTACCAAAGGTAAGGCATCTTGCCATCCAATATGAAAATCCATCACAATAGCACGTAACATATCTTCTAACGTTTGAATTGTGCGCTCAGTCTGTCCATCAGTTTGAGGGTGATAAGCAGTACTCATAGCCAAATGCGTACCCATAGCTTCTTGGAAACTACCCTAGAATTTAGAAGCAAACATGGGATCACGATCTGATACAATTGAGACTGGCACACCATGCAGTCTAACAATATTCTCGATGTATAAACGGGCTATTCTCTTATAAGGATAAGTCCGTTCATACGGAATGAAATGTGCAGATTTCGAAAGTCGATCAATAATAACCCAAATAGCATCACAGCCCTTGGGCGAACGAGGTAAATGAGTCACAAAATCCATAGCAATATGTTCCCAATTCCATTTCGGGATTTCAAGACTATGGAGTAGTCCTCCAGATTTCATTCTTTCGGCTTTCACTTGCTGGCAGATAAGGCATTTCGAAATAAAGTCAGCAATGTCCTTCTTCATATGTCTCCACCAGAATTGAGGTCGCAATATCAAATAAATTTTTCGGCCTCCAGGTTGAATATTGTATTTGCTACAATGTGCTTCACGAAGAAGGGCAGATTTAAATTCAGAATCATCAGGAACTACCAGCCGACCATTAAGTCATAAAGAACCATCAGAAGAAATCTGAAATCCAGACTGATGTCCTGCAGATACAAGTTCTTTCGACTTCTGAATCTGAGCATCGCTTCGTTGGGCCTTTCGGATTTTCGATATCAATTCGGCTCAATTTGCAATGCGGAGACAGTGACAGAATTCCAATTGGAGTGAAAAGTCCAACCTGAAGTACATATATCCTCATGTACTTTGGCGACACTAACAGAGGCTAAAAAAGAATCATGAACCTTACGACTCAAGGCATCCGCAGTAACATTCACTGATCCAGGGTGATATTGAATATCACAATCAAAGTCCTTCAAGAGATCCATCCACCCGCGTTGCCTCATGTTCAAATCAGATTGAGAAAAGAGATACTTCAGACTCTTATGGTCCGAATAAATAACAAACTTTTCTCCGTACAAATAATGGCGCCAGATCTTCAAAGCAAACACAATGGCAGCCAATACAAGATCAAGAACAGGATAACGTGTTTCATGAGATTTCAATTGACGAGACGCATAAGCAACCACCTTGCCATGTTGCATCAGAACACAGCCTAAACCTTTACCAGATGCATCTGTATACACTACAAATCCTCCGGTACCTGAGAGAATAGTTAGCACAGGTGCTGTGGTCAATCTCGTCTTCAATTCAAGAAAACTAGCTTCACATTCGTCTGACCAAATGAATCTCTGATTCTTCTGTGTCAGTTGAGTAATAGGTTTAGCTATTTTCGAAAATCCTTCAATAAAACGATGATAATAACCAGCTAAACCCATGAAGCTACGGATCTCAGGAACATTCGTAGGACTCAGCCAATTCGATACAGCTTCAACCTTCGCAGGATCAACAGATATGCCATGTCTCGAAATGACGTGGCCTAAAAATACGACTCTATCCATCCAGAATTCGCATTTGGACAATTTAGCATATAAATGTCCATTACGAAGAGTTTGCAGTACTAGTCTCAGATGTTCAGCATGCTCCTTTTTCGATTTCGAATATACAAGAATATCATCAATAAATACAATAACGAATCGGTCAAGATACTCCCGAAAGACACGATTCATTAGATCCATAAATATAGCATGAGCATTTGTGAGACCGAAAGGCATAACCAAGAATTCATAGGGCCATACCTGGTACGAAAAGCAGTTTTAGGCACATCTTCTTCTCGAACTCGTACTTGATGATAACCAGAACGAAGATCAATCTTCGAGTATACGGAAGTACCCTGAAGCTGATCAAATAAATCATCGATACGAGGAAATGGATACTTGTTTTTCACAGTAGCTCGATTCAATTGCCTATAATCAATACACATTCGCATAGTACCATCTTTCTTTCGAACAAATAAAACCGGAGCTCCCCAAGGTGATACACTCGGTCGAATATATCCCTTATCGAGAAGATCCTGTAATTTTTCTTTCAATTCCAATGGTGCCATGTGATAAGGAGCTTTCGAAATAGGCGCAGTCCCCGGTACAAGATCAACACTAAATTCAACTTCTCAATGAGGAGGAAAGTCAGGAATCTCATGGGAAAATACATCCGGAAATTCTTTCGCAACAGGAATATAAGATAAAGAGGGTTCCTTCTTAGAGATATCAACAGCATAGATAATATAACCCTCATCCCCGGTAAACAAAAGTCGGGACATTTCCAACGAAGATATCAAAGGAATTTTGGCTTGGAAACCTTTTCAATAAAAATTCCATTTGGGTCCATCAACAGGTCAAAAACTATGCCATGAAAACAATCGACAGCAGCTCGATTTGTTGTCAGGATATCCATGCCAACAATACAATAAAATCCGTGCATTGGAAGGACAATCAGATTCAGAAATATCACATTATCTTCATAAATCAATACACAATTATGCACAACTTGGTCATATATAATAATCTTTCCTGCTGGCGTGGCTATCGCTAACGTATCTGACAATGGTGTACACAAAATATCATGAGATGCAACAAATGCATGAGATATGGAATGAGTGGGATGCTCCTGTATCAAATAAAACACTTGCAGGATAATCGCAAAGCATGCAAATACCTGCAATCACACCACAATGAGCTTCTTTTTCCTGATCCTCGGTCAAGGCATATTGTGGGGACCCGGACGCTAATTCATTCATTAATCGTCTTTAGGAATAATTCAAACAATTATAATAAACAGGGTCTAAATTTTTTTTTAAAAAATACAAAGCGGAAACGTAATGTAATTCAATTCAAATTACATATTAAACATAAATATATAAATCTTGTATTATCTACAAGATTTTAACTAGGTTCAACTATATCTCAGTGCTGAATCCTAAGTTGCTTCAAAGCCCGGATCTCCACGCTATCTAGCCCAGCTTCTTTCTCTTCTTGACCATGATCCTATCCCACCTGTTGCCATGCACACATACAGACAAGACAACAGCCGGATAACTCCGGTGAGAGTTACATTCTCAGTATAAATCATGTATACATGCAATCATAAAAACAATATAAGAGCATATAACAGATATGTCTAACATGTATTCAAATCAGAATATAAATCCATATCAAGAATAAATCATATTCTAAACATGTACCATCATCAGGAACATAACTCATCATGTACCATATTCAGGAACATAATCAACATAACTCAATATACACTATCAATTAGACTCATGACGTCACATTTAAGACTAGACTCAATCCTAGTCTAGGGATCCCGGTTTCCAGAAGTTAGCATTCCCATATCGACCAACTGTAATGCCCCGAAAATTTAAAGTCCACGCAAACCACGTGTATATAAATTATTAAATTCCTTTGTATTTTAATTAAATGTTTTAATTGCATGAATTAATTATGTTGTGCATATTTGCATGTTTAAAATATATTTTTCTTCACGATTGCATTAAAATATATTTTTTAAAGGCTATTCGAGTTGCGATCGAGGAACGGAGACCGAGGGCTGAAAAATGGAAAATGATTTTATTAAATAAATGTTTTTAATTATTTAAAATATGGGTGATGTTTTTTATTATTTTTGAAAATAAGGGGTTTTGAGGTGATTTTATATGCCGGGACGTAAATTTTATCTGTGTTGGTTTTTCAACAAAAATACGAACTTTTTGACAACCCGGCTAATAAATTCACAAACTTATTTTTATCAAAACCATTTTTAATATTTTAATTAAGTCCTAATTAAGACTAATGGGCCTAAATTGGTAGCTTATTAGGCCTAAGCCTTATTTAGGGATTTAATTAGTATATAATATACTAAACCACCCCCATGAAACCCTTAATTCATCAACTCTCGGCCACTTTTCAGAATTTCACCAACTTTTCCCTCAAAGTTCACGGCACACACCCATTACAATTTGAAAGAAAAAGTTTGAAGGCTTCAAGGAACTTCTAGCCAAGGTCGTCGTCGCCGTTCTTCGCAATCGTCAACGTTTATTCGTGCGTTTAAAACGCAAAGGCACGCCATATTCTCCTTTTACTCATCATCACACCATAATAATTGTTTATGCATAATTTTTAAAGAAAAACATAGCACACAAGTTGAATTTTCGTAACTACATGTCTATGTGTTCCAAACTTGTGTTTTTTATTTCCAAAATCATGTTTTATATGTGTAAAAGGGGCTGCCATGATTAGGAAAGGGTTAAGGGATGTTTTTACATGTTTTAGAGAGTCCTTAATCACCCCCAATACGCTGCAAACGTGAAGAGAAATAAGCTGGAACCTAAGCTGCATGATTTAAAGACCAAGGTGCGGTTTATGAGGGGAACCACTGCATGGCTTGGTTTTGGCTCGACCAAAGCTGGGCTAGGACGTGGTTGGGTCATGAGAGGAGTCCTAGCCACGCTAGGACTCGAGTTAGATGGCTAGGGAAGAGTCCAAGAGCACAAGGACTCTTCCCCAAGCCACCCGAGAGATTACAGCAAGGGGTAGCGCAGGGTGTGCTGCTGCGAAGGAAGGAAGAGGCTCGGCCAGGGGGTCTGGGCAGGGGCTAGGTTAGGTCCTTAGGGTCCTAGAAGGGTGCTTGAGGGGATGGTTCAAGGGTTGGCTCGAGGGTTAGAGGCATAGCATCAGAAAACGTGAGAGAGGCACCTTGAGGAGAGAGGCACCTTGAGGACAGCTTGTGCGCGCAGGCTGCTGAACTTTTCAGGCGACTTGTGCGCTGGTCCAGGGGCTTGGGCTGGGCTGGCACGGGTTTGAGCGTGGTCTAGGGTAAGTAAGGGTCATGGGTGGTCAGTGGTTAGATGGTTGGAAGAGTCCTAGGCAACTAGGAAACATAACACAAGCGGGAAGGCACTCACACACACATGCAGAATAGTGGCTCAAGTTTCAGCAGGTTTTGGGAGCGGGCCAGGGCTGGTTTTCAGGCTGGGCTTGCACAGTAGGGTCCCTAGATGGGTTGGCTAGGTTTTGGCTCAAGGTGGCTCGGGCGTGGCTCGAGTAAATCGGGAGATGGCTCGGTGGGTTCGTTAGTGTGTCAAAAACGAAAATTTAAGAACTTAAATTGAATCCATGGGTCCACGAGGGTGGCTCATGACTTGGAAGGGTAGAATAAATCTTAAGAATGCTATGTTTAAAATTTGGGATCAAAATAACGAGTTTTGGATTTAATCGGGATTTAATCGCCGCACGGAACGCTAATTAACGAGTTAGTTGAAACGCCTAGTTTTATGCTTTATAAAATTATGAAAAATTAGGTTTAAGCTTAAATAATTATTATAAGCCTAAGTTTTTAATTTGGAAATTTTATGTTAAGGTTTGGTTTAATTCGGGATTAAAACGCATTAATACGTCACATTTAGAGATTAATTTAAAAGTCCTCGATTCAAGCTAAATAAAAATTTGAGAAAATTCATCTAAGCTTAAATAATTATTTGGGACATGTTATAGTCAATGAAATTAAGAAAAAGTCAAAAACGTGAAATTTTACGTCCAGGGGTAAAACGGTCTTTTTACACCTAAAAATTAGTAAACGTCATGGCAGTGCCCTAAATGTTGTTTTTATGATATTATGATTATTTTTAAATGTTTATGATGTATCCATGATTAAATTATGATTTTTAAATGTCTAAGGGATTTTTATGATTTAAGGAAGACATTTAAAAGACATGTTGCATGTTTGGTTTCGAAAACAAAATGTTATGTTATGCATGATTTTTATAAAGTGATGTGAATGAAAAATGTTGAAGGATGTGAAGGATTGTGACTAAATATGTTGGAAATATCGTGAGGGTTATGGTCCCAGTGGGAGCCCGACGATCGTGTTTCTTTGGATACGGATACGAATACGTGATACGAATATGAATACGTGATACGAATACGAATATGTTAATACGTTGGCCAAGGCCCAGTTGACGGGTGAGAGTGTCGCTGGTGTCCCCGCCGCCCAGTACTGTGGTTACATGTAGATGGATCCATCGCCCAATACGATCAAGAATACGAGTCACAATCACGATCTGAATTCAACAAACACGAACATGAACATGAATACGAATATGAATATGGATACGAATATGGATATTCATATGAATATGAATACGAATATGAATATGAGTATGTTTATGTTGTTATGAAAATGTTTTTATGCATCATGAAAATGTTTACGAAAATGTTTAAGTTTAAGTTTATGCATCTTCATGAAAATGATATTTTAAATACAAGTATTTTTCACTGTTATATGTTAAATATATTACGTATTACTCGTTATCAAGAATATGACGTATTGAGTCTTTAGACTCACTAGGTGTGTATGATGCAGGTGATTATAATGATAATGTTAATGGTGGTCTTGATGGTCGATCTGACTGGACTGGAGGTGCACATAACCCGAGGACCGACACTAGTTTTCCGCACTAGTTATGATTTATGATTTTAAGTAATGTTAAAGATATTTTTACGACGTTTTATTTGCGAGTGATTTTTGAGAGGTTATAGTAAGGGCTATACTTTTCAAATGTTAGTTGGTTGATAGGGTATCGATCACAAGTAATAGAAGACGACTCCAGTTCCATCCACGTCGATAGGGTATCGATCACCAGTAATAGAAGAAGCTCTGATTCTATCCACATCGATATATTATCGATCACCAGTAATAGAAGAAACTCCAATTCTATCCACATCGATATAATATCGATCATCTGTAATAGAAGAGTTACATTCTATCCACATCGATACAGTACCGATCACCAGTAATAGAAGAAGCCACATTTCTATCCACATCGATAGCCAACCATCCGGTGACAGACTTTGGCACTATCGCCAATACACTATCTTGTGACATCGTGCAATGTGCCCGTGGCGATCCCACCACTATCAGGCACTTCTGTCCCAAGATACTCGTCTAATACCTGCTATCTATCAATCAAGAGAACAAGTATATCAATCAAATCAATACAATAAGGTAAAGTATGTGATTTAGGGAAACTCGAGTCAAACCTCACTCGAGTTGTGCAATCCCAACTCAACATTAATTTATACCTTTATCTTCTCGGTCCGACGAAGACGAAGTATTGAAGTCAACTCTTTCCATACCCAAATCTGATAATAACAATCGAATAGATACAATATCAGTATATAACTCAGTTAAAAACCTGTTCTGATTAATACTCAAATCAAAACATAATCTGATCAATGCCCATCGACATATGATATCACAATACCATCTCAATCAATACCGAATCTGATCAATATCAATAAACTGATGTTTCGACGGCATAACAATACAGTCTCGATAACCCCGTCAATTCCAACACCACAGATATAATACCAGAACTCATAATCAATATCAGTGCAATTCATAATTTCAATAACAACACCAATCTGATATCGAATCTCAGTTAATCAATTCCAAAAATCATAACAATTACATTACCAGTCAGTTTCTTAATCTGACTTCGATTCTATGATGTCTAACATGTCAAGAACATCATATATGAATTCCATTCAATTCTGGCAATATCATAATTTCAAATCGTATCTAAACGTAACAAAACTTATGTCCAGTTGTAGCCTGCGTTGATAGGAACTCAGTAATGAAGTTGGATTAGAAATCAGACGGACGGATCGTTCATAAATCACAATCTGAGTGGAAAAAGGCGTAAGGATTTTCACGAAGTTCCTCGGTGCTCCTTTTATCAATTTCTGAAGGAATAATCGAAGTAATACTTATATATATATCAAATCGCATGCCAATGAAACGTGGCTGATTTTTAATCTGCATGTCTCGCGCATATGCGCGACCCCAACCGGCGCATATGCGCGAAACCTACTGGTCTCGATGCGCTGTTTCACAACTGCTGGCGCATATGCGCGCCTCAACTTCGCGCATATGCGCCAAAGGTTCTGTCTCAAAACTTTGGCTACAGGACTACTCGCGCATATGCGCGCACTGACATCGCGCATATGCGCGAGACACCATTTCTCGGCGCGTGTGTCTCGGCATCTCTCGCGCATATGCGCGCCTCACCTCGGCGCATATGCGCGAGGTTCTCTGGACAAAGCATACTACAGCTCGCGCATATGCGCGCAATCACTCCACGCATATACGCGGGATCTTCTGCCCAACTCGCGCACAGCTCGCGCATTACGTCGCGCATGTGCGCGAGTGGCACCTCCGTCGCACCTAATTCGTGTCTTTTTTCGTCTGTCCCGGTCTGATCTGTTCCGTCTTTAATCACCTCAATTAATCAAGAAATCATCCCAGATTAATCTCAGATTACGGTAAATATACCCAAATCATTTCCGATTACGGTAATCAAATTCTCGGGCCTTACATTTCTCCCCCTCTAAAATATGATTTCGTCCTCGAAATCACAAGCAATCAAATCAGATAAAGAAGAAATGTATACTAGAGGTTACTTCAGAAAATTCATTCTATCAAACCATTCTGATAAAATTACTTGCAAACACTGGCTATACAACACTCGTATATACCAATCAACAGCTCATACCAAATCAATATCATCAGCTGTTATCAAATGCAATCTCAGATATCACCGTAATATCATTCCCATTCAGAAAAATCCGCCGTACTCACTGTACAATACCTCGACTAGAGCTATCTCGATACTCATCTAATAGCTATTATTGTACAATAATTCATAAAGTGACAAGATCTCAGGTCACTAGTGCTAAAATCCAGCACTACAGTTCCTGAATATCCTCCAGTATCTAGATAGTTCACTCCAACTATCCGTCAATCTATAATCCATAGATAAAACATCATGCTATACATTCTGCCAAAAGTTTAAAATCAACCAAAAATCACGGTATAATATAATTAACTCTGGCATTCAATACCATCTGACCCCTTTTCTGACTTACCTCTCAGTCGTCTTGTCATATCTGTACGTTATCCTGTACAATATAACATCCGCAGATTTGAACAATCGTTCAATAGTAATCACATCATATCACCGTCATAGCAAGATTTTCGATAGTTTCATCACGAAATTCATAGAAATGTACCCCCATTTTTATTCAAGAATCGATAATCTGTATAACCAATTTCCTGGTTTCTATCTTCCTGTCTTCATCTGTCAGCGATTTAGACATTTCAATACAACTCTGACATAACTGATTTCGTTTATTTACATCAAAACTGTCCGTTCATATTATCACACATTTCTTGTTGCTAGAATAATACGGAATCTACTACCGTGTGCTTCTGACAATACCTCTTATTTCAAATTCAAAATATCTAGCACAAAAAATTCAGCTAATTATATAAAATAAAACATTACCTACCTGGTATTCTGATTGACACATTGTTCTGACTATCGAAATCAAGTTCTGAACAATATAATTAAACTTCGGAACTGCTGTAATTTTCAACATCAGCTCTGAGCCGGCTTGACTGTATATAATCTCAATGGTTTATATAATCAATCATTATAGTATCTTCAGATATCACAGACTCTGAATGTAATCTGTTACAATCTGGATTCATAGCCGAACAATTCTGTATACAACAATCTCAGTTCCCAGAATATTCAATACAAATTTCAACTGTTCGATTCAATCAATCATACGCTGCGAATATATCAAAATATCATAGATAAAACGAGCATAAGGTCATCAGAACACTTCGGAACACAGGATTTATCAACCCATTTACAGAACTGAAGTATTTCTCAGAGAAACACATAATCAGATGTAACTCTAACTCCCAGGCAGTAAATCTTCTAACTGACATTTCAGTTCTTTCAATTCAATCAATATCATTCTGTACAGAAGTCTAAAATGAAATCCATACCTGATATCAAATCAAGGCTGAAGTCACTCTCCCTGATATAAGACAAATCCGGAATTTCATATGGAACGACTATAGCAACTCTCCTGCTACTGACAAATCATTCCTAGACAGGCTCAACTTCAGTAATCAACTGAATACATAAAGAATTACTCCATTCTTTTCGATAATCATCGAATCATACATAATACGGATATCAAGGAATTCAAAATCGAGAATCCTTACCGTATATCATTCGTTCATCGGCCATTTCAGGTCCGAATCTTACCATCTCCTAGCAAGAATCTATAATAGTTCTGTACTTGTTAGCATATCAATATCAATAATGTAATCAAAATCAGATAACACAAGTACAATACAATCTAATTCAATCTCATTCTCTTTTTACTGCAGTACCCAATATATCACAGAATTCACTGATATCAATTTATTTCCCCAAAAGGTAAAAGGATCAATACTACAGTAATATAGACCCAGCAGGTACAACATATATCAATACAACTCAGTCAAAGATAATCGTAGGGAATGCATTAGTATATATCAATACATATGCAATATAATCATAACAGATTATTACCTGCCACTATATCATCACATGTGTCCTGGGTCTGTTCCTCGATCACTACCACCAGATGATTCTGCTCCCTGAAATCTTCGGGAACCTTTCTGTGGACAGACTCTAGCAAAGTGTCATTGCTGTTTACAGATATTGCACCGACCAGTCACTCCCTGGCACTGCTCCATGGGATGTCTCCCTCCGCAAGTCCTGCAATAAACTCCAGTATAACTCGGGCTAGAACCACTGGAGCTAGATGAACCACTCGGTCCGCTTCCTAACTTCTTAAACTGTTTCTTTCGAGCTTTCAATTGTTCCTGCTTTCCACCACTGCTGCTGCCAATCTCGAGTCTGGACGGCAGTAGTTGTGGTATCGATGTGGGAAGAACATATGAAACTTCTTTTTGTCTTATCAGAACGGTTTCTGCTCTTCTGACTCGATTCAGAGTATCAGCAAAATTACTCGGTGGTTTCACATTCACCAATGTGCGTATCTCCGGATTCAATCCCTGGATAAACTGATTAGATACAGCTGTATCATTTCTAGCCACTTGAGGAGCAAAATGTAGTAAGGTGAAAAACTGGGCCAAATACTCATCGACATTCAACTGACCATGTCTTAAATGTGTAAACTCTACACCTTTATCCTCTCTGTATGATAGAGGTACAAATCTTTGATAAAATTCGACTCTGAAAATTTTCCACGTAATCATGGAACCACGCTGTGCTATGGCTTCCCTAGTTACCAGCCACCAACTCCTAGCGGCTTCCCGTAGTTGATTCCCAACCAGTTTAACTCTACAATCATCTGTGAACCCCAGAAATTCAAATAACATTTCTATATCCTCCAGCCAATTCTCACAATCGCCTGGCGCCTCAATACCCCTCAGAATCGACGGTTGAAATGACTGAAATCTCATCAACTGTGTTTCCATCAGAGTTTCTGATACATCCATCAGATCAGTCGAAGTACTACCTCGTTCTCGCACTCTTCTAGGAGGAATATCTGATAATCACAGATGTTAGTGATAATAGGAGACAATTCCGTCTCAATCCCAATCTTGATCAGCTTACCTTCTGATCAAGAATTGGTTCTGATTCATTTTCAAATCAAACACATTACCAAATCAACTCAGCTATTCAGGTAACATGTATTTAAAAGCAGTAAACATAATATCATGCTAGCATACACAATGTAATTCCACATTATAAGTAAATCACATGCTAGCCATCACATGCAGGAAAGAAAACTCAATCTACCCCGCTCATTCTCTTCTATCTCAATCTCAAGAACTACAGTTCTGGAACCTACGGTTCTGGAACCTAATGCTCTGATACCAGCTGTTGTGGGGACCCGGACGCTAATTCATTCCTTAATCGTCTTTAAGAATAATTCAAACAATTATAATAAACAGGGTCTAATTTTTTTTTTTTAAAATACAAAGCGGAAACGTAATGTAATTCAATTCAAATTACATATTAAACATAAATATACAAATCTTGTATTATCTACAAGATTTCAACTAGGTTCAACTATATCTCAGTGCTGAATCCTAAGTTGCTTCGAAGCCCGGATCTCCACGCTATCTAGTTCAGCCTCTTTCTCTTCTTGACCCTGATCCTATCCCACCTGTTGCCATGCACACATACAGACAAGACAACAGCCGGATAACTCCGGTGAGAGTTACATTCTCAGTATAAATCATGTCTACATGCAATCATAAAAACAATATAAAAGCATATAACAGATATGTCTAACATGTATTCAAATCAGAATATAAATCCATATCAAGAATAAATCCTATTCTAAACATGTACCATCATCAGGAACATAACTCATCATGTACCATATTCAGAAACATAATCAACATAACTCAATATACACAATCAATTAGACTCATGACGTCACATTTAAGAATAGACTCAATCCTAGTCTAGGGATCCCGGTTTCCAGAAGTTAGCATTCCCATATCGACCAACAGTAATAGAAAAGACTCCAGTTCCATCCACGTCGATAGGGTATCGATCACCAGTAATAGAAGAAGCTCTGATTCTATCCACATCGATATAGTATCGATCACCAGTAATAGAAGAAACTCCAATTCTATCCACATCGATATAATATCGATCATCAGTAATAGAAGAGTTACATTCTATCCACATCGATACAGTACCGATCACCAGTAATAGAAGAAGCCACATTTCTATCCATATCGATAGCCAACCATCCGGTGACAGACTTTGGCACTATCGCCAATACACTATCTTGTGACATCGTGCAATGTGCCCGTGGCGATCCCACCACTATCAGGCACTTCTGTCCCAAGATACTCGTCTAATACCTGCTATCTATCAATCAAGAGAACAAGTATATCAATCAAATCAATACAATAAGGTAAAGTATGTGATTTAGGGAAACTCGAGTCAAACCTCACTCGAGTTGTGCAATCCCAACTCAACATTAATTTATACCTTTATCTTCTCGGTCCGACGAAGACGAAGAATTGAAGTCAACTCTTTCCATACCCAAATCTGATAATAACAATCGAATAGATACAATATCAGTATATAACTCAGTTAAAAACCTGTTCTGATTAATACTCAAATCAAAACATAATTTGATCAATGCCCATCGACATATGATATCACAATACCATCTCAATCAATACCGAATCTGATCAATATCAATCAACTGATGTTTCGACGGCATAACAATACAGTCTCGATAACCCCGTCAATTCCAACACCACAGATATAATACCAGAACTCATAATCAATATCGGTGCAATTCGTGATTTCAATAACAACACCAATCTGATATCGAATCTCAGTTAATCAATTCCAAAAATCATAACAATTACATAACCAGTCCGTTTCTTAATCTGACTTCGATTCTATGATGTCTAACATGTCAAGAACATCATATATGAATTCCATTCAATTCTGGCAATATCATAATTTCAAATCGTATCTAAACGTAACAAAACTTACGTCCAGTTGTAGCCTGCGTTGATAGGAACTCAGTACTGAAGTTGGATTAGAAATTAGACGGACGGATCGTTCATAAATCACAATCTGAGTGGAAAAAGGCGTAAGGATTTTCACGAAGTTCCTCGGTGCTCCTTTTATCAATTTCTGAAGGAATAATCGAAGTAATACTTATATATATATATATATATATCAAATCGCATGCCAATGAAACGTGGCTGATTTTTAATCTGCATGTCTCGCGCATATGCGCGACCCCAACCGGCGCATATGCGCGAGACCTACTGGTCTCGATGCGCTGCTTCACAACTGATGGCGCATATGCGCGCCTCAACTTCGCGCATATGCGCCAAAGGTTCTGTCTCAAAACTTTAGCTACAGGACTACTCGCGCATATGCGCGCACTGACATCGCGCATATGCGCGAGACACCATTTCTCGGCGCGTGTGTCTCGGCATCTCTCGCGCATATGCGCGCCTCACCTCGGCGCATATGCGCGAGGTTCTCTGGACAAAGCATACTACAGCTTGCGCATATGCGCCCAATCACTCCGCGCATATGCGCGGGATCTTCTGCCCAACTCGCGCACAGCTCGCACCTAATTCGTGTCTTTTTTCGTCTGTCCCGGTCTGATCTGTTCCGTCTTAAATCACCTCAATTAATCAAGAAATCATCCCAGATTAATCTCATATTACGGTAAATATACCCAAATCATTTTCGATTACGGTAATCAAATTCTCGAGCCTTACACATATACTTTCACTTGAGGAGGGCCTTGGACAGTCTGACCACCAGGTCCTCGATATCGTGGAACATTCGATTGCTGAAAAGAGGGAACATGAACAGTAGGTCTCATCATACTGGGGCCACCTCGAAATCCTGTCTGGGGTTGAGAAGAAGTCATACCATATTCGGACATACACGAGAGAAATGGCCTTCCTGTCCACAATGATAACAAGTACCAAACATATCCCGACACTGCTCAATAGTATGTTTGCCTCCATAATGGCTACAATAAAGAGCAATAACGGGACTCCCTCGCTGGGATCCACTGGAACTCGAAGAAGAAGAAGAACCAGTCTTCTTAAACTTCCTATCTCTCGAACGCAAGGTAGGCTGCTGAGCTGTAACTGGAGGTGGAGGAGTATACTGTGGACCTCCTTGCCTTAATCCAGTTTCGGCTGCCTTTGCTCATTCAACTGCCTCTGCGTAGCTGGTAGGAAAACCAGAAATAACAAAAGTACAAATAGTAGGATGCAATCCATTCACAAACCTGTTATATTTTGCTTTTGCATTCGCAGCTACGTGAGGCGCATATTTCAACAACGTAGAAAATGTCGAATTATATTCTGCAACAGTCAGTGTTCCCTGCTGCAGGCTATTAAATTCATTCTCTTGGGCAGTATAATAAGAAGGAGGGGAATACTGCTCCAAAAACTGGGCCTTGAAGACATCCCATGTGACTTCAATCCTGGCCTCTTTCAGTCCAATCTCAGCGGCTTCCCACCAAGATTTTGCTCGATCTTTCAATTGATAGAGAGAAAGTTTCATTATTCGCCGAACCTTAGAAGATTCAACAAGTGCTCGATATCCTTCAACCAGGACTCTGCTCTTTCTGCACTCTCGATGCCAAAGAACTTCAGTGGTTTCAAATCCTCGAATCGAGCCATCACTAAGTCCATGGACATTCCTTCGAATTGTCCAACCATCCTCTCAGTACTACTACTCGCAGTTTCATTTGTGGGATCCATCTCAAATCAGAGGATGAATATCACAAATCAATATCAATTACACATCATCATCATCACATCAAATCAATAGTCTCATCAATAACTTACTCAAACTAAATCAAGCAAGAGCAAGTAATACAAATAATTCAAACACAAACAATTCATTTGGGCCTATTCAAGTGTACACATGACTCAATCGAGCATTCCCAGCCATGCTCTGATATCATGCTGTGTGGGGCCCTTAACTCCTTATCGTGATTACAATGCAATTTGATTAGGGTTAATTAATTACAGCGAAAAACGAGTTTAAAATTTCTTTACAATGAGCCCAAAACATATCATTTGAATACTAAAAATAGTATTTCATCTCACATCGTAACATATGCTCACACATGATCAAATCCAAATACATACAAACAACTCATATCCTCGGGACATGGCCCGGTATATAGATACATATATACACTGGGATAACAACTAAACCTCAAATCAGACATGACTCCCTCCAGAAGTACCCTCTCCGGTCTCCTGATATCCTAGAGTACCTGCCATTGTCCACACACAAAGACAACAATAGCCCCCCTTGAGGGTGAGCAAAGCTCCGTATGGAACAACCACAATATATACAACAGATATCTACACGATGATATATGGTATGAAAATGCAATGCATGCATCTCGTAGAGATATCAGGTCAAATGCCCATCCACTGAGCATGTATCAGAATCAATCGAATCGCTATCAAATCAATGCTCGAGCTGGCACACCGGCCTCAATCAGGGATACTCGTATGATAGCGTCGACGAAGCGCCATCAAATCCCAAATCTCAGTCAATCATCGGGGCCACAAATGACTATGCTTTAAGGTCATGTAATACCAAACATAGGATCGTGTTCACAAACCCCAGAATCAAATCAAATCATATCAGGGTATCCAAGGATCATAGCTCAACGTGCATGTCATGTATCGATGTATGCATCAAACGATGTATGTTAACAAAATATTTATTTTATACATCGATATTCCAATCATAATGTCATGTATGCCACATCAACTCAACAAAGAAGGCACATAGACACATAGTCTCAATCCAATCAGTCAAACATATATCATAGGACACAGATACATGTCGTATGTTACTCGGTCGCAACATACCTCAATTCTTCGTTTCCAATCAATGTAGCTTGAAGATTGCAGTATAAAATTCTATCTACATCAATAACACATTTATTTCAATCAATAACATTATTCAAAATCAATAATATAAGTTTCCAATATCTTTTGAAACTTCGAAAAGTCATATCAAATCAAAATCATAGCATAATTCAATTTCGAATTTAAAACTTAGTTTCTTGTCGTTTATTCTACAGCATATATAATTAGAATTAATAACAGCTGACAAACAATTCTTCACTCTCAATCCAACGATTAAAATTCCCTAATTATAATAAATTGGGAATAATTCAAAATAACATCACTATAATCATCTCTACTCCGTTAAAATCATACATTACTCAACAATTTTCAATTTCTGTATGATTTAATAATTTATCGGATTTATTCCACAAATCGACGAATGTCAAACATCACCAAAAATATAAAATTTATACCTCAAATCGTAGACCTCGTGTCAACGATCCCAGAACTAAAGTCGGTTCGTCGATTGGATAAACCGATAAGGCGCAAGATCGAAAAGAAATCAAAAACCTTATCTCCTATTTCTCTCACCTCTCTTCTGATTTCTTTCTGTTTGAGACTTACGATTGAAAGTTTCTAATTTATCATTCTTTTTTTTAATATTATTTAATATTATATTATATTATATTATTAATAAAAGAATATAATATAATATTTAACATTTTTAACATCGGTATATCCTTTTGGACCAGTCAAACGATCCAATTTTTCAGCACTCAAAACATGGCAGTTTTAGCACTATGTATTAGCTTTCAAATTAACTTGGTCTCATTTCATTTGGACTAATACTCAGACAATTATGTTAAAAATCATAACATAATTACCATTTTGCCCTTAAAATTAATTCATTATTTTTCAACTTATTTACAAAAATGACATCAAAATAAATTGAATATTTTTCAACTTATTTACAAAAATATCATCAACACTATTTTACAAGTGTTTAGTCTCGGGGTCTCACAGAAGGATTGTTGGAAAAGGAACATTGAATGTCGAAGGACTACCAAAGCTTCACAATGTGCTTCATTTTGAAGGATTAAATTCAAATTTGATAAGCATAAGCCAATTATGCGATGATAATTTACATGTCAAATTTGATAAACATACTTGTGAGATTTTTTATGAAGCTAACATGTGCATTATGACATGAACAAGATCTTCGGATAACTGCTATCAAATAGGTGAGGAACACACATGCAAACACGCACAAGTCAGTGAGCTAGACCTTTGGCATCAAAAACTCGGTCATGTAAACTTCAAAACCTTGAAGAACTTGTGTAAGTACGATGCAGTACGAGGTATGCCTAATCTTTCTTCTGGAATACCATATGTGTGCGGAGATTGTCAAAAGGGTAAGCAGACTCACGTGTCACACCCAGTGTTGCCATCATCTGGGACAACACGTTGTCTGGAGTTACTACATATGGACCTTATAGGTCCTATGGAAGTGGAAAGCTTTGAAGGTAAGAAGTATTCTTTTGTGTGTGTTGATGACTTTTCAAGATTTTCTTGAATAAGTTTTATTAGGGAAAAGTCAGAGACTTTCGATGTTTTTAAACAATTGATCACAAGGATTACAAACTTCATAATTTGAAGGTGAGAAGGATCAGGACTGACCATGATAAAGAATTTGAAAGCTTTTCATTCTCATCTTTTTGTGAAAAGAAAGGTATTTCACATGAATTTTCTGCTCCAAAACACCACAACAAAATGAGATAGCCGAACGTAAGAATAGAACACTTCAAGAAATGGCAAGGGTGATGTTGACTTCAAAGTACATTTCAAAGCGTTTTTGGGCAGAAGCCCTTAACACCGCATGCCATATTTCAAATAGGGTGTATTTGAGAAGTGGTACGACTATGACATCGTATGAGATAATTATGGGAAAGAAGCCTAACCTTAAATATTTTCATATTTTTGGTTGTGTGCGCTATGTTTTGAATGACAGGGATCAATTTACAAAATTTGATTCGAAGAGTGACAAGTATTTATTTCTCGGATATGCCACTAATAGTCGTGCTTATCAGATATTTAATCTTAGAACTAAGACTATAATGGAATCTATTAATGTTGTTTTTGATGACTGTGCAGATCTCAAGAAGAAAACTGCTGAAGACGACGTTGAAGGCCTTCTGGAAATTCCAATTGCACGGGAAACTGCAGATGTTGCCCCAGATGTTGCAACATCTAGCACAACACGTGATACTGAAGTCACTGGATCTGAAGAAGAGACAAACAGTGATGATGATGCAGTAGATGGTGGAAAGAATATTCCAAGTAAAATCTAGAAAAATCATCCATCATCTCAAATAATTGAAAGTGTGCATGGAGAAGTCCAAACCCGAAAGAAAGAGAAGGTCGATTAACGAAAGATGGTTGGACTTATATGCATGAGCTCCATAAACTACATGTCAGATTTTCATGTTTTATATCCAATATTGAACCTAAAAATGTTGATGAAGCTTTAAAAGATGAATTTTGGATTAATGCAATGCATGAAGAGCTTGAGCAATTTGTTCGAAATGATGTGTGGCACTTGGTTCCACCTCCTGACCATGGTAATATTATTGGTACAAAATGGATTTTAAAAAATAAAACTGATGAGTCGGGAAAAATCATTCGAAACGGATCTTCCTGGTTTTATCTATTTCTCAGCTGTTATCTAACATTGATCATCCTCTCTCTTCATGTATCCTTTTTTGCGATGTCAATTCAATTCTTTATGCACGTTATGAATAACCATGTATAAGAACGATGATACGGTGCGGAAATCTATGATGAATTGTGTTCTCTTAATTGTGGACGTACCAGTATCAATTTATTCCTACACTCTTGCCTCAATAATTGAAAACCACAACTAACACATTGAATTTCATAAAGGTTTTTGTACATAAAAAAAAAATACCAACTTAGCAGAAAATGATCGGGTCAAGGAATTTATTGTCCTTGGTAATTATGCTTGCTGCATCTGCTGAGTTGTCTTTCATGGAGGATTATAGATGTACGGAGGGGAAAATTAGACCTAAACTGTTTTGCTTTGTGTCATTGTGGTTTCTCTATTCAAGTCCTAATGGTAAAATGATTTTTACTTGCTAGACTAGGCTAAAAGAACAGTATAATGAACAAGAACTGTATACACACGTAATAGACTCAAAAAATACAAGACATAAGTCAAGTTAGGTATGACCAAGGAAGGCTCATCACTTACACATATCATAAATGAAAACATTCTATATTGTTCAAGTGTTCCCATGAAAACACATCTTTACCATTTTACTTTGGCCTACCATATACTATTCTAAATCATTTTCGGGCAAATTTACCTAGTAAAAAAGTGTAGGACAAGAATTCCAAACAATTCTTCTACGACCATTCCTTTTGTCCATCTTCTCCGAGATTCTTCAAGCACATAAATCCAGCTCAACATTGTGCTTCTCTCCACAAGAGCACCTAACCTTGTGCGAAATTTCCTAAAATAATGAACATAAAGCGAATATCACTAGCTGCTTTATTCAGCAGCTTATTCAAACTTTCTTCTTCATTACAATCATTGAGTCAGTTATCCAAGGTTGAATGTCACATATATAACAAACCACCAAAGATTTCCGATAGAAACTTTAGATCTCAAGACACAGATTTGTTAGTCCCACGTGCGCCAACTTTAGATATAATATATAAAAATAAAAAATAAATTGGACACCGAGATTTACGTGAAAAATCCCTAAAAATTATTAGGGTAAAAACTACGGAAAAGATGAAAAGAATTTCACTATAATATTTTATAGTGTACAACCACTCACTGTGTTTCCAAAGAGAACACACACTCTCTTAATATATGAGAACAAAACACCTCACAAATATTATAGAACTAAGCACTCAAAGGCTATAAGATGAGAGAAAACTTGAAGAAGGGATGATATGAAATGAGGGGAATGGGCTCTATTTATTGTTACAACTTAAATTATAATTCACCCAAGTGTAGGTTGTCTGCAAGTAATATATTTCGTAAGTACGAGATCGATCCACAGAGAGGTTATTTTAAGTTTAAATTTATTAATTTATAGATTACCAAATGCAAGAATGAAGTTTACAAATTATAAATTTTGTCAAGGCTCGAGGATTTATTCTTAGTTTATGTAATATTGACTAAAAGTAAAACAAAGGAATCCACCATAAATAATGGTTCCAAGAAAATTAAATATTTAAACACACACATAATATAATATAGTTCACACTATAGAAAATACCGAATTAATCGATATTTTATATATGGTACCTATGATTATATATAACTATATAAATATATATTTGCATAAAGTAAATGTTAAATTAAATCATTATATTTCATTTAGAACAACCGGCAGAGCCACATTATTGCCTAAATGAAATATATGATTTAATAAGTTAGTTGCGGTAAAGTAAAAGTTAGTTGCGATAAAGTAAATGTTAGTTGCAAGAAAATAAAAGTTAGATGCGGGAAAATAAAAGTTAGATGCGATAAAGTAAATGTTAGATTGTTAGATGTGAGTATTAAATCATTATATTTCATTTAGAACAACCGGCAGAGCCACGCTATCGTCTAAATGAAAGATATGATATAATGGATAACAATAATAATAATTGATGAAATATTTATTGTATCAAAATTAAACAACAAATCAAGATAACCACTTCAATGGTATCAAGCATTTGATGTAAATTGATAACAACAAATAATTCATTTTTATACCTATAATAAAAAGAAGTTAACTAAATGAAAAGAAATAAAGAAAGAATATACAAAATATAAACAATCTTACTTCACCAAGAACTCATCCTCTTCACCTTGACATAATAGATTTAGCTTGCCATGAGCTTACTTTTGATCAACACTAAAATCATCACTCATAATTGGGAAAAAGAAAATATATTGGAACTTAGAACTTTGATACACACTCACACTATATTTTAAAATGAGATAGAATGGTTCTCAAGCTAGCACAAGGCCTCTATTTATAGGCCAAATGAGAGAAAGGGTCAAAAATTTTATTAATGCCATGTAGTTGTAATAGTAGTTTTTGTCTCCTCCAACTTCAATTCCATGGCCCTTCTTTCAATGCTATGTTCCACGACTTTAATAACCGAATTTGACTCTGCTCAAAATAGCAAACATGTGGGGAATTGTCTATAGATGAATTTGACCACTTGGTTCACCTCATTTGGTTAAATATTCAATTATTTATGATTTTTTTACTATAAGATGGTCATAGTAAAAGTAAATCTGTCCTCCTTTTGGTATTTGCACAATTTGATCATCTTAATGAATTTTTTAGGCTTTCATGTCTTCTGCAAAGTTGTAGACAATTCTTCAATGATTCCAAACATATTTGAACCATCTCAATGCAAATTTTGTAGCTCGAGTTATCGTCATTTTACGAACATGTAGAAAACCTGAAAATAAAACATATTTAGTAAGACATTTAAATATAAACAATAAATACTAAAATAACATAATTTTATAATTTTAATGAAACTTAAATTTTAAAATACAGGTTTTAACATATAATAAATTATTAATTTTAAGTTTCATCACACCCTCACACTATCTTATTACTAGTCCCTTAGTAATAAAATGATATTTATCGGAAAATCACAACCTAGATTTTTTATTCCTTTTATATATTCAAATATACAAACATATTCATTTTAAAAACAAAATAATATACCAATTTATATATATATTTTTTTCTTTTAATATAATAATATATAATTAGATATGTTTTTATTATTCTTATCTACACATAATATATAAAGTAACAATATATATATATTTATATATATATATATATATATATTTTTAATTTCTAAAATTTTTTATAATAATATATTCAAAAAGATAATTCACACCACCAACCATAACATGTATAATATCAAGAATATTATTGTAAAAGCATCAACTCCATATTCTTTCAGGTCAAAATATTTAATGAATAGCTAGTTTTCACTCATGGAGTTGGAATGAATATTAACTCTCATTGAAAAAGCCTAAATATTAAAGCAGACAATTAAATAAACTAATATTGAAAACAAAATAGGAAAATTTACAAAGAATAAAATCCCCTTTCTTTTTTTTTCCTCTTTTTTTTTAAAAATAACGTGACTTAAAAATTTTAGAGATTATTCATACCTTAAAAAAAACATTAAAACATACCGTTGAATCACAAGTTTAGCATCACATGAATTTTTTTTTCTTACTCTTGGATGTTGGCCAATTAAGTTGAGATAAGAATGGATCTGGTTCATGAATAAATCCTTGCAGCAAATCAATAAGTTCACCTTCACTTGTAGCAGAAACTAACATCCTTCTTGAAGCTAATGATATAAATCCATGTTCCACAACATCATTAAGAAACGATAATTGTTTATCATAATAGTTGTTAACATTTAATAACCCAATTGGCTTATGGTGGATATTTAATTGTGCCCAGCAAACAGTATGAAATATTTCCTCCAAAGTACCAAAACCTCCTGGCAAAGCAATGAAAGCATCAGAATGTTCAATCATTTGAGTAATTCGTTCATACACGTTGTCCAATTTCATTTCTTTTCCTATTGTTGGTCCAGTAAGATTGGCTAAAGTAGTCGGAATAATGCTTAAGACTTCACTTCCACCTGTATGTGCAGCTTTTGCAACTTTTCCCATGAGACCAACTTCACCACCACCATATACCAAATGAATCCTTTTTTTCAGCAAGTGTTATTCCAAGTTTTTCTGCTACTTCTTCATAAATTGAATCTTTTCCTGCACTAGATCCACAAAAGACACAAATATTTTTGATTTTACTTACCGTAGACGTTGACATGTTTAGAGATATGTTTTCTGTAATTGTTAGATCACAGCATATGAATTTATAAGCGTAACATGCCAAAAGTCAATATTTGAAAAAGAAATTATTATTAATAAAATAAAATAAAAATGACATAAATTTACAGCGTAGTTGTGATTGTGGCTCACATCTTCCTCTGATTTTACGTTCAGTAACGGCTTCAACGCCTTCTATGAGTCGAGGATATGCTTCCCATCCAATTTTCTTATAAATTGGCAAACAGGGTCTTTTAACGTCAGATTCCCAAGACTAAATTGCATATATATATTTTTACTTATCCAAATAGATATGCGTTTCCACAGTAGGATCTTTGTAAGGCTGATTCCACTGTCCATATTGATATTCCTCATGTTGAAATTGTCACCATAGTTTAAGAAGTTCATTTTGCACAAATCCACTAGAATGCGTATCAAGAACCTCTAGAAAATTATCCAAAGGCTCTTTACTCAGTCCATTCTTAATGAATAAAATTTTATCTTCTCTATTCATTGATGTCATTCTAACATTTTTGCATTTCCCTTTACAAGTCCACCTTGCACATTTATAGCATCCACCTATACGTTTAGCTCTTCGCTTTTTGGCATATGTGCTTTTACCAAATCCTGGCATATGTCTTATTATTATTTCACTTGCTTCCCCAACCAATCGGACTTTTGCTTCAATTATCAAACGGACATCATTCGGTATGCCATATAACATCATCACCCTTAGTCGCTCACATCTAGCTTTATAAATTTTTTTCAACGCATTATCAGGTAAACAAGCAAAATATTTACGAAGATTCACAATACAAGCATCCATATTATTATTATTATTATATATTTCAATTATTTTGGGAAAACTGAAGAAACCGACTTAGAAAGCCACGGAGTACCGTTATCCGCCACTTAACCGGGAAATGAACTAAAATCTGCAAAAAAAAATGAAAATATCAAACAACTATTATGGATCATATAAAGGCATAAACTCATCATTAAGAATTTCATTTTCTATAAAAGGCTTAAGTCTTTGCCCATTAACTTTAAACACATCATTATTTTTAGGATTTTCAATATCAACAGCACCACGAGGATAAACAAATTTAACTATAAATGGTCCTGACCACCTCGACCTTAGTTTTCCTGGAAATAAATGCAAACGAGAATTATAAATAAGAACTTTTTGTCCAATTTCAAATGACTTTCTCATAATATTTTTATCATGAAAGATTTTAGTTCTATCTTTATAAATCTTTGAATTTTCATATACATCATTTCTTAATTCTTCAAGTTCATTTAATTGCAATTTTCTTAATTTAGATGCATCATCTAGATTAATATTAAATGCTTTAATTGCCCAATAAGCTTTATGTTCAAGTTCAACCGGTAAATGACAATGCTTACCAAAAACTAACCTATATGGTGACATCCCTAATGATGTTTTACATGCAGTTCTATATGCCCATAATGCATCAGTTAATCTTAAAGACAAATCTTTTCGAGTTGGATTAACTGTTTTTTCTAAAATTTGTCTTATTTCTCTATTTTCAAGTTCAACTTGACCATTACTTTGAGGATGATATGGGGTAGAAACTTTATGTGTAATGCCATATTTTCTTAACAAAGAAGAAAATGATTTATTTATAAAATGACTTCCCCCATCACTAATTATTGCTCTAAGTATTCCAAATCGGCTAAAAATATTTTCTTTTAAAAATTTAATAACAACTTTATGATCATTAGTTCTACATGCAATTGCTTCAATCCATTTTGAAACATAATCAACAGCGACTAAAATATACGTATATCTAAAAGATAATGGAAATGGACCCATAAAATCTATCCCCCAACTATCAAATATTTCAATAATTATGATCGAATTTAAAGGCATCATGTTTCTTTTTGAAATTGATCCCATCTTCTGACAGTTTTCACAAGATTTGCAAAATAAATGCGTATCTTTGAATAAAGACGGCCAATAAAATCCGCATTGTAAGATTTTTGTAGCTGTTTTATTGGATGAAAAATGACCTCCACATGCTTCAGAATGACAAAATTTAATAACATTACTTACTTCACTGTCGGGTATGCATCGTCGAAAAATTTGGTCAGGACAATACTTAAATAAGTAAGGATCATCCCAATAAAATTTTTTAACTTCTATCAAGAATTTATTCTTATCTTGTGAATTCCAATGAGAAGGCATTTTATTTGTCACAAGAAAATTAACAATGTTAGCAAACTATGGCATAATAGTAGCATAAAATAACTGATCATCTGGAAAATTTTCATTTATTGGTATTTCATTATGAGATGATTCAGTCATTATTCTAGATAAATGATCGGCTACGACATTTTCTTTTCCTTTTTTATCTTTAATTATAATATCAAATTCTTGTAACAATAAGATCCACCGTATTAATCTTGGCTTAGCATCTTGTTTATTTGACAAATATTTTACGGCAGAATGATCAGTGTAAACAATAGTAGTAGAACCAATTAAATAAGATCGAAACTTATCTAATGCAAATACTACTGAAAGTAATTCTTTTTCAGTAGTTGAATAATTTATTTGAGTACTATTTAACGTTCTACTAGCATAATAGATTGCATAAGGTTTTCCTTCTTTTCTTTGTCCTAACACAGCTCCTATAGCATAATCACTTCCATCACACATTAATTCAAATGGTAAAGACCAATCTGGAGGTTGTAAAATCGGTGATGTAATTAAAAGATTAATTATTTGTTTAAAAGCATTTTCACATTTCTGAGTCCATTCAAATTGTGCATCTTTTGTTAAAAGATTTGAAATTGGTTTAGATATTATGCTGAAATTTTTTATAAACCTTCTATAAAATCCTGCATGACCCAAGAATGATCGAACTTCCTTTACTGTTTTTGGGGATGTTAAATTAGCAATAACATCAACTTTGGCTTTATCAACTTCAATTCCTTTTTCAGATATCACATGTCTTAAAACAATACCAGATTTAACCATATAATGACATTTTTCCCAATTTAAAACAAGATTTTTTTCTTCACATCTTTTTAATACTTCTTCTAAGTTTTTAAGACAATTTTCAAATGAGTTTCCAAAAACAGTTATATCATCCATAAAAACTTCTACAAATTCTTCAATCATATCACTTAAAATACATAACATGCATATTTGAAAAGTAGCCGGAGCATTACATAAACCAAATGGCATTCTTTTAAATGCAAAAGTTCCAAAAGGACAAGTGAAAGTAGTTTTTTCTTGATCCTCTAATCATATAGGTATTTGATAATACCCCGAATACCCATCAAGAAAACAGTAATAAGAATTACCTGCTACTTTTTCTAAAATTTGATCTAAAAATGGTAGTAGGAAATGATCTTTTCTAGTTGCATCATTTAATTTTCTATAATCAATACACATACGCCAACTAGATGGAATCCTAGCTTGTAATAATTCTCCCTTTTCATTTTTTATAACAATGATGCATGACTTTTTAGGTACTACTTGTGTTGGACTTACCCATTTACTATATGAGATTGGATAGATAATTCCAGCATCTAATAGTTTTAATACTTCATCTTAACAACTTCCTTCATATGTAGATTTAACCTTCTTTGTGGTTGTTGATATGTTTTGGCATTTTCTTCCAAGTGAATTCTATGTGTGCAAATTAAAGGATTTATACCTTTTATATCTTTCAAAGTCCATCCAATTGCATTTTTATATTTTCTAAGTAATTTAATTAAATCTTCTTCTTGATTTGGTAGAAGAGTGGAAGAAATTACAACATGGCAGGTTTTATTTTTACCAAGAAATACATATTTCAATTCTAATGGTAAAACTTTTAATTCAAGTTTTATATTATCATCTTCTTCAAAATTATTTTCAGACTCAAAACTTTTCACTGAAAAAACTTCAGATTGTTGATTTAAGTTCTCTTCTTGTATATTTTCTTCCACAATTGTTTCTATTTCATTATCATATTCATTTTCATTAATATTTGGTTGTTTACATAAATTGAACATATTAAGTTCTAGAGTCATATTTCCAAAAGACAATTTCATTATTCCATTTCGACAATTAATTAAAGCATTTGAAGTTGCTAGAAATGGTCGTCCCAATATTACTGGAATTTCATTATGTACTTCTATTGGTTGTGTATCCAACACAATAAAATCTACATGATATATGAATTTATCAACTTGAACCAATACATCTTCTACAATACCTCTAGGTATTTTGATTGACCTATCTGCCAGTAAGAGAGTAACAGAAGTGGGTTTTAATTCTCCTAAATTAAGTTTTTCATAAACTGAATAAGGAAGTAAATTCACACTTGCTCCCAAATCTAACAAAGCTTTTTTAATTTTATTTTCTCCAATAATACATGAAATTTTTGGACAACCATGATCTTTATATTTTAAACTAGAATTATTTTGAAGAATAGAACTTACTTGTTCAGCCAAGAATGCTTTCTTCTTCACATGCAATTTTCTCTTCACAGTACATAAGTCTTTTAAAAATTTTGCATAGGAAGGTACTTGTTTAATAGCATCTAATAATGGAATATTTATCTTTACTTGTTTAAAAACTTCATAGATATCAGAATCATTTTTTTTTTATGATTTGTTAATGCATGAGGAAACGGAGGAGGTTTATTTGACTCATTTACTATTGCAAATGATTTATCATTCACCATTTTATTCTTAGAATTTAAGGTATCATCATTTTCAGAAGTATCAGGATTAACATCCTTACTCTTCGAATTTAAATGATCCTTGTTTTCATTGCTATATGGATCATTAACTATTTTACCACTTCTAATGTTGATAACAGATTTTATTTGATCCATTTTATTATTATTTAATTCTTGATTTTGATTTTTAGGATTAGGTTGATGTTGAGATGAAAATTTTCCTTTTTCATGAATATTAAGTGCGGATGCAAATTTTGCAAGAGTTTCTTTCAAATCACTCATAGATTGATTGTTTTGAATATTGATAGACTCTTGCTTTTGGATAAATGCATGAATTACGTCTTCAAAGTTTTTTCTTGGAGGTGTAACATAGGGAATATAACCTTGATGATTTTGATTATTTTGAAAATATTGTTGTGAAGGTTGTGCATTATTATCATTCCTCCAACTAAAATTAGGATGATTTTTCCATCCAGGATTATATGATGGTGAAAAAGGATCTAATATTGGTTTTTTATAATTGTTAACATAATTTGCTTATTCATGGAGACATTCTTTAAATGAAGGTAATGTTGGATAATCTTTTGTAGAATGATCATGTGTATCACATATATGACAAACAATTTCATGAACACTATTTAATTGACCACTCTTTTTCATTTCTAATGACTCAATTTTTCTTGCTAAAGATGCAAGTTTAGCTTGAATATCTATATCATCTTTAAGATTATAGATACCGCCCTCATTTGTTGAATTATTGATTTTAGTTTGTGGTGGTTCTATTGTGCCTATATCATCCTAATTTTGAGCATTTTCTGCTAATGAATCCAAATATTCCATAGCTTCATTTGGGTTTTTATCTTCAAAAGTTCAATTACACATGAATTCTATCATTTGCCTATCTTTAGGTATTAGACCTTCATAAAAGTGAGAAACTATTCTCCATGTTTTAAAACCATGATGTGGGCATGTATTAAGTAATTCTTTATATCTATCCCAACATTGATAAAATATTTCTCCTTGTTTTTGAGAAAAAGTAGTAATTTGTCTTTTAAAAGAGTTTGTTCTATGGGAAGGGAAAAACTTTTTGAGAAATTGTTGTTGCATTTCTTCCCATGATCTTATTGAACTTGATCTTAAATTTTGTAGCCATGTTTTAGCTTTATCTTTTAAAGAAAAAGGGAAAAGCTTTAATCGAACTATATCCATGCTACAATTTTGATCATTATAAGTGTTACAAACTTCCTCAAATTCTCTTAGATTTAAATATGGATTTTCAGAATCTAAGCCATGAAAATTTGGTAAAAGTTGAATAATTTGAGGTTTAAAGTTGAAATTAGATGCATTAGGAGGAAAAACTAAACAAGATGGGGCACTAGTTCTAATAGGGTTCATATGGTGCCTAAGTGTTCTTAATTGATCATGTTCTTGATTATTATTATTATTATTATTATTATTATTATTATTATTATCATTATCTTGATTATTAGAATTATCATCCATTTTTAAATTATTTTCAGATACTCGAATAAGTCTACCACTTTTTTTACGACTCCAAACACTCATACAAGTAAAAACAACACAATACTTATAAATAAAACATAAATAACAAATATAAACTTAATTTATACCTCCCCGGCAACGGCGCCAAAAACTTGCTACTACTTAAATTATAATTCACCCGAAGTGTAGGTTGTCTGCAAGTAATATATTTCGTAAGTACGAGATCGATCCACAGAGAGGTTATTTTAAGTTTAAATTTATTAATTTATAGATTACCAAATGCAAGAATGAAATTTACAAATTATAAATTTGTCAAGGCTCGAGGATTTATTCTTGGTTTATGTAATATTGACTAAAAGTAAAACAAAGGAATCCACCATAAATAATGGTTCCAAGAAAATTAAATATTTAAACACACACATAATATAATATAGTTCCCACTATAGAAAATACCGAATTAACCGATATTTTATATATGGTACCTATGATTATATATACAACTATATAAATATATAATTGCATAAAGTAAATGTTAAATTAAATCATTATATTTCATTTAGAACAACCGGTAGAGCCACGCTATTGCCTAAATGAAATATATGATTTAAAAAGTTAGTTGCGGTAAAGTAAAAGTTAGTTGCGGAAAAATAAAAGTTAGTTGCGGGAAAGTAAAAGTTAGATGTGATAAACTAAATGTTAGATTGTTAGATGTCAGTATTAAATCATTATATTTCATTTAGAACAACCGGCAGAGCCACGCTATCGTCTAAATGAAATATATGATATAATTATATAAATATATATATATATATATATAATATAGTATAACAATAATAATAATTGATGAAATATTTATTGTATCAAAATTAAACAACTAATCAAGATAACCACTTCAATGGTATCAAGCATTTGATGTAAATTGATAACAACAAATAATTCATTTTATACGTACAATAAAAAGAAGTTAGCTAAATGAAAAGAAATAAAGAAAGAATATACAAAATATAAACAATCTTACTTCACCAAGAATTTATCCTCTTCACCTTGACATAATAGATTTAGCTTGTCATTAGCTTACTTTTGATCAACACTAAAATCATCACTCATAATTGGGAAAAAGAAAATATATTGGAACTTAGAACTTTGATACACACTCACACTATATTTTACAATGAGATAGAATGGTTCTCAAGCTAGCACAAGGCCTCTAATTATAGGCCAAATGAGAGAAAGGGTCAAAATTTTTATTAATGCCATGTAGTTGTAATAGTAGTTTTTGTCTACTCCAACTTCAATTCCATGACTCTTCTTTCAATGCTATGTTCCACGACTTTAATCACCAAATTTGACTCTGCTCAAAACAGTAAACATGTGGGGAATTGTCTATAGATGAATTTGGCCACTTTGTTCAGCTCATTTGGTTAAATATTCAATTATTTATGATTTTTTTACTATAAGCTGGTCATAGTAAAAGTAAATATGTCCTCTTTTTGGTATTTGCACAATTTGATCATCTTAATGATTTTTTTAGGCTTTCATGTCTTCTGCAAAGTTGTAGACAATTCTTCAAGGATTCCAAACATATTTGAACCATCTCAATGCAAATTTTGTAGCTCAAGTTATCGTCATTTTACGAACATGTAGAAAACCTGAAAATAAAACATATTTAGTAAGATATTTAAATATAAACAACAATACTAAAATAACATAATTTTATAATTTTAATGAAACTTAAATTTTAAAATACAGGTTTTAACATATAATAAATTATTAATTTTAAGTTTCATCATTTATAGAGTTCCTTATCCGTGTGAAAAAGCGTATGAAAATGCGTCTTCCGTCTGAATCATTTCGTCAATTCTGCCAACGGCGTTTCTGCTGCAAATTATGACTTTTTCCCTCATTCATTGAATGATTTCTGTTTGGCATTTATTTTGCCGACAAGATTTGCATTGCTGCCTAGGTGGTAAATTATTTGATCTAAAGGAAGAGTTGGTAAAACTTAATTTCAACTTTCTGATCTGGAGTTGCAGAGATTGCACGTCTCATATTCCCTCGCTTTGTCAGATAAGAGTGCTTGAAGCTCCTCTTCCATGCTTTTCTCATCCATTTTCAGAAGCTCTTGCTGCAATTGCTCTTCCATCATAATCAACAATCAGGCTATTTCACTCGTTAAACTTACTAGATGGATTATTAACATGATTCAGAAAGTGGGAAGCTTGAAAGTCTAATCTCCTCTAAGCATAACAATTTGCTTTTCTAAAAAACATCCACTAGCTCGATCTTTCAGTGAATAATTAAGCGACCAGATGACGTGCATACTTTAAATAATCTAGGATTACTGAAATATAAACTAGCATGTTAACAAATGTACAACTACCATGCTCCTCTCAGAAACAAAGAACAATGAATGATCCTAATAAATTCCTTCTCATGCAAACTAAAAAAGAAGAAATTAATTCATGTACTGGTTAAATTTGTCCAGGAACAATTAACCACTATGTCAGCCAAATGGAATATAATTATAATTTTCTTTCTTTTTTTTTTCGTGCTTATTTACCATATTTCTGCAAGGAAGAAATTGGGAAAATCCAGTTTTGCACAAGAACTGATCAGCTGCCAGCTAATTAACAGTTCATCAAAATACATTCAAAGCAAATACAAGAGATAAAATGGGAAAAAAAAAACTTGTGACTATACAAGCTACCTTAAAACAATTCATTTTAGACTTCAGTAGATCAACAGAGTCCCTTAGTTGTAAAACCAACATAGTCATAAAAGTATGGTAAATTATGCAGTGGGTTGTCACACCAAAATAATCTCATAAACTTTCTCTTGCACAAATTCAACAAATAACTGAGACAATTTTCTGATAACAATCTTTAGGCAACAGAAGGAACAGAAAAAAAATCTAGAGCACATGAATATTTCACTAATCCATCTATACCCAAAAATTACAAAATTCTCAAAACGACCTCAACTAAGCTACCAACGATATGATTAATCGGCATTCTAATGGTAGCATAATTTCTTATAATCCAAACAAAATAAATTTTCAAGATGTTGGAATATGGTGACGTAAATCCAATAATCTAACATTCATACCTTAGCATTCTCCAGAAGAAGATTTGATTTCAATTGTTCCAGCTTATCCAAGTTGGCTTTAGCAGCATTTAAATCCAAAATTCATGTTTGACCAACATCTTTCTGAAAGTCTGGTAATTAACAGGGTCTACTGATCATTATTAATACAATCAACACAAACAGAGTTGTTCCGAGATTTCTTACATGCGGTATATAGTATAAATTATAAACATCACCGATCAGCAGCAATCAAACTCCAATTGTCTGCACCAAAATTATATTTGGGCCATATTTCTTCAAAGAATTTCCACAACATTTCTATTCTTGTGAAGTCATGTTATGATGTTATCAGATGAGGCACTTTGCTTTTAAATGCGGATAACTGATCAAATTCTATAACTGTAATCTATCCATATCAATTTGGTCATTAATTGCAAGACATGAAGTTTAATATGCCTTACAGGTGATCTATTGCATGGTTGCTTTGGAGGCAGAAACATATTATTCCCCACAATGCACATCTGGCCGCATGACAAAAGCCACAAGGGGATTAAATTATGACGGCATGTTCAAAATAAGCTAAAATAAACACTAGGTTTCAAATGAAGTATTGTCCAGTTCATCTTATCTTATTTGACTAGAACATAACTGAATGCATCCTAACACCAAAAAAAGCTAAAATATTCCCCGTCAATCATATAAAAGTAAACGTTACATCTTCTAATAAAATAGGAACATATGATTCAGTAATATGCTCTGTTATAACTGACAAAATTAAAATGGATTATTTCTATTTTTCTTTTGGTGATTAACAGCTTAGCCATTTTCATCCTGCAAAAGAAGGAAACTCCATTGTACATTTCACTTGACAGAACATATTGAAATGTACCTTCAGTTCTATCTCCATTTGTTTTTTCATTTACCTGCGTGAACATCCACCCAAATCAATACTAAACCTCCCCTCTGAGAATGCAAAAAGCAGCTAAAAATTCCATGTTCTATAATTTCATAATGTTCCAAGAAATATTAATCCTTGAGATTGGGAAATGAATTATCAAATCATAATTCATATCAGTTTCATTTTAAACTAGCAATGCAATGGTTTTAGGTTGACATAAATTAGATTATCAGAAAGGTGGTAAGGTATGCTTTTTGAATCAAACAAGAAAATTAAATGCATGATTTGCCCAAAAACTATAAAATAGTATAAGAAAGAAGATAATTGATGCTTTGATACCATTTGAGTGTTAACCTACAAGCATAGAGAATACCAAGGGAATTTTTATTTTTGGTTGCACATCAAAATTCATAAAACATATTATCATGTTAAATTTAAAGGTACCATACAGTTTGATTAAGAGAAATCCTTTTCTTGCCAATTAGATTACTTAAAAAAAATACAAATAAATGCAACTGATGATGACTTCATCTTGCAATTGAGCTCATGCGCTCATTCAAAATTTATGCACATATTGTTTTGAAGTTAATATTACAATAAATCTTTAGAGTAACCTGGAAAGTTGTAATGTTATTATCAGAAAAATCGCGCACTTCATTATTCTTTAATAAATTATAAATGTTTTTTGAACAGAAAGGAAAAGGTGTTGCAAGAAACCACTAAGCCTTCTCTGGCCATTAGGCTGAATTGGTAAGCATCAATCCACTCCTGCATGGTCAAATATACAGCCTTGTAACAATGACAAATATAGCAAGCATGATCTGGATACTGCACAAGAAGATGTCAAACCTGCCATTTCTTTCAATTCTCGGCTAATATCCTCGGCAACCTTTGCGTAATACCCACTGTTTGGAAATCAATGGTGCTGTTATATAGTAATTCATTGTCTCTTGTGAGACATGATCTTTGAATTACCTTCTATTCACAAGTTTCGCTGTCAGGCTTAATTTTTGTTGTTGCATAAGCTCCATTGTCTGCACGCCAAGAGGATTTGACAGGAGTAGCAGTAGGCTGAGTATTTTGATTCATGAATTGCATAAACAAGATCCAACCTCCATTCTTCCATAGAAAATAATTTTCCCTAACATTCTAGATATATTGTGTAGAAAAGAAGAAAAGAGTGAGGAATAATCACCTTGTTCTTCTCATTGATCACTCAAGTAAATATATACAACCTAATCTCCTTAAACGTAGGAGTTGAAGCAAATCAAAATAACAAACTAAGTAACAAGATAATCTTAAAACTAGGAAAAGATTATATGCCTAATCTGTGAATATATATCCTATAATTATTCCTAAATACATGGCAAGCTTCTAGAAGTTCCACATTCCCCCTCAAGCTCGGACATAGATATTCAGAAGATTGAGCTTGTTACACATGTCTAGGAAGCTTGGTCGAGAAAGTGGTTTCGTAAGGATATCCGCCAACTGATTTTGAGATGATACATAGTTCATTGAAATAGACTTTGCCTCTACTTTCTCACTTATGAAATGTCGGTCGATCTCGATGTGTTTAGTCCTGTCATGATGCACTGGGTCTTGGGACATGCTGATGGATGCTTGATTATCACATAGCATTCTAACTGGGCCGTCAACACTGACTTGTAGGTCTCAAAGTAGCCGCTCAAGCCAAATTCCCTCGCAAACTCCATTTGCAAGAGATCTCAACTCCGCTTCAGCACTACTCCTGGCGACGATCGATTGTTTCTTGCTTCTCCATGTAACTAGATTTCTCCATACATATGTGCACATCCCGGAAGTAGATCTTCGATCGGAGACCGAACCACCGTAATCAGCATCCGTGTAAACATCTATATGTCGGCTGGGAGTCTTTCTAAATAGAAGTCCTGATCCTGGGGATGCTTTTAAGTATCGAAGGATGCGTATTACTGCTTGCATGTGTATCTCTGCGGGATCATTCATAAACCTGCTAACCATGCTTACCGCGAATGTGATATCGGGTCGAGTATGGGCTAAGTAGATCAATTTTCCTACTAGTCTTTGGAATTTCCCTTTATCAGCAGCTTGCTCAGTTGTTCTTGGCCGCAACTTGAGGTTTGGGTCCATGGGAATATGCACGGGTTTGCATCCAAGCATTCCAGCTTCTTTGAGTAAGTCAATGGTGTATTTCCGTTGTGCTAGTGATATTCCATTCTGTGAGCGTGCTACTTCCATTCCAAGAAAGAATTTCAGTTGCCCTAAGTCTTTGACTTCAAATTCAGTAGACAATAATTCCTTCAGTCATTTTATTTCTTCCACATCATCTCCAGTGATTATTATATCGTCTACATATACACTTAGTATCGTACATTTCCCATGAGTAGAGTGTTTTGTAAACAAGGTATGGTCGGCATGGCTTGGATGGTAAGACCTGTAGTTTGAGAACTCGAGTGAATTTACCAAACCATGCTCGAGGAGATTGTTTCAAACCATATAATGATTTCTTGAGCTTGCAGACTTTGTAGGGATTTAACCCGTTGTTGAAACCCGGTGGTATGCTCATGTATACTGCTTCCTCTAAATCACCATTGAGGAAGGCATTCTTGATGTCGAGCTGAAACAATGGCCAGTCAAGGTTGGCAGCAAGAGATAAGAGAACTCGGATTGTGTTAAGCTTAGCCACTGGTGCGAAAGTTCACCATAATCAATCCCATAGGCTTGAGTGAAGCCTTTTGCCACTAACCGTGCTTTAAGCCTCATAACTAACCCATCTGCATTATATTTGACGGTGAATAACCACCTGCATCCCACAACTTTCTTCCCTGGCGGTAAATCTGTAATCTCCCAGGTTTTATTTCTCTCTAGTGCATGGATCTCCTCATATGTTGCAGCCTTCCATTCTGGTACTTTGAGAGCATCTTCTACAGATTTAGGTATTTGAATCTGATCAAGATTGGAGACAAATGCCTTGTAACTTGTGGAAAGATTTCCATAGTAGACAAAATCTTGCATGCGATAGGGGCCGCAATCCCGAGATGGTTTCCTCAAGGCAATAAGTAGATTCTGATTATTTTGATTAAGGACAGGAGTTTCTACATGAGTGTGAATATTACCTTGTTCCGTTACAGGTTCGGCAGCTGGAGTAGATTCATGGATGTGTTGTTGTGTGTTCTCTTGTTGGACTCCCTGAGGGGACTGAAGTTCGAAAGGAGGTGGAGGTGGAATATGCTCTGGCTGATCACTCTCTGATTCAGGAACAAGTACTGGGATTCACTCGGAACATGCTCCCCCTGAATGTCAGTACTGGTAGAATAGAAAGGTTGTTTCTCCTGGAAAGTAACATCCATAGTGGTGTAGTATTTCTTAGTGCTTGGAGAGTAACACTTATACCCTTTTTGTGTGGACGAGTAGCCAACAAATATGCACCTAAGGGACTTGGGATCTAGCTTATTCTGATTGTAAAGATGAACATACGCTGAGCAACCAAACACCCTAGGTGGAAGGTAGGATATAAGGCGAGTGTGTGGATAGACAGATAAGAGAGCTTGTGTAGGGCTACTGTAGTTGAGGATACGAGATGGCATGCGATTTATTAGATAGGTCGCAGTAAGTACAGCTTCCCCCCAATAGAATTTTTGTGTAGTTTGAGGTGAACATGAGTGATCGTGCAACCTCAAGAAGATGTCGATTCTTCCTCTCAGCAATGCCGTTTTGTCGAGGAGTTTGAACACAAGAACTTGTGTGCACGTTTCCATGAGTCTTGAAGTAGTGCTCAAGTTCGTGGTTGAAAAATTCTCCAGCATTATCAGAATGTAATATCTGAATATTAGCATGAAATTGGGTTAATATCATGGCATGGAATTGTTGAAATAATGAAGCAGCCTCAGATTTGTTTTTCATAAGGTATACCCAACTAAGCCGAGTATGATCATCAACAAATAATAAGAACCATCGAGATCCGGTAGTATTTGCAATCTTAGAAGCTCCCCAAATGTCACAATGAATCATGCTAAATGGCTTAGATGCCTTGTATGGGCGAGGTGGGTATGATTTGCGAGTATGTTTGGACAGTTGACAAATATCACATGAAAATGCAGTGACATCTTTATTAATAAACAATGAGGGAAACATTCTTTGCAGATACAAGAAATTGGGATGGCCTAACTGATAGTGAAGTAATAGGATATCACTATGATTACTGTCCTGAAAACTAGAAATATTATGTGAAGATGCGAGAGAGCATTGTGGAGTTGCAGTGGGGTTGTTGGTGTTGATGATGTAGAGTTCAGAACACAGTTTAGCACATCCAATCATCGTCCCCGAGCCCCAAGCCTGAAATAAACAAGAATGATCATCAAAAGTTGTGAGACATTTTAAGTCTTTATTCATTCTATGGACTGAGAGCAAATTGCACTAGAGTTTTGGAATATAAAACACGTTATCAAGCTTCAACTTTGGAGTGACGGTGACTGATCCAATTCCTTCTACTATGGAATGTGTGCCATCGGCGATCATAACGGAGATAGGGTGGTCACATGGTGAATAGGATGTGAATAAGGATTTGTTACCAGTCATGTGATCTAACGCACCAGAATCGACAATCCAGGACAATTGATCATCCTGGACATGCAGGGCTTGAGAAGTGTTACCTCGTTGTGCAACATTGCTGGAGGCTGCTGGAGGTGATGGATGGGCTTGGTGGATGATACTATGGAGAAGATCAAGTTGCTCCTTACTAAATGGATTTGAGGTTGCAGTGTTGGCCTTGCTCTCGAGATCACTAGAATTGTAACGCCCCAGATTCGACGACTGTCCTCACTGTATCAAGACGAGTCTTTCCAGCGTGCTTATGTCCTCACTCACACGCACCCTGGGAAACTTCCCAGGAGGTCACCCATCCCAAAATTGCCCCAAGTCAAGCACGCTTAACTTTGGAGTTCTTATGTGATGAGCTACCGAAAAGAAGATGCACCTTCGTGATATGAGTAGTACAAATCAAATCTTTTAAGCCCTCTTCAACTGTACAGTCCATTACATTGAACAGTCTCGGAATCCCTCTCATTCCCGTGTGGGTTCGGTTCATTCATGTTCCCTTCACCTAGAAGCCTGCCAGGAGCCGCTCATTGTCCGTGCAACTGATGGCACCGACGATCACCCCCCGCCCTCTTCGGCCCCGGGCCTCACATGCCCACCAGCTTCCGCTTGGTTCGTCCCCGAACCACACCGTACTAAGAGAGGTCGGCTCTGATACCACTTGTAACGCCCCAGATTCGACGACTGTCCTCACTGTATCAAGACGAGTCTTTCCAGCGTGCTTATGTCCTCACTCACACGCACCCTGGGAAACTTCCCAGGAGGTCACCCATCCCAAAATTGCCCCAAGTCAAGCACGCTTAACTTTGGAGTTCTTATGTGATGAGCTACCGAAAAGAAGATGCACCTTCGTGATATGAGTAGTACAAATCAAATCTTTTAAGCCCTCTTCAACTGTACAGTCCATTACATTGAACAGTCTCGGAATCTCTCTCATTCCCGTGTGGGTTCGGTTCATTCATGTTCCCTTCACCTAGAAGCCTGCCAGGAGCCGCTCATTGTCCGTGCAACTGATGGCACCGGCGATCACCCCCCGCCCTCTTCGGCCCCGGGCCTCACAAGAATGGTAGGGTGGCTTTCCATTCGGTGGCTTACCATGGATTTTCCAACACGTCTCACGAGTGTGTCCGAGCTTCCGGCAATGATCGCAATACGGACGTGGCTTTCGCGGTTTGTTGTCATATGTAGCTTTTGCCGCAAATGGCTGGTTGGAGTCGGATGAGCACATCGCCGATGCCTCTGCAGGGGTTGAAGACAGCACTGGCGGCTCGCCCATCATTACTTTCCACCGAATCTCTTCATGTCGAACAGATGAGAATGCCTCCTGATGTGACGGTAATGGCTTGATACTGAGAATATGGCCTCGGACGTCATCGAGCTCCTTATTCAGTCCGGATAACATCTTGAACACACGCTTGGTCTCAATGATTTTGTTATAGAGATGGGCATCTGCAGGGCATGTCCACTTGTGTTGATCGTAGAGGTCTAGTTTCTGCCAAAGTCGAACAAGAGAGTTTTAGTAGTGCGTGACTGAGGAATCGCCCTGCCGGAGGTCATGGAGACTGTTCTCTATCTCGAAGAGCTCAGACGTGTTATCTATGTTGGAGTATGTTGTTCTTGTGTGATCCCATATTTCCGCAGCAGTATCATACATCAGAAACCCTTCACCGATTTCAGTGGTCATGGAGCCGATTAGCCATGTCTTGACCATGTTGTTATTTGTCTTCCATACCCTATGGCCAGGATCGCCTTCCTTTGGAGTTTGGATCATTCCAGTCAGGTAGTCGTCCTTGCCTTTACCACTCACAAACATTAAAACTGATCTGGACCATGCTAAGTAGTTTTGGCCATTCAGTATGTGATGTGTGATGAAACTGATAAAGGAGCTCTGTAGCTGGAGAGGTAGGGATGATTGGTAAAGGTGATGTGGCCATGATGTTAAGATGGTGCTACTGCTCTGATACCATGTAGAAAAGAAGAAAAGAGTGAGGAATAATCACCTTGTTCTTCTCATTGATCAATCAAGTAAATATATACAACCTAATCTCCTTAAACATAGGAGTTGAAGCAAATCAAAATAACAAACTAAGTAGCAAGATAATCTTAAAACTAGGAAAAGATTACATGCCTAATCTGTGAATATATATCCTATAATTATTCCTAAATACATGGCAAGCTTCTAGAAGTTCCACATATTGAAACTTACAAAATGCATACAGAGAAATTATAACTCTTTCAAATGTTTTCTTGAGGATTTTATGTTTTCAGTATAATTATTTAAAACAGAAAAGAAGAGAGTAACTAAGAACAAAGGACTATTATGAACCCAAATATAACTTTCATGTGCCTTTTCAAAATATGATTAACCTCCAATGCATTCAGTGTACTAGCATCAGCATAGAATGGTGCAAGCTGCCTTACAACTGCCAAGGGTCAAGATCTAGTTGGAAGTGTTTAGAAAAATGCCAACTTGAAAGTATCTTTATTTTGCAAACTGTTAGAGAACATGTGAGTGAAAGTCCTGAGTTCATAATTCTTTCTCGAGATTGAAATTGCGTTTGAAAGAATAATATGCAGTTTTGTATTTCATTTGATGATATCATATGACACTAGTTCTCAGAAAAATTAATATATTAAACTCGTTATTGGTTTTGGTCGAGGTAGATTTGAATGAGGAGCCGCTGAGGCTGTATGTCTGATGCAAGCAGATATAATCCCAAATCCCAATAGATACCTTGTTACTCATGGTTTGACTATCAGAGGGTGTTAATAATTGCAGGCTTATGTGGGGTACAAAGAGCAATATGATAATGTCAAAAACTACCTAGATGAGAAAAATTCAAGGAGCTATGAGACTCAGACACTAGAGAAATCAAACGATGAAATATCTAATTAAGCAAGAAAAAAAATATACCTACTTGAGGGACGTCGTCATTACCTAAGATCAACCCACTAAGAAAAAGTCTCAGGAGGACTTGGAAGATGCCACAACCGCAGAAGTAACAGGATGACGTTTCAATCAGATATGATTATAAACATATATTTGTCAAACTTAGTTTTCCAAACACAATTGTATATAGGCCTTTGTGGCCCAGGCGAGCTTAAAACGTGACTAGCTGAAAAATAAACAAAGGAAAACAGATTGATTCGCATGGTGAGGCCTGAAACTGTGGCCTCATATGTCTGTTGCAGCTTCAGTTCAACCTCACCTTTTAGATTGATAGTTTAGGTCCTGTAATATACAATAAGATATCCCAAAAAATATAATGAAATAAAATAATAAAAATTATTTAAAGTTTATTATCAGTTTCTCGAGGGGGAAATGCGATTGATTTTGATAGTTACTTAACATGCCAACATTTATCAATATATCGAATTTCAGTTGAACCAAAAGCTTTAACTGATTGAGGGTGGACGAATCAAATACCAGAGAATTAACTTCAGATGATTTTCAGAAATCTTCAAACAGACCTGCTGCTTTGCTCTGGCCACCTGAACAGTTTCTTCTTTGACTTGCCTTGTTTCATTTTCACTAGATTTCAATTAAAAAGAAATAAGAAAACAAAGATAACTAGCACAATGTAAAAGTTGTGAAAACAAATAGAGAGCTCGCTAGGGGAAATCTATTTCTTGTTAACAGATTAATTCAACCGCCAAACAAGCCCCTTATGAACCAAAAATTACAAGTTTTAATTGGAAATATATTAAGCAAAATAGCACATCCATCGAGATGAAGAACACATTAATCAAATTTTTACCGTGAATAACAAAAATAAGAGTAACAAATATCAATCTTAGTATTTAACAACAGCACAAAAACATACCACATAAAATTAAAAGAATAAGAGAAAAACGATAGAGAAAGCAACCTATATCGAGATCATTTTGGAGAGCCCGAATGGTATTGCCGAACATACACTCTTCAACAAAGATCTTTGTTGCTTGATCCGCCACATCTTCATTTATTAATGCTCAACATAGAACTAAAAATTAATGAAAGGAAATGAATTGCCACATTAATATAGAATAGTTAATCATAAACTATTCGAAATTATAAACCATATGAGAACGGAGAGTCTTCATATAGTGAAATAACTCCTCCATTTTGCTAATATTCAAGCAAGCCATATTTGAATTCAACAACACAATTAACACATGGTTTGAGATTAGTCAAAAATGGTTGGTTTGATTATGTAAGCAATGAGGTTTTAATTTTTTTTTTCCCTAAACTTCACCTATAAATACCCATCCATTCTTCATTTTAAAATCACACCAAAACACAAAATCCTCTCATCTACAATCATAAGTGTAGAAGTGAGATAAATGATTTAGTATGAGATTTCTTAAGGAGTGTTTATCCTTGGAAGGAATAGGATTAGTGGAGAGAAAGTGAGTGTTAAAATCAGAGTGTTCTGAGTGAAATACTTTGTATTCTCAATTCTCTTGTCTTCTTTGTTATTAATAAAGAAGTGATCTCCTTGAGAGGTTTAGAGTGAACGTAACCCAATCTTGGGGTGAACCACTATAAATATTGGTGTCCATCTTATTTATTGTTGATATCACTTATGATGTTCCGCTGCGATGTTACCTCGTTTATTTCCCTGATATCCCAACAACTGGTATCAGAGCTAGATTCTCAAATACTATAGGAAGTCCTCGTATGCTCTGTGGTTGCAGCTTAGTCTGAACTTCCACATCAGAAAAGGCTTTCTAGACAGTATTAGGGAAGTGGTTCTTTTGTGTTCATGCTTTGACGATTATTCGTTGGTAGCATTCACAAAAGATGGAGGTATGCACAAGCAAGATGATTAGCCTTAATGGCTCTAATTATCAACTTTGGAAAAGTAAGATGAAAGATCTTCTATTCGTCACCAAGATGCACCTACCGGTGTTCAGCGAGTCTAAACCAGATGATAAATCAGATGCTGAATGGAACTTCGAGCACGAGCAAGTCTGCGGGTACATCCGACAATTTGTCGATGACAACGTCTATAATCACATCTCTAACGAGACACATGCTCGTATGCTTTGGACAAAGTTGGAGACACTATATGCCTACAAAAGTGGCAACAACAAATTGTTCTATTTGAGCAAGCTTGTCCAGGTTCGATACAAAGAAGAAACTTTGGTTGCAAATCATCTGAACGAGATTCAAGGATTCGTGGAGCAGTTATCAAGTATGAGCATAAAACTTGATGACGAGGTGATAGCTCTGATTGTGCTAGCTTCATTGCCAGAGTCTTGGGAGACTCTGAAGGTATCACTCACGAACACAGCACCGGGAGGAGCCGTCAGTATGGACTTCATCAAGAGTGGCATCTTGAATGAAGAGATGAGGCGGAGATCTCAAGGATCCTCTACCTCACAGTCAGATGTTTTGGCTGCTGAGTCAAGGGGGAGAAGCAAGATCAAGAAAAACACAAATCAGAAGCCAAGAAGAAGCAAGTCCTCAGGGAGATATGCCAACATAAAATGTTATCGCTGTGGAGAAAACAGACATATTAAAAAATATTGTCGGCAACCGAAAAACAAACATGAAACCGACGATGAGCAAACAAACGCCATTGATGAATTCAATGTTGTTCACGAGCTAGAGCAGGAGTCCGTAAATTTGGCAACTCAAGTAACTAGTTGGGTGATCGATAGTGGAGCAACAGTCAACGTCACATCTCGAAAAGAATGCTTTACATCCTACACACAAGGGGACTTTGGTGTGGTGAGAATGGGGAATAACGACTTATCCAGAGTCGTGGGAAAAGGAGATGTGAGCTTGACTACCGTGGATGGCTCTACACTGATCCTGAAAGACGTCAGGCATGTGCCAGATATGCGCCTGAGTCTGATATCGGTCGAAAGACTCGATGAAGAAGGTTTCTGTACAACCTTCCGAAATGGGGTATGTAAGATTTCAAGAGGATCACTTGTGGTGGCAAAAGGATTAAAGATGTCAAAGCTATATGTAGTTCAGGAAAATCATTCTGAAGGAGTGAACTACGCAGGGGAAGAAAACTCAACAGAGTTATGGCACCGACGTCTTGGTCACATAAATGAAAAGAATCTTACACGCCTTGTGAGCAAGCAAGTTCTGCCCGGTATAAAGCAGGTTCATATGAAACAATGCACAAACTGCTTAGCCGGAAAGCAAAACAGGATATCATTCAAAAGTTCACCTCGTAGCAGAGCAGATAAAATACTAGATCTGGTGCACTCAGATCTATGTGGTCCGATGCCATTTTCGCTCGGAGGAGCGAGGTACTGGGTAACTTTTATCGATGATCATTCTCGGAAAATTTGGGTGTAGACACTCAAAACCAAGGACCAAGTTGCGGAAACATTCAACAATTTTCTAAACTTGGTTGAACGACAAACATGCATTAAACTTCAAATGTATTCGAACGGATAATGGAGGAGAATACATTGGAACCTTTGATGAAATATGCAAAAGGAACGGAATCAGACATCAAACAACACCACCAAAGACACCACAACTCAACGGATTAGCTGAGAGGATGAATAGAACTTTGGCAGAAAGAGTCAGAAGCATGCTCTCACATGCAAAATTGACTAAAGAATTTTGGGGTGAGGCCGTGGCTGCTGCTGCATATATATTGAATCGCTCATCTTGTGTTCCTCTCAATTATGATGTCCCGGAACAGGTGTGGCAAGGCAAAGAAGTTTCCTATAATCATTTGCGGGTATTTGGCTGTGTTGCTTATGTTCATATACCAAAAGATGAAAGACAGAAGTTGGATGTCAAAACAATAAAATGCATATTTATAGGCTATGGCGAGGATCAACTTGGTTACAAGTTTTATAATACAGATCTCAAAAAGCCTATAAGAAGTCGTGATGCCATATTTCAGGAGAATGAATTCTTGGAGACTGCGGAAAAGGAGAATTCTGGATCTGAACAAGATCTGGAATGGTGGCCTTCAACGGTAAATCCACAACCGGTTGGAGATGAAGAATTGCAGAACGATCATGAAGATGATGATGAGATCCGTGTTCACAGTGAACCACCAGCAGAAAGTTCTCGTGGTACAATGACCACACGTTCTGGAAGAGAAGTGCGACCCTCAACCAGATATTCCTCAAATGAATATATCCTGCTAACTGATGGGAGAGAACCAGAGAGCTTCGAGGAAGCTATTACTAGTGAACACAAAGATAAATGGATGGAGGCTATGCAAGAAGAAATGCAATCATTGCATGAGAATGAGACATTTGAGCTGGTGAAATTGCCGAAAGGCAAGAAAGCTTTGAAGAATAAGTGGGTGTTTAGATTGAAGCACGAAGAACACAGTAGTCAACCAAGATTCAAAGCTAGGATTGTCGTCAAAGGTTTCAGACAGAAACACGGGGTCGACTTTGAAGAAATATTTTCACCTGTGGTGAAGATGACATCCATCCGGATTGTGCTAGGGTTAGCAGCTGAGCTTGATCTGGAGGTGGAACAAATGGATGTCAAGACCGCATTCCTTCATGGGGATTTGGAGGAAGAAATCTACATGGAGCAACCAGAGGGGTTTGAAGAGAAGGGGAAAGAGGACCTCATGTGCAGATTAAAGAAGAGTTTGTACGTCTCAAGCAAGCACCAAGACAGTGGTACAAGAAGTTTGAATCGGTGATAACTCAACAGGGATTCAAGAAAACCACTGCAGACCATTGTGTGTTTGTCAAAGATACCTCTGATGATGATTTGATGGTGCTTCTACTCTATGTAGATGATATGTTGATTGTTGGCAAAGATGCTTCTGAAATCAAAGGCCTAAAGAAGCAACTAAGCAAGACTTTTTCTATGAAAGACTTGGGGCCAGCAAAAAGAATTATTGGCATGGAAATCCATCGAGATAGGTATGCCAAGAAGACCTGGTTGTCGCAGGAGAAGTATATTGAGAAAGTACTTCAAAGGTTCAACATGGACCAGGCCAAAGCGGTTGGATGTCCTCTTGCCAACCACTTCAAGTTGAACTCAAAGCAGAGTCCTATTACAGAGGATGAGGAAGAAGAAATGAAAAGTGTTCCATATGCTTCAGCTGTTGGAATTCTGATGTATGCCATGGTATGTACTCGGCCGGATTTAGCTCATTCAGTAGGTGTAGTGAGTAGATTCCTTTCAAAACCGGGAAAGGAACATTGGGCTGCAGTAAAATGGATATTCAGATATCTACGTGGAATCTCTAAATATAGATTGAGTTTTGGAGGATCCAGACTTGAGCTTATAGGCTACACAGATGCAGATATGGCAGGAGATGTTGACTCCCGAAAATCCACATCAAGATACTTGATTACATTCGTAGGGGGAGCTGTGTCATGGCAGTCAAAGTTGCAAAAATGTGTAGCATTGTCAACCACTGAAGCGAAGTTCATTGCAGCAACTGAGGCATGCAAGGAAATGTTATAGATGAAAGGGTTTTTGGAGGAATTAAGTTTTGTGCAAGATCAATACAAGTTGTTATGTGACAGTTAGAAGTGCAATTCATCTTGGAAAGAATCCTTCAATGCATTCAAGATCAAAGCATATTGATGTTCGTTATCATTGGATACGATATGTATTGGAGAAGAAGTTGTTGAAGCTTGAGAAGATTCACACGGATGAAAATGGATCTGATATGATGACCAAGACATTGCCGAAATGGAAGTTGGAATACTGTAGAGCTGTTGCAGGTTTGATCGAATTCACAAAATATGCTTGAGGGGGAGAATTGCTAATATTCAAGCAAGCCATATTTGAATTCAACAACATAATTAACACATGGTTTGAGATTAGTCAAAAATGATTGGTTTGATTATGTAAGCAATGAGGTTTTAATTTTTGTTTTTTCCCTAAACTTCACCCATCCATTCTTCATTTCAAAATCACACCAAAACACAAAATCCTCTCATCTACAATCATAAGTGTAGAAGTGAGATAAAGGATTTAGTGTGAGATTTCTTAAGTAGTGTTTATCCTTGGAAAGAATAGGATTAGTGGAGAGAAAGTGAGTGTTAAAACAGAGTGTTCTGAGTGAAATACTTTGTATTCTCAATTCTCTTGTCTTCTTTGTTATTAATAAAGAAGTGATCTCCTTGAGAGGTTTAGAGTGGACGTAGCCCAATATTGGGGTGAACTACTATAAATATTGATGTCCATCTTATTTATTGTTGATATCATTTATGATGTTCCGCTGCGATGTTATCTCGTTTATTTCCCTGATATCCCAATACATTTTGCTGCCGTGAAGTTAAAAAAATGAGAAGTCATTTTCCAAAGGCAGTGATATAGAATCAAAATTCATACCGAAAAGAGTATTGATCGGATTGGATTGGAATTTGTGGTGATGAAACCTGAAACTCCAAACGTCCATGCCATGCGTTTATTTTCTTAATACATGAGTAAAAATTGATCAAAATATCTAAAACTTGTAACACACATTTTTAAATCTAAAATAAATAATTATTTATTATATTACCTCAAATGTAATCAATTAAATCAAACCTGCTTATCAATAATCAAATATTATGAATTATTAAAAACAAAATAATAATTTATTATATTACCTCAATATTATTTATCTACATTCTATTATTTCATTTTAATTATACTTTACTTCAAAATTGTCTAAATAAACTAAGCGTAATGGCAATTGATTGATTATGTGGTTCTCTTCCCTGCTAAGTAAAGAAGACGACACAATTACACAGGATCTGAATTTGAGAAAGAAAAAAGCGATGGCAAGAGTGATCTCCTCGAGGTGGCGAAGAAAGATCTTGAGATTTCTAATCATGGCCCTTGTTGTTATTGCCATTCTTCCTCCTCTTTACTTCCATTTCACCCTCCAACAGGTAAGGTCACACTTTTTTTTTACAATTTTATTGATAATCTATTCTTGTCATGTACGTGCAGATACACCTGCGAAAGTGCAGCTGGATGAAAAACCCTCCTTTAGTTTGTGCTCATGGAGGCGACTCAACGAGGGCCTTCCCTAACACGGTACCCTCTCATTCTACATTTGCATTAATGGTCTGTGTAATTTTACTGACCCATAATTTAAGGGGAGTAGATTACTGTTTTATATCATGTCAAATCAGACTAGGATCAGTGGCCAACCTTGCCCCTGGCCCAAAATGTCCATCTATTTCATCACTTTTCCGTGTGCTTCAGCTTTCTGTGGTCTTGTTTGTGCCAGATAGATGCATATCGTATTGCTTTAAGTTCTCAAGTAGATTGCATCGAGGTCGATGTGTCCCGTTCTTCAGATGGGGTATTATTTGCTCTTCATGACAGGTATACCTCAACTTTTTTAAATCACTGTAATTTTCCGTTGACCATTCTCTATTACGTGAAACAAGTTATTACATTGTTCCTTCAATGCTGACGAGTTCTGCCTAATGCTGTGTTATCTACTTATCTCATCTGTAGTTTCTGTTGAAATCCTCTAACATAGAAAAAATGGAAGGCTTCTAACCGTTTCTGACAATCACGATGATAATATAATACCAAAATTACGGAATAAAATAATCAACAAAAGCACCAAGATTTACGTGGTTCCTCAATATAGATTATGTCCACGGAGATACTGCAAATCTTTATAACATGAAGAAATTTTACATGTGTTTCCAACAAAACACTCAATTTCTCACGATTTCAACCCCGAGTATTACCAAGAAAATATTTTCTCTAACTCACACAAGGAACCTGTCAACGGTAAAAAAAAAAAAACTCTTTTATTTTCTTTTACTCTCTCTACTTTAGGATGCTTAAAAAAATTTTCGATGAGATGATATTACAATGCAAATGATGCACTTATTTATAGGCGCAATCCTCCCGTGTAACCAAAGGAAGCAATTTTCCTTTTTTGCAGCCACCAACCAAATTTGACGCGGTTTGTTGACAAAATGCATCGTTTACATTTGCAATCTTCCAATAAGGCGACTCATCTCATCTAACATTGTAACCACTTGAAGACTTGATTTCGATCATGTCTTCACACCATTAATGTAGCAGCTCATATCTCCTCATTTATGTATAGAGTTCAACTGAAGTTGAACATAACTTCTGTTTGTCAATTATCATAGCCTTTGCGAGCATATCAACAAGATTCTTACTTTCCTGGAATCTTCTCAAGCATCAAGACTTCATCTTCCAGTACCGATCTTATGAAACAATATCTCGAATCTGTACATGCTTTGTCCTAGTATGATAAACAAGATTTTTTGCTAAATGAATAGCACTCTGACTGTCATAGAATAATGTGCTCCCCTCAAGCTTTTGACTTAATTCCTCCAGAAATGATTTCAACCATATCATCTCCTTGCTAGCTTCTGTAGCTGCAACATACTCAGCTTTAGTAGTCGAAAGCGCAACTATCTTTTACAATTTAGATATTCATTTTATTGTCGTACCACCTAATATGAATCATACCCAGTGGTACTTTTTCTACCATCCAGGCCACCATCCATGTCGGCATCGACAAAACCTTGTAAGCCCAAATTTGACCTTCTGATGCATATAGATAAATTAGTATTACCTTTCAAGTATCTCAGAATGCGTTTAACTATTTCTCAGTGTTGTTTTCCTGGATTGCTCATAAACCTGCTCGCAAGTTCCACTGCATGTGCTATGTCTGGTCTAGTTCACACCATAACATACATGAGGCTTCCGACAGCAGAAGTATAAGGAACTTTGTTCATATGAGCCTTCTCCTGCTCCTGTTCCTGCTCCTGCTCATGTCCTGCTCCTGCTCCGTCGATGGTGATTGTGCTTTGGTTAGTTTAAGATGACTAGCCAAAGGAGTACTCACAGCTTTAGTTCATCCATGTTAAATTTGCTAATGACCTTTTTCACGTACTCTTCTTGAGATAACTTCAAGATTTCATTCACTCGATCGCTTAAGATCCTCATTCCAAGAATTTGATTTGTCCAAGGATTTGCTTTGCAGCACCCAAATCCTTCAGTAGCAAATTCTTTTGATAATTCTTTTTTAAGTTTATCATTCTCCTCCAGATAAGCTCCTGCTATCAACATATCATCTACATATAGCAATAGAATGATATAAGAACCATCAAACTTCTTCACATAACAACAGTGATCAGCTTGACACTTCAGGAAACCATTGTTACTCATGAATCCATCAAACTTCTTGTACCACTGTCTTGGAGCTTGTTTGAGACCATACAAGCTCTTTGAAGTTTGCACATCATTTTCTCTTTTCCCCGTACTTCAAAGCTCTGTGGCTACTTCATATAAATTTCTTCATCTAGGTCACCATAAAGAAACGCCGTCTTTACATCTAACCGCTCCAGATATAAATCTTCTTTTGCCACTAATCCTACAGTCCTGATAATGGTTAACTTAACAACTGGAGAGAAAATCTCAGTGTAATCAATGTCTTCCTTTTGTTGAAAATCTTTTACAACAAGTCTTGTCATGTACTTCTTTTAAATGATACACCGACTTATTATGTAATGCCTTTTTGCCTTGCTAAAGTTTTGTCAACTCCCACGTCTGGTTGGATGACAATGAATCTCATCTTCCATGGCTTACTCCTACTCGGTTGATCAACATTTTGCATTGCCTTTTCATAGGTCTCTGATTTGCCTTTGTCTGTTAGCAAAATATAGTGAAATGCAAAGAAGTATATCTCAGGTAGTCTAATTGTTCTTGAAGATCTCTTGAGTTCAATCATTGTAGTTTGTTGGTCATCATCTTTTGTAGTTGCTTCTTCATCTTCATGGTTACTGCTTTTCGATTAATTCACATGAATATCTATCAATGGCACTTCATCAGTCTTGTTGACTTTAGGACATTCATCTCTAGCTCCAATGCTTGACTTGTCCTTGTACAATATGAAGATTATATCTCTACTCCGAATGATATTCCGATTTTGGTCATCCCAAAAACGATAACTCATTATCACAATAACCAATCAATGTTGTAAATGGCGGGAGGCGAGGGTAGAGCGGTCGGTGTCTCCCTACCGCCTCGGCGGTTGAATTTTTTTAAGTAATTTTTTATAGATAATCATATGTAATCATGCAATATAATCACAAAAAGTATGTTAAATAGTAAAATATACAATGCCTAACCTAAAACTTCTTGCGGCGGCGGCGGGCGGCAGGCGGAGGCGGCAAACAATTTGTGTGGTGGGCTTAGTGGTTGATATTGAGACGGAGGGAGAACCAAAAGTTTAAAAAAAGAAAGTGGGGTGTGATTTAAATAACTAGGGTTTTGAGTTTTAAAATTAGTTGAGTTTGTCTGGGTTTTTAAAATTTGTTCACTACAACTTAAAAATGTTGATTGCCTCACCTGGCCCGCCTGTTCACCGCCTCCACCCGCCTCGACCTCCTACCCACCACCGTATAGCTTGGGTCGCCTAAAACAGCTGCCTCATGCATAGGCGGCGCGGTCGAGGGCCGCCTACTGCGCCTCGACCACCATTTAGAACGCTGTAACCAATAAAGAAACACTTCTTTTATTTCAGATCAAGATTTGTTTTGCAAGCTGAGTCAATATGAACATAGCATAAATATCCAAATACTTTCGAGAAAGAAAAGTTTATTTTTTTGTCGTTCCATACCTCTTCGGGTATTCTGTAGTCAAGCGGTACCGAAGGTCCTTTATTAATCATATATGCCGCAGTGTTAAAAACATTAGCCAGAATGATTTCGGTAATCCAGAGTGCAGTCTCATGCTCCTAGCACGTTGATTCAAGGTCTTGTTCATCCTTCAGCTACGCTATTCTGTTGAGGTGTACCAAGAATGGTTGTGCACAATATTTCTTAAACTCATCATCTTCGTATTCACCACCATTATCAGATCTTAAGCACTTTACCTTCGAGTTGGTCTCATTGTCAGATCGTAAGTACTTTATCTTCGAGTTGGTCTCATTATCAACCACGACTTTCCAATTTTTAAAGTTCTCATAAACATTATATTTATTTTTCAGAAAATAAACCTAAAATTTCCGGCTTGAATAGTCGATAAATGTGACATAGTATCTTGAGTCTCCAAAAGATATCACATGAGATAGTCCTCAATCCTCGTACATCAGTATGTACCAGCTCCAACTTTGCTGCTTTCGGTTCTCTACCACCGCACTTTGAAAAGCTCATATTTTTCTGCAAAGATACAACTTTCACTTAGCTTGTGTTCAACAATCTTTAATTATGGTAGCTTCCCGTTTGATACCAGCATCTTCATTCCCTTCTCACTCATATACCCAAGCGTAAAATGTCATAGACTTGAATTAGCTTCAGAATCCACGGCTGCTAATGTATCTCTGCAACAGGAAGTCATATAATTAGTCTCAGTTTTCTTTCCTCGAGCAACAATCATGTCTCCTTTGTTTACTTTCCAGGAACCATCACCAAATATAACATTATGGCATTCATCGTCGAGCTGTCTTCATTCGTACATCACACATACCAACTATTTCAAACATTTTCCATCAACCAGGAAAACTTTTTCATGATCGCCTGCGATGTATTTGAACGAAGCTCCTGAGTTCATAACCCAAGAACCAATCGGGCTTTCCATGGATAGTAACATAGCACCGTGTACGTCCTCAATAACAACATTTGCATTATTCTTTGTTGATTTGCAGTTCTTTTTCAAGTGACCAGTTTCACTACAACTCCAGCACTTCAAATTCTTTTCAAAGTTGCTTTTGTCTTTTCCATTTCTTGACTTGGACCTACCATGCCATCGGTTAAAACTCTTTTCGTCACTCCTTCCCTTCCTCTGATATCGAGATTTAGAGCAGATCTCGATGATATTCCTTCATCCGAATCCATCATGCGGACTTGTTCAGCAATAATTTGATATATGACATCATTGAATTATAGCTTTCTTTTTCCAACAGAGTTGTTGACCGTTGCCCGTATTGGTTCCCAAACATTTGGGAAAGATGCCAAAAGAATAAGTGCACGAATCTCATCATTTGAAATTAATTTCAACCGATGTTTGCTGAGAAACAATTGTATTGAACTCATTGATGTGTTTAGCCACCAAATGATCTTCTCTCATTTTCAAGTTGAATAACTTTTTCATAAGATGTACTTTGTTGTTTGCTGATGGCTTCTCGTACATGTCCGATAAAATGGACATCATCTCTTCTGTAGTTTGTGCCTCCGCCACGTTATGTGCCACATTCGTTAGGGTCAATCGTATTACACCTAACACACGTCGGTCAAGGATCTCCCAGTGATCACTCTCCATCTTTTCCGGTTTGTTTCCTGATAAAAGTTGATACAACTTCTTGCTATACAGATAATCTCTAATCTGTAACCGCCAAAACAAAAAATATGGCCCATCGAACTTATTGATTCCCGGTCCCATCCATCATATCTGGCTATCGCTTCTCTAGCCTTTAGCAAAAAATCTAAAAAATCTTTTCTGATGTGGAAGATAAAAAAAAGCTACAACCATAAAACATACTCAGAATTCAAAGAAATTTTATAGCAAGGCTCTGATATCAGTTGTTGGGTAATTATGCCGAAGTGATGACGATTACGATAATAATGTAATACCAAAATTGCGGAATAAAATAATCAACGAGATCACAAAAAATTAGGTTGTTCACCCAATGTAGGCTACATCCATGGAGCTACTGCAAATCTTTATAATAGGAAGAAATTTTACATGTGTTTACAACAAAACGATCAATATCTCACGATCTCAACCCCGAGTATAACCGAAAATATATTTTCTCAAACTCACACAAGAGAACCTCTCAACGCTCAAGAAAAAAAAACTCATTTTAGGATGCTTCAAAAAGCTTCTGATAGGATGATATTACAATGCAAATGATGCACTTATTTATAGGTGCAATCCTCCCGTATGAACAAAGGATGCGATTTTCGTTTTTTTCAGCCACCAACCAAATTTGACACGGTTTATTGACAAATTGCATTATTTACATTTGCATTATTCCAATCACCATTAAATAAAGATGGCCCATCTCACCTAACAGACGAGTTCTGCGTAATGTTGTGTTATCTACTTATCTCATCTGTAGTTTCTCTTGAAATCCTGTAACATAGAAAATGGAAGGCTTCTGACAATGGCATTTCCGAACTTCTTTCATGAAAATTAGAAAAATCTGAGCTTCATGCAATCAATTCAGAATGGAGTTATTTGACATAAATTGTATTGTAATTTTCACGTTTTTCTGAGATTCACTACTTCTTGTTGTCAAGAAAATTTTGGTTCAAGTAGTCTGGAAAGTTGTTTCTCACATGTAGCAGGCAGGGAACTGCAGCAAATATCTGGAAACAATACGTCTAAAGTTGGTTATTTGAGCATGAAGGAGGTGAGATCAATGGCTTTGGCTGGATTAAAAATATTTGTAGTGGATAAAATATTTAAATTCTAATCTAGTTCTAGATCGTGTTTACTTTGTGATCGTAGATCAGAGGGCTTGTTTCCAACCATCAGCATTCATCGAAGTTTCATGATGTAAATATTCCAACTCTGGAAGAAGCATTGAAGGCATGTCTCATAGCTCTATCTCTTTCTCTCTAAACAGCGCGGGGGTATAGGTTCCAGAAGAAATGAATTTATATGAAGTGAAACAGTTTATATTCCATCATAATTGCAAGTAAAAGTATGCTGCAATCTACATGTTAGGCCGTTCTGTACCTTTAGAATCAGCTTTCAGATATTGCCTACTGCAAATGATCAGTTGAAATTGAATCAAGTAGCAAACCTTGCATAATATTTTTATCGACGATATAATCTAATTATCTTCCACTCCTGTCATCGATGCATTAGTTGATATCAGGGTCTGTTCGGCTGGTGATCCTTGATGCTAAGGTGGGGCCTCCTATATACGAAAAAGAACTTGCAAAAGATATCATTTCTGTTGTAAGTTAATTGTACTGCTTAACTGGTGATTATTTCAGACTTCTCTTTTTCCTTAGTTACCAATACTAATTGTGGAAAGTAAATTTGACCAGACACTTGCAAATTTTGGTCAATGTCGTACCATGGAATTTACAAGATGTCCAAAGGTCAATGGCTCCAACCAAATTTTCCGAAAGAAAAATAGAAGTTGTTTGAAAATTTTGAGGAACTTAAATTGGTTTCATTCCAGATGAAGGGAGTAAAAATGGAAGAAATTATTTGGAGAAATGTTTCTATGTGAAATTGGGGAAACTGCCGTTAGAATTGTTACATAATAAACTTGCAGTTCCTGTAAAGAAGCTAGAATATGAAGCTTTCTGTGAATACTGCTAGATTTCTATATTTTGTTGATAATTTGAACTTATTGCTTTTACTATGTCTACCTAACTATATTGTTTGCATGTTACAATTGGGACCTTTTCATTTACTTGGTGATTTTCAATTTGGTCCCTACTTTTTTTAAAACAAAAGTTATATCATTATTTATTCCACAGTTTTTCTTCCCCTTTTTATCTTATATTGATGATTTTATTAGTAATTGCTGTGATATAAACAACTGTACTATTTTTTTTCATGTCTATTGTTGCAAATATAAATGAAATGAGGTTCTCCCCGTACTTCTGCAGGTTGAAAGAACTAAGTGTAAGAATTGCATCGTATGGGCCAAAAGCGACAGCCTAGTGAGGGATATAATTAGATTATCAATGAATGTTAAGGTAAAAGTTGGTTTAACTCTCGCATTTCTCCTATTTTGATTTAATTCCATGTCTAATCTTATATAGTTATATCCTGTGATTATGAACTTGAAAAATAATTTTCCAGTGTAACTTTTTCCGAGTCTTTTGCCTATCAGTGCATAGTAAAATCTGGAGGTTAGCTTGATGATCTGATAGAGGCAAATGAGTTTGCGAAATCTCTGTTTGACCCTTGTAACGTACAGACTGGGATTGGGTATGCTAGAGATATTTATCACCACATTGAGAATTTTTTAGCTGCAGATCTTGTTTGTGTTTAGATGTCTGCTGCAGTGAAGGGGCTATGCTTGGTTGACTGAGGTGAAATGGTGAACCGTTCTTGTGTTTCCTGTGGTTGCAAGTTTGACATAGGGATGTGGCAGATGGATTTTTCATTTTTAGGTTTTTTATCATGTAACGTGTGTTAATTTTGCTGTGACTTGTATTAATTATACCGAGTGAAAAGTGTTTGATACTTGCCATAACCTTATCTTTAACTTCTGCTGGTTTTATTCCATTCAAAATCTACTTTTGATTTGCTAACCTTGTGGACAATAGTCATTATAGCATATGATAGTAAATTTCATTGGTTTTTGTTTCTATCATGGTTGTGTAGGTAGGCTACATTGTGATGATGGATCTACTCACTGGTACTAGAACAAATTTATTGAGGATGAGAAATGCCGAGGTTGTTGGTGTTTACCATCATTTAATTGATGAAAAAGTTGTGGGAATCCTCCATGGGTAAGGTCATTAATGAGGAAGAAGAAGATTTTATAATTTGGTCATAAAAGTGTAGCGTATTATTTCTTGTTGCTATTGAAAACAGGAGAAATAAGAAGGTTTACGGGTGGACGGTGGATGATGAGGAGTCAATGAAGAAGATGTTGCTTGAGCATGTGGATGCTGTTGTCACGAGTAATCCTTCCTTGCTACATCGTGTTATGCAAGATACTCGAACACGGTGTTTTGAACAAGGATTCTCGTTGTCATCTTGACTTAAAGGAGGATAAAAAATCAACAAATGGAATATTTAGAGCACCGCAGAAGTTGGATCTCATTTCTTCTCCACAGTGTTGACCTTTTGATTTAGTTTATTATTTGCTGAAGAAGGTAGAAAGTAGAGAGCTTGGAGCATTACTCAAATATTTTTTCCTTGATTCCTCGTGGTCTGTCTTTTGTGTTGTAAAAACCAGGAAGAGCAGACATCTTTTGATAAGCAAAAAGACACCTGTCTCTGGAATCAGCACTCTATTTTGAATAGAAAATCCGCACTTTATTTGAATCATAACAAATTTGGAATAAAGAAAAGATTCAACACAAGCAATTTGGATGCCTGGGTACGCAAACGTAATAAGCTTATTATTTAACGATGATGACAGTATAATATTAGCTGCTGGGGATTATAAGTTCTAAAAATATGGTGAATCTGCATTGGACACGCTATAGTGCATTTGTTCTTCATATAGATTATTGGAGTGATCAATGGTCTTATCTAAAGAAATGTCTATATTACATTACATGTCAAATAAATTTAAAAAAAATCAATAATGTTTTAATGCAGTTATTGAAAATTATAAGTTAAAATAATTTGGTATTAATGTCGAGATGCAGTGCCACACATTTTTTAGATCCGATTAAAAAACAAATGAGCAAAATCTCGACACTCTTGTTTTTATTTATTATAATTATAATTATAATAACAAATCCTGACACTTTTATCGGTTTATTATTTCTATAGTAACATATTATCTACGACTACGAGGGGGGCTTTTTGCTACGACACAATGGTCACTGTCTTTTTTGTTTGTCTTTTTAATGATTATTTAATTATGAATATATCTAGTTTTTTATTTATTATTTTATTTGATGAATATTTATTTAAATAACATTAATTTTATATTTATTTATTTTATTCTCTATTTTTGTTGTTTTTAGTTAAAAAACAAACTATATATAAACAACAACTTGTGCATATGCAAACAATAACAATGACAATAATCGATTATAAGAACGGTAAATTAGCTTTAACTCTCTAACAGTCTTTCTAACTGTGTCATCAGTCCCTATGCCAGGAAACTTGTGTTCCAACTCCCTGACATAATTGATTTATTCTTTTAAACTCCCTAATGCTTATCAAAATACTACAATACCCTTCTTTATTTGTGTAAACCCAAGAGAAGGCCTTCTTTATTTATTTATTTTTCCTTTCCCTCCATTTTTAATGTCTGCCTATAATTTCTTCTTTTTTCAAACACATTTATGTTGCTGGTTTTTTATAAATAGATCGAAAGAATTGTAAAATATATAAAAGAGGGAAGAAATATGACAATGATCAGTGAAAAAATAAGATATAAGGTGTTGATTCAAGATTTCATCATTTTATTTTTAATTTGTTTCTTCTTCTCGAATAGTTTGGCTTCTGTTATTGACGTCGAGCTATGTCACCCATGGTTTTGTGAAACCGAAATACAAATTTATCTACATTAGGTATCAATTAGTATAAATTGAGCACTATAATCATTAACTAAGTATTTGAATGTACGAAATCATTTCATTGCAAATTCAATTAAAAAAAGGAGTATTGTTTTGTAAAATCAAATTACAAAATATCTAATTTAGGTATCCATTAAAATGAACTGAGCAATAGAACACATAAATTAGGTATTTTAATGCATGAGCCCATTTGATTTCAATATTCAGTACAAAAAATCTGGGTATTGTTTCATGGAATCAAAATATAAAAACATTTAATTTTGGTAATAATTAGAGGTTAATAAAAAGTAATATTTTTTCATGGATGACTCAAATAAGATACTCGTCTCACGAAATTGATTCGTGAGACCGTGTCACAAAAGTTTTTATGTAATTAGAGTATATGAGGACCAGAACAAGTAAATTAGATATTCGAATTGATGAGATCGTATTTTACGCCAAGGTTCATCGAAATAGTTCCAAAAATGTATATAAATATATCTTAATTGGAGCTAATCATGCCTGGTTTTTTGGATGCAACAAGATCGGTCTAGGTAGCTCCAAATTTCCATGATGATGTAAAATAACGCCTATTTAGCAGTATCTTATTTCTAAAGACCCATCAAGTACCAATTACATGCATATTAGCAGGTCGAGGAACTAAGTGTCATACTTTACTTCTTTCAAATTGATTCAGTTCTTTCTGCATAGCATTTATCCAATTAATATCATTTAGTGCATCATCAATTTTCTTTGGTTTTAACTGAGAGACAAATGTTGCCTGCATAAATTCATCAATAATTTGTTTTCTAGTTCTTAGAGGAGCGGTTGGGTTACCGATGACCAGCTCGAGTGGATGATTCTTATTCCATTGGAGACATGATCCATATGGATTGGGTTCTGTTGGTTGAGTAGTTGTGTAAGGTCCAGGAAATTTAATTTACGTAACATGAATGCATGAAATCTAGGGTTTTATCTAAATTACGTGTCTATTTATTTTTATGCATTTAATGCTTAAATTTTTGCATGGTTAAGATTTATTTCACGATATTTTTAAAAGTTCACGCATTAGGATTTCTAGATGAATTTCTCACTCGATCGAGGAACGGAGACCGGGAAAATATCAGGAAAATTATTTTATTACATTTTTAATTTTTATTAATTAATACGAGGTGTTTTGAGTGTATTTTTCAAGAAATGAGCTTTGTTGGGTATTTTTACCCGCCAGAGCATATTTTAATCGGTACGCAAATTTTATCCAAACGGAGGACTTTTTGAGGGTTCGGGTAATATTTTCAAAAACTTACCAAAACGATAAGAGGGAGGCCGCGTGATTTTTTTTTTTGTCGTGCGATCGGGTTGGGGTGCTCGGGTACGTGTGTGTAGCTGGTGGCGTGGAGAACTATTCCAAGCCATGGGCAGACCCTGGTGGGTCTGAGTCATGTCCTAGGCTGGTCGCACGTTGCTGGTTTTGGGGCTTAGGATTCGTTGGAGTCATAGAATCGTGAGGTGCCGAGGGTGTGCTCCTTTGGAGTCTAACGCGTGACTGCACGTCACGGGTGCATGGAGGTGAGTCCGTAGGTAAGGTAGGTCCAGTAGGGTCTAGTCTTGATCCTAGGTGGCTTGGTTCGTGACTGGTGCGATCCGGTAGAGCTGAGGGGCGCTAGTTTTCGAATATGGTGCAGCTAGGGTTCGAAGGGAAGTAGTAGGAAAATTCCAGCAGCATTTCAGGGGCCGAGCGAAGGTTTAAGGGGTCTGGTTTTGATGGATTAGGGACTGTTAGAGTATGTTTTAGGTATGGTAAAATTTTAGGAAAATTTGGTTAAGTTTCGGTTCGATTCGGGTTAAAATCGGGACTCCGGTACAAGTTTTAAAACGAATCGATTAAATTTTGTAACGGGCTCGAGTTTACATTTAAGATTGCTTATAAATATGTTTTGGGATGTTTTAAGGAGTTTGGTAAGCTTCGGGTTGAAATTAAGGAGTCCAGGAGTATAATGGTCATTTTGGGTTTCCAGGGGCAAAATGGTCATTTTACACCCGAACTGACTGATGCTGATAGGGTCAGGTGTGCTACGTTCCTTCTTTCAGGGGACGCCAGGCTATGGTGGGAGAGTGCATCAGTGGCGGTCAATTTGCAGACTTTGTCATGGACTGGATTCAAAGAAGTTTTCTTCGCCAAGTACTTCACTGAAGAGGTACGATCCCGATTGACTAGGGAATTCATGACGTTGCGTCAAGGAGACAGCAGCGTGGCAGACTTCGTCAGGAAGTTTGAGAGGGGGATGTTACTTTGTACCCCTGATTTCTAATGACGTTCAGGCAAAGCTGAGGCATTTTATGGATGGTTTGCGGCCGATCTTGCGTCGTGATGTGAGGGTAGCTGGCCCTACTACATATGCAGTTGCCGTTTCTAGAGCTTTGGCGGCAGAGCAAGACCAGCGGGATATTGAGGCTGACCGGTTGAGCAAGAGGCCCTACCAGGCGCCACCGCACCATCAGCAGCAGCGACCCCAGCACAAGAGGCCTTACCAGGGGCCACCAGGGAAGAAACCTTATAAGGGACCGCCGAAGGGCAATGGTCCGATCCAGCAGCAAGGGGCACCGCAGAAGCCCGTTATTTTCCCAGTATGTCCTAAGTGCAACCGCCAGCATCCAGGGCAATGCTTGTATGGATCAGGCAAATGCTTTAAGTGTGGAGCCAGTGACCACATGTTGAAAGAGTGCCCTCAGTGGAAGCAGCCAACACAAGGGAGGGTGTTCGCCATGCATGCTCAAGAGGTGGACCCAGACACGACTTTACTAACCGGAAATATTTCCATAAAGAGATTAGTCACAACTGCACTGATAGACTCAGGAGCCACTCACTCCTTTATCTCGAAGACTTTTGCTAATCATTTGGACCTCAAGTCAATTGGCCTAGACATGAATTTTTCAGTGACAGTCCCATCAGGGGAGGAACTGTTAGCAACCAGCGTGGTTAGAGATATCGATCTAGAACTGCATGGCCACCTAGTATATGCAGATTTGATCTTATTGCCGATGCCAGAATTCGACATTATCTTGGGCATGGACTGGCTGACTAAGAACAGAGTTCTGATCGATTTTCAGAAGAGATCAGTGTTGGTCAGACCGCTGGGCATGGAGCAGTTTCTATTCGAGCCAACTAGATGGAGTAGTTTTCCTCGCATGATTTCGTGCATGCAGGCGAGGAGACTAATTTCTAAGGGGTGTCAGGCTTTCTTGGCCAGTGTTATTTCAGCGCTTGACGTGCCCACTCCTTCTATATCAGAGGTGCCTGTTGTCAAAGAATTTCCAGATGTCTTTCCAGATGACGTCACAGGCCTTCCACCAGATAGAGAGGTGGAGTTTGCCATTGATCTCATGCCAGGCACAGTGCCAATCTCTAAGGCACTGTACAGATTAGCTCCAGCAGAGATGTTAGAACTTAAGCAGCAGATTCAGGAGCTCTGAGATAAGGAATTTTCCGCCCGAGTTTCTCATCGTGGGGCGCACCAATACTCTTTGTGAAAAAGAAAGACGGGAGCATGAGACTGTGCATCGATTACCGTGAGCTGAACAAGGTAACGATCCAGAATAAGTACCCGTTGCCTAGAATCGAAGACTTGTTTGATCAGTTGCAGGGAGCTACCGTGTTCTCTAAGATAGATCTTTGATCAGGGTATCATCAGCTGAAAGTGAAGGATGCAGATGTACACAAGACAGATTTCAGGACCAGATATGGGCATTAGAGTTCTTGGTGATGCCATTTGGATTGACAAATGCTCCAGCTATTTTCATGGACCTCATGAACCGAGTATTTCAGCCGTTCCTCGATCAGTTCGTCATAGTATTCATTGACGATATTCTCTTATACTCGAAGAGCCATGAGGAGCACAGCCAGCACTTGAGGACAGTTCTATAGACTTTGCAGAGCCGTAAGTTGTTTGCGAAGTTCAGTAAGTGTGAATTTTGGTTGGAGAAGGTAGCATTTTTGGGTCACATAATGTCTAGCAGCGGTATCGAGGTGGATCCAGCGAAAGTAGCAGCTGTCAACGAATGGGTAGAACCAAAGAATGTGTCTGAAATCCGCAGTTTTCTGGGTTTAGCCAGTTACTACCGTAAGTTCATTCAGGGGTTTTCATCTATAGCAGTGCCACTCACATCACTAACTAAAAAGAATGCTAAGTTTGTGTGAAGTGATGAATGTCAAAAGAGCTTCGATACTTTGAAGCAAGCTCTTATTTCTGCGCCGGTGCTAGCCATGACATCAGGGTAAGGAGATTTTGTGTTATATACCGATGCGTCTAAGCTCGGGTTAGGCGCAGTATTGATGCAGCAAGGTCGGGTCATAGCTTATGCTTCCAGGCAGTTGAAAGTGCATGAGAAGAATTATCCGACGCATGATCTGGAGTTAGCCGCCGTTGTGTTTGCGTTGAAAATTTGGAGACACAACCTGTACGGCGAGAAATGTCAGATTTTTACCGATCATAAGAGTCTCAAATATTTCTTCACACAGAAAGAGCTGAATATGAGACAGAGACGGTGGTTAGAACTCGTGAAAGATTACGATTGCGAAATTAGCTACCACCCGGGAAAGGCTAATATTGTCGCAGACGCTTTGAGCAGGAAAGTGGCAGTTGTAGCGCAGATGTCCGTTCAGAGACCGCTTCAATCTGAGATTCAGAGGTTTGGTATAGAGATTTATCGTGAGGGCAGAGCTCCTAGGCTGTCTAATCTGACAGTCAAATCTGATTTGCTAGACCATATCCGGACAGGACAGTCTTCAGACGAGCAATTACAGAAATGGAGACTGAAAGATGAAGACAAGGGTAGTGTTTTGTACACAGTGACAGACGGTATTGTGAAATACAGAGGTAGAATGTGGGTGCCTAGTGTTGATTCGATCAGACAGGATATTTTGACAGAGGCGCACGCATCTCCGTATTCTATTCACTCAGGAGGTACCAAGATGTACAAGGACCTGCAAATTTTGTATTGGTGGCCAGGGATGAAGATAGACATCCGCAGATTTGTGTCTGAATGCCTCACTTGTCAGCAGGTGAAGGCAGAGCATCAGAGGCCAGCAGGAATGCTTAAGCCGCTCCCTATCCCAGAGTGGAAATGGGAGAATATCACTATGGACTTCGTCGTTGGGTTGCCTAGATCAGTCAGAGGCTTTAATGCCATTTGGGTTGTTGTGGATCGATTCACTAAGTTAGCGCACTTTTTGCCAGTGAAGACGACTTTCTCCATGACGCAGTATGCGGAGCTTTATATCAGGGAGATAGTCCATTTACATGGATTCCCAGTTTCGATTGTGTCCGACAGGGACCCGAGATTTACATCGTCCTTCTGGAAGAGTTTGCATGCAGCCATGGGGACAAAGTTGCTTTTCAGTACAGCATTTCACCCGCAGACAGATGGCCAGTCTGAGCGAGTGATTCAGATTTTAGAGGATTTGCTGAGACCCTGCATGATTGATTTTCAGGGGACTTGGGAGTCTAAGCTACCTCTAGTGGAGTTCACCTACAACAACAGTTTCCAAGCATCTACTGGTATGGCTCCCTATGAGGTGTTGTATGGAAGGAAGTGCAGATCATCAGTTCATTGGGACGAGGTTGGTGAGAGAGCAAAACTTGGTCCAGAGATAGTTCAGCAGACTGCAGATTTGGTGGTCAAAATTCGTGACAGAATGAAGACTGCCCAAAGCCGTCAGAAGAGCTATGCTGATAAGAGGAGGAGAGATCTCGAATTTGCCGTTGGTGATCATGTTTTTATAAAAATAGCACCTATGAAGGGTGTGATGAGATTTGGGAAAAGAGGCAAGCTGAGTCCGAGGTTTATTGGACATTTCGAGATTTTGGACAGAGTTGGGACACTAGCGTATCGTGTTGCCCTTCCGCCGAATCTGGCCGGGGTACACAATGTGTTCCACGTCTCAATGTTGAGGAAGTATCTAGCTAACCCTTCGTATGTTCTGAGTTATGAGCCGTTGCAGTTGGCTCCAGACCTGTCTTATGAGGAAAGACCGATTCAAGTTTTAGACAGACAAGAGCGTAGACTCCGGAACAACACGACTAAGCTAGTCAAAGTTCAGTGGCTGAACCAATCAGTGGAGGAAGCCACTTGGGAGTCAGAGGCCGACGTGAGACTTCGCTACCCGGAGTTGTTCGGTAAGACTTAATTTCGAGGACGAAATTTTTATAAGTGGGGGAGAAACTGTAGAGCCCAAATTTCATACACGTAAAACCCATGCATTTATTTAAATCGCTAAATCATTTATTTTAATTTAAATTGAGTTTTAGCCATGCATGAATTATTTAAATGCATTATTTTAAATCATTTATGTTTTGTGATGCACGTTAAAATGTTTTTCGAGTTCATGTTTCAGGCGATTATTCAAGGCGGGATTGAGGAAAAGAGACCGGTGACGCCTGTGGCAATTTAAAATGTGGTATTTTTATTTTAAGTTGAGATTGGGGTATTTTAATTAATTTATTAAGTTTTAAGCATTTTTGAGCAAGCCTAAATTATTTATCTAGAGATTTTAGAAATTTAAAACTTTTAAAGTCAAGCACTTGTACACTATATTTTAAATGAAGAGGAGCTGTTTTAAATTTAAAGAAAGGTTAGTGTTTGTTTACCATTTAATTAGTGGTTAATTTATAATTAAGCTAAATTTTAGTCCCTAGTTATCACCAAACACACGCACCCACACACTTTTACACACCATTCACGTTAACACACGACACACACTTTCATCCCATTTTTTATTTCATTATTTTAAAAAGAAAACTAGGGTTCTTGAGCAAGTTACAGCAGCCGCCCCCTTCCCTCTGAAATTCCAGCAAGGTTTTGTTGTGTTTTCTTCAAAGATTTTAGCGCCACGTTCGTCCCGGATCAACCTCGCTTCTATCTTCGCTTCGGTGACGTCGTTTCGGTAACGTTTAATATTAAAAGGCACGTATAATCTATTTTTCTTGCATCGATCTTGTCACAGTATAAATTTTGATGCGTTTTGTATGAAAACATGTGAATGTTATGTGGTAGTTTGAACAGAAAATTTATTTGATGTGTTTCGAAGAGAACTTCATGTCTGAAATTTCGAAACCCTCTGTATTTTGAATTACTGGGTATTTTCGGTACAGATTTTGAGAAAACTTTCAACACGAAAAACGTAGAACATTTTGATGCCTTCGATTTGATATAAAATTCGAGATTTTTGGACGAAAATTGAGTGAGTTATGGCGTTTTCGTGAGACTGCTCAAATTGCGACTTTTACGTAAATTGTATTCTTGAAGTTTTATTGTTGCAGGCTTTGTTGGGAATCGACGGGTGATCGTTGCTGCGTCTAGGTATGTTTAGCATGTTGTTGGATTGGTATTTTGGGTGCCGGTTAGTGTCGATAAGCACTTGAATTTGTTAGAAGTCGTAAGAAACGCTTGTTGTCAATTTCCGTGTTTATGAGATTGCATTGCGTTAGGAAGGGCGTCGTTATTTTGGGACGTATATGCGAGTTTAGCTCATAACTATGGTGTCCTAGGAGGGTCTCAAAGTGTTGAATCTTGATTCATTATGTGTCAATTGGGAGAATAGGCATTGTGTAAGAAATTTCTCGCAGGTGCAGAAAAATTGAGGTCACACGGACCCGGACACGGACCCTGACACGGGGTCCGTGCCTGAGTTTTCTTCTTGGTGTCAGATTTGCGTTCCTACACGGACCCCTGGACGGACCCGGACACGGGGTCCGTGTCCTTTTTTTTTCCCGAGTATGTCTTTTGCGAGCCGACACGGACCCCTACATGGAGACAGGCACGGGGTCCGTGCCTTCACTTTTCCTTCGCACAAAGGTTACCGACCCTACACGGACCCATGTACGGACCCATGCACGGGGTCCGTGTACTCACGTTTTTGGGAAAAATAATATTGTTGCTTTGAGGTTCGATGTTGCGGTGTAGTGCAATGGTTTACAAGATCGAGTCATGGGGATTTAGAACGTCCTAGGGAATTGAATGAGCTTGGGTGTAAGTATGTTGATTACGTCTAAGTTATGCAAGTTAAGCATTTGAACTTATGTTAGTATGTTGCAGCAACGGCCCCAGTTGAAGTCCAACGAATCCCCCAACGCCAAGTAAGTATGTATGACGTGCAAGAAAATATTTTAAGTTTTGAGGTATGCTAAATGACTTGTGACCAAATTATGTTTAGGATTGGAAAGCGTCAAATTATGAACGGGGACCAATCCGCCCGTTAAATTATGAACGGGTTAGATCGAGGTTGAAAAGCGTTAAATTATGAACGAGGACCAACCAGCCCGTTAAATTATGAACGAGGATCTCATGTATGTGGTAGTGGATACGTCCATGTCGGCTCAGTACTGTGGTTTGTCTGATCAGACGTTTATTATGTATGGGTCACTTGCTTTGAAACATGCCTCTACGCAAAATAATGAAGTTATGTATGTTCAACTATGTTCTAGTATGCAAGCATGTTTAAGAAAAGTTTCAAGTTATGGCACGTCTATGTATGTATGTATGTTTCAAGTTATTTCAAGTTCAAGAGTCATGTATGTACGCCTTATTTTAAAGTTGCATGTGGTTTTATTATTTAGTACTCGTTATTTTCAGTTTATACGTGTTGAGTCTTTAGACTCACTAGACTTGATCGATGCATGTGAGTATGTTGATGAGGAGACAGGAGGTGGCGACCAAGTGGCAGGCTTGGACTGAGCGGGAGGCTAAATCCGAGGACCACAATGTTTATGATTTTATGCAAATGTTTACATTGCTCAGATTTTATGTTTTGATGGGAAGTACTTTGAGCAAAATTTTGTGAGCAAATTTATTTAGTCGTTGTTTTGAATAACCATGTCTTATGGGGGACTTGGTTGTGGTATTTTATGGCAAACTTTGAAGGTTATTTTATGTTTAAGAAAATTTTTAATTTTTCCGCAAATTTTGAATGGTATAAAGTACGGTACGTTACATTGGGTATTTCCGATTGGAGGTCTAAAACCTGAAATTGATGGAGGGGAAATGTTACCCATAGACGGTTTATTGTTGAAGTTAAAGGAATTGAACATAGGAGTAGGATTGATAGAGTAATTTGATGCAAAAGTGTTCGGGATTAGGGTTGATGGCACCGAATCGGTAGATCCGAAATTCCGGTCACTTCCGAACACGAAGGGTGAAATTGGTTGAGGGCTTTTGTTCGTCTGGTTGTTGCGGTTCTGGAAATGGTCTTGGATTTCACAGAGGTGGCCGGTGGTGGCCGGAATTGGCGAAGAGGCGGACGGCGTCGCGGAGGAGTGAAGCGACAGAAATTCTTGACTGTAATTGGTCACGCAAGCGGACTCTGTTTGGGATGATTTTTGGACCATAGACTGGGCTTGGAGAGGCGAGTCTAGGGGTGTATCGTCGGTATCGGAACGATGAGCGGATTCCGGCGACGAATTTTTTCCTTTTTTGGGCGAAATTTCAGTCGACGATTTGAGGGGGCAAACGAACTCCGAATTACTTGATTTTTGATATGTTGTTCCCCTGGATGAGGCGAATCTGGTGGTAAGTCGGACCGGCCGGAAACCGGTGGCGGCGGCGACGACGAAGGTGGCTGCATATTTAGGCAATTTTTGGGGTGAATTTTGGGATTTTTTTCCTAGAGAGCATTTTTCTTTTTTGGTTTAGGGTTTAGGGTTTTTTTTTTTTGCCGGAAAACACCGCCGGAAGCGGGGGAGTTAGGCGGACCCCTACCTGTATATATCAACAAAATAAACAGTAACAGAATAAGTAAAACCTAAAAGAGGAGGGGGACAAGCCCAAACCCTCCCCAAAGAGGCTAATACACCAGAAACATAAAGCGAAACCACCTAGGGAAATAAAACTAACCCTAGAATACTACCAAAGTACGACAAAAACTGATTAAAGACAAACAACCCTAATGACAATATGCTGATGAAGACAAAGTGATAACATCGAGATGAATGCAGAAGCCATGAAGAAACTATCATCCCGTAGCTATCACCCTGCTGATGCCAATCTGTCAAAATGAATCTAATCTGGTATCTGGCAAATATACAAAGCCCACCAGTCAAAATAAGATATGTCCAGGAAGTCACTGTACAATGGCGATCAAAGAGCAAAATGTAGATCCCAATCCAGCCAAAACAAAAAAGGTCCCGCATCTGAAGTAAGATAATAAAATATACAATCCCATGAAGTAGAAGTCTGACTAGAGTGTCACAGTGATGCAGAAGCCCGTCCAGAAAGAACCCCTGCAGTAAACACCCGCCAGGAACCAGGGATGAGCTCAAGAGGAGCACCAACAGAAAGAGTGCTGAAGCCTACCCAGAACAAGACATAGCAAAACACGTCATATGCAAGTGTCTGAACCCACTTGCACCGAACAAATGGAAGTGAAACAACCTCCTAGAGCAATAGACCTGCAGTAAAAATATATATATATATATATATATATATATATAGAGCCAGATAACATAAAGAAAGAGATCCAAAAAATAAGAAGGGGCTACGAATGGCTAAGAGGATCTGTTTCTGAGGTATGGAAGCCCAGAACGATCAGATCTAGCAAGGATGGAGATGTCTCGAGGTAGGGAAGAACCTAACTCTAAGGTATACTGGCTAAAAGTATGGGCCCTCGCCGCCAAGGCATCCGCCACTGAATTTCCTTCCCGGTAAATATGCGATAAATGAACAGATCGCCCCCTCATCAGCAAAAGAATCCGTGTAACAAAATATTCAAGATCCCAGCAGCACCGACGGGAACGAAGTAAAAGAATAGAAATCCAAGAGTCAGTCTCAATCCAAAGAGGGAAGAGATTAAGATCAGAAGAAATGAGAAGACCCCTGGATATTGGTCCCAACTCCAATAAATTCGCTGAAAGAAACCATCACCTGACCAGAGGAGTCACGAACAACACCACCAACAGTAGAAGCCCCAGGACTACCTCTCGAACTCCCATCACCCAAACGGCGGCCGCAACCAACGAACAATCGTCAATTTATAAACCCGACACAACTCAGCAAAAATCCCCATCGCTCTCACAGCCTGCAAAACAACCAGCCAATGCATGGGCTTAACAGTAGACGCAGCGTGAGCGAGACGCAAATAAGACAAAATCTGAGACTTAACAGTCTCCCCAGAAATGTGCAAATGACGGTGCTTCGCATCATTTCGAGCTGTCCAGAGAAACCATAAAATAATGAAAGGCAAAAACTCCTTCACGTGGCCCCTAGGTGTCCACCCCGGATACCTCTTCCAAGCACTGAGGAAGAGTCTGAAATCACTGGTAAGGGGAATACGGACATGAAAAACAGCCCCAAAAAAATGTCATACAGACCGTGCAATTGGGCTATCAATGAAAATGTGCGTGAATGTCTCAGGCATCTCATAGCACTGACATTTAGATGCCAACTCGAAACCACGACGCTGGAGCACCTCGTCAACCGGTAGCCATTGATGCCAAAACCTCCAGAGGAAGAAAGAAATAGTAGGCCTCAGCCAACTGCCCCAGCAAGGAGTGAAAATATCAGAAACTCGGTCTCTCAAGCGGACAAGCTCCCAAGCACATTTCAGCGAAAAAACACCGTCAGAACTATGCACCCAAATAGCCGAATCATGCTCACCCGATGTAATAAGGATCAGAGTAATAGTCTCAGCAACAGAGGGAGGGACAACTGAGCATAGGAGGCCAAAGTCCCAAGCCCCTTCTGAAAGAAAGTGAGAGACACGGACATCTCGATCCCCCCGAACCATTACCTGACTAGACAATGGAACATCCCCACACCAGATATCATCCCAAAAATTAACATCTCCCATCCCAACTCTCCAGCGAATGCCAGACTCAGCACGAGCCCGAATCTTAAGCAAACGACGCCAAGTGGGAGAGATGAACTCACCGGCTGAAACATAAGCTGGATGTATCAATTGGCAATATTTTCTCATCATGAATTTGGCCCATAGGGAAGAACCTTGACGAAAACAAAACCATAATTTAATGGAGAAGCTTTCCACAATATCTTTGAGCCTGCGAAATCCAAGACCCCCTTCAGAAACAGGCAGACATGCACGAGACCACCTCGCCCAATGCCATTTCTTATCCAAGGGTCTGGACCCCCACAGGAAACTATTGAAAACATTCTCAAGCCTCTCCATAACTGCCAGCGGTGGTTGGACGACTTGGAACATGTAAATGGGAACCGAAAGGAGGACACTCCGAAGGAGAGTCATACGGCTCCCCGGGGAAAGAGTTTTAAGCTCCCAATCCTCCAACTTCTTACTCACCATCTGCACGAGGGGTTCAAAAAGGGAACAAACTCTATTCCCCCGGAACAAAGGCACTCTGAGGTATTTAATAGGAAAATGACCCTCCCGAAACCCAGTGATACGAAGGAGACGGGAACGGGTACGATCAGAACACCTCAGAGGCAAAATAATGACACTCTTAACTGCATTCACCAACTGCCCGGAGCAGTTTTCATAATGATGCAAAAAATCCATAATATTGTTCATCTCACGAGTCCCACCATTGGCAAAAATAATGATATCATCAGCATAAGCCAGGTGGGAAAGAACGAGATCACAACCTGACCGGTACCGAATCGCAGGATACTGTCTATAAAGACGATCAAGACCACGCGAAAGGTACTCAGCCCCCTGAATGAAAAGAAGTGGGGACAAAGCATCGCCCTGCCGGAGACCCCTGGTGGATCCAAAGAATCCAGTGAGGGAACCATTGATATTCACTGAAAATTGGCAATGAGAGATGCAGGCAGATATCATCGACAATACCTGCTCCGAAAAACCATAATGCCTCAAAACATCCAACAGGAAAGACCATTGAACCCTATCATATGCTTTAGCCATATCGAATTTTAAAATAACATTGCCACCACGAGTGGGGAGAGAAAGACTATGAGTGAGTTCCTGAGCAAGGAGGATATTATCCGAAATCATCCGCCCTGGAACAAAGCCATTCTGATTCCACGAGACAAGCCTCTCCGCCACCTCCTTCAATCGAGAGTACAAGAGTTTGGAAATTATCTTATTCGTCACATTACACAGGCTGATAGGACGAAAGTCCGACCAAGCCTGAGCACTCATGACTTTGGGAATCAAAGTGATCGTGGTGACAGTAAACCCCTGTGGCATGGGACTACCCCGGAAGAAATCCAGGACCGCATCCAAAACATCCTGATGGACAATCTCCCAGCAATGCTGAAAGAAAGCCGAAGAAAAACCATCAGGCCCCGCCACACTATCACGATGTATGGAGAAAACAGTCGCCCGCACCTCCTCTAAAGAAGGAGGGGCAGCAATCTTGGCATTCACCAAATCCGAGATCACCAAGGGAAAATCAGAAAAATCTGGGCAGGAAAGCACAGAAAGATCCCCAGTAAGCAGGTTTTGAAAAAAAGCGGCCCCAGACTGCTGAATAAGCTCAGGAGAAGTAAGGCAAGAACCATTATCCCAGATACGAAAAATCTTATTAGCCACCCTTTTTTTCTTGACCATATTGTGGAAGAGTTTGGTATTTCTCTCACCATCCTCTAACCACCTACACGCGGCTTTTTGCCGCCAAAAATCCGCCTCCATGGCGGTAACCCGAGCAAGCTCCGCATTACAATTGGACAAACTGGTCCAATGTAAAGCAGAAGGATCAGCCTCGCAAACTGCCTCAGCAAGCCGGACAGCCTGCTCCGCCTCAGCAAGTTTGGCAAAAAGATCACCAAAAACACTCTTATTCCACCACTTCAGATGGCTCTTGAGGCGCTTCAATTTCACAAAAAGACGATGCATGCCGTTCAAATGACATGGCAAATTCCAATTAAGCCTCACCGTCTGCAAAAAGCCATGGTGCCTGAGCCACATGCTCTGAAAGCGAAAAGAGCTCGGCCCACTAGCAAAGACCGGGACTGACACAAAAAGAGGACAATGATCAGAAACTGAGCGGATGAGGTGCTCCACACGAATAGAATGAAAATGATTACCCCAATCAACAGACACAAAAACCCGATCAAGACGCTTCCAAATGGTCTTATTCGTCCACGTGAACGAAGACCCCTCAAAACCAGCGTCCACCAACCAAGACTCCAAAATAAAGTGATTAAATTCTTCCATGGGAAGCAACCGCCCACCAAAAGAACCCAAACACTCCGACGAATCCCGAACTACATTAAAGTCGCCACCAACAAGCCAAGGACCCTGATCAGGCTTAACTTGAAGTACGGAAGTCCAAAGCTGTCTGCACTCAATGTAGTCACACGTAGCATGAACAAAAGAACAAAATATAGTAGTAGGCAGAAAAGTGGCAGAAACCCAGAAATGAAGGAATTGAGTGTGATCAAGGAGACACTCAACCATCACATCCTCAGCAAAAAAAACCCAGATATGACCGGAAGAGTTCGATATAACTCGAGAAAAACCAAAACGACGAGTCATAAAACGAACATCAAGATCAATCATGGGTTCCAAAATAGCCAAGATCTTGACTCTCTTTTCTTTAACATGGGCATGTAGCCTCTGTTGAGACTCCGAACTCCGGAGCCCCCTGACATTCTATATGAGAAAATTCATGGAGAATGGGCACAAGAATCGCCCTGTTGCTTTTTACGCGACCTGTGAAAAACATTCTCCTTCCTTTTCTTGATATCCCCCATATCAGCATCCAGAATATGACTTTCAGACCTACAACCATCACCCGACTCACAGTATCGATCAAATTCCTGATCAGTATCTCCACAGATTCCAGCTGGAAGACCAACTCACTGACCGAAGGACCCTGCCTAGCAACCAATTCCTCTACCGTAGAGGAAGCATCATCAGGAGACAGAGGAACAGAGAGGATGGAATGACTACTGTGATTCAAAGTACAAGACCCCAGAGTATCAAACACAGTCATCACACTGGTAGACAGAACCACAATACCATCCATACCATCCTCCAACTGTAACCCTCCAGCAATGACCCCACTACTAGGGTTCACAACCTCATCAAGAACAGACTCCAATTGGACCTTCCCAGAAGAACCAACACCGGCATCCTCCATAAGACCAAGTGAAGGATCCGAACCAGCTAAATCTAATCCAACAGGATCTTGCTCCTCCTCTGGCCCGTGCGAGAGCACACCAAAAGGATTCGAAGCAAGAGAATCTTTTCACGGAAGATTCTGTCTAACTGGCCTCTTTCGCCCTCTACGCCTGGGACCCGAGCCATTTTTCTGAAGCTGGGGCTGGGGTCCCAGGGTAAAGCCAGGATTCGCACCCCCTTGAGGTGCAGACTTTGTGGAAGGTGAAGGCTGACCAGGAGCACGGTCAGCAGGCTTAGGACGAACAGGCTTCGGATTTTTCCCATGAGAATAACAAACACTGGTCGAATGACCCAGCATTTTACAATCCGTACAGTACCCAGGGATTCGCTCATAAAAAACTTCAATTTATTGAGCATGCTCACCCCAACCCACCCAAACTTCTTTGACTGGAGTGTCCAACACATTCATCTCTACACAAACTCTAGCAAAAGAACCCCGAGAAGAGTCTGCAGTATGATCATCCATTTTCACCGGTTTCCTCACAATTGATGCTAAAGCAAAGAGACTTTTCTTAGAAAACAAATGTAAGGGAAGACCCGGAAAACGGACCCAAACAGGGGCAATAGGTGATTCTTCCTGAAGATTAAACTCTGGCGTCCACTTAGAAAAGCGGATCGACAGAGGCCCCACCTGCATAATGCCCTTAGTCCAAAAAAATGCATAATCATCTTCACATGCAAGTGTAAGCACAAGAAAACCCCGAGGCATGAATTTTAAATCAAAAGATCTCAATAGTCCCAATTTGCTAAAAGCTGCAGATATACCCGAATTTGAGACTAGAGATCTATTACCCGAAATCTTCCCAACCAAAGCAAATTTAAAAGGTTCTGCCAGGGAGATATTACCTCTTCTAGGAATAGGATACCCGGTTTACCATTCCGAAGAGTCGGCACATGCATATCTTCCATGGAATTAATCAAATCTGCAAAACTTTTCTTGGCCGTCCGAGGAGATGGTGGAGCCAGGATATCACGAAACGACACAGTAGGCTGAACCTATACATTCAGACTCGATTTGACTGCAAAATCACTATGTTTGACTGCCAAGTTAACTCGCCCAACCCGACGATTTGACTCCACTGAGTTGACCCTCGAGTCACCGGCCTGAAGACCACCGTGAGATGGCGACGGCGTAAGGAGACCAGAACCGGAACCAATTCCGGGAGAACCGACCATTGGAGGGGTAGATTGAATCAAAGATTGAGGCGAAAATCGATTTTGCCCTAGGATTTGGGGGCTTCCGACCGGTGGCCGGAAACCAGAAATTGATTGGGGCAAAACACGACCCATGACTAGACGATCATGGTGTGAAGAGGAATTGAAAAAATACGCCGGGACGGCGCCTGAAATCGGAGAAGAAGAAGACAAAAAAGTGACGTCCGGCGTTGGAATCGTCGATCTAAAATCGCCGTCGACTGAGAACGGCGTTGGGGATGAAACCGGTGCCATATTGATCGTCTGGGAGTGGGCATTATAGATCGGGGATGGTATTGTACCAAGGTTGCAAGAATCGGCAGGAATCGAAGTAAGCATTTCCAGCGATGAGTTGAACAGTGATGGCGTAACTTTGGACGATGATTCCGGTGAATATACTGAGTTGTGGAGTGCGGGGCTTGTACCATTCTAACCGTCTAGTAGAGGTGATTCTAGTGATAGGTGTCCGGCGCCAGGAAGAGCAGTACACGGCACCGGCGAAATTATGGACGGAAATGGGTCAATTTCGATCGGTAAAATGGAAGGCTTGCCGGACTCCGATGGTTTTGATATTTGAGTATGATGACCGCCGTGAGGAGGCGGTTCCGGTGGTAGGTGGCGCCGGTCAGGATCCGGCGGCGGTGACATGGCGGCTGATGAGTGTGAATAGTGTCAAAAGTAGGGTGTTTTTTCTCACGTTTTTAGTGTGTGTTTTTTTGAGAGCGTTTTCCTCTGTGTTTAGGGTTTAGGGTTTAGGGTTTTTTTTTTCCAGAAATTATTATTTATATACAACAAAAGAGCAGTACAAAGAAAGCCTGATGGGAGGGGGACTAGACCAAGACCTCCGCAAAAAAGGCTGAACAATCGTCACATCATAACAAAATACAGACATACTACAACAGGAACCCAAAAGTCATCTACAAAATGCACTCAAAGGCCAACAGGGCACCCGGAATATATCAGCAAAGCAAATAAAGACAACGATGAGCAAGGAGAAGCCTGCAGTGAGCGCCCATCAGCTACCGCAAAAAGAGAACGCGGAAGAACTAACTCAACCCGGATGAGGAGGTCGACCATAAGGGAAACTCGACTGACCCGCCTGAATCCTGTAAAAATGTCGCCTCTGAGATCTCGTGCGCCCTGGTAAAGGCAAAGACTGACATGCTGTAGTAGGAGGAGGAGTCAAATTAGCCACCCGAGACCCACTCCCAAGATCGATCTCTAACGGAGCGAGAGAACCAGAAGCGGTAGACACAACCATCTGTGTCGGAACAGTAGATACCATCATCGGATCTAGAACCACGGGGACCACATCAACCAGAGGAGAGCTCACCCAAGAACTAGACCCCTGAGCATTCCCTGCAATAACAGAAGTAACAACCACAGAGATATCTGGAGGAGTAGACATCGGAGCCACCACAACTTGAGGGAGCAAAGGAACATCCTCAACACTTGCATCTAAAACAAGAGAAGAGGACGGAGGGCATGAAGAAGAACCCACACTAGAATCACCACCAGGGAAGGAATCACCTGAAATGGAGTGAAGAACCTCAAACTGGTTATTCGAAAGAGGAGCCTGAGGAGTAACCTGACTCGAAGCCTGGCGACGCCGACGCCGCTGCTGAGTCCAACCTGGCTCAGCACTCCCAGAACCAGGACCACTAGAAGGAACCGAGCCATGCGGAACACCCTGATGCTGATGCGAAGACCCTGGAGCAGTAGTCGAAGAAGTCTGAGGCCTCTTCCCCTGAGCTTTTGAAAGACTGCCAGAAGCCCTATAACCAGTACGAGCACAGCGCTGGGAAGAGTGACCCAACATCTTGCAATCAGTACAGTAAAATGGAACTCGTTCATAAACCACATCCAAGTGAAGAACATGAGAGCCCTATCCAACCCAAATCTTATCCGGACGGGGTTTGGAAATATCAATCTCCACACAAACACGGGCAAAAGAACCCCGGGAACAATCTGCAGTAAACTCATCCATCTCAATTGGATTCCCCAAAAGCTTGGCAACCATAAAGAGAGTGCGTCTCGAGTAAAGATGTAGAGGTAAATTAGGAATCCTAACCCAAACTGGTACAAGAGGCGACTCCTCAGCAAAATTAAATTCCGGAGTCCACTTAGAAAACTTAACTGACACTGATCCAAAAGATAGAGTACCGAGAGACGAGAATTTCAGAAAATCCGCCTCACAAGTAAGAATTAGAGCCATGAACCCCCGAGGAAGAAAGCGAACTCGAGGCGAGCCCACAAATTCTAATTGAGAAATAGCAGTCAAAATAACATTATTGGGAGTGATCCTCCTATTACCAGTAATGCGACCAATCAAAGAGAATTTAAAAGGCGCAACCAAGTTAGACATAACCTCATCCAGGAAGTGTAAACCCGATACTCCATCAAGAACATGCGGAGCAAAATACTGATCCATGACTTCCGCAACACCTGCAAACGTTTTATCCCGAGGCAAGGAAGAAACAGGAGCAAGTAAATCACTGAATAAACGAGCAGAATCAGGCGAAACAGCACTTTTCTACCCCAATTTGACTTCCGGAAGAGAAGAGTTGACTGCCGAGTCAACTCGCTGAGTACGGCCGAGTGACTCGGCCGAGTCAACTCGTGATTCACCGGCTGGCGACTGAGCGAAGGTCGGCGAAGGGGTGGAAAACACAAATCCGGGATCCTTTCAAGTAGACTCGGTCGGCAAAGGCACCAATTGAACATTTAAATCCGGCGAAATCGATTGAAATACCCCAAATTGGGCGTTTTTGATCGGCAAGGTATTTTCCGAAATTGAAGGCATAGAAATCTTACCCATGACTTGGTGAGTTTGTATTAGAGAGGAATTGCAAAAATCAGCAACCGATCCGGAGTAATTGAGTTTAGAAGCCATCGCATATATAGCTTGTGGGCTGAAATTCTTAGATCTGAAATTACCTCCGCCTCCGGACTCCGATGATGAAATTGAAACTATTACTGGAAGCGTCTGGTCATGGGCATTCCAGATCAGGGTCGTGATCTGAGAAAAAAGACCGGAGCTGGCCGAAATCGGGGCTGAAACTTCTGGCGTCGCGATGAACAGTACGTGCGGAACCTCGCCGGTCGATTTCGGGGTGCTAATGAACTCCGTTTGGCCTGAATTTTGGACCATAGGATCGACAATCAGAGACGATTCCAACGGTATACTACTCATGGTCGGACGATGAACGGACGGTGGGGCGATGGATTTCGCCGGAATTTCGGGGTTTTTGGGAACTTTGGACGTAAAATTGACGGGGCAAACGTGCTTCGATGGACCTGATTTTTTGACAGTAGCCTCGTCTCGCCGAGGCGCATCTGATGGTACCATTGGCCGGCCGGAAATGGCGCCGACATGGGGGCGATTTTTGGTGATTTTTTGGCGAATTTTGGGCACTATTCACATTAGAGGAAATTTTTTGGGGGCGAAGGGTTTTGGTGGTTTAGGGTTTAGGGTTTTTTTTTTCTCGGAAAACACCGACGGATGCGGGGGGTTATGCAGACCCCTACCTGTATATATCCACAAAATAAACAGTAACATAATACAGAATACATAATAAAAAACCTAAAAGAGGAGGTGGATAAAACCAAAACCTCCTCAAAAAGGCTAAAGCAATAGAAACTAGAAAATCAAAGCAGTTTAGGGAAGTAAATACAAAAGCAAAACTAACCCTAGAATACTACTAAAGAGCGCCAAAAATTGAACAAATACAAGTAGTGCTAAAGACCACATGCTGAGGAAGACAAAATGATAGCTGTGAGATGAAAACAGAAGCCATGCAGAAACTTTCATCCCGTAGCCATCACCCTGGTAAATCCAATCTGTCAAAACGAAACTAATCTGAAATGATATCTGACTATAGTATCCATCACCCTGGTAACTCCAATCAGTCAAAATCATGAGTCTGCCAACTGTACAAGAACCCATGAACAAAATCCTGTCCGGCTGAAAAGTCACTGTGCAAATGCAGTCAAAACACAAAATGGAGACCGCGATCCAGCCCAAGTCAGAAACCCTAATGTGAGTAGAACCCTGAAGCAACAAGCTGCGAGGAAATTGCGTCCAGGGGTACAAAAAAACACCACAAAAGTATAGATCCTGTAAAACTCGACATGAATAGAGCTATGGCCAAGAAAAGCACTGAGACATGTCATCCAGATCGACCATATCACTCGGCAACAGTGCGAAACAAGTATATGGAGATATGCATGTAAAATCCTGACGAAGACTCCCTCCAGGGAATATGAGAAGACCATAGAAAAGCACCAAGAGCGTGAGTGCAAGAGCCCACCCAAACCCGAGGAGACCAAACATATAATGTGCGAGTGTCTGGGCCCACTCGCACGAGACTGGCAAAACGGGGGAAAAGAGAAACCCCCTAAATCACAGTACCTGCAAAGAAAAGATATACAAATACATATAGAAAGATATAAGAAATGGATCCAAGTGAAGGGAGGGGCTGCAAACGGCTAAGAACATCTATATCTCAGGTAGGGAATCCCTGAAGTATCCGAGCGTGCAAGTATGGAAATGTGCCTAGGGAGGGAAGGACCTAACTCTAAGGTAAAGTGCCCAAGGGTATGGGCCTTCGCCGCCAATGCGTCCGCCACCGAATTTCCCTCCCGGAATATATGCGAAATATGAATATGCCGCCCTCTCAAAAGGACCAGAATCCTAGATACAATGTGGTCAAGACCCCTGCAAGATCGACGGGAACGAATGAGCTGAATAGAGGTCAGAGAATCAAGCTCGATCCAAAGAAGGAAAAAAAAATGATCGGAACAAAGGAGAAGACCCCTCCAAACCGCCCAAAGCTCCGCCCGGAGAGAAGACCCAGCTCCTCAAATATATCACGCGAGCTCCCATCCACATTAAGCTTGAAGTACCCGGACGGCGGTCGCAGCCAGCGAACAATCGCCGTCCTATGGAATCTGTGGAGAGCAACCGAAATACCCAGCGATCTCTCCACATGAAACACACCCAGCCAATGTCTGGGCTTGACAGTACGCGCAGAATGGGCAAGACGCAGGTAAGACAAAATCTGGTACTTCACCGTCTCCCCAGATATGGGAAGATGACGGTGTTTAACATCGTTCCGCGCAGTCCAGAGGAACCACAGAACGATGCAGGGGAGAAATTCCCGCACATGGCCCCTTTGGGACCAGACCAAGTCCCTCTTCCACGCACTGAGGAACAAACTGAAATCCTCAGTGTCGGGAATACGGACCCGAAAAACAGCGGCAAAGAAACGCAAGACAGACCGAGCAACCGGGCTGCGGAGGAATATGTGTGCAAATGTCTCGGACATAGCACAACACTGACATTTCGAGGCTAACGCAAAACCCCGGCGCTGGAGCACCTCCTCTACTGTGAGCCACTGATGCCAGAATCTCCAGAGGAAGAACGACATGGTAGGCCTCAACCAGCTCCCGCAACACGGACGGCAGATATCAGAAGACGGAGCACGCTGACGGATCAGCTCCCAAGCAGATCTCACAGAAAAGGCACCATCGGAGCTATGGATCCAGCGTGCCAGATTAGGCTCTCCCGAAAGAACAGGAATCAAAACAATCTCCTCGGCAACCGAAGGAGCAACTACCGCACAAAGGCGATCAAAATCCCAGGACCCCTCAGACAAAAACTGAGATACCCGGACATCACGACCCCCGCGGACCACACACCGGGAGGACAAAGGAACGTCCCCAAACGAACTGTCATCCCAAAAGTATACATCTCCTTGTCCAACGCGCTAGCGAATGCCAGGCTCCGCACGAGGGCGAATCCTAAGGAGACGATGCCAAATGGGTGATATAGAACCACGGGCGGGGACAAAAGCAGGGGCATCCAGCCGGCAATACTTCCGAAAAAGGAATCTCGCCCAGAGAGAGGAGCCCTGCCGAAATCTGAACCACAATTTTATAGAAAAACATTCCACGAGATCTTTCAATCTGCGGAAGTCAAGGCCCCCCTCAAGCACGGGGAGGCAAGCCCGGGACCACCGGGCCCAATGCCACTTCCTCTCCAAGGGTCTCGACCCCCAGAGGAAGGCATTGAAAGCCAGCTCAAGCTTCTCCATGACAGCCAGATGTGGCTGAACCACCTGAAACAGATAAATCGGCATGGAGAGGAGCACGCTGCGTATCAGGGTCATGCGGCTACCCGGAGAGAGGGTCCGAATCTTCCAACCCTCTAACTTCCTACGAACAGACTGTAGGAGGGGCTCAAAAAGGGAGCATGCCCGATTACCCCGATAAAGGGGAACTCCGAGGTACTTGAGGGGCAGATGACCCTCGGCGAACCCGGTGATGCGCAAAAGCCAGGAGCGGAGGCGCCCAGAGCACCTCGGAGGCAAAATCAAAGAACTCTTGGCAGCATTCACACGCTGCCCCGAACAGTTCTCGTAGTGATGCAAAAAGTCAACAAGGTGCTGCATACCACGAGACCCACCACTGGCAAAAATAATGACATCATCAGCATAAGCCAGGTGGGAAATCAAAATATCACAATCAGAACAGTACTTGAGCGCAGGATGCTGCAGGTAGAGACGGTCAAGGCCACGAGAAAGATACTCCGCCCCCAAAATGAAGAGAAGGGGAGACAATGGGTCTCCCTGCCGGAGGCCTCTGGTGGAACCAAAAAACCCCGAGAGAGAACCATTGATGTTCACGGAGAAATGACAATGAGAAATACAGGCCGAGACCAAAGCCACCACGCACTCTGAAAAACCAAAATGTCTCAAAACGTCAAAGAGGAAATGCCACTGGACCCTATCATAGACCTTGGCCATATCCAACTTCAAGATGACATTACCACCACGAGTGGGGAGAGTAATACTGTGAGTGAGCTCCTGGGAAAGGAGAATATTATCAGAGATCATCCGACCCGGAACGAAGCCACTCTGATTCGAAGAAACAAGTCTCTCCACCACATCCCTCAGCCGAGAGTACAACAGCTTCGAGATGATCTTATTCGTGACATTGCACAGACTGATCGGACGGAAGTCCGACCAAGCGTGTTCACCCTCAACTTTGAAAATCAGAGTGATCATGGTGGCGGTAAAACCCTGAAGCAAAGGAGAGCCCTGGAAAAAATCTAGTACAAAACCAAAAACATCCTGATGGACAATCTCCCAGCAATGCTGAAAGAACGCTGAAGAGAAGCCATCAGGGCCAGCAACACTATCAGGGTGAATGGAGAAAACGGTCGCGCGGACCTCCTCCAAAGAGGGGGTCGCAACAATACCATCATTCTCCACAGCAGAGATAACCGAGGGAAAACCCGAAAAATCAGGGCAATCGAGCGCAGAGGGCTCCCCGGTAAGAAGATCCTGGAAAAACAAGGCTCCCGACTGCTGAATCAATTCATGAGACGTCAGGCAGACCCATTTTCCCATACGCGGAAAATCTTATTCGCCACGCGCTTTTTCCTCACCATATTATGGAAGAGTCTGGTGTTCCGCTCACCATCCTCAAGCCAATGGCAAGCCGCTTTCTGTTTCCAAAAATCCGCCTCAATGGTGGTGATACGGGCCAGATCCTCGTTGCGATCGGACAGGGAAGTCCAATTCGCGTCAGAAGGGTCGGCCTCACAGACAGCCTCGGCTGAACGAACAGCCCTCTCAGCCTCGGTGAGTCTATCGAAGATGTTACCAAAAACATCCTGATTTCACCACCGGAGGTGATGCTTGAGGCGCTTCATCTTGGCAAAAAGCCGAGGCATGCCGCTCAGACTGCAAGGCAGATTCCAATTAAGCCTCACAGTCTGCAAAAAACCATGGTGCCTAACCCACATACGCTGGAAGCGAAACGAGCTCGGCCCACGAGCAAAAACAGGAGCGGTAACAAAAAGCGGACAGTGATTCGAGACAGTACGAGCGAGATGTTCAACCCGAAGCGAGCTGAAATTATCGCCCCAATCAACAGAAACTAAGACCCTGTCCAACCGCTTCCAAATGGTCTTATTCGTCCAAGTGAACGAAGACCCCTCAAAACCAGCATCGATCAGGCCAGAATCAAGAATAAAAGTATTGAACTCCTCCATGGGTAGCAACCTACCACCACGGGAGCCCAAGCACTCAGACGCATCCCTGACGACATTAAATTCACCACCAACCAGTCATGGACCCAAAACAGGCTTAACCAAAAGCAAAGAAGCCCAAAGATCCCTACGCTGAACATAATCACAGCTGGCATAAACAAAAGAACAAAACACAGCTGTGGGCAAAAAAGGAGAAGACACCTTGAGATGAAGAAATTGAGCATGATCAAAAATACACTCAACCGCCACATCCGCAGCGGAAAAAACCCAAATATGACCAGAAAGATTCGAAATGACTCGAGAAAAACCAAAACGGCGAGCCATGAATCTCTGATCCAGCAGGACCATCGGTTCAAAAATGGACAAAATCTTAATCTGATGCGTCTTCACATAAGCATGAAGCCGCTGTTGGGACTCCGAATTCCGAAGTCCCCTAACATTCCAAATGAGGGAATTCATGGAGAACGGTGAGCAGACGCCCCCGATGGCCGCTTAAACGAGTCCCCTATCTCATATTTTTTCCTTTTATTCACGTTGGACATATCAATGTCCTAAACACCAGAGTCGGAATGCCGATCAAACCTCGTGTCAGGGTCATCAGCAGTCATGTAATCAACAAACCGCTCACAAACAGGAGACCTCTGCTGAGCAACAAATTCCTCAAGCCGAGAGGAAACATCTGGGGATGAAGGAATGGAGGGGATCAATTGACAGCTGTGATTATCCAAGCACTGGACAGGTGGAACAACCAACATACCGACACCATCAGGGGGAGAACCCAGAACACCCACACTATCACCAAATGTACCAATATCCCCCTCCACCACATCCTGAACCAAAGACTGGGCAGACTCACCAACCGTGCCCACAGGATGCCTCTCAATGATGAGAGGCCCGAACAAACAAAATCAACGCTCACAGAAGGACGCTGCTCCATAAGATCATCACCCGGTAACGCAGCTTCCACATCCCCTAAGGGAGAAACAATATCAGAACTGTCACCAACTAATTGGGAAGCACTACCCCGCTCCGCCTCCGCCTGCCAAGGGGATAAGACATCAAAAGCGTTCGAGGTGCCCCCCGGAGCAACAGGCCCAGCAGGAGGAACCCGTCGAGCAGACCGCCTCCTTCTTCTTCTACGGGGAGCCTCGCCAATTCCTTGAAGCTGGGGCGAGGGTCCCGTATGAGATTCAGGAGTAACACCCTCTTGGGGTGTTTGGACTTTAGGAGCATCTGGCTGCTGAGGATGAGAAGCAGCCGGCCTAGGCCTAGAAGGCCTGGGGTTCTTCCCATGCGAATAACACACACTCGTCATGTGTCCCAACATTTTGCAATCAGTGCAATATGCAGGGATCTTCTCATAAACGACCTCGATCTCTTGAATATGATCTTCCCAGCCCACCCAAATAGTCTTAACAGGGGGCTCCAAAACATTGATTTCCACATAAATCCGGGCAAAGGCCCCACGAGAAACCGCAGCTGTGTGGTCATCAATCTTGATGGGATTACCCAAAAGTTTGGCCAGAGCACAAAGACTCTTCTTATCATATAAATGCAAGGGTAACTCCGGGAGCCGAACCCATACAGGAGCAATCGGAGATTCCGCTTGAAACTTGAACTCCGGGGTCCACTTGGAAAACCTGATACCAAGTGGCCCAACAAACAAACTGCTTTTCGAACACAAACGAGCATAATCCTTCTCGCAAGAGAGGATAATCACCAGAAAACTCCGAGGTAAAAATTTCAGATCAAAAGGTCGCCCAAAACCAAATTTAGAAAAAGCAGTAGCGATATCAGAATTTGGAACAATGGGCCGATTACCCGAAATTTTACCGACCAAAGCATACTTAAAAGGTTCAGATAAAGAAGAGATTACCTCGACCGGGAATCGGATACCCGGTTTACCATCCAAAATAGACGGTGCAGGCATCTCATTCATCGAATCAATCACATCTTCAAAACTATTCTTCACCATACGAGGGGACGGTGGAGCCAAAACATCACGAAAAGACAAAGGAGGTTTAACAGAAGCAGAAGGACAAGAAAAACCCGAAGAAGTACCTGGAATCGAAGAGTTGACTTTGGGAACTTTTGGGTTTGACTTATGAGGGTTGACCGTTGACTTGCCGGTTGACTTATCGATCGAAGTACCACAATGGAACGGCGCCGACGAGGGAACTAGAGAACCGGTACCAATCTGAGAAGAACCGGGCGGCAGCAAGGGTGAATCGGAGTGAACAGTAGCCGGAAAATTATTGACAATCGGAATTTGGGCGTTTCCGGCCACGAAAGAATTATCAGAAATTGAGGCCATAGATCTCTTACCCATGTCTATACGAAGAGAAGTGCAAGTTTGATTGAAGAAAGTCGCCGGAACGGCGCTGGAATTTGAACAAAAGTGGGACGTGACCTATGCGACCGAAACCTCAGGCGTAGATCTTAAATTGCCGCCGGAGGAGAACACCATTGGAGCTGATTCTGGTGTCATTGTCTTCGTCTCAGAGAGGGCATTCCAGATCGGGAGTCCTTTTGAACAGACATGGCCTGAATCGGCCTGAATTTCTAAAAACCTCTCCGCCTGCGCAGTGAACAGTACTGCCGCAAGTTCAATCGGTGAAAGCGCCGGAATGGTGGAGTTACAAGGTCGCGCAGGGGTCGGAAAAGAACAGGAAGGCTGAGGTGAGTCCAACAGATGGTCGTCGGCACCAGGAGGAGCAACGGTGGCTGGCCGCGAAGAATAACACTGTTCATGCGAGATTTCTATCAACGATTTCGAGGGGCTATCGTACTCCAAATTGGCTGAAATTTTAGTATGATGTTTGCCCAAGGGAGGCGATTCCGGTGGTAAGGTGAACCGGTCGGGAACCGACGCCGGTTGCATGGTGGCGGTGGCACGTGAATAGTGTCAAATTAGGGAATTTTTTGGGATTTTTTTTTCAGAGAAAATTTTTTGGGGGCGAATGGTTTGGTTAGGGGTTTTTTTTTTAAAAGAAAACACCGTCGGAAGCGGGGGGGTTAGGCAGACCCCTACCTGTATATATCATCGAAACAGAAATACAAGATAAAACCTAAAGAGAGGATGAATGAATCAAGACCTCTCGAAAGGCTAATTAGACAAAGCGTAAAAACATAAAGACCTAGGGTGGCAAATACATGAGCCAAAGTCTAATCCCTAGTGAAAGAGCATAATACAAATGAACAACTAAGATCAACGCTAAGTACGTGAAAACAAATCGAAACCTATATAAACAATAAAGATCCAGCTCTGAAATAGGTGCAAAAGACCACCGATGGTACCCATCTCTGAGCCATCTATCAGTGTAAGGCCAAGCTGAAAAATACATGCTAATCCGAGATCGGTCTGTAGTACTGGATCCCATAGTAAAGATAATATCCAGCTGGAAGCATAGAAGAAGGATCGCAATCCAGCTCAGGTCAGAGAAGCCCTAAGTCCCAAGACGAAGGTGCAAACAGACGGAGCGCATAAAATCCAAAATGCAAGCATGAAGCGCGTGACTGGAACTCTGAAAAAAGAAGTAACCAAGAACGAACATCCAGAGGCACCGAAGCACAAAGAAAAAGTAGATAACACATAAATCCTGACATGAATGGAGCTCCGGGCCAGAGAAGCCACTGAGAAATATCATCCAGAGCCACCACAAAACTCGGTAAGCGATCATAAAATATAAAAGGCGGCGGGCAAGGAGAAGCCGACAAAGATCACCCGTCAGAGGCAATGGAGTCCACCCAGATCCAAAGAAATAAGCATATAGGGTGCAAGTGTCTGGACCCACTCGCACACAGCTGGCAAAAGGGGAAAAAGGACGATCCCCCGAAGAGACAGTACCTGCAAAGTAAAAATACATATATATATATATATATAGAGATAAAAATAGAAATAGATCCAAATAAAGGAAGGGGCTGCAAATAGCTAAGAACATCTGCATCTAAGGTAGGGAAGCCCGGAGATATCCGAGCGGGTCAGGATGGATATATGGCTGGGTAGGGAAGGACCTAACTCTAAGGTATAAACCCTAAGGGTATGAGCCCTCGCCGCCAACGCATCCGCCACCGTATTCCCCTCCCGGAAAATATGAGAAAAATGAACAGCCCGCCCCCTCAAAAGAACCAGAATCCGAGTGACTGAATGATGAAGGTCCCAATGGCACCGACGAGAACGAAGGATGTGAAGAGAGATCTGAGAATCAGTCTCAACCCAAAGGGGAAAAAGACCGAGATCTGAACAGATAAGAAGGCCCCTCCAAACCGCCCAAAGCTCCGCCCGAACATTGGTCCCGACTCCAATAAAATCGCTGAAGGAAAGCACCACCATGCCAGAAGAGTCACGAACTACACCACCGACAGACGACTCCCCAGGATTCCCCTTCGAACTACCATCGAAATTCAGCTTAAAGCACCCAGGAGGTGGACAGAGCCACCGAACAATCACTAGCCTATGGGTCCGCTGAAAGCCAACAAAGATACCCAGTGATCTCGTCGCCTCAAAGAAACCAAGCCAGTGCTTGGGCTTAACACTGAAAGCAGCTATAGCAAGTTGCAAGTAAGTCACAATCTGAGACTTTACAGTCTCCCCTGAAATACGCAGCCGACGTTGCTTCGCATCATTACGAGCCGTCCAGAGAAACCACAAAACAATGAAGGGCAGAAACTCCTTGACATGGCCCCCAGGTGCCCAATGAAGATTTCTCTTCCAAACACTTAGGAACAACCTGAGATCCCCAGTGCAGGGGATCCAGACACGAAAGATGGCCCCAAAGAAATGCCAGACAGAACGGGCAATCGGACAATCAATGAAGACGTGTTTGAATGTCTCCGACATATCACAACACTAGCATCGAGAAGCCAATTCAAAGCCACGACGCTGGAGTATATCATCTACCGGAAGCCACTGATGCCAAAACCTCCATAGGAAGAAAGACATCGTCGGCCTCAGCCCACGGCCCCAGCAAGGAGTCAATATATCAGAAACAGGGTCTCTCAACCGGACAAGCTCCCAAGCAGATCGAAGCGAGAAAGCACCGTCAGAACTATGAACCAAAGAGCCAGGTCAGGCTCGCCCAAGGCGATCGGGATCAGAATAATCGCCTCAGCAACTGAAGGGGCCACAACAGAGCATAGAAGATCAAAATCCCAAGCCTCCTCCGACAAAAAATGAAATACCCGAACATCACGGCCCCCACAGACCTCACACTGGCTGGACAGAAGGGTGTCCCCAAACCATATGTCATCCCAAAATGACACGTCTCCAAGTCCAACGCACCAGCGAATGCCAGGCTCCGCGCGAGGTCGGACCCGTAGGAGACGACGCCAGGTGGGGGATATAGCACCACGAGGGGGAACACAGGCAGGAGCATCCATCTGGCAATACTTCCGTAAAAGAAATCTCGCCCAGAGAGAGGAGCCCTGCCGAAACCGGAACCACAACTTAATAGAGAAGCTATCCACCAGATCTTTCAATCTGCGGAAGCCAAGACCACCGTCCATCACAGGTAGGCAGGCCTGGGAGCACCTAACCCAATGCCATTTTTTTTCCAAGGGCCGCGACCCCCAGAGAAATGCATTGAAGGTCTGCTCAAGCTTCTCCATGATAGCAAGCGGTGGCTGGACCACCTGAAACAGATATATCGGCATGGAGAGGAGCACGCTACGAATAAGGGTCATGCGACTACCCGTAGAGAGCGTCCGGATCTCCCAACCCTCTAACTTCCTACGAACAGACTGTAGGAGGGGCTCAAAAAGGGAACAGACTCTATTACCCCTAAACAAGGGGACTCTGAGGTATTTGATGGGCAAGTGACCCTCCGTAAACCCGGTTATGCGCAAAATCCGGGAACGAAGGCGCTCAGAGCACCTAGGGGGCAATATCATAGAACTTTTGACAGCATTCACCAGCTGTCCCGAGCAGTTCTCATAATTATGCAAGAAGCCCATAAGGCGCTGCATACCACGAAACCCACCACTGGCGAAAATAACGACATCATCAGCATAAGCTAGGTGGGAAATCAGAATATCACAACCGGAGCGGTACCTGAGCGCAGGATGCTGCAGGTAAAGGCGGTCAAGACCGCGCGATAGGTACTCCGCCCCCAGTATGAAAAGCAAGGGGGACAAGGGGTCGCCCTGTCTGAGGCCTCTAGTGGAACCAAAGAACCCCGAGAGCGAGCCATTGATGTTCACATGGAAATGACAGTGAGATATACAGGCCAAAACCATCGCCACAACCCGCTCCGAGAAACCAAAATGTCTCAAAACCTCGAAGAGGAAAGGCCACTGGACCCTGTCGTAGGCCTTGGCCATATCCAACTTTAGGATAACATTACCGCCACGAGTGGGGAGTGTGAGACTGTGAGTGAGCTCCTGGGCGAGGAGAAAATTATCAGAGATCAACCGGCCCGGAACGAAGCCACTCTGATTCTATGAAATAAGTCTCTCAACCACAACCCGCAGCCGAGAGTACAACAGCTTAGAGATGATCTTGTTCGTGACATTGCACAGACTGATCGGACGGAAGTCCGACCAAGAATGTGCACCCTCAACTTTGGGAATCAGAGTGATCCTGGTGGAGGTAAAACCCTGGGGGAGGAGAGAACCCCGAAAGAAGCCCGGGACAGCATCAAAAACATCCTGATGAACAATCTCCCAATTGCTGAAAGAACGCCGAGGAGAAGCCATCAGGCCCAGCCACACTGTCCGGGTGGATGGAGAAGACAGTCGCGCGAACCTCCTCCAAAGAAGGGGTTGCAGCGATACCATCATTCTCCACAGCAGAAATAACCGAGGGGAAGCCCGAAAAATCAGGGCAGGCAAGTGCAGAGGATCCCCGGTAAGCAAATCCTAGAAAAATGAGGCTCCCGACTGATGAATCAACTCAGGAGACGTCAGGCAGACTCCATTGTCCCAGATGCAAAAAATCTTATTCGCCACCCGTTCTTTTTTCACCATGTTGTGAAAAAGTTTGGTGTTCCGCTCACCATTCTTTAACCAGTGGCAAGCAGCTTTCTGTCTCCAAAAATCCGCCTCCATGGCGGTGACACGGGCCAAATTCTCATTGCGATCAGACAGGGAAGCCCAATTCCACTCAGAGGGATCGGCCTCGCAGACAGCCTCAGCCGATTCCACCACTTGAGGTGATGCTTGAGGCGCTTCATCTTAGCAAAAAGGCGAGGCATGCAACTCATACTACAAGGCAAATACCAATTAAGCCTAACAGTCTGCAAAAAACCATGATGCCGAAGCCACATACGCTGGAAGCGAAACGAACTTGGCCCACGAGCAGAAACCGGAGCGGTAACCAAAAGAGGACAGTGGTCAGAGACTTTACGGGCGAGATGTTCAACTCGAATGGAGCTGAAATAATCACCCCAATCAACGGAAACCATAACCCTGTTCAACCGCTTCCAAATGGTCTTATTCGTCCAAGTGAACGAAGACCCCTCAAAGCCAGCATCAACCAGGTCAGAATCCAAAATAAAAGTGTTGAACTCCTCCATGGGTAGAAACCTACCACCACGGGTTCCCAAGCACTCAGAAGCTTCTCGGACGACATTAAAATCGCCCCCGACCAGCCAGGGACCCAGAGCAGGCTTTACCTGAAGAAGAGAAGCCCAAAGATCCCTGCGCTCAATATAGCCACATCTGGCATAAACAAAAGAACAGAGAACCTCTTTCGCCAAAAAAGATGCAGACATCTTGATGTGCAGGAACTGAGCATGATCAAAGACACACTCAGCCCTCACATCAGCAGCAAAAAATACTCAAATATGACCAGAGAGATTCGAAATGACTCTAGAGAAACCAAAACGCCGAGTCATAAATCTCTGGTCCAACTCAATCATAGGCTCCAAAATAGACAGAACCTTAATCTGTTTCTCCTTCACATAGGCATGAAGCCTCTGCTGGGACTCCGGACTCCGAAGTCCCCGGATATTCCAGATTAATAAATTCATGGTGAATGAGCGACAGAAGCGCTCGACTTCTTCTTGAGTGACCCCGTAAGATCTCTCTGCTTTCGTTTATTCACAACCATCATGTTGTTAGAGTAGGTGCACGTCGAGCCAAGTGTTGGCCGAGTGTTCACAATGAAACTCTATGTATAAACAGTCTTTATTTTAATAATATTTGAAATTATTATTTTGGCACATATTTATCTGTATACCCATGCTAGTTGCATAGATAAAGCCCTTGAATATACAAATAGTAGAAAGAATATGAGATGCTCATATGATGAGTATCATGAAACTCATATTTGGAATACTGTATATTCTAAACAGTTCCTAGTCGATTCAGCCGCCGCTAAGAAGGATATAGGCCGCTCGAGTTCGAGACTAGTATCTTCGATGTGAGTCCCATGTTTCATTGGTAGGGGACATTGTGATGTCCGAACATGCAGATAGGTGCTCCTTGTAGAGTGCACTGAACAACCCTCCATAAAGGACTTTCCAAGTGGTTCTCACTTATCGAGTGGAAACGTCCTAGTTTATGGTTGTACACCATTAGTCCTAATGACCCGAGACAACATTGAGACTCTATATGCTAGCATTGTACTTTGACTTGTTTACCGACTCATATGGGGTCATCAGGTGGCAAGGTTGGGTGCTTTGTCGAAACATATAGGAGTCGATGCATTGTAGTCGGGGATTCACCGCTTACCTTCGGGTATGGATATCCTATGTGTATGTAGTATGAAATCTCTGATCAGAGTATGGTGGTAATTATGAAAGGGATTTCATAGATTACACCATCGATGCAACTACAACATGACACATAGTATCGATTCATTGACAGCTCTTGATATACTAATGGTTGTCGAATCGGTCGGGATATATGAGTTGAAGGGACCGTACTGTACGCTAACCATAATTGAATGGTTCTTGCAGGCACTATCATTTGATACCTAGGGAATCATGTAAGCGATGCTGCTAGGCGTTTAACATGATTGGTTGGGTACTATCAGACTTGAGTTCTGACGTTCTTGTTATCAAGGAGTTGATAAGTAAGAATGGAGCAATTGGGGTATGCTCATATAAGGACATGTTTAGTCCGAATCACATGGAGATGTGAACCCACGGCTAGTTGTATCAATGAACCATTGAGGGCCACACAAGTACTAGCTTTCTAGATCCCGTTGAGAAGTAAAATAGTTCAATGTGTTGAACGGCTTATAAAGGAGTTTATAAGCGTAAGGAAAAATAGAAGTATGACTTCTATGAGGGAAATGTAACTTTTAATTTGTGGAAGTGTTCCTAAATTAAAAGTTGGCCAAATAAATAATGTATTTGAAAATTGTGATTTTCATAAACATTATTATGGACTAAATTAAATTAATTCAAGTGTTGAATTAATTAAACACTAGTGGGTCTAGTAGAGTCATAATAATTAAATTAATTCAAGTGTTGAATTAATTAAATCATATTGGGTCTTGTAGAGCCCAATAGTAAAATAATTATTCAACTAGTGACTTGAGTAAATTCAAGTAATGTTTAATTAGTCTCAAATTTGTTTGAGATAATTAAATTAAGTCCATGGATTTTTAATTGTTAAAAATCAAATAAAAATGCATGCATGGGAGGTCAAGAGTTGGGAGACAACTTTTTGTATAACCAAGGCATGGCATGCACATGCTTAACTCAACTTTTTCAACACCCAAGAAAAGTCATCCCTTCCCTCCTACACACACTACTTGGCCGAAAATTGCAAGGGGATCTCTCCTCATTTTTCTCTCAATTTTGTTCTTCAATTGTTGAGGAATTCTTGCACTTCCCTTTGAAAAATCTTCTTATTTTTCTAGTGCAAAGTAAGAAGGGTTCTAGTTAGCAAGTGGTGGGCTTGATTTTGAAGGAAGGACTCAAGGACAAGGAGAGCTTGTAGATTTGTCTTGCCATTGAAGAGCTAAGGTGTTTACACCTTAGTTGGAGCCATCATCAATCTTTTAAGATTGATAGGTACATTTCTATGAACACCCTATGTATGACATTTTGGTGTTATTGTATTTGCTACACATCATAGTCTAAGGTGTTCGAAATTTTTCTATAAAATTTCGGTTTTCTTACCTTTCAAAGATTTTTGAACTTCCGTTGCGCATTTGAACACCTAAAATCGATCCCTTTCAAGTGGTATCAAGAGCTATGGATACTATTTTGTGTAGCTTATACAAGATATTATATTGAAGACGATTTCTAACCGCATGAGATGATTTGTTGCAACGAATTCAAGGCCGATTTTGGGGTGTTTTTGGGCTTGCTGCCCATTTCGGGCAGCTTGGGCTGCCCGAAACGGGCAGCAAGGGCAGCTTCTTGGGCTGCCCGAACAGCCCCTTGGGCTGCCCGAACAGCCCCTTGATTTTAAATAAAAAAAAAATTTTGGTAAGTTGGCCGGAATCCGGCGACGGTGATGACGACTAGGGTTTCCAAAAGTGTTTTGGATTATCAAAGTGTCATGGGCCTTGAAATTGTTGGGCCATGAGTAGGCTAACACATTTGTGAAATTCAAATGGGCCAAAATGTTTTTTGGTGAAAAATGATTTTTTGGGCCCTTAAGTTTAAATTCACAAAAGTTGCAAATATTTTCTCATGAAATAAATAATTAAAGTTGGACTTTAATTATTTATAGTAAATTGTGATTTACAAGAAATTCGGTTATAAATAAATTAATTAGAAAGTAGACAAAGGTGTTTGTATACTTTGTTAATTTAGTTTATAATCGTGGCGGTTAGTGATTGGATCAATTAATTATTGTGATAATTAATTGATGGTGTATGATATGTGATATTATGCATGAAGGATGATTAAAAGCCCAAGCCCAATTTGCTAGGTGTATGCTAGGATATTTTGTGTTGAATGATTGCAATAATTATCAAATTTCAAGTGGGCTTGGTTTATGGCCCATTCCCACCCCCATGAGATGTATCCCTATTTGCCATGGATATTTATTTGTAAATATTAGTATAGTGGATGATCAAGATTGGAAGATGGTGGCCATGATGATTATGAAGATCGAAGACATGTAAATATTGGAAGCTTATGTAATAGTTGCATTTGCATCTCGTGCATTTCCCTAGCATTGGACCTAGGCCCATGTTTAGCTCACACGGGCCATTAGTATTGGGGCGATTGATCATCCTTGTTTTGTTTACTGTTTATAATATATACATGATATGTTATAAATAATGAGTATGTGCGTTATTATTATGATAATAACAAAGTTGCATGAATCTGGCAAACATACGATCAAACATGGCGAGCTTTTAAATAAAATTAATGATGAGACCTTTCAAAATTAAAAACCCTCATTTTGAATAAGATTCAAAATTAATATCAAGCCCGAAAAGGGGAATTATAAATTTGTTTATAATTTCCATGTCTTCTATCGACAATGGGTGCATGATGAACGCTACCCGTGCTCGGGGCTCGGCTCATATTATTGGGGGGGCCCTGTGTGCTGGAAAGCTGTGACATCCATTGATATGGTGATGTGAACTACGTACGTGGAACTCCCATGATTTCGGCTCATATTATTGAGGGAACTCATGGCGACCGTCCATTAAGGTTCAACATCGATGGATAAGGCTTGACACGTGAAGATGAACGACGTCATATTATTGGGTCCTAATCAAACGTGAGACAAAAGTTTACGTAGAGGGTTGCATGGAGATGCAATTGGAAACTACCTTTTAGGAATTGTGATGGGCTGATATTATTCGTGATCATAATTCGCTAAGTGGACCTTACGTACCTACTGAGGAAAGGAGTTTCCCGTTTTCACTAGAGGGTAGTGAAAGATGTCAAAACAGTGGGAGTAAACATTTATAAAGTAAAAGTCCATATTTTATATCTTATTAAATATTTTAAAATAGTCATTAACATTTATCTGTTTTACTTTTCAATATTTTTTGACAATGTCTTCGATTCGCAATTCGCTATATGTAATACTCGACAAACACGTATTAACCAGACCTAATTACCTCAATTGGCTAAGAAATGTGGAAATCGTCTTGAATTCGGAAAGGATAGCATATACACTTACTAAGTCGCCCCCTGTTGAGGCTCCGACCGACTGCACTCCCAAGGAATTGCAGACTTACAAGGAATGGTGTGACCATGACTTGAAAGCCAAGTGTTATATGCAGGCTTCTATGAATGATGAGAAGTCGGTTCTTTATGTGGGCTCTTCATCTGGTATGAAGACTGGTCAACCTGGGAAGGGAAAGAAGCGTTCTTTCCAGCGTCCCAAGAAGAATGTGCCCTTGAAGAGGCAATCTCCGAGTCCCGTTGTGGCAGCTACACCAGTTAAAACTGACAAGACTGTTGACATGTGTCATTACTGCAAGAAGCCTGGACATTGGAGGCGTAATTGCTGGGAATATCTTGCCCAGAAGAGTTCTGGAAACGTTATGTTCTATATTGAAGTAAACATTTCAATTAACTCTACTTCTTGGGTATTGGATACCAGTTGTGGCTCACATCTCTGTAATGAGTTACAGGTGATGGGAAGAAGTAGGAGGCTTAGGGAAGGTGTGACCTTCTTGAGGATGGGCAAAGGGGCAAGAGTTGCTGCCAAGGCCATAGGAGATGTTTACTTGCTTTTAAACAAAGATTTTAAGTTAATTTTAAGAGATGTTTTGTTTGTACCTGTATTGGTGAAAAACATTGTTTCCGTCTCTATGCTAGATAAAGATGGATATTCTTGTTTATTTAGCAAAGGTGTTTGCAACATTTACAAGAATGAATGTTTAATTGGTACTGGAGAAATTGAAAACGATCTCTATAACTTAAAATTGAAAGATATTCCACTAAACAATGTCCAGGCTATAACAACAACAAATAAGCGAAAACAAGATACTCTAAATTCGGCACAATTTTGGCATGCTCGATTAGGACATATTTCCCTAAGAAGGATGAACAAGCTAGTGGGAGTGGGCATGTTTGATATGTCTGATATTAATGCTCTCACGACTTGTGAATCCTGTCTAAAAGGAAAGATGACCAAGATTCACTTTAAGGGCCATGTGGAGCGAGCCAAAGGGTTATTGGATTTGATTCATACCGATGTGTGCGGTCCGCTTAGCATCACCATTAAGCATGGACATGCATACTTCATCACCTTTACCAATGACTTTTCGAGGTATGGGTATGTGTATTTGATGAAATACAAGTCTGAAGCCTTTGAAAGGTTCAAAGAATTCAGAAGTGAAGTAGAGAAACAGTTAGGACGAAGGATCAAGTCACTTCGATCTGATCGAGGTGGTGAGTACTTGAGTGTCGAGTTCCAAGAGTATCTTAGGGAGAATGGGATTCTCTCGCAGTGGACTCCGCCCGCTACACCACTGTTGAATGGTGTTTTAGAGCGTCGTAACCGGACTTTGATGGACATGGTTCAGCCTATGACGGGGTTCACGGAGTTGCCGCCATCCTTTTGGGGATATGCGCTTGAGACAGCGGCACTGTTGTTGAACAATGTCCATTCAAAGGCAGTTGACAAGACACCATATGAGATATGGATGGGTAAGCCACCCAAATATTCTTATCTTAGAACATGGGGGTGCCCTGCTTATGTGAAGCAGGTAGTGGGAGATAAATTGGATAGTCAATCCATTTTATGTTACTTTGTGGGATATCCAAAGAATTCGGTTGGATACTACTTCTATCATCCCAAAGAAACAAAGGTGTTTGTTTCTAGGAATGCAAGCTTTTTGGAAAAAGAATTCTATTGGATAGAAAAGGCGAGATGATAGAACTCGAAGAGGTTCGAGATACACCCACCATTATAGAACCCACACCCGAAGAGCCTAGAGAGGAGATACAAGCTCCTAGAAGATCCGAGAGAGTCTCGAGACCACCTATGAGGTATGGTCTGCTTCTTGAAGAGGGTCATGATGAGCCTAACCATGGATGTGATCTAAGGACCTTCAAGAAAGCGTTATCTGATGCCGATTCATCCAAGTGGCTTGAAGCGATGGAATCTGAGATGAATTCCATGCATTCGAACCATGTGTGGAATCTCGTAGATCCACCCGAGGGAATTGTTCCTATAGGATGTAAATGGATTTACAAGAGGAAACTTGGGGTGGATGGGAAGGTATTGACCTTCAAGGCGCGATCGGTAGCAAAAGGATATACTCAAAGACAAGGAGTTGACTTTGAGGAAACCTTTTCTCCAGTTGCAATGTTCAAGTCCATAAGGATATTGCTAGCCATAGCTGCATGGTATGACTATGAGATATGGCAGATTAATGTCAAGACAGCCTTTCTTAATGGGGATATTAAGGAAGAGATTTACATGTCTCAACCCGAAGGGTTTACATCTGTCGGAAGTGAGCATATGGTATGCAAACTTCAGAGATCTATTTATGGTCTAAAGCAGGCATCTAGGAGTTGGAACCTTAGATTCGATAGTACAATCAAAGATTTTGGTTTTACTAAGAATCCTGAGGAACCCTGCGTGTATAAGAAGGTCAGTGGGAGTGCTGTGACATTCCTGGTGCTTTATGTTGGTGACACTCTACTCATTGGGAATGATGTAGGAATGTTGCAATCAACTAAAATATGGTTAGCGAGTAAGTTCTCGATGCAGGACTTGGGTGAAGCATCTTTTGTATTGGGAATACGGATCTATAGAGATAGATCAAAAAGATTGCTTGGTCTCACCCAGTCCACTTACATTGATACCATCGTGAAGCGGTTCTCGATGGATGAGTCCAAGAGAGGACATCTACCAATGTGTCATGGCGTGTCCCTATCCAAGTCTGTCTCCCAAGACTGATGCAGAGATAGCGGCGATGACAAGCATTCCTTATGCATCTGCGATTGGTAGCATCATGTATGGGATGATATCTGCGCGTCCTGACGTGGCTTTCGCACTAAGTGTAGTGAGTAGATATCAATCGGACCCTGTTCTTCCACATTGGAAAGCTGTGAAAGACATCCTCAAGTATTTGAGAAGGACCAATAAGTTGTTCTTGGTCTATGGGGTGGAGAACTGAAATTGGAAGGCTATACCAACTCTAGCTTCCAAAGCGATATCGATGACTCGAAGTCAACCTCTTGGTTCGTATTCATTCTCAATGGTGTTGCTGTCTCCTGGAAGAGTTCCAAGAAAGACAGTACTACGGATTCCAGCACAGAGGCCGAATACATTGCTGCATCAGATGCAGCAAAGGAGGCTGTTTGGATAAGGAATTTCGTCCAAGAGTTGGACGTCATTCCAAATGGAATTGCTCCTTTCCCGGTGTTGTGTGACAACACGGGAGCTATAGCTCAAGCAAAGGAGCCAAGGTCTCATCAGAAATCCAAACATGTATTGAGAAAGTACCACATCCTCCGAGAGATTGTGGAAAGAGGAATAGTGTCGATCGACAAAGTCGGCTCCGCAAATAATGTTGCTGATCCACTATCTAAGCCTTTACCTGGACCATTATTCAAGAAGCATCGCGAATCGATGGGTTTGAAGCATATGGGTAGTTGGCTCTAGTGCAAGTGGGAGATTGTTAGAGTAGGTGCACGTCGAGCCAAGTGTTGGCCGAGTGTTCACAATGAAACTCTATGTATAAACAGTCTTTATTTTAATAATATTTGAAATTATTATTTTGGCACATCTTTATCTGTATACCCATGCTAGTTGCATAGATAAAACCCTTGAATATACAAATAGTAGAAAAAATATGAGATGCTCATATGATGAGTATCATGAAACTCATATTTGGAATACTGTATATTCTAAACAATTCCTAGTCGATTCAGCCGCCGCTAAGATGGATATAGGCCGCTCGAGTTCGAGACTAGTATTTGCGATGTGAGTACCATGTTTCATTGGTAGGAGACATTGTGATGTCCGAACATGCAGATAGGTGCTCCTTGTAGAGTGCACTGAACAACCCTCCATAAAGAACTTTCCAAGTGGTTCTCACTTATCGAGTGGAAACATCCTAGTTTATGGTTGTACACCATTAGTCCTTATGATCCGGGACAACATTGAGACTCTATATGCTAGCATTGTACTTTGACTTGTTTACCGACTCATATGGGGTCATCAGGTGGCAAGGTTGGGTGCTTTGTCGAAACATATAGGAGTCGATGCATTGTAGTCGGGGATTCACCGCTTACCTTCGGGTATGGATATCCTATGTGTATGTAGTATGAAATCTCTGATCAGAGTATGGTGGTAATTATGAAAGGGGTTTCATAGATTACACCATCGATGCAACTACAACATGACACATATTATCGATTCATTGACAGCTCTCGATATACCAATGGTTGTCGAATCGGTCGGGATATATGAATTGAAGGGACCGTACTGTACGCTAACCATAATTGAATGGTTCTTGCAGGCACTATCATTTGATACCTAGGGAATCATGTAAGCGATGCTGCTAGGCGTTTAACATGATTGGTTGGGTACTATCAGACTTGTGTTCTGACGTTCTTGTTATCAAGGAGTTGATAAGTAAGAATGGAGCAATTGGGGTATGCTCATATAAGGACATGTTTAGTCCGAATCACATGGAGATGTGAACCCACGGTTAGTTGTATCAATGAACCATTGAGGGCCACACAAGTACTAGCTTTCTAGATCCCGTTGAGAAGTAAAATAGTTCAATGTGTTGAACGGCTTATAAAGGAGTTTATAAACGTAAGGAAAAATAGAAGTATGACTTCTATGAGGGAAATGTAACTTTTAATTTGTGGAAGTGTTCCTAAATTAAAAGTTGGCCAAATAAATAATGTATTTGAAAATTGTGATTTTCATAAACATTATTATGGACTAAATTAAATTAATTCAAGTGTTGAATTAATTAAACACTAGTGGGTCTAGTAGAGTCATAATAATTAAATTAATTCAAGTGTTGAATTAATTAAATCATATTGGGTCTTGTAGAGCCCAATAGTAAAATAATTATTCAACTAGTGACTTGAGTAAATTCAAGTAATGTTTAATTAGTCTCAAATTTGTTTGAGATAATTAAATTAAGTCCATGGATTTTTAATTGTTAAAAATCAAATAAAAATGCATGCATGGGAGGTCAAGAGTTGGGAGACAACTTTTTGTATAACCAAGGCATGGCATGCACATGCTTAACTCAACTTTTTCAACACCCAAGAAAAGTCATCCCTTCCCTCCTACACACACTACTTGGCCGAAAATTGCAAGGGGATCTCTCCTCATTTTTCTCTCAATTTTGTTCTTCAATTGTTGAGGAATTCTTGCACTTCCCTTTGAAAAATCTTCTTATTTTTCTAGTGCAAAGTAAGAAGGGTTCTAGTTAGCAAGTGGTGGGCTTGATTTTGAAGGAAGGACTCAAGGACAAGGAGAGCTTGTAGATTTGTCTTGCCATTGAAGAGTTAAGGTGTTTACACCTTAGTTGGAGCCATCATCAATCTTTTAAGATTGATAGGTACATTTCTATGAACACCCTATGTATGACATTTTGGTGTTATTGTATTTGCTACACATCATAGTCTAAGGTGTTCGAAATTTTTCTTTAAAATTTCGGTTTTCTTACCTTTCAAAGATTTTTGAACTTCCGTTGCGCATTTGAACACCTAAAATCGATCCCTTTCACATGTCTGTGTCCAGAACACAACCCCCAGACACACTAATATCACCAGGCTCAGAATGCCTATCAAACTCCGGGTCAGTGGCATCAGGGGAAGCCGGGAGGGAGGGAGCCGAATGGCTACTATGATTCTCCAGACACTGTACGGGTTCAGCAAACACTGTACTCAAGCCAGCAGGTGGAGTACCCAGATCCTCCGCACAGTCAACAAAATGACCAGATTCATCCTCCTCCAAAACATGAGCCTCAACCAGGGCTGAAACACTCTTCTGCCCCAAAGTAAAACCCTCAGAAGGAAGGGAATTCGAAATAACATGTGGCACATCAGTGCTAAGTAAAGAAGCACTCATATCCTCGACGTGGGGCCCAGAATCAAGAAATTGCCAACCAAATCATTAGCGTCAAATCGCTGGGCCTCATCATTCCAAGGGGACAGGACTTCAAAAGCATTTTCAGAAACCACTCTCTGCGGAACAACAGTGCCGGAAGGGAAAACTTCAGCATTAGTACCCCGTCGCACTGGCCGCCTCCTCCTTCTTCGTCTGGGACCTTGGCCGATTTCTTGAAGCTGGGGCTGTGGTCTCGGATTAAAGACAGGAGAAACACCATCATGAGGTGTCTAGACTGTAGGAGCATCTGGCTGCTGAGGATTAGGAGCAGCCTTCTGAGGCCTAGTAGGTCTGGGGTTCTTCCCATGAGAATAACACACGCTAGTCGAATGTCCCAACATCTTGCAATCAGTGCAATATGCTGGGATCTTCTCATAAACAACATCGAGGACCTGTGTATAATCTCCCCAGCCTACCCAAACCTGCTTAATGAGAGGCTCTAAAACATTAATCTCCACACAAACTCTGGCGAATGTGCCACGAGAAGCATTGGCTGTGTGATCGTCCATTTTCACCGGCGTACCCACAAGTTTTGCAAGAGCGAAGAGAATACGTTTGTCAAACAAGTGCATGGGTAAGCCCGGGAAACGAACCAAACTGGAGCAATGGGGGATTCTTCTTGTAACTGAAACTCAGGGGTCCACTTAGAAAATCGGATCCCCAAGGGTCCCATCATGTTCCCTCGCGTCCAGATGCGCGCGTAATCCTCTTCACAAGAGAGGGAAAGAACAAGAAAACCTCAGGGCAAGAATTTTAAATCAAAAGATCGCACTAGCCCCATATTAGCAAAAGCCGCAGAAATCTTAGAATTGGGAACTAGTGACCGATTGCCAGCGATTTTTCCAACCAAAGCATATTTGAAGGGCTCGGATAAGCAGGAAATTACCTCAACTGGGAATCGTATACCCGGCTTACCATCCAACAAAGACGGCTCGGGCATCTCGTCCATAACATTGCGCACATCTTCAAAGCTTTTCTTCACCGTGCGAGGAGACGGTGGACACAATGCATCTCGGAAAGAAACCGCAGGTGTAACAGAAGAACTCGGACCAGAGTTGACCGCAAATTGCAAAGGGTTGACTGCCGAGTTGACGCGATGGGATCGGCCAAGTGACTCAGCTGAGTCAACCTGCAGTTACCGACCGGAGTAGCAGCGATCAACGGCGAAGTCTTGGGGAGGTCGGAACCGGTCACCATTCCAGCAGAATGGGACGATTGGGGGGCCAATTGAACACAAGAAAGAGACGAAATTGGATGATGAGCCACAAATTGGGCGTTTCCGATTTCCGACGAATTTCCGGCAATTGATGGTACCACAATATTACCCATAACCTGAGGAGTACACTGGTCCAAGGAATTGAAATTTGGAGCCACGAAACCGGAGTAATTAGCGTTGAAAGTGGACAAAATTAGGTTTTGGGTGGGAAAATCGGTAGATCTGAAATTCCCACCGGAGGTGAACGGCGTTTGGAGCGGGGACAAGGGCATCGTGATCGTCTCGGGGAGAGGGGTACAGATCGGGCCCTGGATCAAACTAACATGGTCGGAGGTGGCCGGAATCGATGAAAACACGATCGGGGTCTCCATGAACAGTGGCGGCATAACTTTCAGGCAAGAAATCGGTGGGCAAATGGACACCAATGGAGATGATTTTTGGACACAAGAATCGCCTTGAAGAGGCGAGTCGATTAGTGTATGAGCGGCGTCAAAAAGACCGGTGGATATCGCCGGCGAAGGGTTGATTTTCAAGTGACGATTTCGACGGGCAAACGGGATCCGATGGGGCTGATTTTTTAGTATGTTGGTCGTTGAGGTGAGGCGCTTCCATTGGTAAGGTGAACCGGCCGGGAACTGATGGCGACAGCGGCGGCGAGGGTTGGGTCATTTTGGGGCGATTTTTTGGGTTTTCGGTGGGTTTTTTTGGTAAAGAGCATTTTTCACAGTTCGTTTGGTTTAGGGTTTAGGGTTTAGGGTTTTTTTTTTTTAAACAGAAACACCGCCGGAAGCGGGGGTGTTAGGCGGACCCCTACCAGTATATACAACAAAATAACAGAACAAATAACACCTAATGGGAGGGGACTAGGCCAAGACCTCCGCAAAAAAGCTATACAATCATAACATCAAAGCATAAATAAAGACATACTACAACATGGCAACCCCAAATACAACAAAACAAAACGCAAACAAACCAACAGTTGCCTCGGAATACATCCAGCAAAATAAAACAAAAGGGTGGGCAAGGAGAACTCTACAGTGAACGTCCACCACATATCGCCCAAAAGGCGAAAAAACAATATCATCCTGGATCAGGAGGTCGCCCATAGGGCAAACTCTCCTGTAGCGCCTTCTGTCGGTAGTAATACCGCTGCTGAGATCGCGTACGGCCCGGAAGTGGTAGCGATAAACAGGCGGTGGTAGAAGAAGGCATCCTACCCTCCTCACTACCCGCACTCACTGACCCCATCTCAAACTTTGGCAAAACACTAGAAACAGTATGATCACTCACAGGATCCTGAACCGCAGGAGTAATCTCAACCACCGTAACAAGAACAACCACAGATGCAGGAACATCTGTAACCGAAGTAGACACCATATCGACCATGCCCGTGATCTCACCAGGACCTGAACCAGTAGGGAGATCCTGCAGTACCTCATAAGAATTCTTCGTGGAAATAGGCCTAATCATATCAGTCCTGAGAACAGGCCGCCGTCGGAGACGCTTAGCATCTGGCATTGGTAAAACGGTACCACTGGGCTGTGCCATCTCAGAAGTAACACCCTGGGGCGGCTCGCTAGGAACCTGAAGAGGGAGTCAGAAACAACACCCTTACCATGAGGACGGGTCCTGCGAGTGCGGGAAGACTGTCCGCTACGAGAGAAAAAATCTAGTGAATGACCCAACAACTGGCAATGGGTACAATAGTGAGGAACCTGCTCATAGACCACCTCAACAACCTGACTATGATCTCCTCACCCAACCCATATACGCTCCGGACGAGCCTGAAGAACATCAATCTCAACACAAACTCTAGCAAAAGATCCTCTAGTCCCATCGGCGGTAATCTCATCAAGGTTTAGGGTTTAGGGTTTAGGGGTTAGGGTTTAGGGTTTAGGGTTTTTTTTTTTTTTGAAGCGGTGGGGTTAGGCAGACCCCTACCTGTATATATCATAAAAGCAAATACAAAGATAAATCCTAAATGGAGAGGGGGACGAGGCCGGGACCTCTCCGAAAAAGGCTAACAGTACTCATACCAATAACAAAAATACCTAGGGTGGCATAATCAGAAGCCAAAGACTAATCCCTAAGTAAAACATAAAAGAAATATGGCCAACAAAGTACGGCACAGAATACATCAAAACAACTATCAACATATCTAGGAATAAAAGACCAAGCTCAAAAGTAGGTGCAACAGAAAGTCAATGGTACCCAACTCTGAGCCATCTGTATGTGTAATGCCACGAAGAGAAGGAAATCATAACCATAAGTCTGCCAACTGCACAAAAACCCATGAACAAAATCCTCTCCGGCTGGAAAGGCACTGTGCAAATGCAGTCAAAACACAAAAAGGAGACCGCGATCCAGCCCAAGTCAATAACCCTAGTGTGAATAGAACCCTGAAGCAACAAGCTGCCAGAAGAGTGCGTCCAGGGGAACAAACACACGCCACAAAAGTATAGATCATGTAAAACCCGACATGGATGGAGCTGAAGACGCCCTCCAGGGAATATGATAGGGCCAAAGAAAAGCACCAAGAGGGTGAGTGCAAGAGCCCACCCAACCCCGAGGAGAACAAGCATGTAGTGTGCGAGTGTCTGGGCCCACTCGCACAAGACTGGCAAAACGGGGGAAAAGAAAAACCCCCTAAATAACAGTACCTGCAAAGAAAAGATATACATATACATATAGAAAGACAGAAGAAATGGATCCAAGTGAAGGGAGGGGCTGCAAACAGCTAAGAACATCTATATCTCAGGTGGGGAATCCCGGAGGTATCCGAGCGTGCAAGTATGGAAATGTGCCTAGGGAGAGAAGGACCTAACTCGAAGGTAAAGTGCCTAAGGGTATGGGCCCTCGCCGCCAACGCGTCCGCCACCAAATTACCCTCCCGGAATATATGCGAAATATGAACATACCGCTCTCTCAAAAGGACCAGAATCCTAGATACAATGTGGTCAAGACCCAAGCAACATCGACGGGAACGAATGAGCTGAATAGAAGTCAGAGAATCAAGCTCGATCCAAAGAGGGAAAAAAGAATGATCGGAACAAAGAAGAAGACCCCTCCAAACCGCCCAAAGCTCTGCCCGGAGAGAAGACCCAGCTCCGATCAACTCGCTGAATGAGAGCACAACCCTCCCGGAATCATCCCGAACAACGCCACCAGCAGCGGAGTCCCCAGATATACCACGCGAGCTCCCATCCACAATAAGCTTGAAGCACACAGACGGCGGTCGCAGCCAGCGAACAATCGCCGTCCTATGGAATCTGTGAAGAGCAACTGAAATACCCAGCAATCTCGCCACATGAAACACACCCAGCCAATGTCTGGGCTTGACAGTACGCGCAGAGTGGGCAAGACGCAGGTAAGACAAAATCTGGTACTTCACCATCTCCCCAGAGATGGGAAGATGACGGTGCTTAGCATCGTTCCGCGCAGTCCAGAGGAACCACAGAACGATGCAAGGGAGAAACTCCCGCACATGGCCCCCCTGGGACCAGACCAAGTTCCTCTTCCACGCACTGAGGAACAAACTGAAATCCTCAGTGTCAGGAATACGGACCCGAAAAACAGCGCCAAAGAAACGCCAAACAGACCGAGCAACCGGGCTGCGAAGGAATATGTGTGAATGTCTCGGACATATCACAACACTGACATCTCGAGGCTAACGCAAAACCCCGGCGCTGGATCACCTCGTCTACTGGGAGCCACTGATGCCAGAATCTCCAGAGGAAGAACGACATGGTAGGCCTCAACCAGCTCCCCCAACACGGGCGGAAGATATCAGAAGACGGAGCACGCTGACGGATCAGCTCCCAAGCAGATCTCACAGAAAAGGCACCATCGGAGCTATGGATCCAGCGTGCCAGATCAGGCTCTCCCGAAAGAACAGGGATCGAAACAATCTCCTCGGCAACCGAAGGAGCAACTACCGCACAAAGGCGATCAAAATCCCAGGACCCCTCAGACAAAAACTGAGATACCCGGACATCACGGCCCCCGCGGACCACACACCGGGAGGACAAAGGAACGTCCCCGAACCAAGTGTCATCCCAAAAGGATACATCTCCGAGTCCAACACGCCAGCGAATGCCAGGCTCCGCACGAGGGCGGATCCTAAGGAGACGACGCCAAATGGGGGATATAGAACCACGGGCGGGGACACAGGCAGGAACATCCAGCCGGCAATACTTCCGAAAAAGGAATCTCACCCAGAGAGATGAGCCCTACCGAAATCTGAACCACAATTTTATAGTAAAGCATTCCACGAGATCTTTCAATCTGCGGAAGCCAAGGCCACCCTCAAGCACGGGGAGGCAAGCCCGGGACCACCGGGCCCAATGCCACTTCCTCTCCAAGGGTCTCAACCCCCAGAGGAAGGCATTGAAGGCCAGCTCAAGCTTCTCCATGACACCCAGAGGTGGCTGAACCACCTGAAACAGATAAATCGGCATGGAGAGATACACACTACGTATCAGGGTCATGCGGCTACCCGGAGAGAGGGTCCGAATCTCCCAACCCTCTAACTTCCTACGAACAGACTGTAGGAGGGGCTCAAAAAGGGAGCATGTCCGATTACCCCGATAAAGGGGAACTCCGAGGTACTTGAGGGGCAGATGACCCTCGGCGAACCCAGTGATGCGCAAAATCCGAGAGCGGAGGCGCCCAGAGCACCTCGGAGGCAAAATCAAAGAACTCTTGGCAGCATTCACACGCTGCCCCGAACAGTTCTCGTAGTGATGCAGAAAGTCGAAAAGGCGCTGCATACCACGAGACCCACCACTGGCAAAAATAATGACATCATCAGCATAAGCCAGGTGGGAAATCAAAATATCATAATCAGAGCGGTACCTGAGCGCAGGATGCTGCAGGTAGAGGCGGTCAAGGCCACGAGAAAGATACTCTGCCCCCAATATGAAAAGCAGGAGGGACAGGGGATCACCCTGTCTGAGACCTCTAGTGGAGCCAAAAAACCCCGAAAGAGAACCATTGATATTCACGGAGAAATGACAGTGAGAGATGCAGGCCGAGACCATCGCCACAACCCACTCCGAGAAACCAAAGTGTCTCAAAACCTCGAACAAGAAAGACCACTGGACCCTGTCATAGGCCTTGGCCATATCCAACTTGAGAATAACATTACCCCCACGAGTGGGGAGAGCGAGAGTGTGAGTGAGCTCCCGGGCGAGGAGAATATTATCAGAGATCAACCGCCCCGGAACAAAGCCACTCTGATTCAATGAAATAAGTCTCTCCACCACAACCCTCAGCGAGAATACAACAGCTTAGAGATTATCGTATTCGTGACATTGCACAGACTAATTGGACGGAAGTCCGACCAAGCATGTGCACCCTCGACTTTGGGAATCAGCGTGATCGTGGTGGCGGTAAAACCCTGTGGGAGGGGAGAACCACTAAATAAGTCAAGTACTGCATCAAAAACATCTGATGAACAATCTCCCAGCAATGTTGAAAGAACGCCGACGAGAAGCCATCAGGCCCAGCCACACTATCAGGATGAATGGAGAAGATGGTCGCGCGGACCTCCTCCAAAGAAGGAGTCGCAGCAATACCATCATTCTCCACAGCAGAAATAACCGAGGGGAGGGCCGAAAAATCAGGACAGGAAAGCGCAGAGGGGTCCCCAGTAAGCAATCCCTGGAAAAAGGAGGCTCCCGACTGCTGAATCAACTCGGGAGACGTCAAACATACCCCATTGTCCCAGATGCGGAAAATTTTATTCGTCACCCTTTTCTTTTTAACCATATTGTGAAAGAGTTTGGTGTTCCGCTCACCATCCTCTAACCAGTGACACGCAGCTTTCTGTCTCCAAAAATCCGCCTCCATGGCGGTGACACGGGCCAGATCCTCATTGCGATCAGACATGGAAGTCCAATTCGACTCTGAGGGATCGGCCTCACAAACAGCTTCAGCAGATTTAACAGCCCTCTCAGCCACAGTGATTTTATCGAAGATGTTCCCAAAAACATCCCAATTCCACCACTTGAGGTGATGCTTGAGATGCTTCATCTTCACAAAAAGGCGAGGCATGCCACTCAGACTGCAAGGCAGATTCCAATTAAGCCTAACAGTCTGCAAAACACCATGATGCCGAAGCCACATACGCTGGAAGCGAAACGAGCTCGGACCACGGGAAAAAATCGGAGCGGTAACCAAAAGCGGACAGTGGTCAGAGACTGTACGGGCGAGATGTTCAACTCGAATGGAGCTGAAATGATCACCCCAATCAACGGAAACAAAAACCTTGTCCAACCGCTTTCAAATGGTCTTATTCGTCCAAGTGAATGAAGACCCCTCAAAACCAGCATCAACGAGACCAGACTCCAAAACGAAAGTGTTGAACTCCTCCATGGGTAGAAGTCTACCACCACGGGTGCCCAAACACTCAGAAGCATCTCTGACGACATTAAAATCTCCCCCAACCAACCATGGACCCATAGCAGGCTTAACCTGAAGTAGGGAAGCCCAAAGGGCTCTGCGCTCAATATAGTTGCACCTAGCATAAACAAATGAACAAAAAATCTCAGTCGGCAAAAACGATGCAGACACTTTGATGTGCAGGAACTGAGCATGATCAAAAACACATTCAGCCCTAACATCAGCAGCAAAAAATGCCCAGATATGACCAGAGAGATTCGAAATGACTCTAGAGAAGCCCAAACGGCGAGTCATAAATCTCTGGTCCAACTCAATCAACGGCTCCAAAATAGCCAGAACTTTGACCTGTTTCTCCTTCACAAAGGCATGAAGCCTCTGCTAGGACTCCGAACTCCGAAGTCCCCGGATATTCCAGATCATGCAATTCATAAAGGGTGGGCAGCAGGATCACCCTGTCGCCTCTTGGACGAATCCTCAAGATCGTCCACCTTTCTCTTCTTCACATCAGCCATACTAACATCTAGAATACCAGACGCAGAGTGTCTATCAAACCCCGAATCGGGGTCCTCCTCAGACACCTGTCTGGCAACCTGCTCATAAACAGGGGACCCCTGTCGAGCAAACACTTCCTCCACCATGGAGGAAACTTCCGGAGAAGCAGGGAGGGAGGGAACCGAATGACTACTGTGATTTTCCAAGCACATAATGGAACCAGCAAACATCGTATCGACACCAACTGTCGGAGAGCTCAGCTCATCCGTACAGTCCTCAAAAGGAATAAACTCCTCCTCCACAAAGACCTGATCACAAGACTGGTCAGGCACACCAACCGTGCCCGAAGGGAGCATCTCAATGATAGGAGGGTCCGAAACATCAATAGCAACGCCCACAGGAGGATTAAGCTCCCTGGGAGCATCACCAGGTAAACCCGCTCCCACATTCCCAAGAGGGAAAAACATCATTAGTATTGTCACCAACTAACAGGGAATCACTACCTCGCTCCGCCTCCGCCTCCGCCTCCCAAGGGGACAAGACATCAAAAGCGTTCGAGGTGCCCGCCGGGACAACATGCCCAGCAGTAGGAACCCGAGCATGAGGACCACGAGGTACAGCCCGCCTCCTCCTCCTGCGACGAGGGCCAACAAACTGCTCAGAATTCGGGTCCTAAGGCCCCTGAACAACACCAGGTGCTACACCCTCCTGAGGTGTTTTGCCCACATCATCCGCCTGAGACGGGGGAACAGGACCAGAAAATCTGGTCCGGACTGGACGTGGATTCTTACCATGCGAATAACACACACGGGTGGCATGGCCCAGCATCTTACATTCAATACAATAAGCTGGTATTTTCTCATAAACTACCTCGATCTCCTGTAAGTGATCACCCAGGACACCCAGATGGACTGGACAGCGCGCAGTCACATCCGTACCTTACATACATACGATACTTTTTCCCTCTTTTTCTTTTTTTTTTCTTTTTATTTTAAAAAAAAAAAGACTCATACAATTTCTAGTGTTCCCTGTTGGAATGAATCTGTGTGTTGTTCCAAAAAGAATTTTTTTTTCAATTTGATGAGGCATTTGCAACGAATTCAACTGGTGTATTTGTTTGATTTCGAGCTCTAAATATTGATCGCCTAATCTCAGTTTTTGTTTTCGACTTTTTTTTTGGCATCGCCACTTCTTATATGCATGTCATATGGCCTCAAAAAGTTTTCTTGTTACTTTAGAGGGCATTGCTAAAAACATTAGGATGGGAAGAAATTCTTGGCGGAGAATGAAATCGTGGAGGTTCCAGAAGGGGATGTTGTAAAATTGACAGATGATGTAATCAACCATGAAATTGCACCAGAAAAGATGGATGGATTTAGAGTGTTTTGAGGACGCAGTCGCATCTTCCAAAGATTTCATTTTTAGAGATAGTGGAAGAAAAAAGAAAACAGACATCGCAGAAGCCGAAAATTGTGATCCAGCAATTTCATCTAAAAACTTAAAAGTCTGTGGAGAGTGGCTCTATTCTTTCTGGTATTCCATTACCTGCGTCCTCCTCCTCCCATGAGCCAAGACCGGGAGTCTCTTTGTTTTTGAGAAGGCTTCTTTGGTACTGGCGAAGGTTAACAAGGTAAGTGAATTTGAATGCTGCCAAATCGAGAGTTTGTAATTTTACCATTGTGTGTGCATTGTTTTTGTTGTTGGTATGAACCGAAGGATTTCATTTGTTGTTTTTTTCATTATTTCAGATATATCAGATAATTAATCCCGATGAGCATGCTGGTTTTATGAAAAAACATTACTTGGACGAAATGTCTTCAAGGGATAATAACTTGCTGTTTTAGACGAGATAAATATGTCTTGTGTTACTATTCACACCAACCCGGACTAATTAATTACCTAATGACCTGCTTGTTGAATGATGAGTTTGAAGCAATTATCGTAAATGACAATTTACCATATAATATAAATATTGGTCGCTAATGCTTTTTTATGGTTCACTTTGGCCTTTTTGTGCTTGCAGTATCTGGACTTCCTTTGAGTGCCAGACTTTGCGTGAGCCGTATATGCAAGGAGAGGCAACTTAGGATTGAATAATGTGTAATTATTATTAACTCCAATGGGTCAATTCAAAAGGAAGGCACAGACGGTATCTGAGAATCGACTAGGGGGAGAAAGATAGAAGAAGTACTAGGGACCATAATGTTTGAACTTTTGAGCCAAAAAATTATCATAATTGTAGTTTGTAGCGTAGCCAGCTGACTTTATACTCAGCATTTGCTGCTCTCTGATTCTCTTGTTAACGGTTTCATCAATCTATAATATTGGTTGAGAAAGTTTCATCTTTTGTTGACGATCTACTTGTCATCTTTTATTGTTCATATTTCTTCCAACCTACCTCAGATGTCAGTTAGATACGAGGAAAATATTATTGTCAAAAATTTTTTTTTTTAAATAATATTCCTGTGTCAAACTCGCTACTATTTAAAAAATCAAACAAACAATTCACTGAAATAATTCATTCAACATTCGGTGAAAACTTTATCTTAAGAAATTTGTATAAATAATATCAACTCTTTTGAACGCAAATAAAATGTCTTCTAAATATACTTAACTTATTTTTACATTTATTAAATAAGCATGCTTCACAATCCCCAATTAATTTATTCAGATATAAAATGCTATAATAATTTACATACATCGAAATTCCGGTACAAAATTAAATGAGTATGATTTTGCTGAACTAGCTGCGGTCAATCTATCACGCCCAACAAGTTATGCCAAATTCAGGTTTCTCTGTATTCTCCCATCATTCAAAACATGCACAGTTTCGGTTATTTTGTAAAACATTAGTTTTATACACAAGATTACAGATATTCGTAAGACTAAGCACTACACCATTCAATAAGAACGCTTACTTATTTTACATGGCTTCAGTTTTGCTTCACTCTCAAACCACTCCATGCACAACAAAATTGCTGCCTCTCACCTCCAAATACCCCAAAACAGCACATATAGATAGTGATATACATAGGCGTCTACATTTTTTTTACAACTGTGAAATGCGCATATATATATTATGTTATGTATACAAGACACTCATCTAAACTGTGAGCATCTCTTCAGCTCAGTTTTATAGTTCACATCCTCCTTGGTGACAACTAAAAAACCAGAAAGCTCTTCTACCTTCTTAATAAGAAGACATAGCAATGGCACTTCTGAAAGAGTTCGGGAAGACCCTACCATAATCAACTTCTTCTGTTCAATGATAGAGGAAAATGTCACCGGTTGTGAACAACATACTGAGGTTTTTATATTATCGTTTCAAATCTGTGTTTTACTTGTATAACTTCCAAAGTTGTAACTTCCAAAGTATTTTAAACAATTACCGTTTAACATAGAATTCATATTCGATTTTAGAGTGGAGGAATAATGATGGAACCACAACAATAATGATTCATACCTTGGCGCGAGTAAGAGCAACATTGATTCTGTGCCAGTCTCCAAGAAGTGAAGAATTGTTGTTCCTTGGAGTTTCGCTGGATCTCACAAAGGACACCAATATGCAGTCTTTATCCCTCCCCTGTGGTCAAGATATACGTAAGAAGGACAAAGAAAAAGCTCTGACAATATTTCCCTTTTATCAAGTAACAATTATATATTTAACGCTGAAAGTTATAGGACTTGAAAATGATGGGATCTTGAGATTCTTTAAGTGAAATTTCTATTGTAATCTCCAAAATGTTACTATGGCCGATGTACACCTTACCAAAGTTCCCTCAGAACCCAACAAGCCAGAACCATTTTTTGTTTCTATTCCAAAACTAGGACACCGATCGGAAGTTTAATTCCGGTTTTTATAAATAAGAAATCAGAATCCAAACCCAAGCCAAAACTAATCAGACCGTGACTGAAACCATGAATTCTTCTGATAGACAACTTTATTTTTTAAATTTATATATAAATTAGATTTAGTGGTTATTTTTATTTTTTCAATAAAAAGATTAAATAGACATAATATTTTGTGGTCTAATTGTTAAATGATTAAACCAAACCGGAACAAAAACCTTCAAGAATCAGAATCCAAATCGTGAGCTTTTTGAGCTAACTTGTTGACTGTTATTAATTTGTATTCGATATCATCAAATTCAAGTTCAAATCATCGAATTCGATCGTTTGTCATTTTTTTTTATGCATATTTTTTATTTCAAAAATAGTTGGTTATTCTGATAAATTGAAGAAGAGAAAGAGATCCTTATAATTTAAAAAATGACCTGATATTTGTCAATGGTGTGTATCTCGACAGGTTCAGAAACAACTCCACGTATACGATTTGTCTGAGAGTTATAGGGTGTAATGATGCCAATATCTCGCCCTTCAATGCCTCTGACAACTAACGATTTGGTGACCTATCAAAAGACATGAATATATATAGAAAACAAATGAAGAAGGTTGAGTGACGACGTGGCACAAGTCTAAAACTCTATTTTCACAATAATTATTACTGGTAGGAAGTAAAATGCACCATACTTCAGGAGTTTATGAGTGATGTAATGCAATATCGATGATTAAAAAAAAAAAAAAACCTAATAATTGATTGAGTTGTTAGAATCATTATCGAGCCAAGGAACAAGTCACTGATGCGATTGAGAGGGCATATCTCTTCCATTTAACATAGGATACATTGTCATTTTTCATTCATCGATTTTATGCAATAGCGCTCTACGTAGTGTGCACTCTTTGTCGGAGAGCCGTGTTTTTGCTCAAATACCGTGCGCTATCTCGCTATTTCTGAAAAAATATTAAAGGCCCGTCAAGACTTTTTAAAATTGAAGTTATTTTTGGTTATTTGGAATTTTGGATCGACTTATTTTGGCATGTAAAGATGAATAATAATGGTTTATATGCCAAACTTGTTTATTTCTACATCGGCTCGAATGCACATAAGTAATGTTGAGTGGTCACTTTGGCAATTAAACTCTCATGAAAATACCAAGCAGAAAAAAAGAATCAACAAGCATCGTTGAGATGGTAATTTTTGGTTGAGAAGATTTGGTTGCACTAATAAATCGTGGTCCTCAAGCTTTCATCAGAGTTAGAATGTCAGTCTTTCGTTTATTAATCATCAAGATTAAACTTGAACTTGAAGTTTTCAAGCTGTTTATCATATCAAATGTAGTAAATTCTTTTCCTTTCAACAAAAAAAAATATTCTTAAAATATACATCTGTTTCAAAAATGCGTTTATTTTTAGCTTTTCATTTCTCCTTTGTACACTGATAATTAAGGCCATTTCAGTCCTCCCACAATTGGAAGATACCTATTCCAACATCCTAGTTTAATAATTTTGTGTATTTTTATTAGGGTTGAGATTCAAAGACACCTAACATAAAACAAAGGGAGAGCAAATAAAGGGTGCGTTACGTTACCTCTGCAATAATATTAGCTTCGATTGGGTTATTTACTGCTTTACGATCATTCTTCTCATACGCAGGCAACAAATCTGTGTTGGGTAAAAATAAATGGTCGATCAACCACAAATGTTTTCAATATAAACAAGACGGCGCTAAGAAATTGAAACCAGAGAAGGAACCTGTATTAATAAATATCACAGGTTGGTTTGGTTCCAAAACCTGTTGAAAATCAACGAAATTAAGTTGCTTCAAGACACTGACATTTTAAATGGTTAAAAAGAGACGGTCTCAAGTAACTTAATTCTCGAACGCAAAATCCAATACCAGTATCAAAAACAAAATTTGAACAAGCATAATGGCATTAGTATTTAGTTTGAGTGGGAATTAATTGACAGGTTCAAGTTATTTTAAGTTATCTGCATTCCAATACAGGAGGGTTCAATTATTTCAACATTCTAGCAACTGAAAAGGGACAAATTGATGCTTATTAGCCATCTCCTATTAAGAAAAAAACACTACATAATACACCCACAAGAATTGAATACAATGTCAAATACCTTCATCAGCCATACAGGTGCAGATAATGATCGCTTGTACCGGAGTTTGGCACTCCCTATTTCAGGAGAGCCACAAACCAATCTGTTTCCATATATCAACGCATTTGACAGTTCCATTATGGCTGTGGACATACGGTACTGCATATTGTAGAATAATTACATTAAGTTTGCCAACAACCAACGAAAGCACTTCAACATCCAACTAAAATCAGCGCAACCTGGCAATGTAAAGCAGCGATTGCCTGTGGATGAGCTTCAGAAAGCCTGGAAAAGAGACTCGCAACCATTCCATTTTCCTTAGCCTCTGGACTCTAATATCAGGTGTACAATAACAAGGTTTTAATGAACTGTACTTCTCAGCAGAAGTGAGCACAGGGGAGAGAGAGAGACCTGGACAAGTGGTGGTAATTGATAATGATCGCCAACAAGAACAAATTTTGATGCAAACATTAATGGTCCCAAGGACACCTGTTGAGAAATGATATATCATTAATTTGATTTCTCTTTATAAACTAACTTCTAATTGAATAGATACAAGAGAATTGAAACAAATATGAAAATCTTAAAATATATATATGCATGAAGGAAAATATTTGAGCAATCGGTTTAAACAGACTATATTTCCAATTCAATAGAGAAACTACTTGTATTTGCAGTTCAAGAGAATATGTGCCACAACTGATAGAACAGAAATATATAGTGACTCTTCATAACCCAGTTCAAGAGAAAATGTGCCACAATCTGCATTTTTTCCTTAAAGCATAGACTCCTCGTAACCCAGGTCCTCCCAAGTTCTAACCTTTGGCTAAAATATAACTTGCCAGTTTAAAAGCATATTTCGTTTTAACCAAATCAAAAGTTCAAGAATCATCTATCTCAAAATCACATGTACCCCAGTATCTCGTGTTCATGTGGTTAAAACAACAAATAGAAATTGTTAAACAAAAGAAAAAACCCTTACTGGAAGAGTTATCTGTCCTGCTTCATCCATGATACACACATCAAATCTCTTATTATTGAGCAGAGGACTAGTTATCCCCAAGCAAGTAACAGCCACAACATGTGTTTCATTCAGCTTTGACTTGATCTCACAAATGCTATCCATGTCCACTGCGGTAACCACAGATATTAACAAAGATAAAAAAGGATTCCGACCATGAAGATAACTCTCGTGAAAGACCGACAATCTGACCAGACAAGCAATTCTCTTGAACTTCCTCATGCACGGCCTCATATCTTCTTCCTATTCGTATGAAATTTATTCCCTGCAAATGAATCATGCAAAACCTATATTGAAATGGAAAGACAACAAAATCAACAATATAGTGACAATCTCAAGTATCATAACGAGAGTCAGAATGACAGCATCGAGGACAAGCATGCAGGTAATGCCATTGAAGGTTTTACATATCATCTTTGAATTTCCAACGGTTATATGGGATTGGGAATCATTAGACTTCCTTTACTCAACAGACAATTACAATCTAGTTATGAAATATTCAGAATGCTAAATGCTTACATGGCACTGGTCAATCAAATAACCAGGTGGTGGAACTATTGAATTTTTTAGGATACAGGTCTGAGTCAGACCAGTGCCTAGTGAATACAAAAAATGCTTAGAAAACAACAGACAAAATCAGAGGTCAAATTACTGTTCAGATACTTAAATTTTGTCAGGAAGAAACTCGAATTTAATAATCATCAATTTCCACAAATGCAAGATTCAACTACAGCATCAAGTTCTTGATATTTCCAATTAACAAGCCTCGAAATTAATATTTATATTACATTCTAAATGACACAAATTAAGGGGTTCGAAATATCTGTTCGATAGTACAAATATTGGAGCCCTGATTCATTTGTATTTGGATGAATACTCTCTAGGTTGGGTCCCTAATATGGTCCATCAAAAAGGTAAAAATAGTCACACTGATCTTAAAATGCGAACAACAAATGTAGTGGACTGCGCAAGCGAAAATCTCCATTAATAGTACCAGAGCCTCAATCAATATGAGTTAAAACAAAAGTTCTCTCAACAAGCAAGATGACGGAAGATGAAAATCCGAGAATGGCTTGGAATGAACAAACTCATGGGCTCACAACAAGCTCTTTTAAAGGCTTTCAGAGGGGTCTACCGAGTTGATTCCTCCCTGGTAAAGATGCGGTACATGGCTATGGCAGCTGTCATTTTCCATATTTGGAGTGCAAGAAACTGTTGGCTAGTTGAGAATGAAGAACAGAGGGCTGATGAAATCTTTCGGAAAATACAAATATGTGTCCCCAGTATATGATGTTTTGAGTAATCTTTGGATGTTAGAAGTCAAGTGGTTAGTTTAGGTTCAAGGAGTTGATGTTTTGATTTCCTGGACATATCCAGTGTACTTGTACCTCTATTTTTTCATGTCAGAAAAAAAAAAAGAAGAGATAACTTGACAAAAAGAGCAACAGCATTCGCAGTTAAGAAAAATGTCCTAAGAAGGGCGCAAAGGTAAAAAAGAAGCTATGGGAAATGGAGTGACCATGTAAGCTGTTAAGCGAAGGAATCCTTAAATTGACTTGGATTTGAAAAAAGTCAAAATTGATGGGAAGGTTTTGATGACCGAGGAAATTGTAGATTCTGAAAGAACAAATAAATAGTTCATAACATTTCAGAACAAATAAATAGATAAAATTTATAATCAGAAGCACTAAAGCTTTATAGATTATGAATGTCATAGTATGTCTGTAAGAGGCAGAAAGGAGAAATCATGACCTGAGCTTTCAATTTGATTAGTAAGTTGTCAACAGCTGAATTTGTGTACGATGTAAGCAAGATGGATGCGCCTCTCATCAACAGTGCCTTTACAGCATGCACCATGGTAGATGTTTTTCCCGTGCCTGGCATCCCGAGAATAAGGGCATAATCCTTTGCTATGAGTATCTGAAAACATTTAATTACAGCCTTCATCAACCAGAGAACATGCGAAAATTAACCATCACAAAACAAGGTGATAAACATACGGAAGAAGAGTTCTAGACAACTAAATCAAAATTAAAAATTGATGAATAACCTTGATTATGGCTCTACGTTGATCATCGTTCAAACTTTTCTCATTCCAGACATATGATATAGCAGGGTCTTGACTATATACACAGCCACTGTCAAATCTAGGCATCTATGACAGATGTACAAAAAATTTGAAATGAAAATTATTTCATATTATATACAAAAAGAGAACTAGTGAAAGCATAAATCTAGAAGACAAGCAGAACATGCACTTTAGAAGGCTTACCTCAAGGTCAACAATCATTTTTCTCAAGCGAGAGCTGTTTTCGTTTTGCAAAAACAATTGAATGAGGTTGAACCTAACAAAAAAAAAGCATAGTGATTATTGCAAGCTTTAAGGAACCTGCTTATAAGAAACAACGAGATAATTTTTTTACTCGCCTCATGATTGCAAATGTTGTCATAACTTCATCTTTGTCGATTCGCCAGGACTGCTGATTGAGAGACGCGGCAGAATCAGGATTGCAATCTGGAACCTTTAAGCGCTTTGCAAAAGACACCTGAATAATTAACAGAGTTTTACAACGGAAAAATGATGCTTATCAAATAAATTTAACGGAAATCCAAAATTTTCCTGTTCCAGAAATTTATCTCATAGCTACATAACAATTGCTGACAATGCTACGATTGGATTTTTGTGTCCTCTACTTGCAAGGGAGAGGTTGTTGGTTTTTTATCCATGCTTCCCCCAGGCCACAACAGCATTTTCATTTAAAGAACATTCAGAAATCCTTTTTAAGAAAAGGTACCAGTGTTATGCAATGCTGCTCTTATAGTTAAAACTTGTGGTGTTACTACAATTTTCTTCAGAGATAACAGAAGCAATCAAAAGTTGATTTTATCATGTGCATGACTTTTTATCAGGTACCACATTGAGAACTTACAGAGATATGAGAGCTACCAATGTCCACTATGATCCCATTAGCAACTCGCAAATAGCCAGGCTCAGAGCTTAAAATCTGCAATAATGATATGGAAAAGCGACTTTGTATAACAATCAGCTGTGAATGAGGATGCAAGTACACCCAGCAGGCAGCAACGTCCAAAAGTCAAAACATTCAAAATTTCATATTGCGTTCAAAATCCATACACGAAGCAACTCTGTTCATAGAACACATAGTGCTTCCACGGACAAACAAAAAGGGCAGAGGTCAAACATAGAAGAATTACAATTGTTGGTGTTTTATATTCGGATATGAACCATTCAGGATGTACATCAACGTAAGCAGCTCCTATGATTTAAAAGTAACAGAAACATGTCCATAATATCAAACACAAATTTCTCGAGACAGTAAAAAAATTGTTTTGTATCAAACAAAATAAATGTTTAGTTCAGTCATTACTGCTTTAATGAAAATCCCTAATTTTATCCAAATGTCTTTCCATATTAAAAATTGTCGTATCAAACAAAATAAATGTTTAGTTCAGTCGTTACTGCTTTAATAAAAATCCCTAATGTTATCCAAATGCCTTTCCATATTCGATTACATGAGTAAATATATTTTTCGTTAAAGCTTCATTAGAATAATTTTTCTGTCATTAAATAAATTATGATACAATAACTAGATTTCTATACACTTTTTTCTCACTGAGCTTCGTTCAATTTCTGCAAGTCTGCAACCATGTCTTATAGAATCACAACAATACAAAGTTAATCAAATGACATAGACATCAAAAAAATTATGACTGCTAGAAACATCTTATAGCAAAATGCAACAAAAATGATAATATTCACGAATGAAATAAATACACTTAGAGAGTCATATGAAATGCAAGAGGAACTTATGAATTCACTCCCGAGGGTACAAGGAAAAGTGAAAACGGGGTAAGAATTGATAAGAGCATTGAGAAAACACTTGAATCAACGTTAAACAGAAACATGTACATACCACGTAGTCGCCATTCCTTAAATTAGTATCTAAGGAAGAGGAAAAACACAATGGTTCCTTGTTGACTTGTTCATCATCAAGAGAACACCCTTGACGCACAAAGCAATAGACAAATCGGCTTCCCTGACAAAATTTTCTCTGGGATGACTTATCTGAAGCATCAAGAACAAGAGAAGGGGATAGGCGAAAGAGCCCGCGATCATTCTCTGAGTTCTTTGGAAACCAAATTTCATTCTTCACAACCTAAAAAAGCCAAAAAATATGTTTATTGACTTAAAAAGGATTGGTATAAAAGTAGACAATTCAGCTATACTACCTCCAATTGCTTAGCTTCCAGATCAATTAATCTTTCCCACTTTTGGAGAAAAACAGTGTGTGAAGTCGATAAATGGGACACAAGAGAGTCAAACACACCACCCAGGCCGCTACTTTCAGCAGCTCCCCCATATGCCTTCATAATTCAATAATTAACAAAATAAAAATTTGTAGGAAAAAATAAACATTGAAGAGTTATGTAAAAATTTCATTGACGGGGACATTTTCGAAGAGTTAATTCATAAATCAACCTTGTTTTTGTCAGCCAAAAGGCTTTGAATTCGTTCATATGTTTAACTTGAATAGAATTCATCTCCCATTCCACTCCACAAATGTGAAATCTAATTTACTCGAGAGCTCAAGACAATAAAAATTGAAAAGTGATTTATGCTACAAAGATTCAAGAATATCTCTCAAAGAATCAGCTGGGGTCTTTCTAGTTGCACCTAACCCCCAGTAAACAGAATGACAAACAGGCACTCTATTCAAATTCATGTATCGACTCTATAAGGATCCAAGCCTACGCTTGGATTGAGGGATTTGAAGCCATGGATTTCAAATCCATTTGAGTGTTCGAATGATTTTATGTTGAAAGAATTTCAATTCCACTCGTTTGTTATTTATCGTAGATGTAATGGTAATTGTGGTAGATTTGACGTGCAACCTAAGAAACTCCTGAACACTTTTTAAAATTCTGAATTTATGTCAAACTACTCTTGAACACTTTTTAAAATTCTGAATTTATGTCAAACTTGTGTAATATGAGCATCCCCATCTGAGGTCTTAAAAAACACAAGCAAAAAGAACTGGAACAGAAAGTTCACTCATCAACATTACCAGCCTGATCAAGTAGAGAATTAATCAATTCATGCAATATAAACAATGATAAATCAAGTAAGCACTATCATAAATGTTTTATGAATTTCCTTTTCAGTAAGATTCCGCTGGTCAAAATCTTCATCTCCTGGCTATGAGAAAATTTTAATTTTTGATATACTTAGTGCATCCAGCAACCAAGACTACGAGTGTCACAAATGATTGGGAAAGCCTCCATAACACACCTTATGGTAAACAGTACATGCACTGAGGTGGCGACAACCTTTGCAAATGTTTGGACTCTGCATAAAATGGGTAAACTTAGAAAGCTATTTCAAATTTGAAACATCATTACTAAGGAAGTCAATTTCTCAAATGGAAAGATTCATAAAGAATTGAGACATATTAAAAGCACCTACCTGTACCTGTGACATTGGGGGCAATTGCTGAGTTGATGATGCCTTACGAATATCGTTCGCCAGCTCATTGCGACGCATTATGAGTCCTGTTAAGTCAGATCGTCTAACAAAGATTCCCTTTCCATGACATTTAGAACAATGTTAAACAAAATTATGCAATCTTAAGATAAAGACCAGATATGTTCATTGTACCTGTGTCTGATCAGTGTGAAGATAATATAGGAGACCATATTCAACGTTCCTCTGGTATCTGAAAAAGAATAAAATGAGGCAACATAGGGATTTTATTGAACAATAGTTTTGAATCATAAGAAAACTCGAAGGCATGGATTACCGAAAACATAAATTACAAGAGCTTGTAAATAGTTTATGAAGGAGTAGAACTCTTTATATGGCTGGGATCTACACACCTCTCAGACATGAGGAGAGAATATAACATTACTTGAGCTGTATGTTCCATAGCTATCTGCTCGTATCAGAAGATTAGAACATGCAGTCATTACGTTGAAAGCAATCATTAGTGAGATATCATCCAATCAAACTCAATCAAGAACAATTGATAGTCAACTTGCCTGACCACTAGTTCCTCTACCAGTTTTGAATTCTAGTGGCATAATTATATCACAATCTTCTGCAGAGTCCAGATCTATTCTTACTCGCAATGAGGCATCAATCATTCCTTTCAATCCATACTTAGGGGCCCAAGCCATTTCTTCAATGTCGATTACCTACAATTATTTCAAAAGGAGTTCAAACAAGGTTTTCCATATTTAACCTTGAAACAAACTTTGCAGCATCTTATCAGTATTCACAGCATAAAGTTTATTGTTCAAGAAACAATTGGCAAGTGTAGAATCATGGCAAACAACATAATGGTAACATGCATGCACACAGACATATATATAAACATAAAGCTATAATATCAAAGATTAAACACTCACAAAAGATGATTATGATACAAATAGAAAAAAATAATACAAAGTATTCAAAGGGAAGCATATGTTTAGTGATTTGTCCCATGCGACGGTATGTAACCGTAAAACTACTGTGTATATTGGTACCACATACGTGCACACATACTAGTTATATTACATATATTTATATGTACTAGGAAAGTGCACGTGCGTTACACGTGGTTGACTAACAATCAAAACATAATTACAAAATTTAGATTTGTTTAAAATCGTTTAAATAAGATCATGTTTAAGAGTATTACCAGCTTGATTCTCACTCAACATTTTCTAATTTTTTGTATAAAGGGCCTAGTGAATTACTGATATTATCAGTTTAACAGCAGTAATCGAATTAAGAAATTCATAACCAAAACTCAAAATATATCAAAGTAAGCATATATAAGAACATGAAATCCAATAGCTCATAACCAATGCGACAAAATGGAATAGTTAATTCAAATGAGATTTCGTTACCTCAGAAATTTTAACCTTTTTCAAACCCTCATCGCATTTAAAATTGATGCTTGGAATTTGGGAACCCTATATTGAAACATTAAAGTCTTGTCAGAGGTTTGGTGTACTTGGCAAAAAAAACTGTACCCATCAATTTAAAGTAAGGCACCTTGCAACCAAAACTTGAAAATTCAATTAAATGGTAGAGTCAAGCTTCGAAAGAATGACATCAAAAAATGCGAAAAAATTATAAAAAACAAAAGAAATTGCCATTGTTAAGATAGCAGCACACCTATTAGTGAGACTAACACGATCTGATTCCGTACATATTTTGCTCACCAATTATTAGCAAAGATCAAGGCACAATATAACAACGTAATACCTACTACATATGTAGTTCAAATAACCTGAACATAGAGAAATAACCTGACTCTACATGATTAAACTCTACCTATCAGTTTATTGCAATGGCAGGAGAAATAATGTACGTAGCCAATCATCTATCAAAACTTTTCGGGATAAAACTTCAAAACTAATTAAGAGGTCATATCACATAATCATTCATCTACCTGTGAATCTCGAAAGCGGGATATCCAATTTAACATTTTTGGGATTGCAGTGATCAAAGTCATCAGGGTATCATTCTCGTTCACTGAAATAAACACCAAGAACTGAAGCTAAGTTTCTGACAGTGTAGAAGTCAACTCTAAGATACTAGAGAGCCAAAAGATCATAAAAGCAGTGTTTTACAAGTTCAATCAATGTTGAGACCTAAGATATCAAAAGAAAAATCAACGAGAGAACAAAAAGTCAACACCTCCACATGCATATAGGTTCTCTATGCTTTTCTGAAGCACAGTTCTCGCATATTCTTCCAGGAATTCTTTTGTTGGAAGTTCTCTAACGAGGCCAGCCTGAAGAAATAAAATTATGTTAGCTCAATGCAAGTATGTTCATCATCCCATGGCTAATTCAGTTTGCAGCACCAGATTCTGGTTAGATCTAAAACAACCTGAAATATTTGATGCAATAAGGTACCCATCAATGCTGCAGCTGAATATTCACTATATTTTAACCTCTCGTCCAGGACAGTGCGCCTTGGGCAGCTGAAACTAGAAGAAACCTAAAGGTATAAAATTATATGAAAACAGTCAGAATAATATATAGCAAGTATGAAAATAGATATTCTTGAAGCTAACATCTATCAGCTGTGTGCCCAAACTGTTATGTATGTCGTAAATAATAATTGGCAATACCCGAGTACCAGACACCAAGTTATCTGGATGGACAATGAGAAAATTTTTCTCACGATTTACATCGCATATTCCCTGGCAGTCAAATTCTCCAATGACGTTAATAGTATCTCCAGGTGCAATCACGCTGAAGTACCTGGAAGGAAAGGTTTATAGTTGGAAAAATACAACCACGTGACTTAACAAGGAACATACTTGAGCATAGAATATATAGACATATATAAGAAGGATCATCAATGGTTGAGCTGTTTAATAATCGAGATTTATACAGAAACATAACCAATTTCAGAAGCAATTAAGCATTCACTAAAAAAGGAAAGATAGTGAATCTGAAGTCTACTAATGCTTTGAGAATGCAGATTTATCCAGAAGTTCACAAAATTTTGTAGAAAGACCTTTAAAATGACATTGATTTCAAATAAAAAATAACTAACAAAACAATATAGTGAGAGCCTAAGACATTGATTTCCAATAAAAAATAACTAACAAAACAATATAGTGAGAGCCTAGCAAGACAAAACACAATGCCGGAATAGAAGACTTTCATTGTTCACAATGTAAAGAGGGTGAGTACAGACACATAAATCAACATGAGATATCAATGAACCCATTAATGTCCTCGTTTTGGCCAAATTAGGCCCAACTTATGGCCCATGCTGTAGCCCTACCCATGGCATAAGTTATAAAACGAGTAACAGAAAGCATAAAAAATTTGCCAGTGAAAATATTTCTATTTGCCTTCAATTTTATGGGGTGAAGGCAGCTCCAAGTGCCAATTTCATTCTCGATTTTAGGTTACATGGCAAACATCATAAAACATCTCGTTTGATAAATACCTCAATCCACTTACCATTCATCCCACAATTGCAATGTCCTTTCCACTCCACTTTGTTCATTTAATAAGTGCAAAACCTGGCAAGTCATTGCCTATAAACACAGCTTAAAAGTTTTGACATAATGTACCAGTCACTCGGATCATGGCATACCTTGAAAAAGGTTTGAGGACCTAATAAATCAGCAGGTCTATGCCTTTCTGTTACCTGTGGCACGGATGTTGTATTAGCAGAATCAATACCAGTCTATTGTGATTTTGACATGCACAAGATATGAGCAAGTAAAGATACATTGATGCATACCTCCAACACAAGAAAACAAACATCAGAACCCATTTTACGCTTTTTTCCTCCTGAATCGTGCGTCAAACGATTTACAACATGATCAGCTTTGAGGGATCTCTCAGTACCTATCGATGTTTCTCTATCTTTAGGAATTGTGGGATCAACAGAAATTACATCTTCTACTTGATCCAAAAGCTCAATCAATGCCTACGTACAAAGAACAAATTTAATGATTAGTATGTTCTTTACAGCATCAACATATGGAAACAAACCAATGGCTCAAGAATCAAGATACTGCTTGAAGAAACGTGACAGCCATTACTGAGAAATAAGCAGATGCGTGGAGTTGGGAGAAATAAATGAAAATGGGATTCAGAAGAAGCAAAAACCTTTTTATTTTTCCATGAACCCAGATGATCGGAGATTCCATTAGAATCTACATCTTTGGGAACCTGCATCACAGACACTCGAAAAATATTGAAAATTTTAAAGAAAATGAACACGCATATGTTAAGATTTAATCACCTTCCCCTGGCAACAAGACATAGATGGCGGGGTAGTGAAAGGACTCTGAGTATTCAGTTCTTCAGATTTAATGTTATTATTTGTATTTTCGCAACTTCCAGTACAACGTGGGTCATTAGAATCTACATCTTTGGGAACATGCTTCTTTCAATCTTTTCGTCTTGTCCAGTTGACAAACAAGACAAGTTTTGACATAATATTCCACATCTTCTTCCATTTTCGGCCAGTAATAAGTTCAAGACAATAAGGCCAACATTCGAGCAACACCTGGGTGACCAGCCCATTGAGGATCATGTGTTTCTCGAAGTAATTCCTTTCGAAGAGGGCCACTTGGAACATAAGCCCTATTTCCCTTGGCAAACAGAAGCTCATCTTCGATCCAATACTTACGAATCTCCCCATTCCGCACTTGATCGATCAACTTCTGATACACCTTGTCAAGAAGAGATGCCTCACGAATTCTACCCAAGAAATCCGACTCAATTACTGTCAATGCTGCTACATAGTCATGTACAGATTTTCGACTAAGAGCATCAGCAACTTCATTAGGCTTCCCAGCCTTGTGAACCAACTGAAAATCGAACTCACTTAGGAATTCTTGCCAGCGTGCTTGTTTAGGAGTCAACTTCTTTTGAGTCTGAAAATAAGTGTTGGCCACATTGTCTGTGATTACAACAAACTTTGTGCCAAGCAAATAATGTCTCCACACCTCCAAGCAATGCACTAGTGCCATCATTTCTTTTTCATGAGTCGAGTACCTCACCTCGACATCCTTCAGTTTCCGACTTTCAAAGGCAATAGGTTGTCGTTCTTGCATAAGAACTCCACCCAATGCACGGTCCGACGCATCTGTACACAGTTCAAATGGCTTGTCGAACTCAGGCAATCTCAGCACGGGTTCTGACACAATGGCCTTCTTGAGAGTCTCAAATGCCTCCACACACTGAACCGACCAAACATATTTGTTGCCTTTCCTCAATAAGTCAGTTAATGGTCCAACGATCCGAGAATACCCCATAATGAATCTCCTGTAGTAATTGGTTAAGCCCAAGAAGGACCTTAACTCAGATTCTTTCGTCGGGGCAGACCAATCAACAATTGCTTGCACCTTCTTTTTATCCATGTGAACCTTTCCATGGCTTATCACATGTCCAAGGAAAGTAATCTGATCCCTACAAAATTCACACTTCTCTTTTTTCACATACAACTCGTATTTTCTAAGGCGTGAGAATACATCAGTCAAATGCATCAAGTGATCTTCCAAAGACTCACTATATACCACGATGTCATCCAAATACACAACCACAAAACGATCCAAATACTCAAACAGTACATCATTCATCAGGTTGCAAAACGTCGCAGGAGCATTTGTAAGACCGAAAGGCATCACAAGAAATTCGTAGGAACCGTACCTTGTGACACAAGTAGTCTTGGCCTCATCTGCTTCAGCAATCCTCACTTGCCAATAACCTGATCTTAGATCGATCTTTGTGAAGTATCTCGCCCTTGACAGCTTGTCAAATAAATCCAGGACATTTGGAATATGATACTTATTTTTTATAGTAACCTTATTCAAAGCCCTATAATCGATGCACATCCTTAGCGTCCCATCCTGTTTCTTTTGGAACAGCACCGGTGATCCGAATGGAGCCTTAGATGGTTGAATCATCCCACAATCCAACAACTCTGTCAATTGTTTCCTCAGCTCAACAAGTTCCGAGGGACTCATTCGGTACGGAGCCTTTGCAGGCACCACCGCACCCGGTTCCAATTCGATCTTATGATCAATAGCACGTCGGGGTGGCAAGGACTTGGGCAACTCCACGGGCATTATATCACGGATGCTAGTGTATGAGGTGGAGTATCATCCGTGCTTACGAAGCACGGATGCTACACCTCATCCTCGCATCCGTGCTTTTGTAAGCACGGATTAAAAGCACGGATTAAAGTAATTTTGCAAAATTTTATTTTATTTTGAATTATTTTTGAAATTTTTTTTTATTTTTAAATTAATAATAAAAAAACTCCTGAAACGAAATCTTGATAATCTATTCTCATTGAATTTTCCTTGCTAACTTTAATTGTTTTTGGCTAGAAATAAACCAAAATCAGTATCTTTTATGGACATTGAATAACGACATAGGATTTTCAAGTTTTCTTCGATATTCTAATGGTTTTTTCCAAGAGAATGGCTCATTTTAGTTCAAATTTCCATACCATGAAAAGGCAAGTGGCCATTTGGCTCCCCCCACTCAAATAAATTACTATTTATACAAAAAAAACTCACAGATCAATTTTGTGATACAAATATTTTATTTGAATCATTCATAAAAAATATTGTTTTTTTATAAAGAAAGTTGAGCGAAGCTGGTCCAAAAAATTCGGAAACAAATATTTGAATAACTACTTGTATTTTGTTGCGTTCGTCCAAATTTATTTGTTAAAAAGGAAATTGATGAATATAATAACCTCATTGAAAATCTATGAAAAACCTCAAAATAATGTATAATTTTAACCTATTTTCGAGAACACGTTTTTTTTTTTTTCCAGACGAGAAGTTTGTAAAAAGTATACTATATAAGAAACATTTTTCACAGATAACTACGGTCTACAGCTTATGTTCGAACATCATTCCAAAATCCAAAAGCCATTTGAAATAATAAAATTTTTCAAGAGCAACAAAAAATCATTATTTCTCATTAATTCTATCAACCAGAAAATATATGAAGCTTGTTCATCTGTTCATCACTAAAACATTAAATAATTATTAAAAAATATTATTATCCGTTTAATTAATCAAAGTTAAAAAAATTTATCATTTCAACAGTAATTGATATCGGAATCAAATTTATCGACACATTATTTTTGTTCAAAAAGGGGAAAAAATGTTATTCATTTTACAAACTAATAAACCAGAATTAAAACATGAGTCGAACACGCAACAATCACAAGTTTCCACTAGAACTACATATTTGTGATGTATACTCCAAATTTCTTGTGTGTTTGCCCTTTTCATTCAACCATGTTTACGTTCTGTTTATACTCAATGAAAACCATGTGTTACACCTGATACTCTTATCATCTGATGTCTTAACTAATTATTCGTGCATTCTGCTAAAGATGAAATGTAATAGAAGATACGAAATGGCAATGGCATGTCAAGAGAAGAAATTGCATGACGAAAACATGTCAAGAGTAACAAGCCAACGAGACAACCAACAGTAACAAAAAACACAGTTGATATATCACAAAACAAAAGGCACTACTCACTAGCAGATTCAAGACTGCATTTCCTGCAATGGTAAAGACTTGACTTCAAGACCGTGAACCTTCAACCGGTAAATGCAAGTATGAGAAGCACTCCCATGGTTGGATTCAAAATCGAGCCTAACAGTATTGACAACCATGGATTTCACAGAGTCCAACACCTTAAAAGTTTGAGCATTGCTCTTCGCAAGATCATAAGTGAACTCACTCAGTAGGAACCTCTTTTTGGTATCAAATCCCATGTCAATCGATTCTTGATCTGCCAACCATCCAGATACCCTACAATTCTTTGGAGCACTGGACCTATCATAAGCTACACTCTTAGCAACATGTTCTAGTGTCACGGCCACAGGCACTATGGAAGTCCTAAGCCGAATCACGACAAAACCATTACCACCCTTGAGTGGAAAACATCGTCCAGGTTCTCCAAAGCTAGGCATAAGCATCTCCTGCGAACCCGCAGCTACCCTATTTCGATTTAACAACCCACCAACTTTTCCAACACCATATGCTTCAGAATGCTTTATTACTCTCCCCCCTCCTGACGCTAATGCATAATCCAACATCCCCAATCCATCGGCTGCGTGCTTCTCAATCTCCTTTTCCACTATCTCCCTCGCATACTCCTTAATTTCATCCAAACCCACATCACTACTTACCCCATCATCCTTACTCTTCATGAACTCCTGGAAGAACTCATCAAACTCTTCCTTTGAAAGCAAGCTCTTCGCTCGTAACCCATCAATAAACTTCTCGAAAGCATCACTTCTTACGTCCAAAGCCTTCAACTTCAACTCCATTTCTTCCTCATTCTTCTCCATTCTCTGGCCAAACTCCTTCCTCACCAAACCAACGCCATCCTCCATTTTCCGATCAATAGCATCCATCTGCACCTGCATTGCCTTCACGGCCGTCTTAACGAAGCTATGCACCTCCGCGAACCTCCCCTCAAAATCCCCTAAAACTACTTCAAAGCCCTCGGTGTTGTGGCCGGAATTCAAGACAGACCATCCAGACATCTGGATTAAACCCACCATAACAACCATCAATGCTGTGATTTTAGTGAGAATGCTTACCAGGGTTAGCCAACGTGGCTTTGATGACTTCCGCGTCGGGTTAGGCTTTCGGGATTGGGTTTGTGGAATTTTTCTGCTGTCTGTCTGGATCGCGGGATCCGTGTCTCCCAAGTCGGTATTGGGAGTGAGTAAATCCTTCTCTAATGCTCGCCGGCGAGCAGTGGATACTTGATTCGAAGTGGAGACGGTGGATCCCGGCATTTGAATCGTTGGAATTGAATGATTGGAACCAAGAACGTAGGAAACCTAGAACCGCTTAGAACGAGGGAAAACGAAATTGAAATTTTAATCTATTTTAAAAAAAACACTACCACCGTCCAAAATACATAAACTTATACAACGTTTTTACATAAATTAAAAAAATCATAAAAAAAATAAATTTTACAAAAAAAAATTCATTTTACCTTAATTTAATTAGTGTTTTAATAGGATAAAAAAATATTAAAAGAAATTAATATATTTAATTTAAGATTAGATTTTTATAAGGTTGAGAGTAGGGATAGCAACTTTTCATACGGGTTTGGGGTCTCACCGGGAAAACCCGAAACGGGGATGGGGATCTCCGATTTTTTCGGGTTCGGGTTTGGGTTCGGGGATTTTTTTTAAATCCCCGATGTAGTTAGGGACGGGTATGAGATTAATATCCTCATCTCCGAACCCGTCCCGAAAATAATATCAATCATAAAATAATAGTATTATTAGCTAATAATATTATTATTAAAATATTAATATTAATAATATTGATATTATCACTAATAATAATAGATAATAATAAGTTTTGGTTTGAAAAATCTCTAAATCCGTCATCGTCTTGCCATATTAATATTTTTGAAACGGGAATGAGAAATTGATCCCCGAAGTTTCGGGTTTGGGGATTCCCCGAACCTGAAAAAGCGAGAATCGAGGTGGGTATGGGGGTGAGGATGGAATTCGGGGACGGAAATGGCAAACCCTAAACCCTAAACCTTAACGACTGAACTTCCCTTTCAGCAATGGTTGCAACAACCCTGCTTCTTTCAATCTTTCCGTCTTGTCCAGTTGACAAACAAGAAAAGTTTTGATATAATGTTCCACATCTTCTTCCATCTTCGGCCAGTAATAAGTCCGAGACAATAAGGCCAACATTCGAGCAACACCTGGGTGACCAGCCCATTGAGGATCATGTGTTTCTCGAAGTAATTCCTTTCGAAGAGGGCCACTTGGAACATAAGCCCTATTTCCCTTGGCAAACAGAAGCTCATCTTCGATCCAATACTTACGAATCTCCCCATTCCACACTTAATCGATCAACTTCTGATACACCTTGTCAAGAAGAGATGCCTCACGAATTCTACCCAAGAAATCCGACTCAATTACTGTCAATGCTGCTACATAGTCATGTACAGATTTTCGACTAAGAGCATCAGCAACTTCATTATGCTTCCCAGCCTTGTGAACCAACTGAGAATCGAACTCACTTAGGAATTCTTGCCAGCGTGCTTGTTTAGGAGTCAACTTCTTTTGAGTCTGAAAATAAGTGTTGGCCACATTGTCTGTGATTACAACAAACTTTGTGCCAAGCAAATAATGTCTCCACGCCTCCAAGCAATGCACTACTGCCATCATTTCTTTTTCATGAGTCGAGTACCTCACCTCGGCATCCTTCAGTTTCCGACTTTCAAAGGCAATAGGTTGTCGTTCTTGCGTAAGAACTCCACCCAATGCACGGTCCAACGCATCTGTACACACTTCAAATGGCTTGTCGAACTCAGGCAATCTCAGCACGGGTTCTGACACAATGGCTTTCTTGAGAGTCTCAAATGCCTCCACACACTGAACCGACCAAACATATTTGTTGCCTTTCCTCAATAAGTCAGTCAATGGTCCAACGATCCGAGAATACCCCATAATGAATCTCCTGTAGTAATTGGTTAAGCCCAAGAAGGACCTTAACTCAGATTCTTTCGTCGGGGCAGACCAATCAACAATCGCTTGCACCTTCTTTTTATCCATGTGAACCTTTCCATGGCTTATCACATGTCCAAGGAAAGTAATCCGATCCCTACAAAATTCACACTTCTCTTTTTTCACATACAACTCGTATTCTCTAAGGCGTGAGAATACATCAGTCAAATGCATCAAGTGATCTTCCAACAACTTTTGGTCGGTTCAGTCTGTGGAGGCATTTGAGACTCTCAAGAAGACCATTGTGTCAGAACCAGTGCTGAGATTGCCTGAGTTCGACAAGCCATTTGAACTGTGTACAGATGCGTCGGACCGTGCATTGGGTGGAGTTCTTATGCAAGAACGACAACCTATTGCCTTTGAAAGTCGGAAACTGAAGGATGCCGAGGTGAGGTACTCGACTCATGAAAAAGAAATGATGGCAGTAGTGCATTGTTTGGAGGTGTGGAGACCTTATTTTCTTGGCACAAAGTTTGTTGTAATCACAGACAATGTGGCCAACACTTATTTTCAGACTCAAAAGAAGTTGACTCCTAAACAAGCATGCTGGCAAGAATTTCGAAGTGAGTTCGATTTTCAGTTGGTTCACAAGGCTGGGAAGCATAATGAAGTTGCTGATGCTCTTAGTCGAAAATCTGTGCATGACTATGTAGCAGCATTGACAGTAATTGAGTCGGATTTCTTGGGTAGAATTCGTGAGACATCTCTTCTTGACAAGGTGTATCAAAAGTTGATCGATCAAGTGCGGAATGGGGAGATTCGTAAGTATTGAATCGAAGACGAGCTTCTGTTTGCCAAGGGAAATAGGGCTTATGTTCCAAGTGGCCCTCTTCGAAAGGAATTACTTCGAGAAACACATGATCCTCAATGGGCTGGTCACCCAGGTGTTGCTCGAATGTTGGCCTTATTGTCTCGAACTTATTACTGGCCGAAGATGGAAGAAGATGTGGAACATTATGTCAAAACTTGTCTTGTTTGTCAACTGGACAAGACGGAAAGATTGAAAGAAGCAGGGTTGTTGCAACCATTGCCTATCCCCGAGCGGCCGTGGCAGTCCGTCTCTATGGATTTCATTCTTGGCTTTCCAAAAGTGAATGGTTTGGCTTCCATTCTCGTTGCGTGGATCGCTTCACAAAATATGCAGTATTCATCGGTGCTCCAAAGGTTTGTTCCGCTGAACTTACTACCGAGTTATTTTTCAAGAATGTTATCAAATACTTTGGTGTTCCGCAAGATATTGTGAGTGATAGGGACACAATATTCACAGGAAGGTTCTGGACTGCTTTGCTCAACATGATGGGTTCGGAGTTGAAATTCTCTACTGCCAATCATCCTCAAACTGATGGGCAGACTGAGAGAATGAATCAGTTGTTGGAGGAATACATGAGGCATTATGTGACAGCAAGTCAGCGTAATTGGGCAGATTTGCTTGACGTTGCACAATTCTCATATAATTTGCACAAGTCATCGGCTACTGGTTTGAGTCCCTTTGAGTTGTTGTATAGCTTTCAACCAACAACACCTCATGAAGTTGCTTTGCAGAAAAGTGGGGGTGATTGTCCTGCTGTTTATCGGTTTGCAAGAGCAAAGCAAGAGTTGTTGGATGAAGCAAATGATAGCTTGGCCAAAGCCCAACGCAGAATGAAGAAGTATGCGGACAAGGGTCGAAGGGATGTTGAATTCCAGGTTGGTGAGCGAGTTCTTTTGAAGTTAACTCCTCAAATTCGGAAGAAAATCAGTGCAAAGACAGTGCATCGTGGGTTGGTTCCTCGGTATGATGGTCCCTTCGAAGTTATGACTAAAGTGGGGAAAGTTGCCTACAGGTTGAAGCTGCCTGATAGGTTAAAGATTCATCCAACTTTTCATGTGAGTTTTCTGAAGAAGTTTCAGGAAGATCAGCCTAGAGTGCAGACAAGTCATGCACCGCCAGTTGTTCGGTATGAGTTTGATCGAAAAGTTAAACGAATTCTGGACGACAGAGTTTTGGGTCAAAGCAAGAAGAATCGAAGAGTTGATTACTTAGTCCAGTGGGTGGGCGATTCTGAGGCAGATGCTACTTGGATCCGAAATGTTAATTTGTGGTAATTTGAAGACGAGATTGCTGCTTATGAGAAAAGGAAGGGCTTGCTAGGGGTTTCGACGAGGACGTCGAGTTCTTCTAGTGGGGGTTGTTTGTTAGACCCTTAAAGCTTGGCTCGATTTCATGGCATGATCGCGGAGTGCCATGAAATAAAGTGTTGATGCCTAACACTTAGTTATGGTCTACATAACTTAGGTATATTGAGTTGGCTAAGTGTATGAACAAGTTGGCACATTGTGGGGATGTGTTTGGTGCAGAAAAGGTGTTGGCAATATTGAGCTTGGTTTCCATTTCGAGTTGACTGATTTGGGGACACATGGCAGTCATTTCTGATGGTTTAAAGCAGTTGTTGGGAGTTTGAGACACTTGGCAACATTCAGAAACAAGTGGCATGCATGCAGGGCAGTTAGACATGGCAGTTACACTTGGCTCCATGCAGATTTGACAGGTGTCCTAGACAGTTAATTTCGGTTTTCTGCATTGTATTGTGTTTATATGCTTTGGCCTTGAGTTGCACAAGGCATTCACGAGTGTGAGCCTTCTTTGTGTGCAAACCTAGGCTTCCTTTTGTAATTCTGATGACATGCCAGGCGAAGTTTGCATCTAACAACAGGAACAATTTAATAATTCTGGCCACAAAAGAACAGGAATGAGGAAAAAAGATGAAAATTTTGAACAGTGATTCAGATACTCGCACCTTTTTCATCGAACACTGCTGAAAATTCAGTGAATTAAACCTTGAAGAATCTCCCAATACCCTGATTTTTCCTGGTGAATGTTTAGTAATTGCACGAAGCCTCTCATTTACTGGAGATATTCTCCAAGTCATTTCATCTATTCCGTCATCCTGACTTTGCTTGATTAACTGCAAGAAGTGATGAGAAAATTAAACATATAAAAAATTCTTTAAATTAATGGAAGCCCGGGGACAATGTGGAGCAGAAAATACTGATCAAGTTATGCAACTGAATGAAAAGGTGTCCTGCCCTTCGACCATAGCAAACCAATACTGTTGTCTCTTGGTTAAGTTCTACAAGACTGTCACAGTGTTCTCACTTGAAACGTTTAACATACATAATTTTCTGCGGCATCAAATCTTCCTACAGTGACAGAGTTCCCATTCATAAAAGTTCCTTCCTCGATATCCTCCATGAAGATTAATGAAGTACACACAAAAAATGAATGACACTGACAACAATCAAATATCTTTCTCGAACCAAAAATCAAATGCTGAAATTCAGCGGAGAACGAAAAGAAATTGCAAAATTATTCAAATGGTTTTGTACTGAGAGTATTATGATTACCATTCCAGGTGAAAACTTGAAACGTTTAACAGACATGGATTTGGAGGTCTCGGGTGACATGTCATCCACCTCAATATCCTGCAAAGTATCCCCATTTTTCAAACTTTGGGAATCAATGACCCCCTTTTCACAAGCATTATCGGCGTCTCCAGATTCCACGTCAACACAGCTTGAGAAATTGCTTCCAGAAATACTAGTTTCGGAAAGTCCACTTGTGAGGTTTTCGCCCCTCAAAATCTTACCCATTGATACAATTTTCACTGATGTGTCCATTACCCGATAATTGCCATTTGTTTGATGGCTTGGTATGGGCGGCGGTACGAAATTTGAAGGGGGGTTTTCGGCATTATTGTTGTTCTGGGTAAGTATTTTCTGGGTCTGGGAGTGACGGTCGAAGAAGTGCTGGATCCCGAATTTGGAAGGCTGCGATGGCTGATGATTCTGATTGGTTGATTTCTTGAGTCCTGAGCTGTTTTTCTTCCTGGGAACCATGGATTCCTCCAACGAGTAGTGCGTGCTTCTTCTTCACTCACGCTATATTGCTGGATCGCCCATTGTCCAAGATTCTCTCTACACGGCTGGTAGCCTGGTAGTGTGTGTAATGGCTTTCTCCTCGAGGGCGGAACTTTTTGTGGTTGGGCTTTTTGGTTTCCCGTCATTCTTCATTCCAGCAATTTTTTTGGATATAATTTACCTGCACGTCCTCCACGTTTTGTCGTAGTTGCAAATATATTTTCCACAAAGTGGTCCTTCCCTCATTTTAAAAGAAAATATATAAATAGTCATTTTTCAAAGATAAGAACCAAATTCAAATAATACTTCATCAGAAATTAAAAGATGGTGAAGGAATAGCTTGGCCTTTACAATCAGTCAATCATAGAACTAGTTGTTCTTGATAAAAAAAATAATAATAATAATTTTTTGGCTCTATGATCGGTCAGTAAAAACAAAAAAACAAGAGTGTAATTCTGAAGTTAGAAATCTACGGTCAATGACTAACTGTGGATCATATTCAACAATAAAGTTCGAAAAATATATTTCTTTAAGCCCACTAAATGTCTCGCGGTGCTCAATACTTTAGTTGTAGTCGAGTTATAGTTTCCTGGAAAACACACATAAATGGGTGCAATAACAAGACCATGAGAATCTCGAACTAAGCACAAAAATTTCATGCGAGAAGGACCTTGGAAAATCCCATCGGATTGGTGGCTTACTCCAGCTGTAGCGATATGTTGTCTACTTTGATTAGGACATGAGCTTGTCGGCGAAGAATTATAGCACACACAGGAAATGAATTAATGGCAGTATTTGGGGGCAGGTTTTGTTGAAAATCGCAGAAGGAAGGAAACCATCGATACGCGGTTTCACACGGACGAGGAGTTCCCCTAATTCAGAAATCATTATTTGTTCGAGTTCTCTCTCGTCTTATAGCATTTGAATGCTTAGTTCAATAATATTTGTGAGGTGTTTGTTCTCTTGTATTAAGAGAGTGTACGTTCTCTTTGGAAATATAGTGAGTGGTTGTGTGGGGACCATGACGCTAATCAAGTTCTTAATCATCATTGGGACTAATTAATCAATTAGTACTACAGGGTCTAAAATTTTTTTAAAATGCGGAACGTAGTGACATAAAACATATATACATCTCAGTATAAAAGTACAAGTCCTGTACCACGTACATTTATTCAACTAAGGTTTAACAGCTAATATCATGTGTCTAACCCTATCTCTAATCCAAGTCCAGAGCCTCCACTCTAATCACGATCTCTCTTCATCTTCTCAACCCTGAACCTGTCCCACCTGTTCTCATGCACACATACAAAACAAGACAACATCCGGATAACTCCGGTGAGAATAAATCCCAATATAAACAATGTAAACATGCAATCATATAAAAACATATACAAAAGCATATAACAATTATCATTCACATGCAGCCAATCAACAAACATGTGATATTAAAACTGTAAATCAACTAGTCGTATCAGACTTGACTCAAACAACGCGTCGTCTCAGACTCGACTCATTCCTAATCTAGGGATCCCGATTTTGAATATTGAGAATTATGTCGAATCTCAGTCGATAGGAATGAGTCAAACCTAAACGGCATCGATATAATTCCTATATCCAGTGTCTGGGCGAAACAGCCACAGAATTGACGAATCAGTCAAAGATTAAGCGAATCAGCCAATAATTAGACGAATCAGTCAGGGACTAGGTGAATCAGTCGATGACTAGGCGAATCAGCCAGTAGCTAGGCAACTCGGCCGATAGCTAGACGAATCAGTCTATGACTAAACGAATCAGTAATCAAAACATGCAGTGGCTATAAATCAATAGACTACAAACATCAATCTCATTAACTACAAATATCAATGCAGTAAACTAGGTATGTGATTTAGGGAAACTCGAGTCAAACCTCACTCGAGTTGTGCAATCCCAACTCAACATTAATTTATACCTTTCTTTCTGTCACTCTGACTCTGTCAAAGTCTCGAACTCAAAGCCTGACAATATCAATCTGGCAATAACAATATCGAGGAGTATAATATCAATAAATTACTCCAATCAAATCTGTTCTGCTCAATACTCAATCTAATTCACTATCGATGGCATAACGGTGCAATATCGATATACCCAACAATACCATATTAGTCAGATATCACTTCCAATATCTCATAATCGATAACAATTCAATTCTGATATCAATTCCATTCAAATCAACTCTGAAAATCATAACAATTCTGTACGGTATCCGTTCTTCAATCCGGTTTCGATTATACAATGTCTAATATCGCAAGAACATCATATATGAATCATATCCGATTCCTTCAACATCATAATTTCAAATCATATCAAAACGTAGCAAAACTTACGTCTAGTTGAAGCCTGCGCCGATAGGAACACAGTACTGAAGTCGGATTCAAAATCGGACAGGCGGATCGTTCACAAATCACAAATCTATACGCTAAAAAGCGTAAGGATTTCTTAGAGAAATCCTCGACTCTTCCTTCTAAATTCTGAAGAAGGAAACTTATATATATATATATATATATATATATATCTCATGCATGTAAAGATACGTGTCCCATTCTCCCTGATTTTCAGTCGGCGCTCGGGCGGTTATAAACTACCGCTCGGGCGCCGAACACTCTGCCCGGTACTCGGCTTGTTATCCATTGGCGCTCGGGCGGTAATTTTCTACCGCTCGGGCGCCACAGGTTCTGCCCGAATGGTATTATTATTGAACACTGGCGCTCGAGCGGTCATTTTCTACCGCTCGGGCGCCAACAGTTCTGTCCAAACATTGTACTTTTAATATGTTTTGCCCAATCTGGTCTCGAAATGGCCCGGCTATAATCACCTCAATTTTTAATCAATAATCTCAGATTAACAGAATCAAAATCTCGGGCATTACATTTCTCCCCCCCTAAGATTTGATTTCGTCCCCGAAATCACAGGCAATCAAATTAGATATCAGAAAGAAATGTAAAGCAGAAGCTGAATCAAAATACTCACATCAGTGAAATAACTTAGGAAATCTCTGTCTCATATCAGACTCAGTTTCCCAAGTAGCTTTATCGAGGTCATGACGACTCCACTGAATCTTCACAAGTGGAATAGTCTTCGTTCTGAGCTACTTTTCTTTACGATCAATAGTCTGAATCGGTTTTTCGAAATAGCTCAATGTCTCATTCAATTCAACTTCGTCTGGTTGAATCATATGTGAAGTATCTTGCATGTACTTCTGCCATAAAATTACATGAGAGACATCATGTATTCCGGATAATGAAAGCGGTAAAGTGAGTCGATAGGCACGATCTCCTATCTTTTCAAGAATCTCATACGGCCCAATCTATCGCGAAGACAACTCCTCTTTCTTGCCAAATCGGACAATTCATCTGAAAGGTGAAATTTTCAAAAATACTCGGTTTCCAGCCTCAAATACCAACGGTCTACGTCGAGCATTGGCATATTTGGCTTGTCTATCCTGGGCTGCCTTCATTTTCTTCTGAATCAGCTTCACTTTTTCAGTCATATCTCTGATCATGCCAGGTCGATATCAGGAACCTCAGAGATATCATCCCAATAAAGAGGGGATCAACATTTCATTTCGTACAACGCTTCGAAACAAGTCATTTCAATACTCGTCTGATAGCTGTGGTTGTACGATAATTCACAAATGACAATAAATCATGTCAACTAGTGCTAAAATCCAGCACTACAGTTCTTGGATATTCTCCAGTACTCGGATAGTTTTCTCCGACTATCCGTCAATCTATAGACGATAGGTGAAAGGGTTTATAATATATTCTGCCAAAAATACAAAATCAACCGAAAATCATGGTATGATATAGTCAATTTTGGCATTCAATGCAGTCTAATCACTCTTCTGACATAACTCTTGATCGTCTGATCTTATCTGTACATCATCCTGTACACCTAATATATGCAGATTCAAGCATTCTATCAATTATAATCATAATCACATTGCATCACAGTCTTAGGAAAATTTCGATAGTTTCGTCACCAATCCATAGAAATGTACTCTCATTTCTATTTAAGTATCAATAATCGGTATAACCCATCTCCTGGTTTCTATCTTTCTGTCTTTATCTGTAGGTAATTAGACATTCCAGTACAAACTCTGTCACATCTACTCTCATCTGTTTCTATCAACACCTTTTCAGCTATCAAAATGCATACAGAATAAGTTATTGCACACTGTCTGGCAATATTTATCATTTTAAATTCGGAACATTTGGAACAATAGATTGGTTATTCATATACAAGACAGTATTACTTACCTAATTCAAACACAGATTCAAAACAACAGCAAGCTTCAATCATATTCAAAATATCACTCATCGGTACTGATCTGCTAAACTCATAAACCGCAAATGTTTGACACTGATATCCACCTCGGCCAACTAATTCCGGTTTAACTCTGCTAAATTCAACAGATATATCATATTCAGATATAACACACCCTGAATGTAATCTGTCTCAATCAGGATTCACCATTTCAACAGTTTCTGATATCAAATCAAGGCTAAAATCAATCTCTCTGATTGGAATCGAATCAGAAGTCTTATCGGGGAAAACATTATTAACTTTCTTATCATTGGTAAATCAGCCAATGATAGACTCAACTTCAGTAAATCAACTGAATACATAAGGAGTCCCTCTGTTCCTTTCTGTAATAATCGAGTTATAGATAGTACGAATTATCAAAGGAATTCTCAATCTAGAATCCTTATCGTACACTATTCATCCCTTGGCCATCTCATGTCCGATTCTCACCATCTTCTGGAACTAATCTAGGGTAGCTCTGTACTTGGTCAGCATATCAATATCAGTAATGCAGTCTCAAAACCAGACAACACTAGTACAATACAAGCTACCACACGATCTAACTCAATCTCATTCTCATCCTACTATAGTATACGATATTTTACAGAATTCACTGATATAAAAACTCTCCCCAACTAGTCAAGAGATACACTACAGTAGAATAAAGCCTCAACAGGCAATGCATGACTCAATGCAAATCGTTCAGAAATAAACATATGGGAAGCATCCATATTCATCAATACAAAAGCAGGATAACTACATCAAGAACAGTTACCTGCAACATCATCATCTGGTGCTTCCTGAGCCTGCTCCTCAGTCAAAGCAAATACTCTGGCCTGCTGTCTAGGAGGCTGGCCAACTGTCTGACTTCCTCCTGGCCTCTGCTGTGACTGAGATGGTGCTGGCTGAAATGAAGGAAAAACAGCTGATCGTCTACTCCACTGTGCCGCTGATCCAGATGATTCGGCTCTCTGGGATCCTTGGGAACCCTTCTGTGGACACACTCCGGCAAAATGTCCCTGTTGTTTGCAGAAGTGGCAACTACCAAGTATTCCTTGGCATTGCTCAGTGGAATGTCTCCCTCCACAATTTCCGCAGTAAACTCTGGTATAACTCTGTTCGGAACCACTGGAGCTAGCAGAACTGCCACCAGACTTCTTAAACTGCTTTCCTCTAGCCTTCAGAAAATCTTTCTTTCTACCACTGCTACTGTCACTCTCGAATCGGGGAGGTGGTTGCTGTGGTCTCGATTCTAGGGGAACAGATGCAGCTCCTCTCTGCCTTATCAGGCCCGCTTCAGCGTCCTTTGCTCTATTAATGGCATCAGCAAAGTTATTCGGTCGCCCTGTGTTCACCAATGTAAATATATCGGGATTCAAGCCATTGATGAACTGATCAGCAACGGCTTCGTCATTTCTAGCCACATGTGGAGCAAACTTCAACAAGGTAGAGAACTTGGTCACATATTCTTCAATGTTCAGCTGACCCTGTCTCAAATTGGCAAATTCCGCCCCCTTGTCTTTTCTGTACGACACTGGGAAAAATCTCTGATAAAACTCAGTTTTAAATACATCCCAAGTAATAGTCGTACCCCGATGCTCCAAGGCCTTCTTCATCGTAATCCACCAGTTCTTTGCAACATCAAGCAACTGGTGCCCAATCAATTTAATTCGGCGCTCATCACTGTACTCCAGTGAATCAAACAGCATCTCAATGTTATCTAACCAACTTTCACACTCAACTGATGTCTCAGTACCCTTCAGTGTCGGTGGTTTGAACGACTGAAACCTTTTCAATAATGTCTCCATTGGAGTGGCTGTATCATCCATTGGAGGATTCGATGTGCTACCCTGTTCTGCTATTCTTCGAGGAGGCATATCTGAATATCAAAAGGATTAGTAACCCCAATCCAACAAACCTGTTTCAATTCTGTCCCTCCTCCGATCATCTTACTGCTGATCGAGAATCGGTTCAGATTTGTTCCCAATAATACATATTACACAATCAAATCAGATAAGTCAAGTAACATGTATTATATAAAGCAGTAAATCATGCTAGCAATCACAAGCAAGGAAGAAAAACTCAATCTACCCCGCTCACTAGCTTCTATCTCAGTCTAAAGGATCTATCGCTCTGATACCACCTGTTGTGGGGACCCGGACGCTAATCAAGTTCTTATTCATCATTGGGACTAATTAATCAATTAGTACTACAGGGTCTAAAATTTTTTTAAAATGCGGAACGTAGTGACATAAAACATATATACATCTCAGTATAAAAGTACAAGTCCTGTACCACGTACATTTATTCAACTAAGGTTTAACAGCTAATATCACGTGTCTAACCCTATCTCTAATCCAAGTCTAGAGCCTCCACTCTAATCACAATCTCTCTTCATCTTCTCAACCCTGAACCTGTCCCACCTGTTGTCATGCACACATACAAAACAAGACAACAGCCGGATAACTCCGGTGAGAATAAATCCCAGTATAAACAATGTAAACATGCAATCATATAAAAACATATACAAAAGCATATAACAATTATCATTCAAATACAGCCAATCAACAAACATGTATGATATCAAAACTGTAAATCAACTAGTCGTATCAGACTTGACTCAAACAACGCGTCGTCTCAGACTCGACTCATTCCTAATCTAGGGATCCCGGTTTTGAATATTGAGAATTATGTCGAATCTCAGTCGATAAGAATAACCCTAAACGGCATCGATATAATTCCTATATCCAGTGTCTGGGCGAAACAGCCACAGAATTGACAAATCAGTCAAGGATTAAGCGAATCAGCCAATAATTAGACGAATCAGTCAGGGACTAGGTGAATCAGTCGATGACAAGGCGAATCAGCCAGTAGCTAGGCAACTCGGCCGATAGCTAGACGAATCAGTCTATGACTAAACGAATCAGTAGTCAAAACATGCAGTGGCTATAAATCAATAGACTACAAACATCAATCTCATTAACTACAAATATCAATTCAGTAAACTAGGTATGTGATTTAGGGAAACTCGAGTCAAACCTCACTCGAGTTGTGCAATCCCAACTCAACATTAATTTATACCTTTCTTTCTGTCACTCTGACTCTGTCAAAGTCTCGAACTCAAAGCCTGACAATATCAATCTGGCAATAACAATATCGAGGAGTATAATATCAATACATTACTCCAATCAAATCTGTTCTGCTCAATACTCAATCTAATTCACTATCGATGGCATAACGGTGCAATATCGATATACCCAACAATACCATATTAGTCAGATATCACTTCCAATATCTCATAATCGATAACAATTCAATTCTGATATCAATTCCATTCAAATCAACTCTGAAAATCATAACAATTCTGTACGGTATCCGTTCTTCAATCCGGTTTCGATTATACAATGTCTAATATCGCAAGAACATCATATATGAATCATATCCGATTCCTTCAACATCATAATTTCAAATCATATCAAAACGTAGCAAAACTTACGTCTAGTTGAAGCCTGCGCCGATAGGAACACAGTACTGAAGTCGGATTCAAAATCGGACGGGCGGATCGTTCACAAATCACAAATCTATACGCTAAAAGGCGTAAGGATTTCTTAGAGAAATCCTCGACTCTTCCTGCTAAATTCTGAAGAAGGAAACTTATATATATATATATATATATATATATATATATATATATATATCTCATGCATGTAAAGATACGTGTCCCATTCTCCCTGATTTTCAGTCGGCGCTCGGGCGGTTATAAACTACCGCTCGGGCGTCGAACACTCTGCCCGGTACTCGGCTTGTTATCCATTGGCGCTCGGGCTGTAATTTTCTACCGCTCGGATGCCACAGGTTCTGCCCGAATGGTATTCTTATTGAACACTGGCGCTCGGGCGGTCATTTCCTACCGCTCGGGCGCCAACAGTTCTGTCCAAACATTATACTTTTCATATGTTTTGCCCAATCTGGTCTCGAAATGGCCCGACTATAATCACCTCAATTCTTAATCAATAATCTCAGATTAACAGAATCAAAATCTCGGGCATTACAGGTTGTACTCCAAAAAAATTTTAGTGAAATTGTTTTCATCTTGCCCTTATTTTTTACACTAATAATTTTGGGGAATTTCTACGTAAATCTCGGTGTCAAATTTATTATTTATTTTCGTATTATTATCTCAAGTTGCCATACGTAAGACCAACAGAGCAGTAAACCATTGAGATCAGGTATCCATAGCATGTGGTTGTCAACTCCTTTATTCCAAAAATATATACCTTGATTTTGATTCCACCAAATTCTATTGAATATTTTATTCTTTTTTCAAACAATCTTGCTGAACTTTCACTCTCGTTGGAGAATCAGTTTTTATCGAATGTGTAATAATGTTTAGGTCTATTTAGAATTGTACATAATTAAACTAATATTTTTTTTCTTACAATGGTAGTGAGGTTTTTAGTATGTGTTTTTTTATTCAAACTCATATATTTGAGTATAAGATATAATGTATACATTTAAAACATATTATTTTTATATAGTGGGGTCGTTTGGTGTGGATGATAACTTAACATGCACAGTTAGTTGCACATTTAACATGAGAAAATCAATTATACTGCATAAATCCCCATATATTTATTTTTTTATTACTCATAGCAAACATTATTTTTTTCGATCCACAAATTGAATTATATTGATAATACATGTGAAATATATCACGCTTATCTAAATACTAATAATGTAATAATATTATGATATTTTAAATATTTTCCCCACTTCAAATAAATTAAGAATTTTCTATTTTTAAAAAAATTAATTAAAAATCAATATAATTATTTTATTGTTGCTTTCTAAGAAATGGGCCTGAAATTTAAAAGCCCAAAGAGTGAGTGAAAGAGAAGTGGGTATGTGGGATTCATAATCCAATCGAAGAAGAAGAAGAACAAAGAAAAGGAAATGGCGGCTTCAACACCTCTAGTTCTACTGGACCAATCTCTTTCCCTCTTTCCTCTGACCTCTTCGGGTCTACAAGACAAGGACCCGCTTCTCTTTCACGGTGCTCTTCTCTTCCAAACATCAGAATCTATCTCATTCCAACTCTTAATATTTCTAAGGTTTCATTTTACTGGATTCAGGTTTTTGTTTTTCTGTATATATGGATTAAATTCAATTTTATTGGCTTACGTGTGGATTGAGTTCGTCTATACATGTGGATATACAAGCAAACGTTATCTCTAATTTTTGGTGAACAAATTTAGCCTTTATGATGCATATATCAGTTTCGGAAAGCATTATAGGGTATGAATTATGTACACTTAGGGATTTGCTATTGAAGCAGCTTGGACGAGGAGATCCCGTGGTGAAGCAGCCAAGAAACCAAACAGAAAATCGTGGAAACAAAGGACAAATATGTACATGAGACCCTTCTTGCTGAACGTCTTCTTTTCCAAACGCTTTGTCCATGCCAAAGTGATGCACCGAGGAACTAGCAAAGTGATATCGGTTGCAACCACAAACGCCAAGGGTCTGAGGAACAAGTTGCCTTCCCTAACGAACAACGATGCCTGCAGGGTCATCGGCAAGCTGATTGCCGAGCGATCGAAGGAGGCTGATGTGTTTGCCATGTCGTATGAGCTCAAAATGAACGAACGTGTCGAGGGAAGGCTTGGAATCATTCTTGATACTATCCAGGCGAATGGTATCATATTTGTTTGACAGCCCTCTGAGTCTTGAGATGGCATGCCTTTCTTATCCATATTTTTTGTATAGATGTTGAAAACAAATATGATATCGTTCAATTTTAGATGTTGCAAGGTTATTTTTGGCTCATCAAAGAGGTATCCTTTGTTTGATATGTGTCACAGAGAGATTTGGCTGCAGTGGCTTTGCATATTGCAAGTGTAATGCTCATTGGCTTACCATACCCAACAAGACAGATTTACACGGCCATCTTGTCTTCTTCCACATTCAACACAACCAAACCAGTGTGCCCCCACACATAAAATTCAAGCAGCCCCCTTTCATCTGTAAAACCCCGTGAGTCAGTAACCATGATTGTAAAAACCACGCATAACTAGTGAACCCAAGTTAAAACTAAACTCATAGAAAATCTAATAAATAATAAATGCTTATGGTAGTCGTTGATTTACATATTATCCATAGAATATATTCCAAATTAAATCCATCCTTGTCGCACACCAAGAAGAGTTGCCATCAGGAAACGGAATGTTGGTCTATTCCTAATGGTGGGTTTGTTTCCACTGTTTTCTCTGCTAGTTGTTTGCTAAGCTTGCTCAGTACCTGATTTTCTATTTTCCTGTTGTAAGGCTATTTTAGCCATGTTCTGCTGCAATAAAAGTTATCATTGTTTTCACCAAATATTGGCTTTATCTGTCTTTAACATTCAACAATTGGTAACATAGCCAGGTTGTTTTATCTGTTGTGCATTAATTTTTTGAGTGATCACAAAGAGAATGAGCGACGACAAGACTTTGACGACAATTCCTCATTTTGATGGTCATTATGATCATTGGAGTGAGCTGATGGAAAATTTGCTCAGAGCCAAGGATTTATGGATCTTGGTGGAGAAGACTTCAACGAACGTAAACCAGGAGCTCAATTAGCTGAATCCAAGCATAAGCAACTTGCGGAGGCTAGAATCAATTATCACAAGGTCAAACACTATCTCTTCCAGGCTTTGGATCGCATTGTCTTTGAACAAATCTTGGACCGTCGTACATCCAAGATTATTTGGGATTCCATGAAGCTCAAGTTTGGAGGCAATCCCAAGGTGAAGAAATCTCTTCTCAATTCTCTTCAATTCTCTCATAAGAGAATTCGAATTTCTGGCTATGCAAAGAGATGAAACAATCGCAGAGTATTTTGCAAGAGTCATGGTTGTCTCTAACAAAATGTGTAGCAATAGAGAAGAGATGCCCGACTCGAAGAATGTGGAGAAGATCCTACGGACCTTCACCGAGAAGTTTACCTATGTTGTGGTGTCTATCAAGGAAGCCAAAGATACTGACAACATATCCATCGATGAATTACAAAGTTCATTTGTGGTACATGAGCAAAAAATTCGACAGGTGAACAACGAGGATGAGGATCAAGTTCTAAAGGTAGAGAACTGGTCTAGGTCTAGAGGCAGCGGAAAGGTACTTTCAGAGGCAAGGGTCGAGGAAGAGGAAGGACAAAGTTTAACAATGCGGCTGTTAAATGCTATAAATGTCACAACTTGGGTCATTTTCAGTATGAATGCCCAGAATTGAACAAGGAGGCACATTATGCAGAAATAGAAGAGGAAGATGAATTATTATTGATGGCTTATGTGGACTTACATGAAGCCAAGAGAAGTGATGCATGGTTCATAGACTCTAGATGCTCAAACCATATGTGTGTTAATCAAGGTATGTTACAAGCTTGGATACCACTTTTGGCCATACTGTTAAGCTTGGTAACAACACCAGGATGGAACTTGGAAATTGGTGGAAAATGAATTATCAAATTAGAATGGAAAGGAATTAACTATGTCATTGGTGATGTCTACTATGTACCTGATCTTAAGAATAACCTCTTAAGTGTTGGGCAACTTCAAGAGAAGGGATTAACAGTGATATTCGAGGATGGTACATGCAACATTTCTCATCCCCGGATAGTCACAATAGCAGAATGCCTCATTAGCACAAACAGAATGTTTGTTCTGTTAAATGAAACTTATGGCATAGTCTCTGAGGACAGATGTCTCATTATCAATACTAAAGATCAGTCTCAGCTTTGGCATCATCGTTATGGACATCTTAGTTACAAAGGACTGCATTCTCTACATTTGATTGGATTGCTAAAAATCATTATTTCCAATATCATCTGAGATGCTTGTTTGAAAAGAAAACAATATCGTGTTCCTATTCCCAAAAGGAATCAATGGAGAGCAAATGAGAGATTATAGGTAGTTCATGCATACCTCTGTGGCCCCATCTCACCAGCATCAAACACCCATAAGAGGTATCTACTATATTTTATTGATGATTTTTCAAGGAAAGTTTGGATCTATTTTCTGGTAGAAAAATCAGAGGCTTTCTATCTATTCAAATGTTTCAAAATGCTGGTTGAAAAGAAAACTGGAATGCCTATCAAGTGTTTGAGAATAGACAGAGTAGGAGAGTTCAATCCTACATAATTCAATGATTTTTGTAAGCAACATGGGGTAAAAAGACAACTGACTGCAGCTTACACTCCACAACAAAACGGAGTGGTCGAACGCAAGAATCGCACAGTGTTGAATTTGGTAAGAGCCATACTATCAGAGAGACAGGTGCCCAAAACTTTCTGGCCAAAAGCTGTTCGATGGATAAATCATGTATTAAATCGATCACCCACCATTGTCGTGAAAGACATGACCCCAGATGAGGCATGGAGCAAGAAAAAGCCATCATTGGAGCATTTTCGAGTGTTTGGTTGCGTGGGATATGTCCACATACCAGATGCTAGGAGAATCGAGCTTGACAATAAAAGTGTAAGTTGTGTATTACTTGGAGTTAGTGATGAAACGAAAGGCTATAGAATGTTTGATCCAACTGTCAAGAAAATTATTGTGAGCCGTGATGTAGTTTTTGATGAAGATCGTATGTGGGATTGGCATGCAAGCAATAAAAAGAACAAACAATGGAATTAGAGTGTGAAGACAACACTAAAAACACTCTAGAAGTTGCAGAACAAAGTGTTGATGGAGCTGGAAGCTCATCAGAAGATGAAGAAGATTCGGTACAGCTAGGTGGCTCTGTCACTAAGCAGGCCGAGTAAGCACAAATTAATCTTATCTAGCTAACCAAATTTAGCCTTCAGAGAAGACTTCTGAGTCCGATAAAGGAACCGGAACATTACGACTTTAATTTCTTGAATAAGGAAAGCAAAGCCAGCGGGCTCTAAAAAAAATCTGGTCTCAGAACCG